>NC_089873.1:18660000-19407500 GCF_040182565.1 Anser cygnoides
GGCTGTCCAAAGGGTTTAGCCTTTTGCTGTCATGTTGAACTCTCACTGGATTAATTCAATGGGAGTTTTGTGTGCAATGTGTTGTAGAATCAAATCCATTTTCTGTTATTCAAATGGAAACATATAGTACAATCACCCCTCTCCATGAGTATTGAACAGCAATATAAATCAGAGGCTTCTGAATCAAATAATTCATGTGCTTTTCTCTTTGTAGACTGAAATAAATGAACATGAGGTCTAATGGTTCACTAAGGTGTTGCGATTTGAGAATAATTTATTATGTAACAGAGTAGCCAGTCAAACAATGTTAATTGTAGAATTGTTAAAAGCTGAAATGCTTAAATCTAAATCATTTAGAAGTTATGTGATAGATATTAAACACCTCTGAGAAGGAAAAATGCTGTAGGCAAGTGTTCTTAATAAGTCTAGTTTGGTTAATTATTGCCTGAAGCATTTCTGAACTAATTACTTACCACCAAAGCAGGGGGCTCCATGTTTTCAGCATAAAAGTGCCAGATATTGATTTTCTTTAATTGACAGGGTATGGAACTAGACAGACCACACAGAGATGAAGGTTAAGCCATTTATACAAAGTGATAGCCAGGTCCTACAGTGTCTCACACTGCATCAATGTGAAAGGGAGACCCAGACCCTGAAAATCTACCCTTTCAGGGAAGAGGATTATTTGTCTCTGTCATCTGCCCTTTATGGTTCATTTAACATTTTAAATACCCTGTGTAAATTAACTGTGCTTACTAGTTGCACAACTCCCAAGTCAGATAGCTTTCCTGTTCAACTCAAGAACTGGAGTATTTTATCATTTACTTTATGAGATTAACTTTGCTCAACAAATAATAAACAATGAATTATGTTGTTATCCTGTTTTACTGTAGACAGTTTAAAAATCAGTGTAAGATACCTTTTTCTTTTCTGCATACTTACCGCTCAACTTTTAAAAAGGGAATAAATATATATATTGAAAAAATATTATTAATGGAAATCTTGACATTGGCTCTCAGTATAATCTGGGACTTTACCAAAGTTCTTTAGGATTTTTTTGTCTGAGTGGCTGGATTATTATTACTTATTTATTATTGACATAATTTGAGATGTTTGAAATATTTCAAGTGCCAGTGTAATTCAAAGAATCTTGAACATTATATCTGATTTCATACCGTATTTAATGTGCAGACAGACATTTGCCAATTACTAGAGCTCTTCTAGCTTACTGCAATATAAAAATAAGAAAAAATAATAAATGTAGCATGGCTTCTTAATGCATGTTGTTAGCGCTAGCTCTACTCTTTTAAACTTTAAAAAAGTGGTGGCTTTTTTGTTTGTTTATTTGTTGTTTTTGTTTTTATCTTCCATGGTGATTAACTTCTGCTTAATCTTTTCTCTTTCAGGTTCTTTAACTTTTGCTCATTTCCCAATTACCAATGTCCAAGTCTTACTTCTTTCTTGCTCCTTTGCCCCTCTCTTATTAAAGCTCAAGTACACCTACAGGAATCAAACTGAAATACCCTTGCTGGGAGCAAAGGCTCTATAGGTTTTCCCTGTAGTTAACCCTGGGAGATGTCTTGGTTCTTAGGTGGGATATATTACCCCCGAAGGTTCCTATCTCTAATTTGTTTTTTTCTGTAAAGGCAACCTAGAGTGACTGATGCTCCTAGCCTAGCAGGCTATCTCAAGTTAAGTGGACTGAAGCTAGACCTCACTCATCTCATTATTTTTTTTCCCAGTTGTTTCAGTATAACGACATTATAACTTTTGCTTGTCATGTTCCTTCATTTTTTTTTTCTTGTTCACTTACCATTGCCTTCATTCACCTGTGTTTGTTTAGAATGAACTGACAGCAGAAACTCTTAGCTGCCCACCCAAACTGGGCATCACCCCACTGAACTGAGGTATCCTTGGTTCCTACATAGGAGAAAGACAGACACATCCAGAGAACAATTCAGATCACAGGTAAATTGAATTCCCTCTTATACTGTCTCTGTTTCTTCACTGGTTGCATAAATAAATACTAGAGTGCTTGTGATTATGGGTTAAGCAGTTTATTTTGGTGTGATAAATTCTCATGCAAGCTGTAACACCTGGGCTGTATTAAAATGGAAAATGTTGTGAAGAAAATATATCCCGTGCCCATCATCAAAGTTTTTACTCTTTCTTTGTGCTAAATATAGAGTTAAGATATTGTGTTGAGAAGCAATACAGTAATTTGTACAAACAAATAATAATAATAAAAAATATGCAGTGTATTGTCTTGCATTTGAAAGAGCATGTGAACATGACAAGCTTTACAGAATATTTTGCATAAAAGAATTACTGATATATTCTTCTTTTATTTCTGCCTTATAATTACTTTTTTTTTTTTTTTTTCATCATGTAAGAGTGAAATCTCTTAAAGGTATTCCTATCTCAAAATATTAGCTTTATTAACCATGTATACTCCCCTCCCCCCTCCCCTCCAATTTCTCTTTTTTGCTAGTGTTGATAATAGTTGAACCATTGCTTTCCTTTGATCCAGTTATCAAGAAGATACATGGTAAACAGAAGGACACTACTACAAAAAAAATATGTAATTAATTCTTTTCCCATCCCTTTAAATTGGTAAGTACAGATCTGAAGCCAAGTTTTGTGCTTATAGCAATATAACAAAATAGCTGTGAAAATTATTTGGCTTTGTCAAAATTGTCTGTTATTCATTCTTTAGCACAGGAAATTATAGTAAGAAGAAAAACAGAGATCTGTCTGGTGTTTTTGATCTCTCTCTCTCTCTCTCCTTTTTCTTTTGTGTGTGTATGTTTGAAAATGTTCTATGTATAAAGCAGGTTGAACTCAGAACCAAACCCTAGGCCTATTCTTAAGACCTTTGGATTAGGTTCTCATTTCACATTTGCTGGTGGGGTCCATTTTGACCTAGAGTGTATGTTTGTGTAAACAGAAGTGTAAATACCTCTGTAAACTGAAATCATAGCATCTTAGAAAATGGTGAGTCTCCTTACTGGCAAACAATAGTGTCTTTTAAATTTGCTTCACTTCTTCCTGAAGACTAAATTAGAAACAATAATGTGGCTGTTAAGCATCTCTTACACATTTATTGGCTTATGGGGAATGTGCACTGTTCTTGGGTAGCTATTGGTACCATGACAAAATAGACCTCTGAGGCTCCTATTTGCACTATAAATAGTAAGAATTTCTTTTTAAGAAGTTGAATTCAATGAAAGTCCAGGGTTTTTTAAAGCTATTCAAGCCTGTTGATTTTCATTCTCTCTCAGTGAGGTATCTTCTATATTCACTTACAATACCAGGATTAAGAATTCGACATGCTCTGTTACAAAGTGGTCATATAATTGCAAAGAGATTGTTCTCATACAAAGGATTATTCATATACCACTGAAATAAAGGTGTTTTCTATGGGTCTCAACTAATAAAAACTCTTCAAATAACCTTGTGAATTTCGGTAAGGAATTGACGGATCAAGATCTCATGATCATTGTCTTTTTTTCTAAATACTTAATTCTGAAGACTACTCATTTACTATTTGCAGATATAACAGTAGACAATTGCTTTGGAAAAGGACTCACATTATCAGTAAATGTAAACTAGAGTAGATAGATAATAAACTATGATCCCAATGTCTAATATGTAGATATTGTTGGGAAAATTGGCTTACATTTTTTGTTTAGTATAAAATAATATGTCAATCTTTGTTTCTTGAGCTTTGACTGTTCATTTTGGGAAATGAGGGTAAGAAGCACAAACGGTAGCCAGATACCTTCCTAACAAAATGTTTTGTCATAGTTTGTGAATTGAAGTGCACAATGATGATTCAAACTGCAGCACAAAATATCCCAAACCAACCACGTAAATCTCATTATTTTATTGGAAATGTCATTTTCTGTAACTGAGTACTGCATAGCATGCAAAGTGCATGGGTTTGGCTATCTGTTGTCATGCTGACTTGTTGCATGGGCAATCAAACCAGCTTTCAATTTAGAATCAAGAGTAGTTGATTGTGAACAACAAAATATCAAACAATAGTAGCAGTTATTCTGAAAATAATTAAGCAAAAATAAACGAAAGTGAGAAAATTTGGAGTTGCTCACAAGCAGTTTGGGAGCAGGAAAGGAAATAACATCCAAATGAATTATCGGTCACAAATATTCTAAATTGGAGTGTTTCAAGGAAAAAGCAAATCCTTTGCCCTCAAGATTCTGTTGTTTTTCCCTGATATTTTATTATGCATATCCACAAATGATTTTAATATTTTTGCTATGGGATTTTTCTCCTCAGAGACTTCCTGAATCTTATAAAATGTTTAATTCTTTTTCCAGCAGTTCTTTCATCACTTAAGCCTTTCTTCTTTGTTTTCGTTCTTCTCTTTCCTTTCTTTCTTCCCTTTCTTTCTTCCCGTTTTTTCTCTTCCTTGCTTTTTATTTTTTTCCCTTTCTTTTCTTTCCTCCAGTCTAAAATACGAAGGTTCTTTGAACAATATACCTCTGGCTACACCATCTTTAAAACTGCCTCCCTAACAATATCCAATAATTCCAAAGTGTGTCCATTGTTCAAAATATGCAAAATATGCTTAACTATTATGTGGAACAGTTTTGGAATCTTTTAGGAAAAATTTGGAAAATTATTAGGTTAAAATGTCACTACACAATTGAAGATCAACACTGCTTGAAATTATAGATACTCAAACTGACGATTGAAAACTTTTTTTTAACCATATTTTTTAATATTTTTGGTCTCATCTATTTAGCAGATTCTGTAGTTTCAACTTAATAGCACAATGATGTTGATTTGTGTCAATAGTAAACCTTTAAATATTCCTCTAAAAATAAATTAAAAATACAGTTCTAGCCTCTTGATAAGTCTCTCCTCTTTTTCCGTGCACAAAAGAGAACTAGGAAAGCAGTAATTTCTTCTTTTAACACTAGGTGGAGTTAGATTAACTCCTGAAGTTAGTACTCAGGAGTTCTACACATTTTCTGGTCTTGAAGGTTTTTTTCCACACTTAGTACAATTAAATTACAGCTATTATTATTGTTGTTGTTGTTGCTATTTTCATTGTAATCTTACATGATTTAAAGACAAAGAAGTAATGTCTTTCTAACTTTCATCAATATTTAGGAGATCTTTGCCAAGCCACTTGGAAATAAATGGAGAAGAGGTAAATATTATTCATCCAGTGAATATATCCTCTATGTGAAGCTGCCTCTTTAAAACATTTTCTTGAAAATCTGTATGTATAATGGTGACTTTCAAGCATGGGTAATTCTACAGCGCTATGGATCCCAAATATTAAATTTTATAAATAGTCAGCTTGAATTCTTAACAGCAATCAGGGAAATATCTTTTTTATTTTATTTTATTTTTTGGAATTTTAATTGATTAATAATATTAAATAATATTAAAAGCTGCTGATCTAAAAGATTTGAAGAACTTGAAATGTTCCTGCTCACTGATGTGGGACTTGGCATGCAAATAATTTATCTCACTTTGTCTGAACGGATTTCAGTTCTCCTTTGAGACATATTCCCACTGGGAAGTACACAAAAGATTTATTTGGGAAAAGGGGGATGGGATTCTGTCTTTTTTTTTTTTTTTTAAACTATTGTTAAGTGTAGTGGGTTGACCTTGGCTGACTGCCAGACACCCACCCAGCTGCTCTCTCACTCCTCCTCCTCAACAGGACAGGAGAGGAAAGTATGATGAAAAAGATCGAGACAGGGAGATCACTCATGAACTAGTGCCATGTGCGAAACAGATTTGACTTGGGGAAAAGTAATTTAGTTTATTGCCAATTAAAATAGATTTGGATAGTGAGAAACAGACAAAAGCTAAAGCAACACCTTTCTTTTTCTGCAGCTCAACTTAATTCCTTTGCTCCTCATGGCTCTACCTCCTTCACCTTGCTCAGATTATCACAAGGAGGGGTGATGGGGCTAGGGTCTGTATATAGCAGCTCCTCTCTGCAGCTCCCAATGCACTGAAATAAAACCGCAGGCCTGACTGTGAGAGAAATCAGTAGCTGGTACACAATGGATCTTTTCTATCTTTATTTAGGGAGTCAAATCCACAGGCTAGATTGGAAAATGGCATTTCTTCAGGGAAATTCATACTCCAATATGTGTATCGATTCTACACCACTGCCCTCTGCAGTTAAGTATTTATATATCACATGGTAATGCAACAAGTGATTCAACATATACATGGTATTTGCCCCACTGCAATCTCCTTAAGGTATTTCTGTAAAAGATATGTTTTCTTTTGTGGAGTTGTTTATATCTATGTACACACTATATGCACTTCTGTGAGCAAATTCAGGTCAAAGACAGTTTCATTGTTTTGGGAGGGAAAAAAAAAAAGATATTGAAATTTGAAATGGCTTTTAGTTCCTATGAATTTCACTCACTCTTTGAGAGCATCCCCAAGAAAAGGAAGGACATATCAGAATGGTGCAGTGTTAAGGCCTCCCTGATTTAACTTTGTGCTATCTCATGTATTTTCATGGGTGAGTATAGCTCCATGAAAAGATATCTGCTTAGGTCTTGAAACCAGTATATCCACATTAAACTGCTACATTGGAAAACTAAAGGATGAATGCATTCTCACCTATACTGACAGATGGGAGACATGAAAAGAAAGGAAAAGAAAGCATCTTTATGTCCTTCAAACAATTTGACAAGGAACAAATGTAGACTAAAAATGTTAGGCTCTAGAAGGAAAGTGAACTCACATTGTTATTGAAAATATTTTTGGGAGTAAGAATGTTTTGCTACTTGTTTTAAAACAGGTTTAAAAAAATAACAAAATAGATAAAAAAATAAAATAAAAATATTTGTGTCTTTGTAATTATGTGCATGACACAGAACCTTTGTTAACAGTCTCTTGCGCTGTGTACTCAACAGTGCAGTGTGTATGTGTGTAATCAGCTGTATGGAGCAATGAAAAGTGAATTCTTAAACAGTGAACTACTGAGATATGTCTGGAACATGATATGAAACTAGATAATGGGGTGTGCAAACATGCCTTCTTGCACACACGGCTCGTTTCACCTGGATAAAGGAGTTAACATTATAGTTGGCCTTATCAACACATTTTCTAAGAGCTGACGGGCTCGAGTTAATGCTTGGCATAAACTGTATGAGCTTCAGAGTTATTCTAATTTGCAGTGTGAAGCGGTACCTTTCAAACTGCTGATCTTAAAGCCTGGATTGCTGGAGTAGATTATGAAATGTTCTTTTGCAAGTACCTTAAAAACCAATGTCAGAGTTGTTAAAGGGAGTCTTTGACTTGAAGCAATGCCTGAGATGCATGCAATATTATAAATGTTACCTAGACATAACGAAACAATGATCCAAATCCATCAGCAGTACCACAGTCTTTTCCAGTAGTCTGGTGAAAAAAAAAAATAAATTACTAAGGCAAATTTTGATTTCCAGTTATGCAGTCATTACAATCTATATCTTATAGAATTCACAGATCTGAAGAATATTGAATATGCATTGTACTGTATATAGTGTTAGTAGACTTATGCTGAAAACGTAGTTATTATCTATTTGAAATTGTATATATATGCAAACTGTATTAGTACCCTACTATTTTGGTGTTCTGTAAACACTAAATATATCACAGAATCACAGAATTGTAGGGGTTGGAAAGGACCTCAAGAGATCATCGGGTCCAAGCCCCCTGCCTAGAGCAGGTTGCCCATGTAGGTGTCTAGACGGGTCTTGAATATCTTCAGAGAAGGAAACTCCAAAACCTCCCTGGGCAGCCTGTTCCAGTGCCCCATCACTCTCGCCATGAAGAAGTTCTTTTACATATTGATGTGGAACTTCCTGTGATCCATTTTGTGGCCATTGCCCCTTGTCCTGTCCCCACAAACCACTGAAAAGAGGATAGCCATTTCCCTCTGTCTCCCACACATAACTTATTTGTAAACATTAATAAGGTCCCTTCTCAGACTTCTTTTTTCAAGGCTGAACAGACCCAGACCTCTCAGCCTTTCCTCACAGGGGAGATGCTCCAGGCCCCGTGTCATCTTTGTGGCCCTCCACTGGACTCTTTCCAGGAGATCCCTGTCTTTTTTGTGCCAGGGAGCCCAGAACTGGACACAGTACTCCAGGTGAGGCCTGACCAGGGCAGAGTAGAGGGGGAGGATCACCTCCCTTGACCTGCTGGCCATACTCCTTCTAATGCACTCAGGATCCCATTGGCCTTCTTGGCCACCAGGGCACACTGCTGACTCATAGTCAGCCTGTTGTCCACCAGGACCCCCAGGTCCTTCTCCACAGAGCTCCTCTCCAGCAGGTCGTTCCCCAGCCTATACTGACACATGCGGTTGTTCCTTCCCAGGTGAAATATATACATATGCTCTCAATTCTGTCATCATTAAATATATACAAAAAGATGTGAGACATCTTGCAACACATTACAGAGTAGGCTCTTCATTTTTGCTTACAGATTTTATGTTTGAATCCCAGTTGATGTATGTAACAGGAAGATTTATAAACATCAGGTATGTGAACATATCACAAAATCTAACAACACTGGCTTAGATCTATTTGATATTAGTAAGAATCCCACATTGTCATAAAGAAATAGTATTTTCTAATAATTATACATGCTTCTTAACTATCTGCTACAAAGTGGAGGAGGGTATTATGTAATCTTTACATTGCAACCTCTCATTACGATGAAGCTTTCATGTTTCACCAATTTTGTTCTGTGGTGCTTACTCTCATTCCATTTGCTTCTTACACTTTACCTTCTTCTTTCACAGCTCAAAAACTTTCATTGAATCCCGTGTCTCGCACCTTCACATCACCATTCTCAGTACAAACCACTGCTCTTTTACTGCTGATTCTTTGTCCTACCTTGTCCTTGGTACAACCTCTCTTGTTTGATCTTTATAACCAAAGTTTACAGAGCTGCTAAAAGGTAATAGAAACATTATATTCTACCAGTCCCATAAATAATTTTAGTTTTATTTTAGGGTATTGTGAGGAATAAAGGCATTTATTTGGCTATCAACTCAAACTCACTAATGACTATTGATTGAACTGTCATTAGAAATGCTTGGTGCATACTATCCATGCACAATCTTATAGGTAAGTGTGGTTCTCCCAAACACGAAAGAATGGGTGTCTTCATTCCAGCCCCTAATTTCTTTCTGATTATCCTGATTATCATCCTAGTGGCCGATAGTGCAGTGACTGATAGATCTGTAGTGGCTCTTCTTCAGTCTTTCGTTAAGAAGCTGTTCTATATGTATGAACAATTGATAAAAGCCTGTGGCACTGGACTGTGTGCTTCAATGTAATAAATATGCAATTACTTACAGAAAGTGAAGTATCTTGCAGAAGACAAGTTTTTGTTTGCTTGTTTGTTTCATATTGTTTAACTCATAGCCTTATGCTTATGGAACTCACTTGGGATTATGGTGCATGGGCTTGCTCTTAGGTAATCCAGATCTCCTCTGATATGTGCTACGTATCCTAACAGTCAGACTGCCTTCATGCAATCTCTGTTAATTGGCTTGCTATTTATAGGTTGTAT
This sequence comes from Anser cygnoides, assembly GCF_040182565.1. Taxonomy (NCBI): domain Eukaryota; kingdom Metazoa; phylum Chordata; class Aves; order Anseriformes; family Anatidae; genus Anser; species Anser cygnoides. The sequence goes on from NC_089873.1 coordinate 18,669,574, forward strand.
TTTATTTTTTGTTTTTTTTTTTTTTGTTTTGTTTTGTTTTTAATTTTTATCTAAGTGGTTGACCTAATTCACTTTGGTGTCCATCTTGTGGGCTATGTTACTAAAAGCAAGTAAGGGGCATTTGGCCTTAGGCTTGCACTTGTATAATTAAAGAACTAGCAGACTAAAGAATTAGTTAAAATAATTAGAACTGTGTATGCATTTCTTGCTGTCTTTCTGACTATATATAGAAAGTTTTTTCCTTTTTTTTTCTATAATTAGCTAATACCAACTGACTTTTTGATTAGCTTTGAATAGAAATCACTTGACTAAGATTGATGAACAGCAGTGAATAACAGCAATTTTTTTATTTTTTTTTTCTAGCAGAATCAAGGCACTAGAAATACAAAACTAAATTTGACAATGAAAAGTAATAAAACCAAGGATTCGTAATGAAACTGATGAAAGTAACAAGTTTGTGAATTTAGCCAAATGAAGGGAAAGAATAAACTTAAGAAACCTAAAGTGTGATGAATAAAATAAATGAAAATAAGAAGGGAAATAGTTACACTGTAAACTAAAAAGATAGGAAATAGAATTTAAATACAGAAATCCACCTCAAAATCAGTGCTTTGTCAAAGAAGAAATATTCTTCCTTAATTAGAATATCAACAGAGCCTACCTCTTTGCCTTTTGATCAGCCTTGTGCATAACTATCTCAGCAACCTCAGCGAGTATGCAAGTATATTCAGAGTTCATAAAATCTACATCTTTGATGCTTTATGCTCTTCTGTGTTATTTGTTTAAGAGCCTCAAGATTTATTAAATTCAAGTTATTTTCAGGGGTTTCAGTATTTTTTTTTTCTGCTTTGAGTTCTTTTGCCTCTCTCTAGCACTTCAAAGTTAACCATTTATGTGGCTAATCAAGAAGGAAGTTGAGACTGATGTGGTTTAACGAGGCAGACAGCTCAGCATAGAATCACCAGAGAGCTATTTGCTCAACCCACCCTCCCAGAGGGATGGGGGAGAGAATCGGGAGAAAAACAAAAGTAAAAGCTTGTGAGCTGTAATAAAGCCCTGGCCAGGCACCCTGTATTTATTGTTCAGCATGATGACACATAGTATGAAATATCCCTTTGGCCACTTTGGGTCAGCTGTCTTGGTTCTGTCCCCTCTTCTTCTTCTTGTTCTTCCCCTCTGTCCTGTTCTTGGCAGGACAGTGTGGGAAAAGTCCTTGGCTTAGTGTAAGCACTGCTCTGCAACAACTAAAACATCAGCATCTTATCAACATTATTCTCATCCTAAATCCAAAACACAGCACCATACCAGCTACCTGGAGAAAAATTAACTCTATCATAGCCAAAATGAGGACAGTGATGCTTTATGTTCTTCTGTGATATTTTTTTAAGAGACTATGTTGGGTTAAACTCAAGATATTTTAAAGGGTTTTGGTATTTTTTTCTGCTTTGTGTTCTTTGACCTCTCTCTAGTACTTCAAAGTTTAACAATTTTTGTGGCTAATCAAGAAAGATGTTGAGATATACATTGCCTTAATACATATTGATGATTGATTATAATTCATTAACTGAACAAGGACAATAGGATGCTTCTTCTAAATTTAGAAAATATTGAACTGAAGGAAGCATCTTTCTAAGGCTATATATTCTCTTTCTTAGACAAATAGACATGTAGATTGCATCCAGAGTCAACGTCAGGGAAAGAAGTGTTAGAAAATGTTTAATTTCATCTTAAAATAACTGCACAATGAATCAGGCGATGTCTAGTCCTCTCTTCTTTGTAGATAATTGTGAAGTTGAGATTACATGACTGATTTGTAGGTGGATAATGTTAGTCTGAAACTAGCTAAACCAACCTGAATGACTCTTTCAGGGCATGGACAGCTTATATGGATAAAATGACTGAATTTCAGAAAGCAGAAATTAGGTGATATGAACCATATCCTTTGTATTTCAGTTCCCCATTTTCCCTATCTCACAGGCATTTGAAATAATGTTATTAAAATAATCATATAGTGAATTAGGACATATATCATGATGAAAAGAAATAATAAAAAACTATAAAACTTTTAATACAGTGAAAGTAAACTTCAGAGCACTTAGCTATTGTGTATATTTATGTTCTTTGGGACCCTGACTTGACAAGAGAATCAGTGGAATGCAGACCTTCTGCTCTCTGCATCTGCATACAAGACATGGAGCAGCTGAACTCCTGGTCCTCACTAGGAACCAGCTCAAAAGTGCTCCCCGTCTTTTTTTTTTTTCTGTGCTTCCAGCTTTCTTTTCCATTAAAATTAAGATTTGGGATGTGAAATAAGATGGGAAGGCTGAAGTCTTGCCTTGATATTGCATTGGGATACAATTCAAACATGGACATAAAACCAAGAACCTTTAATGTTTTTGTTGTTGTTGCTGTTGTTGTTGTTTTTAAACAAGTTTCTTTGCTCAATAAGTTCAAATTCTGTGATTGATTTCAGTAAACCCCATTGATCAACAAGATTCTTTTTATGACTGAGGCTTTATTTAGCCCCAGTTGGGTCTCTAATATATTATTTTTTAGAAAAGTAATGCTCAAATGGTGCTATAAATTTTATACTAATGACAAGGTGATTAAATAAAAGTAGATTATTTTGGTTGTACTAAGTTCTGAAGCAGATTCTCACTGCTTTCCTCTTTTGTTTCACGCCACTTGCTCTTCATACTTGAAGGATGTATTGAGTTTTCATGGGCCTGCAATCACAGGTGAAATATAGAACGCTGTATAGAATGGCCTCATCAAAATTACAGAGTCCTGATGACCATTCACCATCAACCACTTGGATCAACTGTTCCTTTAGGTTTCAGGAACCAGATACTTCATCAGTCTCTGTGACCTAGTTCTCCAGTAATTGTTTTCAGTCAGTGTTTGCTGCTAGTCATTCCAAGTAACCACGTTATGTTTGCTTTATGGCTGGCTGATCTGCTAGCAATGTTTTTGCTCTGCCATAGCTTTAGGCCATTATTTACTGTGTGGATCTTTGGAACAAACAGATAGATAGATAGATAGATAGATAGATAGATAAGCAAAATCTAATTGTTGCACTTATAACAACATACAAGTGTCTTGATCATTCTTCCTTATCTTTTCATAAACACACTGACTCTCTTTGACCAAAAATTATTTATTCATAGTCTATTAAATGCAGTAATTATGAGAGAACTCATCCTATAGGTACTGTTTCACCCTTGCTTTCCATAGCACAAATGTAGTTCTTTGATTTCCCCCAACATTTAGCTGTTTTTAACAGAAATGTACACAAAATATTCCCAACGTACATTTAAAGGTCAATCTGTTCTTGTGCCCACTCTGTTAAACCCTTAAGTGCAATATATTGTAATATGTGCTTTATGTTAGCACAGTTTTAATATATATTTGTGAAATATCACGATAAATGCTGCAAAGGAACAAAGCGTATTATGCACCCAAAAATGGCAGGATCTGTTGCCAAGAAAACAGCAGATGTTCATTCAGTTGACAGTGAGAAAAACTATATTCAACATTTAGAGAACTTATTTCAGAGAATTTATGAACTTTTACTAGAGATTTTGGAAACAATGTGAACTGAAAGACAGGAGACCCATTCTATTTTTGATTTTGTTGTGACTTTCTGTGTGGTCTCTAAACAGTCGTTTCACCTTTCTGTGTCTCCATTTCTCCTTTCACACTTTGTCTCCTGTCTTTACAACTTAAAGTCTTTGAATGACTCTGTATTACACTTTTTTAGCACTCACAATGAAACCAATGCAATATAAATAATAATTCTAATGAGGCCAATTTTAACTGTCCTCAACAGACAAATGAAAGAAAATTCCTAATTTTCTGTAATTTCAGAAAAATTACTTGTTATTAATGCTCTTGTGAACACAACAGGAGGAACTGGAGATCTATCAGGCTCATGTTCTGTAAACTTTTTGGCTGGTTTTCATAAAATCAACTCACAGCCGGGCTGGAGTCCAACCAACCAACAGAAAAGACAGGCTTTTAATCAGGCTTCTTTACAATGGAACACATCCATTTGATAAATGAACTAATTAAGCAAATGAATAAGTATAACCTACCACTGTGAATGACATTTATAACTATGAAAAAGCTTCAGCTTCATATTAACAATTCTGGAAACCCAGAGAATAGGACAGAAAAAATGCAAGTTCAATTCATGAAGCACATTTATGTAAATGGAGTTTTACCATGGCTAGTGGTCCAGTATAATGTATGCTGTGTGTGTATAAAGATGACAAGAGAGAAAGAAGACTGAAATAGGGTTATTCCACTCTGAGGTTTTCTTAATATCAGCCATTTCACAGACTGCAGAATATAGCAGTGACTCATGCTCTCTCTGACAGTCCTGTTGTTAAAGCAAGTGGAATGCCACAATACCTGTATCCTCATCCTCCCTTGAATATCCCAAATCCGTGTTTAATCTGTCTGGCACAAAAGCTTGCATGACACAGAAAAGATTAAGATAAAAAGAACTCAGACTCACTTAAATGTGGCTTTATAATCTCAGCTGTAATTTTTCTTATTCATCTGAATAGACATTTCTAGGAATGATCTGACAGCTTTGGAAACAACGAAAGTCATCTCACTGATTTCAGGGAAATAACAGTGGTCTCCCTGAGGCTGTGTGATTGTCAATGTGCTGCCTCACCCGTACAGAGCCCTTGAGTTGGTGGGTTTCTTTAAAATTGTGTTTGGATGTTATGTTCAATGCAAGGTAGTGGTTAATGTTTTAACAAAAGATAAAACATAGTCACTCTGAAAAAAAATGGAAATGATGTTAATGAGTCACAGTCAGGAAAAGAAAAATCCTCGGAGCAGAAGATATTAATGAACATATAGAAATATTGTATATATTAGACAAGAATCATTAATTGGATAACTGAAATCATATGAAGAAGCAAGAGTCTGTGATTAAAACTGAAAAATGGAATTTGTATCATTGTGAAATAAATATTATATTCTGGTCAGGACTGTATAATTTTCACAATTTTCAGATTATTATGTAATTCAAGGTGATTTTCATTTCAGTGTTACTTAGTGAGTTTTTTCTTTTCCTATTTCCTATTTTAACTCTTACCTTGCACTGATTTTTTGTTTTATTTTCTTTTCTTTAAGACACAGTATCCATATTAATAAGCTGTGTGACTGTATCTGCTCCTGTGCTCCCAGGACCAGATTTTTTCTTTACTCTCTCTTTCTCTTTTTTTTTTTTTTATGATGAGAGTAAGAGTCATCAGTGATTTATCAACCAAGAGCAGAAAATCTAGTTAGTGACAGCCTTTGAAATGAACTTGTTAAGAAATCACAGTCAAATAGAATATTGACCTAAAAAGAAAACAAGAAAAAAGTCAAAAATTATTCACATTTCTAGCTAGCTATGAAATCTTTTGCAAAGAACAGTTTTCTTCATTGTACATTCACTCTAAGAATGTGTTTATTCTGGTAAATGTGCACTGAGATACCAGGACCCTCCTACAGTGTGCAGGCAAATACCGTGAAAAGTATTCTAACCATGCTTGTTTCTACAGCATGTGATCAAAATGAGTGCTCCTGAAGGCAGGAATTGATTTGTCTGAGCTTGTGAGGAATCATTGATAAATCTAGTTTGAAAGGAAAAGGCTGCTGTTTTTTGTGCTACATTCAAGCAGAAGGCTTACCATAACTGGGTGTCATAATAGTACAAATACAATATAACACTACAGTACTGTAGCTAATAAAAGGTAATTCCTCCCAGTTACCACAGCTTTGACACATTAAATTACCCTTCCATATGCTGTTTTGGATTTTTGGTGCATAGTTACTTTATCGAGGTTATTTCCATTATCCTTACTTCACTTTTCCACTCTCCATATATTGTCCCTCCTTGTCATCTGCCTCAGAACTGTGTTATGCTTTTCCTACCCACACACATATCCATGTAGCACTGCTTTAGGGGAAACACCAAACATCATGAAGTAAGAACCCAGGATAAGTAAGAAAACAGGGCTTAGAAACTGCAAAAATTAATTACAGCAAACAATAACAAAAAGAAGGCAAAGATTAGTTCATTCTTCAGGAAAGGGTCTTTGGTTGCATGGATAATACAATGTTAAGATTCACTTTATGATATGTCAAAACTTTTACCATTGATTTTACTGTAAAATATTAGTAGGGTGGTAACCTGTGGAAACAATGGCAGCAAGTGGAGTTTGTTGTATGGTTGACAAATACAATTTTAAAGCAGGTTAAATTGACTGTAAAGGTGTTTTATGGGTTATTAGCTACACTGAATGCATGAATATGAGAAATGAAAAACAGTCCTGTTAAAGTCACTTGCTATGTACTGAATAATAATGTCTTTCTGTGGTAACCCAACAAATTGTCTTGTAAAGTAGTAACACATTCATAAAGTACAGTAATGTAATAAACTGTTCTTAATTATGGTAGTTTGGAAAAATGTTAGGGATCTTTGATGGAGTTACAAGTTTTTCAAACTGTAGGCTATTGCATTTATATATCCTGTATATTTTGCAGACCATTTATCAGCTGTATAATATGAATGTCCTCTTTAAGCCTATGATGTGAGCCTACACATATGATATGGCATTGACTATGCTACAGTTCATTCTGTAATACATATAAACTAGCTGGACGTTTACATTTCATTCCTTATAAGAACTTGATTACAGTGTGTCTGTTGAGATTAAAACTGTAAACACAAGTGACAGTTGTATGAATCTGTGTGATTACTCCTTATTCTTTAATTTTTATTTATTTATTTATTTATTTTTAGAAATCCTTGTGCTCCATTGACCATAGAATTGAAAATGCATTGCAATGCTATTTTGTTGCCAAGTCCTCCTCTATTCCAGACTTTCTGTTTATTTCCTGGGAAATCTTCATTTGAAGAAAGAAAACAAACCTTCTGCTTTGATCAATAGATTTTAGTTTTTTATCATTAGCTTCATTCCATATGTTCAACAGCCAATGAAATCAGATTATGCTAACCTCCACTGTGGTACACACAGTTTTTGCAAACTGCTACATACCATAAGACAGGGATAGGAAGTAAACATCATTTTCTCTGCTCATTGCCTCTGTGTCCCCTTAACGTCCATGTCAGAGGCTGCACTAAGCTAAAGTCGGTAGTAGTGTAGAGAAATCAGAGTTGGAAACAATCAAAATTTCGTGTGAGCTGAAAGCAATGCTCTTCTGGGAGAAAGAAGGGGAATATAAAATGTTAGGCAAAGTCACTTAGAAATTTCAAGACTTCTGTGATACATCCAATAATACCACAGGGGACAGGGACATTTTCTTTATGAGAAACAGGCTGCCAGTTGAGACTATTAGCCATTCTGTTAGCCCTACATAATATATCTAAATCATGTAAGCTGAACTGATAACAGATGGACCAACAGAGACAAATTATTTGTGATGTAGCTGATAACAAGGTCAAAGCTGAATTATTGTGAGAAATGAACTGTACTTTAAGAGAGCAGGGGATAGTTTCCAAGATTAGTGAAAACTTGACTTCCAAAATCAAAGCAGTGAGAGAAATGAAGTACATCTTGTTATGAACATGCACTGATTCATAAAGCAAACTACAGGAGTAAATGAATGACAGAGAACAGATTTGTTGGTTATAAATGTGAAGCATTCACAGCACAATACAATTGTCCAGTGCCAGGGACATATTTTTATGGTAACAGTTAAAGCCCTCTCCTGCAAGATGCATGTCATTTCCTGGACAAACTCTAATGTACAAAAGTAAAACTTTTTTTTTGCTTTGTGTACCTACAGTGGATGACAAAGCTGTGATGACTTCAGTAGTGTTTGTGGATCTCAAATCAGACATAACTAATTGCTTATTAAGAACAAGTGACAGAAGAATAATTATTGGAGGTGACTATAGCATGACTGCAGGGAGAACATGGAAAAGATTATATTTATCTAATTTTAATATTTACAACTAGCTCACTTCACATAGCAGAATCAATTAGTGATTCTATTCATTTGCAGTATATTCTGTGTTTTATAATTTAAATTTCATAAGTGCTCTTTGGTATGGGAATTCACAACAGCCACTGCTAGGATACTGACCTTTGGTATTAATCTTTCTAACTTGTTTTATGCTAAGAAATAAAGGCTGATCTCTTTCTAGCTCTACTACATGGCACACTTTTTTTTTACTTCAATGATCTGTATAGGATAGACTTATACCAGGCTCCAAAGATGTAAGTTTTCTTCAGAGTAATAACTGACTGTTCTGAAGCCTGCTCATTTTATTCTATTCTATTCCTTTTTAACTTTTATTTATTTATTTATTTATTTTATTGAGCCAACTCTGCTTTGCAGAGTGGTTTTTACTCAGAGGATCCCAAAAACCTCACTCAAACCAATAATCATGTGTTGATAGGTGAAATTAGTTTCAGAATTCTAATGAAGCTCAGCAGCTGGGAGACAGGCAGCTCATCTGAAGATTAAATGAGAAAAATTGCCACTTTTGCTGGTTCCTTTAGAAACTCATTTACATTCTGTCAGCTCCCATTAGGAATGAGAACTGCGAATATTGAGGGAAATATGCATGAATTCAGTGCTGAAATGGCCAATTGTGATCGGTTCCTTCTTGCTTACCAGGCTGCCAGAAGATTTTATGTAGTTATGCCTTCTGGAAACACTGGGTGATAATCTGCTTGCTTTCAACTGTCTCCTAACATTTTGAATTTAACATAACCAAAGAACGAATACTCAGTATAACAAGGAGACCAGAGGATAACAATGTAATCCTAATGATTGGGATTAAAGTTCCTGGAGTCAAGTACACAATAAACTGTCCTACTGAAGTGTTTTTTTTTTGTTTGTTTGTTTTTGTTTTTGTTTTTTTAAATGCACATGCATATATATAAACTCACATTTTTATGTGACAGGAAGTGATGAATACAAAACAAGCAGACTCAAATCAATATAGATTTACAAGTGTAGCATCTCATGATCATTCTGTGGTTAAAAAAGTAAGATAACTGGATACTGGTGAAGTCACACTCTCCTGATTTTCTTGCCTGTTTTTGGATCCAAGCACTGGTAGAGCTTCAGTACTACCTTCTTATGTAACACTACCAACAGAAATGATTCAAATATTTTACTTCATTTTGTACCCCTCTTATACCAAAAAGGTACCTGACATGAATCACATCATTCTTCTTTTGAACTCTTTGTTACAGCCCTGTATTTTTAAATAGTTGAGTTCTTATCATAACAATGAATTTTCATGAGTTGTGCTGACAAGAGACAACAGTAGACTAGTGGGTTATATTATGCAGGTGTTACCCATCTTTTCTCTGACTTTGGAAATATTTATATTGACCCCACATAGAGGTGGCTGTGCCAATGAAAGAAATGCACTTAGGATTTTAACCAAGGATGCAGAAGACAGTGCATAAGTGAATATAGAAAAAGTAACGATATTTTTGAACATGGGAAAGCATAATGCTGTGGTGTTGCAGATTTTTTTTTCCAATTTAGTTTTCTCTAAATAAAAGATGTAGAGGATCAGTAATGACATAGACAATATACGGTGTTCAATAAATATTTTCCTCCTTCACCTGCAGGAGAATTTGATGACAAATTCATAGTTTCAATGAAAAATTTGTATTCTCTATTTCTGCACTGATTAGGAAAACCGCTAAATAGAAAATATTTATTGATTTTTAGATTCATGGGATTAAATAGCTTATTCCTAACATTTCTTAAATAAAATAAGATCTTCAAAATGTTTTGTTGTTGTTGTTGTTGTTGTTTTTGGTTGTTTGTTTGTTTTGAATAAAGTAGGTCATTGTGAATAGTCTGGCAATCTGAAAATCACACTAGCATCACTGGAATAGTACATAATATTTACAAGTCAGTTCTACAGAGTATGCTAAATAGCTTGAATCATGAAGGCAGAAACTTTACATTTGCATTACACTTGAAGGAGATGATTACCTTCAAGCAACTGATGCTGCAGAAGTGGCCATGACAAACAGCTAAAGTAAACGTATATTTTGAGAGTGATGTGATGCAACTCTATGATGATGATGAGTGTGAATACAGAGATAACAAAGACTTTGTATGAAAGTTTAGAAATGTTAAACGATACTTTATATAGCTGTAGATTTAGATTTTCAGGGTGCAATATATTAACTGTATCACTGATATGTATCACTGGTCTGCTCCTTCCACTTTTCTAAAGAATATAGAAAAAAAGACAGGATTTGGAAAAGAGGTATAAGAATGACCCAAGTCTTGGAAACCCAATTTCAGGTCTGTGGAGAGAAGGGCTTATTTAGCTTACTTCATAAGGTAGTTTAAGAAATGACATGATCACAAAATTATAAGCATTTAAAGCACTAGAGAAATCTGAAAAAAAAAATAAATCAATCCAGGACACTATAGATTTATCATAGAATCTGATTACTTATTTCAAATTCATAAAAACAATCAATACCTAGAACCAGAAGAGAGATTAATTTAGGCTCAAGAAACAGCAAACAGTATTAAGCACTGGAATAGATGTTGTATGCTGATGGACTCTCTAACACTTTAAAACTTAAGTATGTTTGTAAAAAGGTGTGTATTACTTTCCATAATACGTATCCCAAAAAGTACTTAATGGAACACTAGTGGTATTTACTTGTATATTTAACTTGTTTCCATAGCTTGAAAATGATGCTAATTTATATTTCAGAAATTTTAGAGAATATTTATCACCCATTTCCACTTTTTGTGCATTTATATCAAAATAGAGAAAATTGTCTTAGCATGTCTCAGTATTAAGACATAATTAAGTTGGCCTCAGAGCTAAGAACTGATGCTGGTATTAAATGTAAAGTTACGTGTAAACTGTTGTAGAAAGAAGGGAAGGGAAGGGAAGGGAAGGGAAGGGAAGGGAAGGGAAGGGAAGGGAAGGGAAGGGAAGGGAAGGGAAGGGAAGGGAAGGGAAGGGAAGGGAAGGGAAGGGAAGGGAAGGGAAGGGAAGGGAAGGGAAGGGAAGGGAAGGGAAGGGAAGGGAAGGGAAGGGAAGGGAAGGGAAGGAAGGGAAGGGAAGGGAAGGGAAGGGAAGGGAAGGGAAGGGAAGGGAAGGGAAGGGAAGGGAAGGGAAGGGAAGGGAAGGGAAGGGAAGGGGGAAGGGAAGGGAAGGGGGAAGGGAAGGGAAGGGAAGGGGGAAGGGAAGGGAAGGGAAGGGAAGGGAGGGGAAGGGAGGGGAAGGGAAGGGAAGGGAAGGGAAGGGAAGGGAAGGGGGAAGGGAAGGGAAGGGAAGGGAAGGGAAGGGAAGGGAAGGGAAGGGAAGGGAAGGGAAGGGAAGGGAAGGGAAGGGAAGGGAAGGGAAGGGAAGGGAAGGGAAGGGAAGGGAAGGGAAGGGAAGGGAAGGGGGAAGGGAAGGGAAGGGAAGGGAAGGGAAGGGAAGGGAAGGGAAGGGAAGGGAAGGGAAGGGAAGGGAAGGGAAGGGAAGGGAAGGGAAGGGAAGGAAATAGTTCAGTTGTAAGGATCTTCAAAGATAACCAAGTCCAACTGCCTGACCTTTTCAGGGCTAACCAAAAGTTAAAGCATATTAATGAGGGCATTATCCAAATGTTTCTTGAACACTGACAGGCATGGGGCATCAACCACCTCTCTAGGAAGCCTGTTCCAGTGTTTGACCACCATCACAGGAAAGAAATTTTTTTCTAATATCCAGTTTGAACCTTCCCTGGTTCTACTTAGTGCCATTCCTGTGTGTTCTATCATTGTTTACCAGGGAGCAGAGACTGGCACCTTCCTCTCCATTTCCCCTCCTCAGGAAGTTGCAGACAGCAATGAGGTCAGCTCTCAGTCTTCTTTTCACCAGACTAGACAACCCAAGTGTCCTCAGATTCTCTTCACAGGACATGCCATTTTACTACCTTTGTTGCTTTTCTCTGAACATGTTTGAGTATCTTAACATCTTTTTTCATATGTATATATATATTTCAGAGCTCAGAACTGCACACAATATTCAAAGTGAGGCTGCACCAACACTAAATATAGCAGGAGAATTTTTTTTTTTATTTTATTTTTTGACCATCTGTGTGATGCTTCCTTGAACTGATCACTAAATGCAGTTTGTCCTCTTGACTGCTAGGGCATCTTGCTGACACATGTTGAGCCTACTGTCGACTAGTACCCCCAGATCCCTTTCTGCTGAGCTGCTCTTCAGCCTCTCTGCTCCCAGTCTGTACCTGTGTCTGCCATTACTCTGTTGCAGGTACAGAACCCGTCATTCTCCTTTGTTGAACTTCATGCTGCTGATGATTGTCCAAAGCTCCAATCTATCTAGAACCCTCTTCAAGGCCTCTTGTCCCTCCAGAGTCAACAGCATGCCCCAGTTTCCTATCATCTTTGTAAGGATGCATTCCACTTGCTGCATCCAGATCACTGATAAAAAAATGTTGAAATGAACTGTCCCTTGAACTGAGGCCTAGGGAACATCACTAATGAATGCTAGTTGTTTTAGAAGACTGGTGATTGGTAGATCTTAATTTTTGAATGTCACTCCAAGTGATAGATAGTGAGTAATACATAATAAAGATTCTTTTTTTATTTGCCTGTTTTTGATACCTATAATAGAGTGTTTCCAAAAAAAAAAAAAAAAAGTTGTATTGATTTTTCTCTGAGATTTGATTTATATACAGAAGATGTACATAGATAAACATGATCTATTTGCATTGTTGGCATGTCTCATTTTTTCTCTGGCACTCATAAGTTAAGAAGCTTTCTTCATTAATTTCCATACAGGTCAATGACCTATATAATAGCTCTGTACTGTAAGCACTTTTATAGTCTATAAATTGCATTACATATTAAAAATATTATCTCCACATAGCAAACTATCTGTTAATGAATAGTTGAGTGAGTATAATGCATGCTGAAAAATGAATAAAGATTTCATAAGGCAATTAAGCTGAGCATTATGTTTGCATTACTTTGTGATATTTGCATTACAAAAGAGTATTGTACAGTGAGAAAAGTGATATGAAGACAGATGTGTTATTATTGTGAAACTTAACAGCCTTCATAAGTAAGTTCTCTGTTCTGTTCATGCCATGCTGAAAAATAATTTGTTTTGAAGATACAACATTCAGTATGTCAAGAACAAACATTTGTATATATATTACTGATTTACCAAAGAGGCTAATAAGAATGTGAATACATATTGACCATTTGTACCAGATTACTATTTTATGAGATTAAAAAAATGGGGCTGTCATACAATTGGCAAATATATTATCCTCTTTCAAATAACAACTCAAGCCTCTTCTGATATAATTGTATTTTACATGAAATTATTGTAGCTGTTATGTAACATTTGTATTGAAGTATTGCCTGAAGAACAACCAATTGCACTATAGTGTATAGAATAAAACTCCATGGTCTATTCTACAGTATGTATTTGGAAAGAAGTGTGATAGAGGAAGGAAGAGGAAGGACAAAGCTTAACGTGGGCTCTGCAGTAGAGAAACAGACTGATTTGAATTGTCAGGTAATCACCATGATACATATTAACTGGGTGTCATATTAGCCTGAGCATAGTGTTTTGTTGAAATTTATGAACTTTGTAAAAATAACCTGATGGAAGCTTTGTAAGTTTTGTAAATTAGCCTGAAAATGTATGATGTGCTTTTTTGGGGAGAGGCTTGCTCGGGTAAATCACCTACACAATCCATCAGCAGCTTTGGCTTCTGTAGCATGCTAGTTTGCAAGCAAAACTCTGCATGGTGCTGAGAGTCATGATATGGTGCTGAGCAAGCAAGACCCTGAAATGAATTCAATATAGCTTTGAATATATTGCTCTGGGATCCGTGGTAATGTATCTGCATGGTGTTGCACTTGTGTGCCCTGTTGACGCTTTACTTAGAAATAGGTTGGCTGAGCGAGATAGCTTAGCTGATACAGCTGCCAGCCACTCTGATTGTCTCTGGGCTAAGGAGCTCACAGCTCCCCAGTACTGTAATACCAAGCAATTTTTCAAGCTGATTGCCAGAATTTACAGCATTGAGACAGTTATCCGTGTTGGTTAATCTTGAGCCATATTAATTCAATCCAGAACCATGGATTCTGGGCTTCGGAGGATACACAATTTTAGGGGTGCCAGATCTTCCAGCAATTGAGATAAGGCTGTTTTCTTTCACCAAGAAGAAATGGTATTTTTGGTTTTGTATTTTGTTTCAATTCTGGATTAAACTCAAATTTCAAAATATATAATCATGAAATGGAATCACAGAATCACAGAATCACAGTCTAGGTTGGAAGAGACCTCCAAGATCACCCAGTCCAACCTCTGACCTAACACTAACAAGTCCTACACTAAACCATATCACTAAGGGCTACATCTAAACATCTCTTAAAGACCTCCAGGGATGGTGACTCAACCACTTCCCTGGGCAGCCCATTCCAATGCCTAACAACCCTTTCCGTAAAGAAGTTCTTCCTAATATCCAAACTAAACCTCCCCTGGCGCAACTTTAGCCTATTCCCCCTCATCCTGTCACCAGGCACGTGGGAGAATAGACCAACCCCCACCTCTCTACAGCCTCTTTTAAGGTACCTATAGAGAGCGATGAGGTCTCCCCTGAGCCTCCTCTTCTCGAGGCTAAACAACCCCAGCTCCCTCAGCCGCTCCTCATAGGACTTGTTCTCCAGACCCCTCACCAGCTTGGTTGCCCTTCTCTGGACTCTCTCGAGCACCTCCATGTCCTTCTTGTAGTGAGGGGCCCAAAACTGAACACAGTACTCAAGGTGCGGCCTCACCAAAGCCGAGTACAGGGGGACAATCACCTCCCCAGACCTGCTGGCCACCCTGCTTCTTATACAAGCCAGGATGATGTTGGCCTTCTTGGCCACCTGAGCACACTGCTGGCTCATATTCAGCCGACTATCAACCAGTACTCCCAGGTCCTTCTCTGCCAGGCAGCTTTCCAACCACTCATCTCCCAGCCTATAGCACTGCTTGGGGTTGTTACGCCCCAGATGCAGGACCCGGCACTTGGCCTTGTTGAACTTCATACAGTTGGCCTCAGCCCATCGGTCCAGCCTATCCAGATCCTCCTGCAGAGCCTTCCTACCCTCGAGCAGATTGACACACGCACCTAACTTGGTGTCATCTGCAAACTTACTGAGGGTGCACTCAATCCCCTCATCCAGATCATCGATAAAGATATTGAAGAGGACTGGCCCCAGTACTGAGCCTGCCTGCGGGACTCCACTACTGACCGTCCTCCAACTGGATTTGACTCTATTCACCACAACTCTTTGGGCCCGGCCATCCAGCCAGTTTTTAACCCAACAAAGCGTACGCCAGTCCAAGCCCCGAGCAGCCAGTTTTCTGAGGGGAATGTTATGGGAAACGGTGTCAAAAGCCTTACTGAAGTCAAGGTAGATCACATCCACAGCCTTCCCCTCATCCACCAAGCGCGTCACTTTGTCATAGAAGGAGATCAGGTTCGTCAAGCATGATCTGCCCTTCATAAACCCATGCTGACTGGGCCTGATCGCCTGGTTGCCCTGTAAGTGCTGCGTGATGACACTCAAGATAATCTACTCCATGAGCTTCCCTGGCACTGAGGTCAAACTAACAGGCCTATAGTTCTCCGGGTCTACCCTCCGGCCCTTCTTGTAGAAGGGCGTCACATTTGCTAGCCATCAGTCGACTGGGACCTCCCCTGATAGCCAGGACTGCCAATAAATGACGGAAAGCAGCTTGGCCAGCTGCTCTGCCAGTTCTCTCAGTACCCTCAGGTGGATCCCATCCGGCCCCATCGATTTGTGTGCATCCAAGTGCTGTAGCAGGTCGCCAACCATTTCCTCGTGAATAGTGAGGGCCACGTCCTGCTCCCCATCCCCTTCCACCAGCTCAGGGTACTGGGTATCCAGAGAACAACTGGTTTTGCCCCTAAAGACTGAGGCAAAGAAGGCATTAAGAACCTCAGCTTTTTCCTCATCCCTCGTAACTACGTTTCCCCCCGCATCCAGTAAAGGATGGAGATTCTCCTTAGTCCTCCTTTTGGTGTTGATGTATTTGTAAAAACATTTTTTGTTATCTTTAACAGCAGTAACCAGATTTAGCTCCAGATGAGCTTTGGCCCTTCTAATTTTGTCCCTGCACAGCCTCGCAACATCCTTATAGTCCTCGTGAATGGCCCGCC
Source organism: Anser cygnoides (assembly GCF_040182565.1). Lineage (NCBI taxonomy): Eukaryota > Metazoa > Chordata > Aves > Anseriformes > Anatidae > Anser > Anser cygnoides. Next base: position 18,685,785 of record NC_089873.1, read on the forward strand.
CTCTTTTCCAAAGATTATAAACCCTCCTTTTTCTCCTAAGCTCAAACCACAACTCTCTGTTCAGCCAGGCCGGTCTTCTTCCGCGCCGGCTCGTCTTTGGGCATGTGGGAACAGACCGCTCCTGAGCCATTAAGATTTCCTTCTTGAAGAGTGCCCATCCTTCCTGGACTCCTCTGCCCTTCAGAACCACCTCCCAAGGGACTCTGCCAACCAGTGTCCTGAACAGCTCAAAGTCAGAGAGTTCAGAGAGAATTACTCCTCTCTGCACAGTTCTAATTAGGTATGAAGGATGGGAAGAAGGATGAAGTGATGGGAAGATTAATGATGAATGCTTGCTTCCTCAGGGCCCCTAGCAGTTACCTTTTATTTCAAGCTGTGAGTTAGAGAATGAGTATTCTAGCAATAGAAAAGAGACCATAAGAAAATATCTTAGTAGTTTCTCTAAACCAATGTTTCTCAGCCTTTCAAAGTAGGTGTCTGCTTATTCAAAGTTATATTTTCATGACTCCTCCCTTACAGTTTCTGTAAAAGCAAGCATAAAAGTGTATCAGTAGGAAGTCAATAGAATTCACTTGTATGACTCTGTTTGGAAAGGTCATCAGAGAATACTTTCTCTTGAGATTAGGGCGTTCAGGAGCAAGGGAGTGAGATTATCTTCATTTCAGATGGTAATTACATTTTCAGCACTGCATTAGCACTTGGTTGCCTCTCGTGACACCATGACTCTGGGAAGGGTAAAATGAAGTACCTTTTCTGCTCTTGTATCTATCAGATTGTATACTGTGATCCCCATGTGTTTGGTAATGTGCAGAACCTATAAAACATTATTAGTCTGGTCAGTAAAGGAGCACCATTCTTTTTCCCACTGTCATTTAAAACTTCTAGGTGGTTTGAAAGGTTTGCCCTTAAAGAAGCCATACCCTGTTGGGCTATAATTGCATAAATCCTGTATCGCTCTGTCTTTAATTAAATTCCAAACCAGCTTCCCTCGAGCAGAAATAAGATTCACTGGTCTGTAATGCCAAAGATCATCTATGGCTTCTTTTATTTTATTTTTAACCTAAGATAACAACTTTCCAATCTTTGGGAACAGTGTGTGGTTTATTAAGGATATATTGCATATCCTCATTGCTACCTCTGCTATTTCACACTTCAGTTCCTTCAGAATTCTTGCATCAGCACCATCTGGTCCCAGTGATTTACTGCCCTTGAATTTTTTTGAGTTGCTCAATAACATCTTTCTTAGAGGCATCAGCCTTTGTTAAGCACACACATTAATTTCTTACAAAAATTATCTTTGGGTCAGGAATTTCCTCATTGCCCTTCCTAGTAAAAATGGGTGTAGAAAGCTATTTTTAATTTTTTACTTACTTTCATTACTTTGTTCATTTCCTAATAATTCAAAGGACTTGCAATTATTACATTGCATGTTGGTTTCTGAAAAAAACTTTATGTCTCTTCACACTTCTTACAGATGTCTTGATAATCGTGCTCAAACTACTTCCTCCTTTATTATCTTCCCCAATTCTCCTTTTATTTTTTCTTTTGTGCACATTTCTTCTAAGTTTAATGAGATGTTAGTAGGATTATATTTATGTTGATATGTAGTTACATTATCTCACTAAGCTCTCAAAGAGAATGATTAGGTATATTTTGGAGCTCAGGCCCATACAGTATGATGATTATTATTATTACTATTATTATTATTATTATTATGCACTTTTCTTGCAGAATCAACCATGTTGCAATAGGTGGGATATATTTTGTACCTACATTTCTCACCAAGTGTGTGGGTAAATTCCCCTAAAAATTGCTACCTTAATTAACCTTGCGCTTTGCATAGAAGCAACTTCAGGCAGAGAGGGGAGTATGTGTGGGCAGTACTTGATCTCTAAAGAACAACTTTTATCTACTTTGTTTCTAATCTATGTAATCCATACAGAATGTAAGAGAGCTTCAAAGCTTTAGAACAAGCCACCATTATTTTTTTTTCAGCCAAATTATCAGAAAGAGAACTATCCAATTTAACAGGATTCCATCGACCTGAAAGCCAATTGAAATCTGCTTGCTTTGGGGGTAAACTTGCCTCAAAATTTTCATCCCTAGTCCCTTATTATAATAAATATATTTCCCGATATACTGCTGTCTTTTACATATATGTATATATATACACATATATATGCATTTTATTAAGTCTGCAAATAAGTACTTCAGTAACTGTAAATCTAGAGAGGTCTTCTGAACACAGTAGAACTTCTTGTTTGTATAAAGTATTTTACAAGGGAATGCTAAATATACATGTGTTGGCAAGGTGGGTTGCCCTGTTGTGGCTGAAATATAAGCAGAAGAATGCAGTATAAAAGTATTTACAAAAACTTCAGAATTTTAAAGATGCGAAAATAAAGCAATAATCTAAAACTATCAGGAAAGAATGGTTACATGCTAATGATTTTCAATATTCAAATATTGAAATACTTCAGTATTGAAGTACTAAGAAACAGACATCTAACATAAAACTGTTGTATTTATTCTATGACCGTCATTCAAATGATTAGTGTATGTGTTTATTTACAAACTGTGATCCTGTCTTTCATTTGAATATGCTTTTAACATGCTGTGGCAGACATTCATGAACTCACAAGTGTTTCTTAAATACAATATCAACAACATCAAAAGATTGAAATCTTGGCATAATGCTTTGTGTGAGGAATGAAATCTCTCAAGTAGGATGGTTGGTGACATCTGTCCAGTGACGGTAATTTCTGTTGCAAGGGTCCTTGCAGCAGCAACCTTGGCTGGTTCTGGTAGGACTCCATACACTGCTGTTCTGCACAATTCTTATAATCCAGTTGGTCCATGGGGTCCCATTTGACTATTCCAGCAAGTTCATGATCCGCTGCTGCAGATTATTTTAAATTACTTATAAAACATGTCCTATCTTAACTGTGTACAAAAGACTGTCCCACCTGACTAAGGAATGTGTCTACTGCCTATTTAAAAGTAGGGCCAAGTTCTCACCAGAATTTTAATCTACACATTGGAATATTTAAATTACCCTACACACTGCATGAGCCACCTGGTAAAATGTTCATGCTAGTCCAAAATTCCCACTTGGAGAGCTTCTGCTTGAATTAGTCAGTTACTTAACTGTGAAGGTGGTGAGGGGCTCAGTCAATTATGTTGTCTCAAATCAGCCCATTCTTTCAAATCAGTCCACCATATCACATCAGCCCATCTATAGAAAAAGACTAGCTAAGGGGTTGCTGGACCATCCAGAGAATTAATGATTAGAGTGCACTGGGTATGAACACTGGAACAGCCGTGATTCCCAGCTATCCTGTAATTACAACTGTAGGATGAATGGAAATTTGATCTTTGTAATTTAAGTTCAACAGCTCTGGCTGCAAAGCCAGAAATTAGACAGTATGTTGTTATAGAAATTACTTTTTCTTGTCTTAAAATCAATCTGTAAACCGATCTATACATTTGAAAGTCAATAACTTTGAAAGGCATAGTTCTTCTCCAAGTTAAGCTGAGTTTGGAAGTTGAGAAAAACCTTCTTCTTCCCTCTTGTGGATGCAAGATATTTTCAAGCATACTTCCTGAATACTTGTCTCTAGGTGATTATATAGCCAGCCAGATCATCAGGCATCTACAACTCTGACCTATTATTTTCAGATCAGAGCAACAGATTATCATAATAATCATGTCTCAACTCTACTTTCACAGCTTCATGTAGAACACGATGTTGGTAGGTCCTACATTCCTCTCCTTGTTGCATATGTGTGTATGTATGTACAAGTGAAAGCGAAGGACTTCTTTACTCAAGAACGTACATTACTAAGACCATATCCATGCTGGGTTTTCGTTTCTGTCCATTTCTGTAACTTAATGTAAGTGGGTTTTTTTGTTTGTTTGTTTGTTTTGTTTTTCTTCCTAATTCCAATTCAGTGTCTACACAGCAAGATAAAAGTGCATATGTGTATTTGATTGTAGATGGAGACTGAAATCCTTTTACACTTCTACAGTCTGAAACTGAATCTTGAAAAATGAACGTTGTGTAGCAAAGCCAATATGGTTTTGCTGCTCCTAATAAAGGTCTAGGGACTATGCCTTTAGGTGTGAGCAGAGGTCTCAGGGCTGGCTTGGACTCCCCTTGGCCGCAGCTGGGCTGAGATGGTTCCAATGCCTGACTCCAAGTCAAGTGTCTGCTGTCTCTCCTGCCTGAGCTGGGCTCTGCTGGTGCCTCTGTGGGAAGGGTCTGGCAAATCCAGGGAGTTGCTGCCCAGTAAAATAGGGGCTGAGTCTGTGGGAGGCTGTGGGGTCATGCTCACCCTGCTGGGAGCAGCAGCCAGGGGTGAGGAAACACATAAAAATTGCCTAAGGAGGACACCTAAGGCTCCGTGGAGGGGACCACACCCATGAACATCATATCCTTCCCAGTGAAGTCCTTAAGATCTTAATGACTAATTGTCTATTGTTCGCTTGCATACACTTGGTGTTGTTTAAAACGGAAACTGTTAATATTAAAATACAGAGGGAGAATGAAAAGGTGAATATAAGTGAGGAACAGGACTAGATATTAGGTAGGTTACATACAACAACTCTAATTGTATTTTTCATGTTCTAATTCAATAATTGGGATATTTAGGCTGTTAAAACATGGATTCAACTGACAATATGGTAGCCCCGTATCTCTGTTGTGTTTCCGTTTGCCCATAAGAAGATTTTGAATGTAACATTTCTAAGCCCTTTCTTTGTGACTTGCTTTGATCCAGCAACTTCCAGCTGTGTCTGCCTTGAAACAAACTCTACATAACCACTACCTAGCCCCTGACTGCTGAGTCTGCCTTCCAGTTCAACTCAGAAAGCTACATCTTTCTCTGGGTACCCCAAGTTCCATTGTTACTCTTTTATTTATTTATTTATTTATATATTTATTTATTTGTTTTCTGATTTGCCCAACCCTGTCTTTTTCACAAGTGAAAAACTCCCCTCTCACCTCCACCTTCTGGAGGGCTCGGGTGACTTAGAGTGCAATAACTGAAACACAGCCCATACAAACAGCAATAGCAAAATGATAGGGATCCAGGATCTTTTAGAAGTTTGTTGCATACTCAGACTCTCATAATTCCCTGAGAAAGCTTTCTCTCTTAACCAATAATTTTCAACTGTAGGGTAGAAATTTTCATTATACCTGAGAAATGTATTGACGCTCCTGACAGAGACATGCTGTAAGGACACAAATTGCTTTCCTTTGTATTTTGTGAAAAGGCACTGTCAAGAGGAAGTTTGATGTGCCTGTGGTGGCTTTTTTTGACTGGGAAAATATGAGTTTTCTAAAAGCTGATCAAATACAGTCCTGATGTTTTACATTGCTATAACTTGAACTCAAGACAAGCATATATGAAACAATAGGAAGTGCTAGTACACACTGTGCCAGTCTACTTATTTGTTATTGACATAGTTTATTCTGCCAGTTAACATGGTTATTTATTTAATATGATGCAAAGCAAACATTGCAATTCAAATGGGTAATTATTATGGCCTACTTCACTTAATTTGGAAAAAAAAAAAGATAACATGATGTGATCCATTGTTATCAGGCTTTTCTGAATATGTTTAAAGGATTGAAAGATTTAAAGCTTAAAACGTTACAATTCTAACCAGCTATATCACAGACAGGATCATATCTCTTAAAAAGATTTGAATAATTGCATGTATGCAATTAGTTGGTATAAACAGGTAACCAAGAACACATATTTTGTGTACTACATATTTCTGTATATTCATATATCGACACCATTACAAGCTTATGCATGCTATAAAGCAATACATTTACATAAATCTATTTCAGGTAAATATAAATCTTTGTTTTCTTTATTTATTCTTCTCTGTCTTAATGTAAAAGTCCAAAGTCCAGTAAAAGTTTCAAGTATACACTGAAAATAGTATTCAAGGAGTTGTCCATTGCTTGAACAGTTTCACAATTTAAGCTGGGTACATTCTGTAAAGACAGTTAACTAGATATATACTCCTCCCTTCTACCCAGATAAAGACCAAGTCTATGGCCTCAGACGAAAGGTTTTAGTATTTAACAGTGTCATACAATGGACTATTAAAATGAAGAGTCTTTGCCCCTTGTTCCATACTTAAAATACTTTATTATTCCATATACTTTATTATTCCATACTTTATTTTCTAAACCTGTCAACCTGTCATTCAGCTTTAATCTTGATGTAGTGGAAAATGTGTGTGCGTTCACTGAGCATATGAATTGAATGACTGCTGTTCTTTGGTTAGTTCAGAAGAATTGTTTGCTCATTATCGTAATAGACTACTAATAGACTACTGCATTTGACTTTTTAAAAAGTGTTCTTCTTCCTCGTGCACTTCTTAACATTATCTGTAAGTGAAAAGGTTCATAGAGAAGTTAGAGTAGAAAGTAGCTAATTCCAATCACTCTGCACTGAGCCAAAGTTTGATTTTTCTCTACTACTTGCTCTATACATTTTAATCTTAAATGATCAGGTGTTAGCATTTCCCTCCTTCTGGTGGGAGACCACTTCAGTCATTGTGCAGCTTAGTCGTTAAAGAATCTCCTTCCTATTTTTCCCCAATGTGGTGGTTTAACTCTGACGGGTAACTAAGCACCACCACACCGCTTTCTCAATTCCCCTCCTCATAAAGGCAGGGGGAGAAAAAATGAAAAATGAAAAGAGCTTATGGATTTAGCTAAGAACGAGGAAATTTCTCACCACTTACTGTTACAGGGAAAACAGACTTGGATAAGGGAGTTATTGCCCATCCCTTGAGGTGTTCAAGGCAGGCTGGATAGGGCCTTAACCAACCTGATCTAGTGGGTGGCATCCCTGCCCATGGCAGGGGGGTTGGAATTAGGTGATCTTTAAGGTCCCTTCCAACCCAAGCTCTTCTATGATTCTTTGAAAAGGGAGATTAAAGCAATTTATTGCTTATTGATAACACACAAGAACAGTAAGAACTAAAATTAAAAACAACTTCAACCCCATCCATTTTCTTCTTCTTCCTCCTGCAGGAGGAACAGGGGAATGGGGAATTGGGACTGTAGTAAGTCTGTACCACTTTGTCTCCGTAGCTCCTTCATGGCCACTCTCTTCTCCTGCTCCAGCGTGGGGTCCCTCTCATGGCATGCCATCCTTCCCAAACTGATTCTGCATGGGCTTCCCACAGGCAGCAGCTCTTCAAGAACTGCTCCAGTATGGGTCTGTATCAGAGGGTCCATCCATCTTGAGCAAACTGCTTCAGCACGGGTCTCCCATGGGCCGCAGCTCCCCCCAGACCCCCTGCTCTTGGGTGGGCTCCTCTCCACGGGCTGCAGTTCTGGCCCGGGGCCTGCTCCTGTGGGGGCTCTCCATGGGCCACAGCCTCCTCCAGGCCACATCCACCTGCTCTACTGGGGGCTCCTCCACGGGCTGCAGCGTGGAGATCTGCTCCATGTGGGACCCATGGGCTGCAGGGGGACAGCCTGCTCCACCAGGGCCCTTTCCACAGGCCTCAGGGGAACTTCTGCTGCGTGCCTGGAGCACCTCCTGCCCTCCTTCTGCACTGACCTGGATGTCTGCAGGGCTGTTTCTCACTCCTCTCTCTCCCAGCTGCTGTGGTGCAGATTTTTTTTTATTTGTTTTTATGTTTATTTGCTTTGTTGTTGTTCTTGTTTTGTTTGTTTGTTTTCCCCTTTCTTAAATCTGCCCTCCTCCAAATCTACCACCACACTCACATTTTGCTGTAAAGATCTGAATTTGCTATACTGTAATATATGACATCTGAAATAACTATTATATACAGTTATTTAGGTAAAAAGAAAATTGTGGTCACATTAATGGTGGCTGCTGAAAAAGATTTCAATAAACTTTTTTTTTTTCATAGAAAACAAAATGTTTCACATTGCTTGAAGAATTAACATTTTACTAATGCTATCTATGCTTGAGTTTTACCCATTCTAGCTACTGCAGGGCTTTTTCAGCACTACTAAACTTTAATACAAAAGGTGATCTGAATTTGAATGAGATCCAGGCTTTCTACCCAAATATTGCTAATCCACCAGAATCAGCATCACTAATTCTTTAATAAAATAGATATTTTATGAAACCTGACAACATTAGTAGAGATTTTTTACAATTGTAGATTAAGCCTTTCATAGGGAATCACTAATGACAGTCAGGTTCAATAGAACAAAGATTTCATCTAATATTAGTTTCTGGCAAGTCAATTTGCAAGGTTATTTTTGCAGATTAAATTAGCTATATTGGGAGGTCACCCTCTTGCTTCTAAATCAAGAAAGAAAGACAGATGCATAATAGCATAATGCTGTAGATGTATTATTAACCAATCTTTCACAATAAGGAAATTAGCTGTTCACCAAGAAGGGGTGAATAAAATAAAAAGGTATTTTATAACTATAAATATCTCTTGAAAGACCCTGGTAAAAAGCCAGTTGAATATCACCAAGTGTGCAACCTGTCTGTATCTTAGTATTCAATTTCAGAAAAATATAAGTTCTTAACTAAGAGTCAGAGAAGCAAGATAACATGATTTAAACAGGCTTTGGCCCTATCTGTGCTGAGGTATACGGTGTAATTGCACTTGTAGAAAATGTGACTTCAGACTTTTGGCCACTGCTTTAACTGTTCATAAGCTATCGGTCCATCAACAGTGACTTAAAAAGTCCAGGTAAATCAATTTGGATTTAAAAAATTATTCACCAATTTTAAACTGACTTCTACTGGTTTGTTTATACTTATGCTTTAGAAGTCTATTTAGTTTTTGTTTTCTTGCTTTTATTTTATTTTATTTTATTTTATTTTATTTTATTTTATTTTATTTTATTTTATTTTATTTTATTTTATTTTATTTTATTTTATTTTATTTTATTTTATTTTATTTTAATCTATTACTTCTAAGAAAGGGGGTGAATACATGTATGCAGTATATTATAAGATGTGGACAGAGAATGAGACAAAAATCTTCTGAAAAAGAAAAAAAAGAAAAAAATGAAAAAAAAAACCCACAAGCAATCCAGTTTAAAGATGAGTCATATCTTGAATTAAACAATCTCTTGTCTGTTTCCTGGAAACATTTGTCATAGATCAAAAAAACTGTTTGAATCTCTGCTTCCATGTGACTTTTGTTCAATGATTGAATATCCTGCAGGGATACCACCCCCTCACACTGAAACAACATAGTCTGTTATGAATAAAAACAATGTCAAATCAAAAAGTCTAGAGCTGCAGGAGTAGTGGGGCTGAAAAATAACCACAGGCCCCTACTAAGATTCCCCCTCTCACAGCTTTCTCCTTTGGATAAGCAATGTCTCCTATAAATTCAGACTCCACCCACGTCTACTATTAGGTTTGAGGTTCATTTTCGGAAAGAGACAAAGCCTAGAGATGCAGGGGCAGTAGGGCTAAAAAGTTCTTAAGTTAGTGTAAATCTGTATAGCTCCACTGGCTTCATCAGAACCAGTTCTTTAAATTGAAGAGCTGAGCCTCTGATTCTCAGTGTTGTTTTTTATTTTTTGGTTGTTTGTTTTTCCACATATAGTGCTATTTTGTCTTGCTGAGTAAAAAGGCTCTTTTAAGTGATGACAGTTAACTTCCAGTACCAATGAACATTTAGTACAGGAAAACTCATTTAAAAGAAAATGCAAGTGCTTTCATAAGCTTGTTACAGAAATGATAAGTTTTTCCTTGCAGATACCTGTTGGGAAAGGGCTCACACGACTTAACTATTCTTCTTTCACTAAGTAACAAGATAAAGTTTGGGATTAATTAATTTGCTTTCAAATTATCATTAGTGTGATAGTATATCAGGCCTCTAGCAAGCTCTCGTACCATATATAAATAGACACTATAGGCCAGAGGGACCGATAGTATATTATGCACCCCAAAAAGTGGCAGGGTGGTTAAGTATCTTTGAAATTATAGGAAGTTTGGTTGTCTGAAGAAGTCTTAGGAATCCTTATGGAACACCTGATATAACATGCCCTCAGATACATATACCGTACAATATATTAGGAGTTGTTACTTTACATGATCTCTGCAAAATAAGCTTTATTCTGTTTTTTATTCTGTTTTTCTCTCATAGGTTTTATTTTGCTTTTGGCAAAAAATAAATAAAACACAGCCCCCCCCCCCCTTTTTTTTTTAATTACAAAAACATCTTCAAGCTCTGACCAAGAGTGGGATATCAGTGTATTAGTCAGACAAGCTGTGTTTATAAGTACTTACAAATTACATAAACTTGATGAAAAAGCATATTATTACCCTTACTTTGCAGATGTGCCACTGAAACATAGAATGCCACCTGCCCAAGGTCAGCAGTCTGAAGTATTTTATGCATTTATTATTTAGATTTACCAGCAATAGGAAACACCCATAGAGAAGCATTGAACATCGTTATCCATCTAATGCATTTATCACAGTCAGGTCCTTGGCCATGAATGGAACTCAGAGGCACTATATCAGACATAATAAGGATAAAAATAAATGCCATGTTTTTTTCCCCTCAAAAGCATTTGTGCTACCTCTGAAAGTGCAAATGAACACACATTAAAGAAAGTTATTCTCTTTTATAACAGTTGCTAGTCAGTGACATTTTCTCCCCTCCTGCTTGCCTATGTCTCAGTACAGAACACTTATAGGGCTCTTTTCCTACGTCTTTCAACTGACTTATTCAGAAGATATTACCTCTCCAAATGTGTGTTTTCTTGTCTAATGGCTATGCATGCTATGTGACTGCAGTCCCTTATTGGTAAGTAGTGAGTAATGGACTGCTTTATTTTTAGACCAAATGTGTGTAATGTCTGTGTCCTTGTTTCTGACTGCAAAAATTGGGGAAATACGGTCATTGTAATAGTAAATATTGTATCTGTAAATTTTGCTAGCTACAAGTTGTGACAAATAGACCCACAGAGTTTTGAGTTGCCTTTGAAACAAACCATAAATGGTTCTTTTAAGGTATTCTTAAGCATTAATTGCCAGTGATTGCAGGAAAAACTTAAGCAAAAGCTTAGTGAAAGAAACAGAAAAATGAGGGGACAAATCCAGGATCAGTAATGAAAACTTGGAAGATTTTTAGGAAGTGTTTAGTCATTCTTTCCTTCATCCTTTCTACTTCTGTTGCACTTTTGAAATTTCTGCTTAAAAAGCAATTTCCCTGTTACTGTTTCTAGCTAATTTTTATGTTGTACCTTCTATTGGTTATGTGTCTCACATACTTCAGTTCTCTTTCCTTTCATTATCTTCTTGTTCATTGAGCTATTCTCCTTATTAATTTAATTAGCTGCTTTCCTTTCATTCAGCTTTATCTTGCATTTGTCTTTATAGTCTTCTGTCATGTCACTTCCCTGCTGTTTAATTCTCACCCCTTTCCCCCTTTCTGGTAAAGGCAAAAAGAATATTTTCCTTGAGTTTAGTGAGCTTTGAAAGGACCTAGACTATTATTAAATCTTTAAATGATTGCTGAAAGCTGTTTGATGACAGTAACTTCACCTTTGAGTAGTCCAGTAGTCCACCATTGTGAGTAGGTGAGTAGTTGGTGCTGGTCTCAGGTAAAATCCTTCTTTCATCTCCAATATGTAGAAGATTTGCTGTATCAGATCCAGAGGTCCTCTGCTTTTTTTTTTTTTTTTTTTTTTTTTTTTTTTTTAGTGGGGGATGGGATGGGGAGAAGTTCCAGCAATCAAAGAGAGCAAGTGGAACCCATGCTGCAGGATCCCTCACTGCCTTGCTGACTTTACTGTGTCATCCCAAAGACAAAGATAGGCTTACAGGACCACAGAGATACAGAGTATGAATAACACGGACACTAACATGCTAATACAACTGGCATCAGTACATCTTTTGCTGCTTAGTGAATCTATTTAGACCTCTGTACACTACTTGAATTTATAATGTCTAGACTCCGGTCTTCTCTGTGAAAGTGAAAAACAGCCTTTCCAAAAGAATCAGAGAATCAGAGAAACATAGATTGGCTCGGGTTGGAAGGGATCATCTAGGTAGAACCCCCCTGACAGGGCAGGGATGCCACCCACTAGATCAGGTTGGCCAAGGCCCCATCCAGCCTGGCTTTGAACATCTCAAGGGATGAGGAATAACTCCCTTATCCCAAGTCTGTTTTGCCTGTAACAATAAGTGATGAGAGATTTCCTTGTTCTTAGCTAAATCCATGAGCTCTTTTCATTTTTCATTATTTCTCCTCCTGCCTTTATGAGGAGGGGAAGTGAGAAAGCGGTGTGGTGGTGCTTTCTCCTTATCTGTCATTACCTGTTCTCCGTCTTCATTTGTCAGAGGCGCTACGCTCTCCCTAGTCTTGTGGCCAATGTACCTGTAGAACCCCTTGTTATTCTTTGCCTCCCTCATCAAGTTTAGTTCTGACAGTGCCTTGGCTTTCCTGATGGCATTTCTGTACTCTTCCCAGGGCACATGGCCCCGTTTCCACTGTCTGTGCATTTTCTCCTTTTGCCTAAGTTTGACCTGCTGATCCTTATTCATCCATGCTGGTTTCCTACCTTCCCTGCTTGATTTATTACCTATGGGAATAGAGAGCTCTCGTACTCCAAGGAAAATCTCCTTAAAGAGTTGCCAGCTCTGAACAAATCCTCTGTCCCTAAGGACTGTGTTTCATGGGATCTCATCCACTAATTCTTTGAACAGCTGGAATTTGTCTATTCTGAAGTTCAGGGTCCTGAGTTTGCTCTTAGCGGGGCCTGTATCCCTTGAGATCACAAACTCAGCCAGGGCATGGTCACTGCAGCCTAGGCTTCCTCCAGTCTTAACCTGTTTAATGAGCTCTTCTGCATTGGTCAGCACCAGGTCCAGCAACACTTCTCCTCTGGTTGGTCTGTGTAATACCTGGATGAGGAAGTTGTCCTCAATGCACTCCAGGAGCCTCCTGGATTGCTTACTTCCCACCACACGGTTTTCCCAGCAGACGTCCGTGTGGTTGAAACCCCCCAGGAGGATGAGAGTCTGTGAGCACAATGCTTCCTGTAGTTGGAGCAGGGAGACCTCATCAACAGACTCCTCTTTACTGGGTGGCCTGTAGTAAGAAGAATCAAGAGATCGTACCATGCACTCAGACTGAGAAAAATCCCATTCCCTTTTATGAACTGTGTGTACAGCAGAAAGGAACTGATTCTTTGGGAAGGCTTATATACTTGCGCTGTTTTCCTTTAAAGTTTTAGTATATTTTAGTGACATGGGAGGAGCAGCCCAGTAATACAGATGGGGTTAGGATGAAGGTCTTTCAATCCGTTTCCCATCTACCTTGAAGAGGAAGAAGGAATGCAGTCTAATGTCAACTACATCCAAATTTCTTTACTTGATCTATCTGGAAACAGCAATCTAGGAAGAGCAGGCTTGGGTGATCTATTGTCTGTCAAAGAGAAAACTATGACTTTACACACACATACATCAATATATATATATAGTTACCAAATAGTTGAAACGAACTCAAACAGTACAACTCTGTAGTAAGGTCTATTTTTATTTATTTATTTATTTATGTATTTTAACTAGTCAGTCTTGAAGGTCTGGGTTTTACGTAAAAACAGTGAGAAGCAGAAAGTACCATCAAAAACTACTAGCAAGGATAAGATATCTCCAAGTGAGCAAGTTGGATTCTAATTAAATCTTTTCACCTCTGCCTTAATCATGAATCTTAACTTATGCTTGAATGAATATCAAAGACTAATAATCTCTTTACAACTTCAACACCTTCGTCAAAGGAGTACCAAAAATTAACCAAGGATAGATGAAGTTTAAATTTTGATTTAGTAATAATGTGTCTGTATTCACGAGACCTTTCACACTGACAGAGTGGAAATTGTGAAATATTATTACTATATTACTTTCAGCTTTAGTATACTCTCTACTTATTTAACCCTGTTGCTGCAAACAGTTCTGTATATTCACAGAAGGGCTCCGGTTGGAAGGGACCTTAAAGACCACCTAGTTCCAACACTCCCTGCTGTGGGCAGGGATGCCACCCACTAGACCAGGTTGTCCAGAGCCTCATCCAGCCTGGTATTGAACACCTTCAGGGAGGGGACATCCACAGCTTCTCTGGGCAACCCATTCCAGTGCTTCTCCACTCTCTAAGTGAAGAATTTCCTCCTAACCTGCAATCTAAATCTCTCTTTTAGTTTAAAACCATACCTCCTTCTCCTCATCTTTTTTATAAGCCCCTTTTAAGTACTGAATATATACTATATATTCTTGAATTTAAAACCTGGTTGCAGTCCCACTAAGTTAATGGGATAATTTATACACTTGGGAGTATACAACTGTGCCTGTATGAAAAGAGCTAGAAGTTTTAAAGAACTGGAAGTTATTAGTTGGACTGTCAGCTACACTAGTATATTACTCAGTTGACAACTCCAGTTTACAGAATTCATCTAAATTCTGCAACAGCTTTGTTTCCATAATCTGTTTCATAGGACAGAGCAAATAAATGGATAACTGTTGTGTTTTTTTTTGTTGTTGTTGTTTTGTTTTGTTTTTCAAATAAAATGCCCATAAATTGACATTAAAATTACTCCCCTAGCTTCAGTATTTAACAAAACATTTTCAGGTTTGTTACTTTGATTGCTGGAGTCCTTTACTCTAATTCCGATTATAGTAAACTGTCCACTGGAGGAGCCTTTCTCCGCTAACTTCATGCAGAAACAAGCAAAAACTAGTTTTCTAGTTTAGAATGTAATTAGTCAGTCCGCTTTCTTGGAGATATCTCTGGCTCCAGATATTAAATCACTCCATCTTTAGTTGATCATTTATTTCTCAACATTTCTGCTTGCTATCTCTCTGCAGTTGTCTGTTGGGCTGTGCCAGACACATCATCATCAAAATTGTCTTTGTTAAAATGGCTCAGGAACTTAAGTCAGCTTCATGGCTAATGAAAAAGAATTATGAAACTTTATTCCTAGCCTTTTCAGTTAAATATCTGATATTTAACTGATGTGTGAATATTTTTTTTCTGTCTTGTGTCATACCTGATTTCCTTCTCAACTACATTCTCTCTTGATTGCAAATCATAGAAATTTACTTGTTCTGGGAAATGCAGCTGGGACTGGGACAAGCTTAAGTGGAAGGTTCACTACATCATCACCTGATAGCAGAGGAGAAAAAAAAAAAGTTGTGGTTAATAATGAACTTGTTCCACACTTACTGCTTTGGTGTCCTTTAATCATTTATACCCTTTGTCCTGGTTCCAGTTAGGACAGAGTTAATGTTCCCTCATAGTAGCTGGTAGGGTGCTATGTTTTGGATTAGGATGAGAAGAGCGCTGATAACATGCTGATGTTTTAATTGTTGCAGAGCAGTGTTTACACCAGGCCAAGGACTTTTTGGCTTCTCGCTCTGTCCTGCCAGCGAGCAGGCTGGGGGTGCAGCAGGAGCTGGGAGGGGACAGACCCAGGACAGCTGACCCAAACTGGCCAAAGGGGTATTCCATACCATCTGACGTCATGCTAAACAATATATAGGGGTGGCTGGCCGGGGTGGGGGGGCCGGCTGCTTGGGAATAGGCTGGGCATCGGTCAGCGGGTGGTGAGCAATTGCATTGTGCATCACTTGTTTTCTTACACATTATTATTGTTAATACTATTACCATTATCACTATTATTATTATTATTGTTATTATTATTTTCCTGTCTTAATAAACTGTCTTTATCTCAACTCACAGGCTTCACTTTCCCGTTTCTCTCCCCCCATCCCAGAGAGGGAGGGGGGAGGGTGAGCGAACGGCTGTGTGGTGTTTAGCTGCCAGCCGGGTTAAACCACAACAGTCTTTTTGGCGCCCAACGTGGGGCCCGAAGGGTTGAGATATCGACAAATCTGACCAGAGTGTGTTAAACTAAAATTGGTATAAGTATTGGACCTGCTTAATAGTTGCTAGTCACGATGTTGATTGCCTTAATCTCCAGTCTGCTGTACCTGTATTCCAAATTGAGTTTTATGGTGCGTTACTTTCTGTATGTGCTCCCTGTTGCACTGTTTATCCTTTCCGGGCCCTGGTTTAAGATTGTTATGGTACTGTGCGGTGTAACAATGGCTTATGAAATGATGAAATATCTGGTCGACTTTAACCTGGTATTTGTACTCAGCACTGACGTCGACTCTATACTTTGGAACCCATATCTCGGAAACTATTAGCAATTACACCTATTGCCTGTTTTCGTTAGGGAGCCAATCTGTGAAGGGGACAGGGGAAGACATGTTTCCCTACCTGTTCACTCTCCCTTTCTCCTTCACCACCACTCTCTTATCCCCCGAGTTAGTTACGGTGGTTCTCCGAGATGTTGAATATCCTTGGGATACTCAGACCAGCCTGCTCTTGTTGTTATGTCTCCTGAATGCGCTTCAGATTTTGTGGAGGGTTAAACAACTACTTAGGAATCTCATCCGGAGATCTGTCTTGAGGCGGGGTAGTTGCGAGTGGCAGGGAGTGTGGGAGGATATGGGCAGGTTTCTAGAGCAGTGGTCACCTCCAGTGTTTTGGACATTCACCCCTGAACAACTGCAAAATCCTAAAAAGCTGGCAGAATGCTTGAAAAAAAGGTGTCATGACTCTGGCAGTTCCAAAGTGACACAAATCACTGTAGCGTGCTGGGGTCTGGCTTGTGCCTATCGAGCTGCAATTGATGTTATTAGCAACCTAGCTCCAGCTCCTGCAGCCGCTCCAGCTGCAGCTCCTGCAGCCGCTCCAGTTCCAGCTCCTGCAGCCGCTCCAGTTCCAGCTCCTGCAGCTACTCCAGCTCCAGCTCCTGCAGCCGCTCCAGTTCCAGCTCCTGCAGCTACTCCAGCTCCAGCTCCTGCAGCCGCTCCAGCTCCAGCTCCAGCTCCTGCAGCCGCTCCAGTTCCAGCTCCTGCAGCTACTCCAGCTCCAGCTCCTGCAGCCGCTCCAGCTCCTGCAGCTACTCCAGCTCCAGCTCCTGCAGCCGCTCCAGCTCCTGCAGCCGCTCCAGTTCCAGCTCCTGCAGCTACTCCAGCTCCAGCTCCTGCAGCCGTTCCAGTTCCAGCTCCTGCAGCCGCTCCAGCTCCTGCAGCCGCTCCAGCTCCAGCTCCTGCAGCTACTCCAGCTCCAGCTCCTGCAGCCGCTCCAGCTCCTGCAGCCGCTCCAGCTCCAGCTCCTGCAGCCGTTCCGGCTCCTGCAGCCGCTCCAGCTCCAGCTCCTGCAGCCGCTCCAGCTCCAGCTCCTGCAGCCGCTCCAGCTCCAGCTCCTGCAGCCGCTCCAGCTCCTGCAGCCGCTCCAGCTCCAGCTCCTGCAGCCGTTCCGGCTCCTGCAGCCGCTCCAGCTCCAGCCCCTGCAGCCGCTCCAGCTCCTGCAGCTGCCCCAGCTCCTGCAGCTGCCCCAGCTCGTGCAGCTGCTCCCACTCCTGTGGCTGGGTCAGAGAAACGAGCTGTAGCAGTGCAAGTTGACCCCGCAGAGGGTATCCCAACCCCTGTGGCAGACCCTGTGTCTGGGTCAGAGAAACGAGCTGTAGCAGTGCAAGTTGACCCCGCAGAGTGTATTCCAAGCCCTGTGGCAGACCCTGTGTCTGGGTCAGAGAAACGAGCTGTAGCAGTGCAAGTTGACCCCGCAGAGGGTATTCCAACCCCTGTGGCAGACCCTGTGGCTGGGTCAGAGAAACGAGCTGTAGCAGTGCAAGTTGCCCCTGTAGACAAGGTGAAAAAATGGTATAGAGGCTCAGGTCGTTTAAAACGCAGACAGTCTTCTGCTAAGTCTGGGCGAAGTGAAGACGAGGCTGGGCCATCAAAGGTGCAGGAGACTGAAGATGAGGATGAGGATGGCGAAAAATCAACAGTAACTACCCGGACTCCATACCAGCCATCAAAGGTGCAGGAGACTGAAGATGAGGATGAGGATGTCGGAAAATCAACAGTAACTACCCGGACTCTACACCGGCCATCAAAGGTGCAGAAGACTGAAGATGAGGATGAGGATGTCGAAAAATCAACAGTAATTACCCGGACTCTATACCAGCGTGAGCTACGAGATGTGCGAAAAGATTTTGGTCGCTGTATAGGCGAGCAGCTTGTCACCTGGCTGCTCCGGTGCTGGGACACGGGAGCCAATTATGTGGAATTGGAGGGCAAGGAAGCCAGGCGGCTGGGATCCCTTGCTAGGGACGCATGCATTGACAAAGCAATTGGAGATGGAGCACAATCTCGCAGCCTCTGGAGGCGTCTCCTGTCAGCTGTGAAGGAAAGGTATCTCTTCAAGGAAGAACTTGTATGTTTACCAAGCAAATGGACCACCATGGAGAAGGGAATTCAGTACCTGAGGGAATTGGCCGTACGGGAAGTAATTTATAAGGACCTAGATGACGCACAAACATCCGCAGATCCAGATGCAGTCCAGTGTACACCACCCATGTGGCAGAAGTTTGTACGGAGTGCCCCATCATCATATGCCAACTCATTGGCAATACTAGCCTGGAAAACGGAGGAGAATCCCACAGTGAATGAAGTGACTAAAATACTCCGGCAGTACGAAGGAAATCTCTCCTCTTCCCTAAAGGCCTGTGTCTCAGCTGTGGAGAAACTCTCTGAAGAGGTCCACCAACTTAAAGAGAATTTATCTTCCCCTCCACCTGAACGAACCAGTGTCCACCAGCTAAAAGAGAATGCTTTAGAGAAACTTTCTGAAAAGATCCACCAACTTGAAGAAAGATTATCTTCCCCTTCACCTGAACGAACCAGTGTCCACCAGCTAAAAGAGAATGCTTTGGAGAAACTTTCTGAAAAGATCCACCAACTTGAAGAAAGATTATCTTCCCCTTCACCTGAACGAACCAGTGTCCACCAGCTAAAAGAGAATGCTTTGGAGAAACTTTCTGAAAAGATCCACCAACTTGAAGAAAGATTATCTTCCCCTTCACCTGAACGAACTAGTGTCCACCAGCTAAAAGAGAATACCTTGGAGAAACTTTCTGAAGAGATCCACCAACTTAAAGAGAGTTTATTTTCCTCCCCACCTGTACAAACCAGTGTCTCAGCTATTAGGGGTAAACGTTCATCTATGCAAGGAAGACAATATGGTGGGCACACACACCGCGCCACCCTGTGGTTTTACCTACGTGACCATGGAGAGGACATGAGAAAATGGGATGGAAAATCTACTGCAACCCTAGAGGCACGGGTACGTGAATTGCAAAGGAAAACAATTGGGAAAAAGGAGTTCTCTGAAAGGTTTGCTGCTCCAACTTCCAGCAGGCAGTCCTTTAAACACAGAAATGAAGATTCTGACCAGGACTAGAGGGGCCCTGCCTCCAGCCAGGGGGAGGAAAGGGACAATCGAGTTTATTGGACTGTGTGGATTCGATGGCCTGGCACGTCAGACGCACAGAAGTATAAGGCTTTGGTAGACACTGGTGCACAATGTACTCTAATGCCATCAAGCTATAAAGGGCCAGAGCCCATCTGTATTTATGGTGTGACGGGGGGATCCCAGCAGTTAACTGTATTGGAGGCTGAAGTGAGTCTAACCGGTAATGAGTGGCAAAAGCACCGTATTGTGACTGGCCCAGATGCTCCGTGCATCCTTGGCATAGACTATCTTAGAAGAGGATATTTCAAGGACCCAAAAGGGTTCCGCTGGGCTTTTGGCATAGCTGCTTTGGAGACAGAGGACATTAAACAGTTGTCTACCTTGCCTGGTCTCTCAGAGGACCCTTCTGTTGTGGGGTTGCTGAGGGTTGAAGAACAGCAAGTGCCGATCGCTACCACAACTGTGCACCGGCGGCAATATCGCACCAACCGAGACTCCCTGAGTCCCATCCATAAGCTAATTCGTCAACTGGAGAGCCAAGGAGTGATCAGCAAGACTCATTCACCTTTTAATAGTCCCATATGGCCAGTGCGAAAGTCTAATGGTGAGTGGAGACTAACAGTGGACTATCGTGGCCTGAACGAAGTCACGCCACCACTGAGTGCTGCAGTGCCGGACATGCTAGAACTCCAGTATGAACTGGAATCAAAGGCAGCCAAGTGGTATGCCACAATTGATATCGCTAATGCATTTTTCTCCATCCCTCTAGCAGCACAGTGCAGGCCACAGTTTGCTTTCACTTGGAGGGGAGTCCAATATACTTGGAATCGGCTGCCCCAGGGGTGGAAACACAGCCCTACCATTTGCCATGGACTGATCCAGTCTGCGCTGGAGCAGGGGGAAGCTCCTGAACACCTGCAGTACATCGATGACATCATTGTGTGGGGTGACACTGCAGAAGAAGTTTTCGAGAAAGGGAAGAAAATAGTCCAAATCCTTCTGAAGGCCGGTTTTGCCATAAAACAGAATAAAGTTAAAGGACCTGCACGAGAGATCCAGTTTTTAGGAATAAAATGGCAAGATGGACGCCGTCAAATCCCAATGGATGTGATCAACAAAATAACAGCTATGTCTCCACCAACTAGCAAAAAAGAAACACAAACTTTCCTAGGTGTCGTGGGGTTTTGGAGAATGCATATTCCAAATTACAGTCTGATTGTAAACCCGCTCTACCAAGTAACCCGTAAGAAGAATGCTTTTGAATGGGGCCCTGAGCAACGACAAGCCTTTGAACAAATTAAGCAGGAAATAGTTCATGCAGTAGCCCTCGGGCCAGTCCGAACAGGACCAGATGTAAAGAATGTGCTCTACACCGCAGCCGGAGAGAATGGTCCCACCTGGAGCCTCTGGCAGAAAGAACCTGGGGAAACTCGAGGTCGACCCCTGGGGTTTTGGAGTCGGGGATACAGAGGATCTGAAGCCCGCTATACTCCAACTGAAAAGGAGATATTGGCAGCATATGAAGGAGTTCGATCTGCTTCGGAAGTGGTCGGTACTGAAGCGCAGCTCCTCCTGGCACCCCGACTGCCGGTACTAGGCTGGATGTTCAAAGGAAGGGTCCCCTCTACGCATCATGCAACTGATGCTACATGGAGCAAGTGGGTTGCACTGATTACTCAGCGGGCTCGAATAGGAAACCCCAGTCGCCCAGGAATCTTGGAGGTGATTATGGACTGGCCAGAAGGCAAATACTTTGGGATATCACCAGAGGAGGAGGTGGTTCGTGCTGAAGAAGCCCCCCTGTACAACAAGCTACCGGAAAATGAGAAGAAATATGCCTTGTTCACTGACGGGTCCTGTCGTATTGTGGGAAAGCATCGGAGATGGAAAGCTGCTGTATGGAGTCCTACACGACGGGTTGCAGAAGCTGCTGAGGGAGAAGGTGAATCGAGTCAGTTTGCAGAAGTAAAAGCCATTCAGCTGGCTTTAGATATTGCTGAACGAGAAAAGTGGCCAGTTCTCTATCTCTATACTGATTCATGGATGGTAGCAAATGCCCTGTGGGGGTGGTTACAGCAATGGAAGCAGAACAACTGGCAGCGCAGGGGCAAGCCCATCTGGGCTGCGGCATTGTGGCAAGATATTGCTGCCCGGGTAGAGAACCTGGTTGTAAAGGTACGCCATGTAGATGCTCATGTGCCCAAGAATCGGGCTACTGAAGAACACCAAAACAACCAGCAGGTGGATCAGGCTGCTAAGATTGAAGTGGCTCAGGTGGACCTGGACTGGCAACATAAAGGTGAATTATTTATAGCCCGATGGGCCCATGACACCTCAGGCCATCAAGGTAGAGATGCAACCTACAGATGGGCTCGTGATCGAGGGGTGGACCTGACCATGGACACTATAGCACAGGTTATTCATGACTGTGAAACATGTGCTGCAATCAAGCAAGCCAAACGGTCAAAACCTCTTTGGTATGGAGGACGATGGCTGAAATATAAATATGGAGAGGCCTGGCAGATTGATTACATCACACTCCCTCAAACCCGCAACGGCAAGCGCCACGTACTTACAATGGTGGAAGCAACCACCGGATGGCTGGAAACATATCCTGTGCCCCATGCCACCGCCCGGAACACTATCCTGGGCCTTGAAAAGCAAGTCTTATGGCGACATGGCACCCCAGAGAGAATTGAGTCAGACAACGGGACTCATTTCCGAAACAACCTTATAGACACTTGGGCCAAAGAACATGGTATTGAGTGGGTGTATCACATCCCCTATCATGCACCAGCCTCTGGAAAAGTTGAACGATACAATGGACTGTTGAAGACTACACTGAAAGCAATGGGTGCTGGGACATTCAAAAATTGGGATACACATTTGGCAAAGGCCACCTGGTTAGTCAATACCAGGGGATCTGCCAACCGAGCTGGACCTGCCCAATCAAACCTGTTACGCACTGTAGAAGGGGATAAAGTTCCTGTAGTGCACGTAAGAAACATGCTGGGTAAAACAGTCTGGGCTACTCCTGCCTCAGGAAAAGGCAAACCCATTCGTGGAATTGCTTTTGCTCAGGGACCTGGATGCACTTGGTGGGTAATGCAAAAGAATGGGGAGGTCCGGTGTGTACCTCAAGGGGATTTGATACTGGGTGAGAATAGCCCATGAGTTGAATTGTAGTATGTTAATTATTATATAATAATGTATGTCATCACTACCATGATTGCTATATATCATAGATGAAAATGGTGATTAATTAGAATGTATTGGACAGAGTGTAACCTGAGCATGACATAAATGGTATGGAATAAGGGGTGGATAGCTGTCCTGGTTCCAGTTAGGACAGAGTTAATGTTCCCTCATAGTAGCTGGTAGGGTGCTATGTTTTGGATTAGGATGAGAAGAGCGCTGATAACATGCTGATGTTTTAATTGTTGCAGAGCAGTGTTTACACCAGGCCAAGGACTTTTTGGCTTCTCGCTCTGTCCTGCCAGCGAGCAGGCTGGGGGTGCAGCAGGAGCTGGGAGGGGACAGACCCAGGACAGCTGACCCAAACTGGCCAAAGGGGTATTCCATACCATCTGACGTCATGCTAAACAATATATAGGGGTGGCTGGCCGGGGTGGGGGGGCCGGCTGCTTGGGAATAGGCTGGGCATCGGTCAGCGGGTGGTGAGCAATTGCATTGTGCATCACTTGTTTTCTTACACATTATTATTGTTAATACTATTACCATTATCACTATTATTATTATTATTGTTATTATTATTTTCCTGTCTTAATAAACTGTCTTTATCTCAACTCACAGGCTTCACTTTCCCGTTTCTCTCCCCCCATCCCAGAGAGGGAGGGGGGAGGGTGAGCGAACGGCTGTGTGGTGTTTAGCTGCCAGCCGGGTTAAACCACAACACCTTTTAATGAAAATATAGCTTATTTAGGAATTTGGAGTTATTTTTTAACCAGAAATATTTCAAATTTCAAAGTTCTCCTTTCAAATTTTCTTAAACCTATATTGGCAGCTCCACAAAACACTAAATATTCAGATGGGGCACAAAATGACAGAGAGTAAGTTTTCCATCAGCCAATATATACAATATACAGCATTTTGAGAGATACAGCTATATACCAATATTTCAATCTCCAAACCCCAATATTAGTGCAGAACAAATAGAATGACAATAAGCACAATTCTAACAATAATAGGACTACTTCAGGTTTACATCACATCCCACTCAGTGTCCTTACTTGGATATTTTAGAGCTTAATTCAATAACTGGAGTCATACCTTGTATTTAAAGTTCCTTATTTTCCAGCCTCAGCATAGTCAGTCCCAGGTCCTCACTGAGTTCATGCTCTGCTCACAGCAGTAGCAACATTCTTGACTTTCTCTGTGCCAAAATGCTGACAAGAATAGAGTCCTGAACACTCATTAATTCAATTATTCACTGAAACAGCCCATAGAGAGACAAAGAAGTGGTTGTTTGACAGTTTTACAAAAAGAAAGAATTGATGAAGAAACACAGAGTGTCTTGTCCAACACCATGGAGCTGTCAGTGTTAGTGCTAAAGTAGGATTAACCCAAGATTCATATCCCCATTTACAAAACACAAGAAGGTATTGTCCAAGGTCTGTGAAAAACCCTGTCAGGAAAAAAAAAATAAAATAAAAGTTTTGGCAATTTCTCATAATATTCTACAGTCTTTGGATGTGTGAAACACAGATGAATATGTACCAGAAGATAGGTATGAAAACCATGTTTAAGTCATAAAACAGGATAGATTCTCAGGTCAAAATCTTAGCTTTCTAAACTGTAGAAACATAAACAGTATAAGGCTTTACAGAAAAGTTCTGATCCAAAAAAAATATATATATATCCATCAAAGAACATAATAAAATCCAAGAAAATTCTCATAGAAGCATTTTGCATTTGGGATTTGGCATGGGTCTAAGGCAGGGTTAATCCTTGACATTGGTAAGGACATTACAAGTGACCTAATCCTGTCTTCCTACTTCTTGAAATTTATCAGTCATAATTCAACCATCTATTTCATTTTTTTTCTTCAAACTGTATGAGTTTTTTTGGTTAATTCTGCTTCAGGTCACCACTTCCAGTCTTTTCTTTAAATCGCACAGGGTTTACAGTTGCACCTGTTCTAGCTCTCTTCTTCAGATTTTAAATCTCTCCAAGTTTTACATTGATCTTATTTGAGCTCACCGTTTCCACTGTTCATTTAGAACTGCATCAGTTTTTTGAATTACTTTATTTTCCCTGTCTGCTTCAATTTCTGGGCTTAAATCACATCAGTTTTACATCAACTTTTCAATCATTCTTATCTCAGACATCTATTTTTACTTCTCACTTTAAATCACATCAACTTTCATATTGATGTAATTTATATAACCATCTCCTATTACTTATTCTTGGCATATTGACTTAAAAAGGGTTTCCAATTTGTATAAATCTCTGTGTATTTGTTATGTTTGCAGTACCTTCATGTGATATGTTGAATTCAAAAATAAATTTAATATTATTTTCTGTATGGAAATATTATAACTGGCAACACAGAATTCTTAAAATAGAATGGTGTTCCTTAACAAAGGACCTAAACCAAATCTTCTGAAATTAACGGCAGTCTTTCCAAGCAACATTTAGGAAATATGCAAAGGCTGCATTTTAAAAGAAATATATACTCCCACACTATTAAACACAGATAATTTTTCATAGGAAAGGCCAAATTAGAGATAACTTTAGGATG
Organism: Anser cygnoides; assembly: GCF_040182565.1. Taxonomy (NCBI): domain Eukaryota; kingdom Metazoa; phylum Chordata; class Aves; order Anseriformes; family Anatidae; genus Anser; species Anser cygnoides. The sequence continues at coordinate 18,710,857 of NC_089873.1, forward strand.
GAGGTTAAACTTTAAAATAGACATAGAGTGGTGTTAATTTAGTAACATCTATTTCTAAATGACAAGTTAAGTAATGTAGCTTACAGGTCACACTAACCTGATCTGATTTTTTTTAATTGTTGTTGTTTGTTTTGTTTTGTTTATTTGTTTTGTTTTGTTTTTCCATGTGGTTCTGAAGACAAGGAATGCAGGACTGGAATTTGTGCCAAAACAAATGTCTTACTGGTTTTAATGGGGCTGGATTTTCAGACATTTACTACCTGTGGTTTTGTTACATTTTGCAAGTTAAACATGGAGATGTTAGAATCCTATTAGTCAGCTACACAGATAAATAGGTATAGATTCATACTACATTCTTTCAGTTGGACTTTCTGTAGTTTCACTGAATGAGTTTAAGTTGTCTTCCTAAATACAGATATCTAGGCTAGTTACACACACACACACACACACCATTCACACCATTCCTGTGGAAAGAAAATGGCATATCTTGGGTATTCTTCCTCTAATCAGTTGAATGACATCCTAAAAGCATCTATTACACCACGTACAAAAAAAATCCTAAGGCAATCAGCTCAGATATGGAGGTCTACATTGTAGACAACTTCAGTTAAGTGAGACAACGCCCATATGTTGTGCCTGAAGTACAATGCTACAGGAATTCCCACGGGATATGTGTGAGAAATTCCATTGGGCTGTCCTGTAGACTGATATGGCAACTTGGCTGCCAGTTTGGGCTGACCACAGGCCTGCAGTAACATTATTCATTGGTATGTCAGAATGATGAATTTCCATACATGAGAATTCAGATAAATTCTATTGTGTATTAAATGGAAGATAGTTGAATTTGGGGAAAAACAAAACATTGTTTTCTGAACGAAACCATTGATTTTAACTCAGAACAGACTTCCAAGAATGGGGTTGCTCAAAACATGCACAAGCCCTGACATTGATTATTCCACCTCTCTGGCTGATTCACAGTGGGTATTTTTGTTATTATTTCTTTATTTCCGTGTACTCAGATTGCATAGTTTCCCTCTCCTGATTTTACTCAGTATTTAATTGCCTCTTATTTTCATTTTCTTCTCTTTTCCAGTATTTCTGTTTATAACCCTGTGGTTTCCATGGTTAAAAAAAAAAAAAAAAAAAAGACCAGAATGTGTGAATTACAATTGCTATGGTTATTTGTGTCAGAAAGACCTTAGTATCTTCAAAGGTAAAAGGATATTTAAATATATATATATATATATATGAATGAGATTGGAGGTTTAGAAGAAATATGAAAAGATCAACTGAATCTAAAATTTATTGCTGCCTACTGCATAAAATGAAATGTGTAAAAATCTACTTATAATATTATTTATGCCTAATCATGACAATATTTCCAATCAACAGTCTGAAAATTTTGATAATAGCATTTTGGCAGGGACTGGAAACTATTTTTCAGTGACATAAGAAGTTCCTGCAGTCCAGTAACTTTTCTTAGGCAGAAAAACACCTTCTCCATGGGTCTGTCTCCTTGGGTGGTACAAACATTGATGTTTTTGTTTCCTAGATTAGACAAGAGAGAAGGCACGGAAAGAACAAGATTATTAGAAAAAAAAAAAAAAAGAAAGAAAAAAGAAAAAAAAAGTTTTTCCTTTTAATGCAAGCATATATCCTCCTTCTCTTTGTTCCTTCTCCACACTTACAAATTAGGAAGAGGAAAAGGTGATCAAAATACTTTGAAATTGTTTCCCTCCCCTTCAGACCTGGCTTAGAAATGAAGATCCTGCTATATATGATCACTCCTTCTGCCCCTGATTCTAGGAGATAAGATGGAAAACTCAACGGGGAATAGAAGTGTATATATCATTACCCACCTGACGTAAAAGTGTTTGATGTGAGGACCTACATATGAAAGTGGAATCTGTGAGCTAGGTAGAAAAACTGGGAAAAATGTGAGCAACACATAGCTTAACTGATGAAAGGAAAAGGAATGGTGTTCTGAGGGACAAGACTGATTTTGGTGGAAAAGGTCTAATTCCAGAGTAACAGCAAGAATAGATGTAAGAATAAAAACATCCTTCAGAGATGTTAGGGGAAAAAGGCAGGGACCAAAGTCATCCTTCTGATAAATACAAGGCAAATTGTATCATTATATTAAATGCTGTCAGAGGAACGAGGAATTCCAGAAGCAACAGACAGAAAAAAGAAATTCCCACTCAACATTGTCTTAAAATAAATGACAACAAATGTTTAAATAGTAACAGAACCAGTAAGGCCTGCTTTTCAATATTTTTATTGAATTTGTCTGTGTCATTCCACTGTAGTATCCATAATACGTTTCCTGAAGCACCTCCCCACAGTCCCAGGCTCTTCTCCATGTGATGTGTTCACTTCCTCTCTATTCACCTGTTCTGCACTTCCTTCTTAGCATCCTTAACTCCTGTGCTGCAACTTCATTTCCTTTCTGTGACAAAAAATTAACAGCTAAGTAAAAGGCGAAATGTGCTATAGCTGATTCTGACCCATGTATATGGTGATTTCATCACAAAATATCCAGCATAGAGTAGATAAAAACATAATACAATCGGTGAACGATTGGCTGATGGGTCAGGCTCAAACGGTTCTAGTGTTTACATCTGGCTGGTGGCCAGTCGCTATTGGGGTTCCCCAGGTCTCCATTTTAGGGCTAGTTCTCTTCAATGTTTTCATAAACGACTTCAATGTAGGACTTGAAGGTATACTGAGTAAGTTTGTGGATGACACTAAACTGGGAGGAGATGTTGACTCCATCAAAGGTAGAGAGGCCTTGCACTAAGAGACCTTAACAGATTAGAGAGCTGGGCATTCACCAACAATATGATGTTTAACAAGAGCAAGTACCGGGTTCTGCACCTGGAAAGGGGCAACCCTGGCTGTATGTATAGACTGGAGGACAAGAGGCTGGAGAGCAGCCCTGCAGAAAGGGATCTGGGGGTTTTAGTTGGCAGCAAGTTGAAGATGAAACAGCAGCGTGCCTTTGCAACCAGGAGGGCCAACCGTATTCTGGGGCGCATCAAGCACAGCATTGCTATCCGGTTGAGAGAAGGGATTGTCCTACTCTGCTCTGTGCCAGTGTGGCCTCACCTCATGTGCTGTGTGCACTTTTGGGCACCACAGTATAAAAAGGACATAAACTATTAAAGAGGGTCCAAAGGAGGGCTACAAAGATAATGAAAGATCTATAGGGCAAGACATAAGAGGACCACCTGAAGTCACTTGCATTATTCAGCTTAGAGAAGCAGAGACTGAGGGGAGGCCTCATGGCGGCCTGCAGCTTCCTCACAAAGGCAGCAGAGGAGCAGGTGCTGAGCTCTGCCCTCTGGGGACAGTGACAGGATCTGAGAGAATGCCATGGAGCTGGAACAGGGGTGGTTCAGGGTGGATATTAGGAAAAGGTTCTTCACCAAGAGGGTGGTAGGGCACTGGAACAGGTTCCTCAACGAAGGGGCCACACACCAAGCCTGCTGGAGTTCAAGAAGCATTTGGACAATGCTCTCAGACATAGGGTCTGATTTTTGAGTGGTTTTGTGTGGAGTCAGGAATTCAAGCAACCTAGTATATGTAACTTAGATACAACAAATTGGTAACAGGAAGTTCTTATACTGTCCAAGAGATGTGCCACATTGGCTTGATTGAGAAGTAAGTATTTGGAAAAAACATCTTAATCTTAACTAGAGATGAATTTGGAGGTGGAGTGAGATGTGAAAGTCATTTCATGAGTTGGTGTGGCAAAGCATTTTGACTCAAGAAAAGCAAGGACTCTCCAGGTCTAATCCTGTGAACACCACTTTCTGAAGAATGTTAAGTTTCTCATGCAAAGATAAGAAATAGATTACTTTGAAGAATGCATACAGGTTTTGTTTTATATTCACAGTAAGGTTCTCTCCCTGTCCCTCTGTCTCTCTCTCTCTCCCCCCTTTAAAAAAAAAAAAAAAAAAAAAAGTAGGTGATTTTGCACAAAGTATGCAAATTTTTTATAAACTTGGTCAGCTACAACACTTATTGTAAAGATATGAGTCAGAATTGTCAACACATGTACCACTACTCAGAAGAACTTAGGTCTTTGTGCAGTATGGCTTCCAATTTTGTAGGTATGAATAGTCCTTTATACTGAATTAGTTCCTAATTCCACAAATATTTGCATAAATTCTGCTGAGATTATTTGCCACCATACATGAGTTTAATTAAATAATCTGGCTGAACACAGCTTTGTAAATTAGACTGAACTAGTTACAGAAGCAGCTGATATTTTTATTGTTGTGATTACAGACTTCTCTTTAGGAATGACAAAAAGATCAAACTTTCTTCAGAATTTAAGAAACAAAAATTCTTAACAGTTAAAAGGTCCACACCATTTGACATCAGCAGGTTTTACACAGCAAAGACAGTTTTAAAGCATCTGAATCTGGACTGTAAACAATGCTAGCAAAGTGTACTGTAGAGAGTTCTACTGTATTACTAAGGACACAGAACAAATGACATAATAGATTGATCCTGTTTTTAACTTTTGTGAAGAAATTCGAAATGACTCAGTCTTCAGTGATGTTGTTGAGGAAAGCTAATTTTGTACATTTGCCTTTACAACTCAGAGACATCTTTTAGCTCTTTTTATTTTTAATCACAGCTCTACTTAGGTTACAGCTTAAAATATGTCATCTTGAAATCCCTGAAGTTTACAATGTTTCTTAGTCTGTTGAAAATACTTCTGCCTTTGGCTGCCCTTAGGGTTGAGGCTAGAGGAGCACAGGGAAATATGTCACGGTCTTAGAAGAATGTAAAAAAAAGCTATTCTGGGCCTGTTCCAACTTGGAACTTTTTTCTTTCAAGGAAGGCAAATCATTAGATCTTCTTGATTATCAGCAAGACCCAGCCCTCCTTCTTGCTCCCCAAAGAAAATTAATAATCTAGATAATACTTGTGTTACTTTAAAGTACTTTTCTTCAACACCTGAGTGAAAATGTTCAGATATTCTAATATCTGTATGTGTAAGGCCTCTGAGAATTTAACATATGGATGAGTTGTTAATAATTTCTTTGCTTAAAAGAAAAAAAATAATAATAATCCCCCAAACCTCCTGATTGTATTAGTTTCTAGATCTGTTAGCAAATTTGTATTCAGTAGGACCATCAGTAACATCTACTTTTCCTCATGAAGCAATTTCTCTCATATATTTTCATTTCCTCATATTTTCTCTTGGGTGCAAAAAAAGGTCAGAGTTCAAAAGGTAAAGGAAACAATGTTATTTTATTCAGATCTATATGCTGATGTGTTGATCTGTATACATTGTGAATTTGGGTTATTATTGTGCATTGTTATTAGTGGTTGTTACACTGTATATTCAGAAATCCAAAGTGTGTTAACTGCTTTGCAGAGCATCACCTAATGCTGTGTCCATTTTGTGTGGTACTTGAAATTCAGTGTTGTCTGAGACAGTTCAGAGGAGGAAGAGAAACTCTAATAAAGAATAAAAAAATCAAGACCGGGGTCAAACATAGTTCAGAAAAGCTGGTACTAATGCTAGATATCTATAAAGGTAAAAATATCCAATGATATTAGGCCATGTGCTGAAGTATTTATTCTGGAAAAATTCTACTGAAGTAACCAATGTCATTTTTTATGAGGATATGTACAGGGCATATTTGTATTATTAGAAAAAGAAGACTTTGTGTGCTGAGCATCTAAAAACTCTCCTGAAGACAGTCTGTTTTCCCAAGTGTTTTGAGTGCCCATTGAGCACTGTCACTGTGCAACTTGAGGATTTATCTAAGCTTTGATGTTCAGAGTTACTCAGGCTTCCTGCATCCCCCTGTGTGAATCTGGTCACTGTTCTTTAAAACAACTAGTTTAAACTATTGGTCACATCCCTAAACAGTAGTGATTATTGCATTTCTTGGGAAGAGCAAGGGTTCTAATTTATTGAGGTGTTCGATTTTACTGGGATTTTTACAGTTATGCTAAAGGTGGAGGACTCCACATGCATGGAAAAAAAAGAAAAAAAAAAAGTTTGGCACAAGCACCAGTAGTAGACAAAGCAAACTGAGAACATAGACAGGATATAGCATCTCATTCTAGAAACGAGAACCACTCGGAATTGTTAATTCTTTATTTTTCCTGCAATACTAAACATATATATAACTTTGAAAAGGACAGTATAAAGCTGAAGAATTCAGAGCACTTTGAGCAGTGAATTAGTGTTACTCTACTACTCTGCAGAGAAGTGAATTTCTATTATTGAAGAAAAAAGAAAGGGATCTGCATCAGACTACTGGTGAATTTCCTATTTATAATCACTTCAGATGAAAGACCAAGTGATAGTTGAGCTAGTAACATGCATGTTACATAAGATATGCAGATTTCTGTGTCTTTGAACAAGCTTGGGCTTGTGGACAAGTAAACATGAACATCACAGAGATGCACATTGAAATTTAATGGTGGAACATGTGAGCAGAAAACTAAATAAGTATGTCATTCTGATATTGAGCAGGAAACTTATTCTCTAAAGTTAAAGAATGAACAGGAAAAGATATATATATATATATACTTTTTTTTTCTTTTTCTAATGAGAGTGGAATGTTAGAAAAAAAATTTTCTTCCATGTTTACTGTACAATGATAATGTTTATTTTAAATTAGATAGATTATGATCTATATATTTGAATGGCATATTTGGTTTGTTGAACCACATGTAGTAAACTCCGTGAATCACTTTATTTGTAGCCTTGATAATAATTAATTATATTCCCCTATCCTCATATCCCCAACAAGCTTTAAAAAGTCACATCTGTAATCCTGACTAAATCCTGAATATGTCTGAACATATAAATAATTATATTTCCAGTGGAGAGAAACTAGATACTTTGCTTATCTATCATATGTTAGTAGAATGGTGACTTCCGGCATCCTTAATGATCACACAAACAAACATAATGATTTCAGTCTTTCTTTTCTGTCCTCTCAGGGTAACAGAGATGCAATTCCTACTAATAGCTTAATAACTTAAAAAATAGTAGAACACATTGCTTATAGTCCCATAAAACAGCTGTGGTAGTATAAAGAATGCTCATAACTTTGTGCCGTTGTGTTTTTTTTTTATTATATTTTCTAGATTAAAAACATCTAGAAATATTTATGCAAAACAAAATGTCTACAAGTTAGTGATTTACTAATCATATTCTTTATTTTGGAATTTAACAACACAAATATTTCTATGGCTATTAAAATTCGTCTGGATACAACTAGGTTATGGTTATTCCTTGCTTTCCTTAATCAAATAAGAAAAGAAAAGAAAAGAAAAGAAAAGAAAAGAAAAGAAAAGAAAAGAAAAGAAAAGAAAAGAAAAGAAAAGAAAAGAAAAGAAAAGAAAAGAAAAGAAAAGAAAAGAAAAGAAAAGAAAAGAAAAGAAAAGAAAAGAAAAGAAAAGAAAAGAAAAGAAAAGAAAGAAAGAAAAGAAAAAAAGAAAAGAAAAGAAAAGAAAAGAAAGAAAGAAAAGAAAAGAAAAGAAAAGAAAAGAAAAGAAAAGAAAAGAAAAGAAAAGAAAAGAAAAGAAAAGAAAAGAAAAGAAAAGAAAAGAAAAGAAAAGAAAAGAAAAGAAAAGAAAAGAAAAGAAAAGAAAAGAAAAGAAAAGAAAAGAAAAGAAAAGAAAAGAAAAGAAAAGAAAAGAAAAGAAAAGAAAAGAAAAAAAAAAAAGGACTCTAGATCTTTTCCTTTGTGTTGTTTTCAGCCTGTGAAGCCACTGAAGACATTTTCAGTCAAGTAGAATATAACAATAAAGGCGTGGAAGCGTATGAAGACAGTAATGAATATACCTCATCAGAAAAAGCTAGTTATTTTAGGATATCAGAGATGTTTTTCAGTTTAAAAATGCATTCCTGTGATGACACATCATTTCATATAATGTGTTCATACAATTTTCTCTAATTATGGATACACCATGACAAAAGATTCCTGACTGGATTTTTTATATATTTCTATGGATCTCTGCAATATGGTTAATGATAATTCTATGATGATCATAAATTTGCAAATTCACTTTTTTCATTATTTACTTTTCTGCTTGTTCTCTTTACACAAACATAGAAGAACATTGAGTCAGCAGTAATTACATTTCCTTCAGTACACTGGATTGTTAAACATATTATGCAGTTGGACTAGAAATGCTGGTAATTAGAGTTATTGAATCTGTCTGGAAACAATTACATTAATTCCCGCTGATTTTATCACAGTGCCCCAAAATGTTATCAAACATAAAGATAAATGTATAAAATCCCACTAATATAAGTTTTTATTAAGGCTGTAAAACAAAACTAAACAACAAGGGAGAAAATATAAAATAATCCAAATTTTTAAAGGAGTGTCTTTGTTTTTCTTCAGGCTGACGACAAATCATAGAATCATAGAAAGGTTTGGGTTGGAAGGGACCTTAAAGACCATCTAATTCCAACCCCCCTGCCTTGGGAAGGGACACCTCCCACTAGACCAGGTTGTTCAAAGCCCCATCCAGCCTGGCCATGAACACTTCCAGGGATGGGGCAACCATAACTTCTCTGTGAAAAAAAAATATATATAAAAAAAAAAGAGTAATGAGTATTAAAAAAAAAAAAAAAAAGACAACCCCTGAAAGATAAAAGAAAATTTATGTGGTATGAAGTATTTTAGGCCAGAAAGTCAAACAATTTAACCACATTTTCAGCCTCATTCAACTTTTTTTATACAATGTATGATGTAAATTAAGCTCTAGTGAAGACAGGACAGGGTGGGCAAGTCCCTCATGTTTATGGCTTGTTTGGACCCTTCCTGAAAGAGACTATCATTCACTCATTGGGTACATTGCCTTACTCAAAAAAATAATAAAATAAAATAAATAAAATAAAATAAAATAAAATAAAATAAAATAAAATAAAATAAAATAAAATAAAATAAAATAAAATAAAATAAAATAAAATAATTATGTCTTCATATATGTTATCAAAATCCCAAAAGGTGATTAGAATCTTTAGCTCACTTTTTAATGTAGTTATAGCTGTATAACTCCTGTCATAAGAGAGTTATGGGCTGCAGACACACTTGCATGTTCAATCCTGTCTCTGAGTCTCCCTTCCCAGTACATAAAAAATTGGGAGCAAAGGAGAGTGATCTGAGAGTCATGATAGGCAAATTTACAAATACATACATTATACGTAAACAATGAAGCAAGAGAACAGCCTGTGGGAGACTGTAGCTAGCCTCCCATACAAGTGAGCTACTATCTTACTATCAGCATGAAAGTATAGCCAGATAGAATGGATAAGTCTGCTGCCTTTTTTTCTAGAGAAGAAACCGTGTTGTCTTATTGAATATGTCTTGCCTGAAGAATCACTAAGAAGAAGGCGAATGGCTCATCAACATTACTGAAGTAATCAGGATTGGATTTACTTGTATATTTAGAGCTCAATAGTTTATATAGCTAAAATATGTATGACAAAACTCTTTTTCATGTGCTTAAGTTCCAAACTGAAATACTGTTTTAGGTGTTCATGTAAGGCTTGGTTTTACACCTGAAAATTTATTTTCGCATATAGGTATTCCAGTTAGTCTGCTGGAAAGGTTCGACTGGATGCTCTTCCTGTTGAACTGGCAGACATAGTGGAGATACCATTAAATTTTGTGTGATAATTTATTGCCTAGGATGTATGGTTTTTACAAGCTCTTCAACAGAGATTCAGTTGAAGTTAACCTCTCATTTCCCATCTCTGTGGAGGATGTCTTGAACTGTGTAAAGTCCATGGGACGAATGAAAGAATAATAAAAGAAATCAGGATTTTGTAGCCTGGTGGTGACAGAGAGAAAGGACTACAAGGTTCCACTCCTTGCTCCATGGGATTCCTGTGTGTTGTCTTTTAAACAGACACAAGATCCAGCACAGAGCCTGTCACGAAACCATTCATTAAAATTAAAGTGTCCCTCAAAGTGTCCCTGACCTCATTGCAGAGTCATACCATAGACCAAGGGAGATGAGACCTAGGAGTGAGGTATGCATTAAGATGTTTCGCTATGTGAGGGTGTCAGCAGTTCTAAGAATATTCTGTAGATATCTAGATAAGTTTAGCAATGAGAGGTAAAAGAAAATACAAACTGTGTTATTAGACATTTTTGGAGTACTTTTGAGTTTGCTCACCCAGATCTCACCAGAGTTTAACTTCAAATTGACTCACGAGTGTTTTTGTATCTATCATTAAGCTCATACTTAAACCTAGCTTATGATTTTTATCTTGCTTTGTTATATTTGCTTGAAAAAGCTGAAATAACATTATATTCTGTTGCAAAATTAGCCACCATCCAGTAATACCTGGAAAGGAAATGGGTCTGATTTTTGAGTGGTCCTCTGCAGACCCAGGAGTTGGACTCGATGATCCTTGTAGGTCCCTTCAAGAATATTCCCTTGGGATATTCTGTGATGTTATGATCCTATGAAATACCTGATATAAGGAAAAACTTGGTCATGAGGAGAGCAGGCAAATACTGGAAAAGGTTGCTCAGAGAGGCTTGTACAGATTTCATCCTTGGAGGTTTTCAAGTGCAGATTGGATAAATCCTTGTGGGACCTGGTCTTACTTTATAGTTGACCCCATTTTAAGCAGAAAGTTAGACTATAGTTCTCCTGGGATTCCTTCAAAGTTGAATTATTCTATTATCCTGAGATAATGAGATAGACCAAAACATTTGCTTTAAACACAAATGAGAATTCATTTAAAATTTCACTGCAGACATTTAATACATATATACTATTCTTGATCCATTATACCCTAAAACCAAATTAACAATTTAAAAGGAAAATATTTCGTAAATGTATGTTTTGACTGCAAGCAGAAATCTCATAACCAGTAACATATGCCAGCACCTGGAATTCATGGATTCACTAGACATCCTAATTGTAGATTTTCGGAGAGATTTGTTAAGGCACAATCTTATATAATATCTGTACAGTATAGCTTAGTACTTAAGAGTTTTATAGATATTACATAGAATTAAAGTGTCACACCCCCCCCCCCCCCCCCCCAATTCCTATCATTTTCTTCTGAATTCTATAGTGGGTTTAGAAAAAGGTCAGTTACACAGGTTATGCATTTCAGGTGATATTTTGCAAATAATATTTACATTGGCATGCTTATAGAGCAGCAAGTATGGAAACAGGTGACTGAGAATCTACCAGCTATGCTGAATGAATGCAAACATATATCTCTTCCTTTCTATGTTCTCAATTTGCTATTAGGAAGAATAATAATGATTTCTCATGTTAAGTACATTCAGGTGCATTAAAAGCCAGAAACTCTTGCTGAATATCTTCCTTTCAACACAAATAAATCTGTAGACTCAATCCATCTGATCTGAAGCCAGATAATGCTTATATCACCAATCTTGTTCTATATCCTATAATTTATCTCCTAAACTGCAGCTTTCATTTTGATTTCAGTAGTGGTAATGACAAAGGAACCTATAAACTGCTATCTAAATCCAGGATATATTATTCTTAGATCAAGAAGAACTATACTGTTTATAACTTATAAAAACAATTGTGCTATTACAGAACTAAAGCAAGATGTTAACACCAATCTAACGTAGTTCTTTGCCTCTTCTGTGCTGATACTTGGAATTAGACCTTCACAGAAATAAGACTTGAGTGAGCAAGGTCTCAGATGTAAAACCATAACTAGATATCTGATCAAATAGATGTCACTTTGGGATATGTTATTCCAAGTTGTCTTATTTGTGAGTTAAAATTTTATTTGGGAATTTGCTTTATTATTATTATTGTTGTTAAGGATCTAAATTGCTGCTTTTCCTTTTCTAGAAAAAAAATATGCAAAAAAAGGCTTTCCTTTTACTTTTCTTGAATTTAAAACTGCACTTTCACTAAAGGCAGTGCACAATCCTGTAGCTGTTCTTTTTAAGTAGCTTTATAGCTATGCACTATATTGTGACCCCTTTACTGGTGCCCCATATGTCCTCCTCACTACATCTGTGCTATGGTAATCAGACTACTAGCACACACTGAAATTTATTGATTGCATTACCCTTGAAATGCATTTTTGTGCACTGGCTCAGCTCTCTCTTCACTGTGGTGATTTTGAAATGTGATACCACGTCAGATAGTGCATATCATGAGTTAGCATTAGCTTACGTATTCATGCCTTAATCAGAGAGTTCCTGGGAGTCCTGCTTCTTTCCTGTGACTCCCTTTGTGCAACATGCACTACAAGTATTTCATTCAAATAAAGAGCCTGTAAAGATCTTGGAAATTTCAGAACACCCACCTTCTGTTTTGGTACCAGGGAGGAATTGAGAGGAATAAGAAATTTGCATTCTGGTTGTCTAGATCCGACTAGTGAACTGCACTTGAAATGATATCTAGCTTGCTTCTACTTTAGTTACAGAGATTCTAGCTTCTAATGTCCGAGAACTTTATGTTGACTTGATGATACGCACTTACATAATGTCCCTACCTTTGCAACATCTTGGAATTGTTCTCTTGCATGCTCTACAGAAGGCATGAAGCCTTGATGTAATTTAAACTACATAAGTGTTATGGACTTATAGTCTGGACTATTTGTGTGCTGTACCTATTTAAACATGTGGAAACATTTTTACATTAATTTTATTTGCCTTTCATATACATATGGTGAAAGAAATTATATTTGAAGAGGAAATGCACATTTTGATTTACTAGCGATCTGAGTTTGGACATCTGTTTGGCTTCTCAGTCTCAAAAGTTTATATTTAACAGGTTGACATGGACTTATATATTACTATAGACTATATATCAAGGCTGGAGCTGTTAATTGCCTTTTATCCACAAAGGGTCTACCACTTTATATTTTTATAATGGAAAAAGAAATTTGCTACTAAGGAAAAATGTCATCATGAGACATCCAAACAGCTTATCCATACTGTGCTCTTCTAATAGTTGTTTGAGAGCCAATTTGAGAGAAAAGGCTAAAATGATATTTTTAGCTTGGTATATGAAGTTAAGACTTTCTTATCTCTTAATTTATTTAATAAAAACTGGTAGTTTGATATCCTTCACAAATACGTATTAACAACATTTAGTTTTTTGAACTGTAGCTGTTGAAATAAAGAAAAGAGTGTGGATTTAATTTCTTTCCAAACTTAATAAAGAATTTCTTCATTAAAGTATATGTATTGTGTTAAGAGATGTATGGCTGCCTTCTCTAGCTGCTCCAGCCCAGGATTCTGTCTCAATCAGATAAGTGTAATGGCCAGCACCGTTATACATGCCACCAGCACCTTTTATATTCTTTTCTGTCTGCCCCTTCTTTGTTTTTTCATGCTCCCCCTTTCCTTGCACATTGCCTCATCAATTAGCAAAGCCCCATCAACCCCTTCCAACATTCTGGGCCCTAAGGTTTGCATCAGTCACCATGTTCTGTCTTGTCTGCAGTTTCTTGATAGCCCATCGATTTGTATGACTGACCAGGTTTGTTTCTGGTTGTCTTTGTTAACGATAGTTCATCTGTTTTTATGTCTTTATGTTGTCTCCCCACTCCCCTTTCCTTATCCTCCCAGCTGAAAAAATAAACCTTCTCACACTCCATGTATCCTTACCCATTAGTGCGAATGACAGTCTTGTTCTTATCCTCTTCTATCATCTGCTGGTCAGCTTTGTTTCTCTGTGTTCTTATTTATGGTTCCTTTAACCTGATACCTTTAAGGGAGCAGACACTCTCCTTCCACATACCCTGCTATATAATTTTCAACCAGGAAAAACTACTTCAGAGAAGAATGCACATGTAAATCATATAAAAGAAGACAGAACAGAAAAAAAGCACAAGGAGGGAGTGTTATCGAAGATGTCCTTTCATGAAATCAATTTGAATTAGCATTACCTGTTATTTTAGATATGTCTTATAGTTAATGCTGGAGGAGGAGCATCATAAACAAAGCAGGAAGAGACCCTAGAAAGGTTTTCAAGTAATGCCTTTGATAAATCTCTCAAAGTATCTCGTTCTTTCTCATACATGTAAATGCTTGAACAGCATTAGGAAACTTACCTGCCTGTACAAATGCAAGCTGGAAAACACTTAAATGAGCACACTTTACACATATGTTTAAAGAAATGAACAATTTTAAATATAAAAGCATATACAACTTTTATCTACTATGTTTCAATTATCTTTTAAGACAAAGTAATCATCTCTGTCAGAAATAGTCTGATATGTATTTCTTATATGCATTTCTCTCTTTCAAATTAAAGTTTAGAAACAAACAAACAAACAAACAAAACAGCTGTAAAAGTTAGTATTTTAATAGGGAATGTTGTAATAACCTCCTGCATGTCTGCTTATCCACAGATTAATAAATATATTAATATAGATAATGAAAGTATATTTAGGCTTCCCATGTTTATACAGCCAAGAGTAAGTCTTTCCTTCTCTGATCTCTTACGTATTCTTCCACTTGTTCCTGAAGGAGTACCTTTACTGCATCTCTTTACCTCACTTTCTTCGCTAGTCTGAACTAAGACTTGGTTGTTTTCTTTGTGTTTTCCCATGTTTGTAACTCTGGAAACAGAATATCCTGGGAAGATGGTTTTCTTTGCTATTCTCTCAAGGGTCTAGTTTTACTCCTTATAGTGATGTCCCTGGTGATTATTTTGTTTATACTTGAACAATATCTGTGGTTTTGTTATTGTTATTGGTGGTGGTTGTTTATATGTTAGCAGTGAAAAATTTACTGAAAGTCACAGTAATGACAGCATCATTGAAAACCTGTTCAGGAAAAAAAGAATGATACTCACTACAGACAGGTCAATAGAACAGAACAAAATATGCCAAGTTGGAAGGGACCCACAAGGATCATCAAGTCCAAATCCTGGCTCCACACATGATCACCCCAAAATCAGACCACATGTCTGACAGCATTGTAAAAACAATTCTTGAAGTCCAGCGGGCTTGGTGCTGTGACCACTTCCCTGGGGAGCATGTTCCAATGCCTGATGACTGAGAGGGTCTTAGTGAAGAACCTTTTCCTAACATTTAACCCAGCTGCACCTTTATGCTATTCCCTCAGGTCCTATTGCTGTTCACCAGAAAGATCAGCACCTTCCCCTCCACCCCCCTACCTTTCCCTCCTCTCCTCACCAAGCAAAATCCAAGACGAAATTTCTATCCCTGTATATCAAATGATTCAGTACCCAGTTTCAAATTCATAGGTGGAAAGAAGATAGAAATTAGCTTCATTAGCCTGTGCTGGGGTTAGAGGTGGAGTTTTTTCCTCATAAAATTTTGGGCTGCATCTTCTTTAGAAATTCTATATAAGGTCCTCTTTTTTTTTGTTTTGATTAAAAGTCAAATATGTTTGAGAGAAAGCCTATGCAGCACACAGAAAGTTAGACACTTCTAAATACTTATCTTGATTAAGGATTTGGGCTATCAGGAAGACCATGGAACCAATATCTGAAATTCCATTGTTTTTCATTGCATAGGCTAACCTGCAGGTAGATATTTGCATCAAATTAAAAAGAAGAGACTTGAATTTTTCTCCGTGTTTAAGCATCTATGGCTATTACTGCACATGGACCATTATTTTATTTCAAAGCTTAACCAGAAAAAGAGAAAATCCTGCCAACATTCTATCTAATGTTTTATGAATCATGTAAGAAATTGGAGATAAAAGTAAAATATCCATTTCAGCCTGAGGGATTCAGATCCAATCTCACCATGACCACCACTTGCTATAGGCTAATTATCTGACAAAGTTGCATCATGGTAGAAATCTATGTATATGATTCATGAGACCAGGGAAAAAAAGAACAAAGTGAAATCATAGCACAAATGCAGTTGTAATGCAACTGTTGTTGCAAGTTGTAATGTAAAATGATAAGTTAGGAAGAAGGAAGAGGAGCTTCAAATTGTGTAATTTTCCCAAGACAGCTTCTTGTTGGAGTCAGAAAAAACAGTCATTGCACTGTTACATTCCCTGCTGCACCAGAGCTGTGCAAAGCTAGGCTCAATTTTCTGCCAGTTCCAAAGGAACAAGCTGGGACAACAGTTACTGCTGCAGAGCAGGAAGACTTCTCTATCTGAAGCTGTCACTGTTCCACTGTTCTGTCTTTTTTTTTTTTTTTTCTTTTCTTTTCTTCCTGTTCCCCCTATGACGAGGAGACTACGAAATTTGCTTCTGCACTGTATCATTCCTATGGCATGACTCACGCAGCCCCAGATCTTCATTCTTTCAGTACCAAAATTACACTTCATTCAAAAACTTGTGAAAAAACTAAAGAGAGAGAAATCCAGCATTTCAGTGCCTGCTCAGTGGGCTGTTCATGCCATTTATAACAGCTGAGAATTTGTAAATTCTTGCAACTGAAACCTGGCACTCTCAAAAATGAAATTGCAATCATGAAAACAATGTTTCAAACTGTGAAGTGTGAAGCTAGATATCAGTGTTTTAAAAATGCCAAAAAAAAAAAAAAAAAAAAGCTTTTCAGGTTCGAATTTTCATTTTTATTGAGCGCACAAGAGATATAATAACAACCTCATGTTGACTATTTACATATACAACTCAATTTTTGTGAGTCTGAAAAGGAGATGCACTTTTAAAAGAAATGCTGTGCAATCAAAAAGTATTTTCATGTGTATAATATTTAGAAAGATTGTTCACATTTTGTAGCTTGTGATTATTTTAAAACATAGTAGAAAGTAACAACTACTGTATCTGTTATTAACAAAATGACATTTTTCATTGTTCTAAAGAAATAAAAGTGGGCAAAACAAAGCAGTGGAACTCTTTATTGATAACGTCTGGCATGCAAAATTATTTAGGTCCTGTAAGATTACATTAGTTACAGTAACAGCATGGCATCTCTGAAATGCTAAGGAAACAAAGTGGGAAAGTCACCAGAAATGACACATTGCAGTATAGCCTAGCATGAAACAATACATCAGAATGTGTAATGGTTAGAATGAATTTATCCATTTATTCTGTAATCCTTCAAAAGAGCAATTTATTTAAGTGATGTTTTGGGAATGTTTTAAATCATTTTTAAAGGATCTATACAACAGTTTCCTGTATTGTATAGCAAGCTGCTACTACTCAAAAGTTTTGGGGCCAATTCCTGGTTCACACAAGAGAAGTGTTACCAGTATCATAAAATAGATGCAAACATATGTTATGAAGTTAATGCTTAGACAGAAACAGATTGGGCTGACAACATCCTGGAGACTGCATTAGTGACTCATTTGCATAAAGTCACTTCAGTGGAGAACTTTATATTCAGTTTACTATTTTTCACAGTCCACAGAGACTTAGTTCAAAACACTAGTGAAAAGATGGTGCCTAAAAGACCTGGTAGGAAAAAAGCTGTACAGTGAATGGTAACATAACCATTTACTCTGCTATGACTCTCCTAGGGAAAAAAAAAAAAAAATCTAATTATTTCAAAATTGGTCAAGTAGGTATATAGTTGTAAACACAGAGCTATGATAATGGAAGGTAAGTTTGTTACTAGCTAATAACTAGACTATACGAGACTAGAATATCCTGCGTTGGAAGGAGCTCACAAGTATCATAGAGTCCAACTCCTGGCTTCACAAAAGACCTCCCAAAAATCAGACCACATGTCTGAGAGCATTGTTCAAATGCTTCTTGAAGGCAATGATGTGCCTCATGCACTCCAGGATACATTTGGCACTCCTGGCTCTCCTGCCAGGGCATGCTGTTGACTCATCTTCAACTTGCTGTTGACTAAAACCCTCAGATCCCTTTCTGTTAGCCTGCTCTCCAGCCACTCATCCCCCACTCTGAAGGTTTGCCCCTTCCCAGGTGCAGAATCCAGAAACTGCTCTTGTTAAACATCATATTGTTGTTGGTTGCCCAGCTCCCTAATTTGTCAAGGTCTCTCTGCAAGGCCACTCTACACTTGACAGCTCCTCCCAATTTAGTGTCATCCACAAACTTAGTATATTTTCAAGTCCTACAATGAAGACATTTATGAAAACACTGAAGAGAACTGGCCCTCAAATGGAGACCTGGGGAACCCCATTAGTGACTGACCACCAGCCAGATGTAACCACATTTACTAGAACACTTTGAGCCCAATCCATCAGCCAATTGTTCACCCATTTTATTACACATTTGTCTAACTGTATGTTGGACGTTTTGTCCAGAAGGATGCTGTGAGAAATAGTATCGAAAGCTTTACTGAAATCCAAGAAGATTATATTATCTGGCTTCCCTTGGTCAACTAGATGGGTGACCTTGTCATGAAAGGAAATTAAGTTTGTTAAACAGGACCTTCCCCTCATGAACCTATGTTGGCTGTGATCAATGACTACATGGTTCTTCAGGAGTTTTTCAGTAAATCCCAGAATAACTTTCTCCATAATTTTGACAGGCAATAAAGGGAGACTGCCAGGTCTGTAATTACCAGGGTCTTCTTTCTTGCCCAATGTTTGCCAGCTTCCAGTCAACTAGGACCTCTTCCCAAGACCCTGAGAGAGGTCTCACAATTATATCAGGCAGCTCTCTGAGTACCCTCGGATGAATCCCATCAGGTTCTAGACATATATGCATCCAGCAGGAGCAGCAAGTCCCACATAAGTTCAGGGTTGGCTGGGAGTTTGTCGTTACCACAGCCACAGTACTGACTTTACAAAGTTTACTTTACTTTGCTGACTAAAGCCTGGAAAGCATTGAAGTAAATAACTAAGTATAATTACCTGCTGATTTTACTTTGCTATCAATTGTATGCTAATTATGGAACAGAATATCTCTTTTTATTTTTTATTTTTTGAAGAAAAGTATAAACAATTAAGGAAATTATCCATCCATATGTTATCCACAGGCCTTTGGCCTATTAAAGTAAATTTCATAATCTCTTCATAATTCAGGATGTGTCTGTAATTCTTAAGATTAGCCTGGAGTGTTATTGAATAAAAGAATCTCCAGTGAAACACTTTGGGGAAGTTTAACATTTTGTTACTGAGAATTTAAATTGAGTCACAAAGGAAGACTTTTCTACAGAGATTCAAAGAAAAATCCAACAGAGATTAATACCTGAAACAAAATGGGAGGGTTGGCTAGGAAGGTGTGGACCTGACATGAAAAGGTATTGTAAAATATGCACAAAACTTAGAAGAAAAATCTAGCAACATTATTCTTGAGAGACAACTTGGAAAAGGACGAAGCTCATAAGCTAAAGACATATTTCCAGGGAATTAGAGATGAAATTAAAAACTAATTTATCAGATTTTTAACACTGGAAATTCCAAGAGAAGAAAAACATTTCCTATACAGATCCACTGTGAATGATTATTATATAGACATTTGATTAATTAATGCACATTTAAATATCTACGACATAACAGTTCCCATGTGTATCCTTAAGTACCTTTCCCTAGGCCAAATACAAAAAAGAGAAAATTGGAACACGGTTATAGAAATAAAGGATGCCAAACCATTTTAAAGTGTTACTTTAGATGTGCTTGTGGCTGCTTACAGCTTTCTACTTTGAAATCAAGTTTTCACTTCAGGCTGCCATGCCAGGGTTGCATCATGTGACTAGCAGTGGGGCTCTGCCAGTAGGCAAGATGATGAATAATTAAAATTTTCAAGGTGAAAGGAAAAAAAAAATAACAATCACTTCAGTTGTTTTCTATCTGTTTTCCTGGGGACTATTATTTTAAAAAGCCTGGTCACTGTCTTTAAAAGAACAATTCCTTCATTTAACCAATACTTTGATCCTTCTATATTTTGACTTTTTGAAAAGTATTATTTTTGTTCTAGGACATTATTTAAGATGATCCTGATATAAGTATTAATTCTAATTAAATAATGGTTTAAAACTAAACTGTAGTTTAGCATGAAATATAAACAATTATTATTTTTTTCCCTGAACAATGGCAATTATCTGAATCCCCACAAATGTCAAATATCTTGAATTTAAAGGCATTTAGATACAGTATTTTTGTTGAACGACACATAAAATTGCAGACCCAAATACCTTTTTAAAATCTAGATCTCTCCAACCTCTGTCTTTGTGTCTTTGAAAATCTGGAAGTCTCTTTTAATCAAAAGAAAAAAAAAAGAAAAAAAAGAAAAAAAGAAAAAAATGAAAAAACAAGAAAAGAAGAGAAAGAAAAGAAAAAAGAAAAAAGAAGAAAAAGAAAAAAGAAGAAAAAGAAAAAAGAAAAAAGAAAAGAAAAGAAAAAAGAAAAAAGAAAAAAAAGAAAAGTAAAGGAAAAAAGAAAAGAAAAGAAAAGAAAAGAAAAGAAAAGAAAAGAAAAGAAAAGAAAAGAAAAGAAAAGAAAAGAAAAGAAAAGAAAAGAAAAGAAAAGAAAAGAAAAGAAAAGAAAAGAAAAGAAAAGAAAAGAAAAGAAAAGAAAAGAAAAGAAAAGAAGAAAAGAAAAGAAAAGAAAAGAAAAGAAAAGAAAAGAAAAGAAAAGAAAAGAAAAGAAAAGAAAAGAAAAGAAAAGAAAAGAAAAGAAAAGAAAAGAAAAGAAAAGAGAGAAGAGAAGAGAAGAGAAGAGAAGAGAAGAGAAGAGAAGAGAAGAGAAGAGAAGAGAAGAGAAGAGAAGAGAAGAGAAGAGAAGAGAAGAGAAGAGAAGAGAAGAGAAGAGAAGAGAAGAGAAGAGAAGAGAAGAGAAGAGAAGAGAAGAAAGAAAAGAGAAGAGAAGAAAAAAGAAAAGAAAAGAAAAGAAAAGAAAAGAAAAGAAAAGAAAAGAAAAGAAAAGAAAAGAAAAGAAAAGAAAAGAAAAGAAAAGAAAAGAAAAGAAAAGAAAAGAAAAGAAAAGAAAAGAAAAGAAAAGAAAAGAAAAGAAAAGAAAAGAAAAGAAAAGAAAAGAAAAGAAAAGAAAAGAAAAGAAAAGAAAAGAAAAGAAAAAAGAAAAGAAAAGACACATGATTTAAACCAAAATCTTATCTCAATGTATCCTTTATCTAAAATTCATTAATTTGGAATACTACACTTTGCTCTTCTTGTTTACCTATTTATATGTTTTTATATCATATCAAGACAGAATTATGACCTTTTGACCATAAGAATTTTTCTCAGAGCGTTGTGGATGCCCCATCTCTGTAAGTGTTCAAGGCCAGGTTGGATGGGGCCCTGGGCAACCTGATCTAGTCTGCCCATGGCAGAGGGGATCGGAACTAGATGATCTTTAAGGTTTCTTCCAACCCAAGCCGTGATGATTCTAGATGATTCTATGAATGTATCTAGGAAGCTTTGGGAAAATTTACAATATACGTAAAATCACACAGAAGAAAAAGAAACAGAAAAACAAACAAAAAAACTGCAACAACAACAAAAAAAACGGCACATTTTAAACTCTGTAACCCAGCAATTTTTTTATCAAGTTTCCAAGGCTTATAGTAAATTCTCTATTGCTTCAATATTTTTAATTAAATTTGGCAGCCAATAAGGCATGGGGTGGAATCCCATTCCCATTGAAGTCAATTGGAATGTTGCCTTTTTTTTTTTTTTTTTTGGCAGGAATGGGATGTCTCTAAGGAAGAAAATAGCAACAGTTGATTGGTGTTCTTCTTTTACAAAACTCGTTAGAAACATCTATTTGGCTTTCAGGATTTGAACTTACATTTCAGTATCTACAATATCTGCCTATGCCAGCTAATAATCAGCTATCTCCAGATTTTTTGGCATGCCCTACAGAGCAGTGCAGACATGCCTCTAGTATGACATTATTTTTCTACAAATGGTAGAAATAAAGAAATTAGTAGTTTCTGTATTTTGTATGGATTTACATCTTATATAAAAAAATATTTAAAAGGAGTCCAATTTTTCATTTTAGACCTGTTCTGATATTTAAACCATTATTTAAAATAATAATTGGAATATTTCATTTCCATTTGGTAATTTTTGTAAGATGGAAAAAAACAAAATGTGGCAGAAAGTAAAAGCTCATTCTCACAGACAGCTAAATCCATGAATGAAATCATACTACCAGGTTCTTTATTCATTTTGCATTCTTTCCCACTGAAAAGCCCTATCAGAGCCTTGGGATGTGACCAACTAATCCACTTAATACTTATTTAATTATCTCAGCACTCTGTTTTATAATTCTCCATGAACTACTTAGATGTGAACTGATACCTTCTCATCACAGAGCTTAGAATACAGCCTGCACAAAATTTAATCAAGGGGAAAATTAAAAAAAAAAAAAAGGAAAAGAAAAGGAAAAAGAAATGTTACCTATATGCTAGCAATTTTGTTCATTTACAGTTGTTCACAGAATGTATATGATATGTATTACATTTCACACTTAAAGATCATAATTTCATTAGAAATTCCAAATGAATAAATGCTCTTCAATAATAATTGAAATCTTATATATCATTGCAAATGTAAGGTATGGGAAATCATAATGGTAATCATTTAATATATTAATAATTAATATATTAGATAGCAAAGATATATTTTTAATGCAAATTTATATCATGTTCAGGATCTTGACCTATTACAGTTGAAGTTGTAAGGTCAACAGCAAGCAATTACAAGAGCACTACATGAGTAATACTGGTGTGGTTAAGCTTGTTGATTATAATAGGAAGTAGACTTAATTCAGCTATTCCCAGGGGGTAAATTGGATGGGTGTCAAGTGTTAAACCACAGGTTCATCAAAAAATGTGGAATTGACATTAGATTACATACAGCATCTACTGGAAACCCACATGAACACAAGGTTGAGAACAGTCATATCAAGAAAGAAAGATTTCAAGATGTTATAACAATTACTGTTTCATCAAGATAAATTGAGCAATGCCATACTGTTTCTAATGCATCCATATTTGTAAGAGTAACTTATTTTTATAAAGTATTTTTAGCTGCAAATGCCAACATAAGAGCCCATTATGTTTCTCTTCCGCAATACGTGAAGTCAGATGTAGGTTAGCTTCATAAGGGACATTCAGAACCTTTAGAACAAAATATTCTGGCACTGATCACAGAAAGAAAGAAATTCACTACATAATCTCACATTTTATTTTATTTTATTTTATTTTATTTTATTTTATTTTATTTTATTTTATTTTATTTTATTTTATTTTATTTTATTTTATTTTATTTTATTTTATTTTATTATTTATTTTATTTTATTTTTCTGTTCTATTCTAGTCTAGTCTAGTCTAATCTAGTCTGGTCTAGTCTAGTCTAGTCTAATTTTTCTTTATGCCTGGTATTGTCCTGCTGGCAATATCCCTCACCTCTGAATCATTCTTCATTATATGAAATGCACCATCCTTTCTGTTTACATCCATTGCAGTATTTCATCTGCATACTCCTTGTTACCGGAACCATGTACAACTATAAACAATGCTATACTTTTCCCTACATTAACCAAGTTAATAATGACCATGCTGCTATTTCATACATCTTGCAGTTAAGACCATCTTTCCCTGCTACTACAACACTACATCTATAAACAATTTCCCCATGTTGTGTAACTCTTCTGTGCAGTGTGCTGATCAAAATCTTGACCATAAACATGACATTATCAACCACTTGAGCAAGGTTTATCTCATTCCAGGCACTTTATTACAGAAACATATCCTGAGTTCTGAAACATTGAGTTTGGTATAATTTTTTAAGTATTTGAGCAAAACTACACATCCTTAGAATCTTAGAATCTTTTACAGAACTGGATAACAAACAGATTATCAGTGAGTTTGAAACATTTCAGAGCTTTTTCAGACTTCTAATATAGGGTTAATATGTCTATTACAGTCTTTAATAGCTATTAGTATTCAATAAAATATTATTTTTTTCTCATATATTGTTAAAGTGAGATAATGTCCAACATAAAAGTCATTGCAGTGAGAGCTAGTTCTAAATATTCTTGAAAATATTAGAATATGTACCAGATATTTTTCAAAATTACAGTAATTTTCTCTCTTATGTGGTGAAAAGAGAGTTCATTAAAGTGAAGCATTCAAGGAAGAAATCTTGTTCTATAAACACAGTATGATTTACATTGAGAGAAACATTTGTTACAATGACAAGGACTTGCCAAAATCTCCATACTAAAGGCATTTACCACACACGCCACTCTTTAAAGTAAAATAAAATAAAATAAAAAATCTGGAATCAGTTGGAAGAATTTGAAACAGATTGTCTACAGTTGATCGCTTGAATTTTGTACATTTTTTAAAGTTTCCCCACTGAATGATTGTGTGTGTGAAGCTTATGTCTGAATTCTATTTTTTTTTTTTTTTTCTGCCAAGAGAAGTTTGTTTCTCAATAGCTATAACTGATATGGAACTGACTCTTTATTTAGTTAAATTCTTATCTGTGTGATTTTTGTTTGCTAAGTGATTTTTTAAAATCATAGCATATTTGAATTATATTTCTTTTTACCTCTGAAATGAATATGAAGCAAACAATACCGAATCATATAAAATGCATTTCCATCCAGATGTATTATTTTAATAAAATTAACTTGATTTCATCTCTATTTTAAAGTGGGATATAACACAAATTAACATATAACACAAATAAAACCAATCTATTATTCTCTCACTCAGGCAATGGTCAAAACATGATGGCAGATGCAATCTGTTTAACAGACAATCAAACAACAATAACTGTTATTAGCTTCATCTGTCTTATCTCTGTGAATGTGTGACAGGATAATTAAGTTTCAGTTTCAGTTTCTAGACGATGCAGCAATTCTAGAACTGAAGAAGTGCAGTCCTTAGTTCAACATTTTGTTGTGATTAAGCCTATTATGATCACAGCTGTGCTAAAGAATCTGTATCTTTTTTTTTTTTTTTTTTGCTTTGGACAACACATATATGGATTAGGTTTTGAAATGGAAATTATTTAGATCTCTGTCCAGTCTTATCTAAACCACTAAAATTTGAGAATGCTGGAGAAAGAAGAGGTTGGAATTTGTAATGAAGCACATTTTTGTCAAACTACACTTATTAAACAAAACTGAAAATGTTGGTGGGAACATACCCAAACCAGGCTGTTGTTTTGTTGTTGTGTTTATACATTTATTTATTATTTAGACTGGCCAAAACCAGTGAGAATTAGAGACAGAGCCTAAATCTTCAACTATCTTATAGTTAGAGCAATTGGAACAAATGCTAACTGTTCCTTTTCTTAATCTACATACCTTTAAAATGTATTTCTTTTGGAAAAAATGATAGGCCTCAATTTTGTACATATACTGAGTAAACTGCAAGCTTCAATGATCAGGTTTTAATTAAGAAGATTCTTAATTAAAAAAAAAATTGCTTGGATATTTCTGTCACACTATACAACAGAAAGACAAGACAGATAATGTGTTCTTATTGGCCTTGAAATTACCTTTCAAGGAAAAATAATAAATCCATAAATCATTTGATCCAAATGTTAACATATCTAAGATATTTGTTAAAAAGGATGAAAGTATGCATTTACTTCATGATGTAATAAATTGACATAAAAGGGGAACATTTTTATTGATATCTATCTAGATATTTTTTAATATCTCCTGTGGCTTGCAACTTGTACCTATTATTTATTTATTTTTTTATATACCATTACATACTTTTTGCTTGTTTGGTTTGTTTCATTTTATTTTGTTCAAAAAGAGTAGAAATAGCAGCTTATCATGCAGTAGAATTTTCTGCGAAGACATGTGGATCCCTCGGATTAATTTATTGCTTTAGTGCAAAAGCCTTGATGCTGTAAGACTTGGTGCATTTTTCAAGAATCACACTCCATCTCAATTGTGAATGGAAGTTCTGCTTGGGCACAGATGGAGTATAGCATTAGTCTTTATCTTTTGCACTTAGCAGAAAGAATTTCAAGGGTATTTTTCTGGGTGCTGGCTTTATTTGGATAGGCACCTCAACACATATCTCCATTGTTGACAGTAGTAAGTAGTAATCGTGGCTTCTCAGCCATCAGAGAACAGCATATGTTCTCTTCAACGTTTTCATAAATGATTTTGGTGTAAGACTTGAAGGTTTACTGAGTAAGTTTGTGGATGACACTAAATTGGGAGGAACTGTCAAGGGTGGAGAGGCCTTGCAGAGACATCTTGACAAATTAGGGAGCTGGGCAATCACCAACAATATGATAGGAAGGGGCAACCCTGGCTATGTGTACAGACTGGAGGACAAGAAGCTGGAGAGCAGCCCTGCAGAAAGGGGTCTGAGGGTTTTGGTCTACAGCAAGCTGAACAGGAGCCAGCAGTATGCCTTGGCAGCCAGGAGGGCCAACTGTACCCTGGGGTGCATCAGGGACAGCACTGCTAGCTGGTCAAGGGAGGGGATCGTCCTGCTCTGCTCTGCACTGGTGTGACCTCACCTTGAGTACAGTGTGCAGTTTTGGGTGCTACAGTATAAAAAGGACATTAAACTATTAGAGAGTGTCCAAAGGAGGGCTACAAAGACGGTGAAGGGTCTAGAGGTCAAGACTTATGAGGAGTACCTGAAGCATTGTTCAGCCTAGAGAAGAGGAGACTGAGCGGAGACCTTTTGGTGGCCTACAGCTTCCTCATGAAGGGGTTGGATGGGCAGGTGCTGATCTCTGCTCTATGGTGACAGCAAGAGGACCCAAGGGAACGGGATGGAGCTGTTACAGGGGAGGGTCAGGCTGAGTGTTAGGAAAAGATTCTTCACTGAGAGAGTGGTCGGGCACTGGAACAGGCTCACAAATGAAGGGGTCACAGCACTGAGCCTGATGGAGTTCAAGAAGCATTTGGAGAATGCTCTTGCAAATACAGTCTGACTTTTGTGAGGTCCTGTGCAGAGCCAGGAGTTGGACTTGATGATAATTGTGGGTCCCTTCCAACTCAGGATATTCTATGATTTTATGATAGTAATAGTAGATTTATCCGTCCCACACACCATCTTCTGATTATGCATCAAGCCGTGCCCCACTGAGTTAGGAAGGATCAGGTTACCAGGTAGTGCAGTATGTCAGCAATCATCTCAGAATGAAACACTTATGCATTTAATGTAGTAGCCTGAGTGTAACACTTATTTGTGACTAAAATAAGGACAATTTTGAGTCTTTAATTAACTCAGCTGGTTCTAGATTATTTTTATAAATTCCATATGCCATCTGAACGTTAATGTTTCTATGTTTAAGCTTTTCTTTTTATTTTGGTTTATGCCTTTCTTCTACTGTAGTAAAGAGCAATATTACAATGAAACATGAAGCATTTTGAAAGCCTAAGCAAATGAGAGAAAAAGATGCATGAAGAAATATTCCAATGTTCAAGACACTTCTTCAGGCAGATTAATAAGGATACTGACATTCACCCAGAAGTTTAACTAGCAGGTTTAATCAGATGGTTAAAACTAAAATTTTTGTTAGATCAGTTCTTAGCACTGTGATTATTTATTTGAACTGTAATCCTCATGGTAACCCTGTTCTTGATCAGCTTTAAAGACTTTCTTGATCAGCTTTAAAGACTTCATTAAAATTTGCTGAGTACCAAACTGTTACCCAATTTTGAAAAATGCCCATCCCTCTTCTGGTTTAAGTTTTAGATTCTTGAAACAAATACCATACCTGACAAATTTGAATTTCTTGCTACATAAGGACATGTCCTGATGTAAGAACATTCAAATAAAACTCACCAGCCATGGTGAGTTTTTCCATGAAAAAACATGTTTTTCAGTCTAAGGAAAATAAGTCCTCTCAGTCTCACTCTTAGAAATGGGTAAGCAGTTGTCAGAGACATTCAGACAGGTCTTATAAATCACTATAAAGAAACAAAAATTGACCTATTAAGTTGCATAGTTAAGTGGTGCTGGTATTGTTCCTACAATAACTTCTTACACAAAATATTAGTGTGAATATTGTCTCCATCACACTGGAGGATTAAAAGGTACATAGCATTGGCTCTAAATGTATTAGATAGTAATCAACTTGCAGTGAAAGAATTGGTCACCCTCTTGGACGTTAATTTTGTGACTTGTGATAGAGCAAATTGTTGGAATGAGACTATTATTGATTCCACCTACATCTAATATATAAGTTTGAGGAAAGATGAAATCTATTGCCTCACTTGAAATACATGAGCTACTTGATCCCTCAATTATTTTTAACAATGTACTAATTCTGTGCACTCCTGAATCTTAAGTTCAAAAAGAAAGTACTGTGTTCAGTTTCATTTAAAAGTGCATAAGAAAATAAAACAGCATGGGTTTTCATGCATGCATGTTTAGTATTTAGAGTGTTTTCAGCGCAATCATGCAAATTATCTTAGTGATTATGCTGCCATAGGAGGAAGATAAGATCCAAATCAAAGTTTCAGATTATATTGAAATTAATTTACTCCAGGCTAGTTGTCAGTGTTCCTAGATTTATAATTCAGTAGGTAATATGATCAAAAATGAAATTAAGAATTCTCGCTTGAGGACACCAACACAAAGCAGTATTAAGTTAAAGATTCCTTTGATGACAAACTTCATGTATCTGTGCCTGCATTTGCCTGAAAAACAAGGTATTTTCTGGCCCACATTCAAAAAAATTTTTTTTTAATTTTCATTTTTTAATTTCAAACTTGAGGATTTGGAAAGCTCTGTGAAAATTGGCTTCAGTGACAAAATAAGAGATGATTTCAGTTCAACGGACTGTATATAAACAACTTTAAATACCAGGCTTGTGCTATGTCATAATTTTTGTTTTTTCAAGACCATAGGATGCTTTTAAAGCTCAGTCTTTATCTGCTGGAACTCTAGAAATGGTTCATGGTGTGTTCAACTACATAGGGAACTGTCAGCTCACACTGAACACACTATCTTGTATAAGCTGATTAGAGCTGTACTAGAACTTGTAGTGAAGGTCGAAAGGCTTTTGTACAATTCAAAATATATCTACACATCTGGGCTGCTGTTCTTTCATCTATGTCTTAAGTTATCCTATTCTCTTGTCCACATCAGTTTTATTCAACAAATTGTTATATGCGCTTTGTGTACAACATTGGTAAAACAGGAAGAAAAAAGAGAAAAAAAAAAACACACCCCTTTTCCTTATTCCAAATATCATTAAGGAAAAACAAACAAACAAACAAATGAACAAAAAAGAATAAGTCAAAAACTCTTACATTTGATAGATTTGGGATCTTATTATCTTCTTATTTAAACTTCTGACAGACTGGCCAATAAAATAGATGACAATATTAGATGATGTTTCCACAGGCACTGATATTTTTATCTGTTGGTCAATGGAACTCATTTGGTTCAGGAGAAACAAACAGGTTGTCCAGTCTAAACTACTCAGAGCTCACTCATCACCAACCTGACGCCTCAGCCTGTTCTTATTCTTATCTTATTCTTCCTGATTATGGGTATGTGCAAGCGGGGACTAAGCAAGAAGGGGACTGAGCTGACATCCCCTCTGAATGGAAATTCTGCATACTGAGAGGATGGCGGTAACTGTGATCTGTGATTGCTTCCTGAATGTAGGGGAGATCAATATAAGCCAAAAGTTTGATCCATGATGCAAGCTTTCTTGGACAAATACAGATAGACTGGTTTTCTTACACTAATGAGAAGACTATTTCACTGGATAGTCTGTGAAGATCAAATTATTCCGTCTGTGCTTTTGCTGAGAGAGAGGAGAACCTGGCATATAGATGCTTTTGCTTGTACATCTTCCAGAATGAACCCTTTAAAAAAAAAGAAAAAGAAACTTAAATGAAGTTCTTCCTTTAAGAAATGATAGTATTTTTTATTTGCTACTAATCACCATTGACATTTCCTTGAATTGAAATATGAACACAATCAATCTACATTCATGAGCAGCTGACCCTTGACTAAGTATCCTAAAAACGATGATCAGTGCCTAGCCTTAACCTTAGATGCTTTTCCCAACTCATAATTTTTACTGTCATTCTAGAACAAACCTAATATTAAAACCTATTGACCTGCCTTTTGAATTTGCAGCCAACATACCAGCAGAATAACTGGCTTTAGACCCATAAAATGTATGACCAAAATATTATTTAAACATATTCCATGGTTTAGTGTTCTGACTATTCCATACTGAAAATTCCTTTAGCCATGCAGTAACACCACAAAACTGAAATTAGGTTTATACTAAAACAAAACAAAGCAAAACAAGCAACCTATGCCCACCCATTCTTCCCAAACAGGAAACAAGCTGTGTCCCTGCTTGAGGATGGCTATATTGGCTATATCCATACAGGTGGTGATAGCAAGGAAGAATAAAAATTAGAGACCCTTAACATTAAAGTTGTTACATTTTATTACCTGATGTAAATGAGTAACTGCTCTAGTCTGACTTTTAAGTTATAATTGCTAGGATCATCTGTTAGGAATAATCATATTCACAATGCCTGTATATTGCATAAGTACTTCACTAATTTCACACTCCAGTACCTTGGCAGTGTGTGTCTATGAAATACGTAGGAACCAGGCAATTTTTTACAATCACAATGATTTTGCTGCTTCTTGTCAATAAGTTGATAGCAGGATAAAGCACTTTCAGCTTGTTAAAACTTCATTCTCCAGCGAAATTTTAACTCTGGCATTGCAAATTTTGAAGGCTGTATTGTTAAAAGGACTTCTGCTCTTTGGGGAACAACTATTAGATTTCAATAGCAATCTTCCTTTAAGGAGTTTAATACAGTATTTCCTAAAATAACACTTTTATTTATTACTCTTCTTCAAAAATAGTATTCCTTACTAAGAAAACCTCCATATATTTGCATATATTTCAACTGTCTTTAAATTGATGGTACCATGTAGTAGTATTGAAACTGCAAAGCCAACTCAAAATTGTGTACTAAGCTTGGTTTTAAAATATTTCTACATTATTTTTCAAGATTGCTTCAGTTTGAATGTTAGATTGCTATTGTTTTCACAAAGAACAGCAGCTGAACCCCCTGCACTAAAAGAAGCAGCAATTTCTTCAGCTACTCTTTTATCTGCTATTCAGAAGAGTCCTGAATTACTCAGCATTATAGGATCCTATCTCCTCTTGACCTTGCTGCTTGAGAGCTTCTGTTAGCATTATGTTGAATTCAGCGGACACTGGAAAGGACAACATCCAGTAAAGTCAAATTCCATGGTTCCAATATCTCAATTTTGAATCACAGAAGTTCCTCAGTACTTCTCAGGGCTGGGAATGTTGTCAAACAGTTGTGCATTTCACTGTAGGCTAGAAGACCTAAATTCTTAGAAAAGCAGTAGAAGATCCAAATAGGTCATTGCATACACTGCTAGCTGAAAGTAAAGCATTTCAAAGCATGACTTCTTAGTCTTAAGTAGTGGTAGCAGTGTGGGCAGCAGCAGCTGCCATGTGGTGAGAAGAGCATGAGGCTTGCGAGGTTGCCGGGGCCTGAGACAAGGTTTCTGGTCCCTGACGCTCTCAGGCTGTATGTGCTCAGTGTGTGTGTATGGAGGTGCCAGACAGCAGCTGATCAGTTTCACAAGAGAGCCAAGCAAGAATTGGGTGAAGCTGGCTGACTCTGTGGCCAATTCAAACATCAGAAAGCTAGGTTGTGCCTAGCAACCAGGGCCCTGATCAGGGACAGGGCAGTTCACGTGGCAGTTGGGCGAGAAGGGCAGTGCACTCTAGCAGTAGGCAGCCTGCTTTACTCCCCTGCTCAGCTAACTCACAGGCTTAAGCTCCAGCCCTGACAGCCTCCTAAATCAACAACAATGCACTAAACAATATTCTGTTGAGTGTGTGGCAGTGAGGAGGTGCAGACATGGTGAACTGGCAGAGAGCCGTGTCCTCTGCTTTTGTTCCTCTGGCACCTGGTAGGTCCAGCACAACCACTCAGATGAAGCTCAGGGACTTCATGCAACCGCTGAGCTTTCAGGCTTTGGTGTGTGCCTAGGGCTACTACCTCAAGTTGAGAGTGATAACACACACACACCTGTGGGAGGTGTGCCCAGGTAGATAAACTGCTCTGCCTGGTGGCCAAGCTTCAGGAAAAAAAAGTGGGGAGACTGAGAAGCATCTAGGAGTCTGAGAGGGAGATTGACATGTGATCTGCATCAGAATAAAGGCAGCAACTTGAGGTACACTGAGGAATGGCAGCAAATTACTACATGGAACTGTAAGAGGAGCCTCTGTCTTCCCATTCAGATTCCATTAGTGAATAGGTATGAGGCTCTGGGTATGGTAGATAATGTCATATGGATGTGAGAAGATGGATGAACAGGCATCCTTGAAGTTTTCCCTTCAAATATAGATCAACTGAGGGCTCATAGCAAGTGCAGCATCAAGACCAGCACTGTGAAGAAAAGGCAGCGAGCTATACCCATAGGTAACTCCCACCTGAAGGGAACGGAGGCTCCCAATCTACAAGCCACACCCTCTTTTACAGTGAAGTTTGCTGCCTCCCTGCGGCTAGGATCAGGGATGGTACCAGTAAGCTTCCAAGTATAATACAACCTTCAGACTGTTACCTACTCCTCCTCTTTCATGTGGCAACAACATAGCAACAGGAAGCCTGAAGTTTATCAAAAGAGATTTCAGGGCACTGGGAAGATGTCTAAAGGATTCAGGAGCAGAGACAGGATTTTCGTCAATCCTCCCAGTGTGGGAAAGGAATTCACAGGTGGCTTTACGCTGTTTCACATGTCCCTGAATTAGAGATAATGAGGAAACAAGTGGTAGAAACAAAAACTTGAGCAAGGTCGAGATAAAGTAAATTGGCTACAGTGTTAAAGATGAGCTTTGGGCAGTGGCCAATTGCTGGCCGGCTCGAGGCACGTGTCTGAGGGTCTCTAACCAATTGTATGACAGATTTGGGCGTGTTGACAGCGCACGGGGCTACGGGGAAAGTATATGTAGTGGTGAAAAATGGCAATAAAGGTCTCCTGTTCAAGAGCCATCAGGAGTCCGTGCCTTTCATCTCTTCAAATGGTGACCCCGACTTGATAGGGGAGTGGCAGCGCTGCACGAGCATCCGAAGGGAACCCAGCCGAACGAGTCAAGCTCACAGCTGGACTGCAGCTTCAACCCCGGGACATCACCTGAAGGACAGGTGAGTGGCTGGGCATTGATCATGGGAGCTAACTTCGCGGCAGAAGAAGAGGTTATAGTAAAACTATTAATGCAACTACTAACAAAAAAGGGAGTGAAATATGATCCGTTTAAGATAAAACTATTGTTGAAATTTTTGCAAAAGAATGGGGCCCTGTCAACAGTTTCGGCGCTGTTTGATCTAAAAACTTGGGAAAATGCTGGGACAACTATATGGGACGCTGCCTCGCGGGGAGATACAACAGCTGCTGAGGTGATGATGACCTGGCGGTTAGCAACTGAGACATTGAGATCATGGCAAGCGGAAAAAAGGGTACAGACAGCGGCCGCTCAGGCTACGCAAGCGGGTGAGATGAAAAGCGGTGACTGCGTACCGCCAGAGGAAGTAAATCTGACAGACTTGGGAACAGAGGCAGAGACAATATCCCAACCCATGGCGGCCACTCTGCGCTCGATGCCATTGCGGCCATCAGCACTGCCAGCGCCGCCGCCCGCCCCGCTGTCAGCTCTGGGTACCCATGCGCCCGCCCCGCTGCCTGCTGCTGCGTTTCTCGGGTTTGAGCGCCCGCACATACGCACCGGGCGCTGCCATGTTCCGCCTGCTGCTGCGCCCGGGCCTGCCAGCTCCGCCAAGGATGTGGGTGGATCCCCTGAAAAGGCAGCCACAGATCTCAGCAGTGAAAACAAGAAACTCAATAAATCCCAGCAGCTGAAAATGTTTTCAAAGAATATGGTGCTGCAGGGGTTTCATTCCATGTTGGAATTTCATTAGTATCTCTAGGAATCTTCTACCTGGCTGTGTCAAGTGGTGTGGATATGACTGCAGTTCTCTTCCGACTTGGTTTCAGTGAATCATCGCTGCAATCTAAAAGGGCTACTGGTACAGGCACATTTGTGTTGGCATATGCTATTCACAAATTGTTTGCTCCAGTACGAATCAGCATTATTATAGTTTCTGTGCCATTTATTGTCTGATACTGCTGGAAGATTGGTTTCTTTAAACCTCCTACCCCAAATCTGTTATAACTTCTTATGGTTTTTATTCGCCCAACATGGGGCTCAAGGAATTTGAGATAGGATGATAGTCAAGAGAAGTAACGGGCAAAACATGGACTGGATTTTTTTTATGAATGTAATAGTTGTGAAGAATTTAAGAAAGCAGCAATTATGAGAAATATGTTTCATATTAGTGTGGTGAAGGGACGAGGGGTGGTCTGTGTGTCAGTTGTCCACCTCGTCAGTGTTGTGATGATGTTATGTTTATTTTGGTGTGGGGAATTCTTTTTCTTTTTGATGTAAGTGAAGTTTGTGAAGATTTTGATAATCGTAAAGTAAGAGTATATTGGAATGTAGTGGGTTTATGTGACAAGCTTTTGGTAGCAGGGGGCCATAGGGGTGGCCTCGGTGCTAAGGGCCCCGGTGCTGACCAGAGTTGAGCCAATAAGCGATGTTGTTTGAGCCTCTGTGGGAGCAGATGTAAGAAAGAGAAAAGAAAAAACTAACAAACAAACAAACAACAACAGAAAAAAAAAAAACCTGCTGTGCCACACAGCAGCTGGGAGAGTGAGAGGAGTGAGAAACAGCCTTGCAGGCACCAAGGTCAGTGAAGGAGAAGGGGGAGAGGTTCTTCAGGCACCGGAGCAGAAGTCCCCTGCGGCCCATGGTGAGGACCATGGTGAAGCAGGCTATCCCCCTGCAGCCCATGGAGTACCACGGTGGAGCAAGGTTCCGCGCTGCAGCCCTGCTGCCATGGTTACCACCGTGGACACCCTTTCAGCAAGAACCAGAGGGAGTGCCGGAGTGGATGTCTCCACAGTAACAGACGCCACGTTGTGGGGTACTCATGTTCATAAAATTCCATTGAACGTCAAAGGACCAATTGGGAATGATTGTAGTGTATTGCTGCTAGGACGATCAAGTACAACTTTGACCGGATTGTTTGTTTTGCCAGGGATAATTGATGCCGATTATAATGGACAAATCCAAGCTACGGCTTGGACACCATCTCCACCATTGTCAATACCAAAGGGAACCAGAATTGCTCAACTGATTCTTTTCCGAGCAGTAGGCTGCAGGACTTGGTTCAAGAACAACTCCAACAAGGACATATTGTTCCGACAAGCAGCCTATGGAATTCACCAGTGTTTGTTATCAAGAAGAAGAGCAGGAAATGGAGATTACTGCATGATTTGCGATGAATCAATGCAGTGATCGAGGATATTGCAGCCAGAAAACAAAACAAAAAAAAAAGAGGAAAAAAAAAAAGAAAAAAAAAAGAGAAAAAAAAAAGAAAAATAAAAGAAAGAAAAAAAAAGAAAAAAAGAACAAAAGAAAAAAAAACAGTACCTTTGAATATTGTATCACACTCACAATATGCTGTAGGTGTCGCTCAGTGCATTGAGAGGGCACATTTGAGGCATATCCCAAAGGAAAACTTGTTTCTAAAATTTAAAGAGCTGTTATTTTTGGTAGAGCAGCTAGTGCACCCATATTGTATTAATCACATGCGGAGCCACACCATGTTACACGGTATTTTTGCAGAGGGTAACGCGCGCGCTGACCAGCTAACTAATATGACCCTGACTGCACTGGTCCCTAAGGTGCTGGAGCAAGCACAGTTATCCCATGCCTTTTTCCACCAATCCACCAAAGTCTTGGCGAAAAAATTCACTATATCGATCACTGACACCAAATTGATTTCCAAACATGTCCTGACTGTCAACAACATGTTTCGACCCCGTCTTTAATGGTAAACCCTAGAGGTCTACGGTCCTTACAGTTATGGCAGACCAATGTAACGCATATGATTTGTCCAAACTGAAGACTTCAGTCATCTTTCTTTAGTAAAAATATTACAGAACTTGGCCAAATCATTCTTTATCTTAACAGCTCCAGTTTACCAGGTACACCCGTCAGATGAATGCTAAACAGCTAAGTTACAAACTACCTTACATTAAAGACATTTTTAATGCAATATACAAGTGATTGTTTATTTTCCTTTGAAATGAAGCAAAGTACCTCTAAAAAAGGTTGAACCTACAGCAAGAAAAAGGTAATGTACACTGTCTCCCTTAATCAACACTCTTGTACTTATGCATACAGATCATGAGACCACAGTTACAATTGGCATATATGCATCAGGTCAAGCCAAACCTTATATTAACAAAAATTCAGAATGTCTGTGAGTCCATGGGGTCTTACAGGATTAAACCCGGAGTACTGAGAAAGTTTGGGGATGTTACAGCTGGCCCTCTCTCAACAATTTACCAAAGGTTTTGGCAGTCTGGGGAGGTCCCTGCTGTCTGGAAACTAACCAGTGTTACACCATCTACAAAAGGGGCATGAGTGAAGACCCAGGAAACTATAAACATGTTAGTTTAAATTCAGGCCCTGGAAAAGTTATGAAGAAGATTATCTTGAGCATTTATTGAAAGGCAGTTAAAGAAAAAAAGCAATTACCAGACATTGTCAACATAGGTTCATGAAGGGAAAGTCCTGTCTTTTATTTGATTCATCTGCCAGAGGGCAGGAAGGCCCTGCAGAGGGACCTGGACAGGTTGGATTGATGGGCAGAGGCCAATGGGATGAGGTTCAACATGTCTAAGTGCCAGGTCATGCACTTTGACCACAACAACCCCAGGTAGCACTACAGACTTGGGGCAGCTCGAAAGCCGTGCAGAGGAAAAGGATCTGGGTGTGCTGATTGATGCTCACCTGAACACGAGGTGGCAGTGTGCCCAGGTGGCCAAGAAGGCCAACAGCATCCTGGCTTGTATGAGGAATAGTGTAGCCAGCAGGACCAGGGAGGTGATCGTTCCCTTGTACTCTGCTCTGGTGAGGCTGTACCTTGAGTACTGTGTTCAGCTTTGCATCCCTCACTACAAGAAAGACATTGAGGCCCCGGAGCATGTCCAGAGAAGGGCTACAAAGCTGGTGAAAGGCCTGGAACACAAGTCCTGTGAGGAGTGGCTGAGGGAACTGTGGTTGTTTAGTCTGGAGAAGAAGAAGCTCAGGGAAGACCTTATTGCTCTCTACAACTACCTGAAAGGAAGTTGTGGGGAGCTGGGGATCGGCCTCTTTTCACAGGTGACTAGTGATAGGACTAGAGTGAATGGCCTCAGGTTGCTCCAGGGAAGGTTTAGGTTGGAAATCAGGATACATTTCTTCTCAGAAAGAGTAGTCAGGCATTGGAATGGGTTGCTCACGGAAGGGGCACTGTCAAGTCACTCTCAAGTCACTGTCCCTGGGGGGTGTTTAAGGAAAGGTTGGACATGGTGCTTGGGGACATGGTTTAGTAGGTGATACTGGTGGTAGGGTGATGGTTGGACCAGATGATCTTAGAGGTCTTTTACAACTTTTGTTATTCTATGATTTCCTTCTATGATAAAGTCATCTGCTTGGTGTATGAAGGGAAGTGGTAGATATAATCTTTCTGGATTATAGTAAGGCCATTGGTACCATCCTTCACAGCATCCTCCTGGACAATTTTTCCAGCTGTGAGATAAACAGGTACATGCTGCGCTACCTGTTTAACTGGCTCAAAGGTATAGCTCAAATGCTTGTAGTGAGTGTGGCTACATCTGGCCGGCATCCGATCACTAACAGTGTTTCCCAGGGCTCACTTCAATTCATTTCAACATTTTTGTCAATAATCTGGATGCAGCAGTGGAATGCATCCTTACAAAGTTTCCTGATGATACTCGACTGGGAGGTGCTGTTGACTCCCCAGAGGGACAAAAGGCCTTGCAGAGGGATCTAGATAGATTGGAGCTTTGGACAATCACCAGCAACATAAAGTTCAACAAAGGAAAATGCCGAGTTCTGTACCTGCAACAGAGTAATGGCAGACACAGGTACAGACTGCGAGCAGCTGAAGAGCAGCTCAGCGGAAAGGGATCTGGGGGTGCTGGTCAACAGTAGGCTCAACATGTGTCAGCGGGTACCCTGGCAGCCAAGAGAACAAACTGCATTTTGTGATACATTCAAGGCAGCATCACACAGATGGTCAAAAGTAATATTTCTCCTGCTATATTTAGTGTTGGTCCAGCCTCACTTTGAATATTGTGTGCAGTTCTGAGCTCTAAAACATAAAAGCATCGTCACTCTCCTATGAATGGATTGTGGTTATCGCATTTTTCCACAGCCATATTTCTGTTCTTAATGTAAGTACAAACAGCTTATAATCGAATGAATCCTTCACCTTCTTTTGTAAACGTTAGACAGACTGAACTCCTTGGGGATAATCACAAAAGTGACTTCTTCCTACCAGTATTGTTGCTATGCTGTCTATGCTAAAAGAGGTGAAAAAAACTGCTGCAGCACAAAATTGAAAGCAATACCTTAAGTTTAGGTGTAAGATTTATTTTCTTACATTTCAATACTTTTGTAACATCTCTCTATACTTACTTTTCAGTGTATCAATGTCCTTCTTTAATTGAAGACTACAGAGACTACATCATATTCCAAGAGAGAGAGATTCCGAATGCTGCAGGGATGAGGAGTGCATTAGGCTTTTCCAGTTGTAGCACGTTACTGTTTGTCAGCCCCAAGGTTTAAGGGTTTTAATTCCTAGGACAGAGTTCCCATTCCATAAATGTTCTTTACACTGTTGTCCCTAGATATGTGATTTTCTTTGTCCATAATAAAATAAACAGTTGTATACCTGACCAACCGGTAAACACCAATTGCTAGTCTTTTCTTTGCTTCATTTGCCACACCTCCAATTGCTGTTGTTCTTTTTTTTTTTTTTTTTTTTCACTAATAATGCAGTTTTACTGAGGCTGCAAATAAAGCCAAAAATCACTCCTTCTGGCATAGTATTAGAAAAACATATGTTCATCAATGGCTCCTTAAATGGAGTTGCATATTAAAACATATGTTAGAAGCTTTTAGTCAGTTTAATATGTTTAAAGCTGGTGTTTTCAATTTCTTTTGTTAATCATCATACTCAGTTTGAAACTAAGTGACTGGCAGAAGTAAACCAAGATCACCAGCATCCTCATCGTCCAATGACAACTTTTCTTGATCAGCTAACAAGCAAGTTCAAAAGTACGTCTTTCCTATATATAAGCCCATGCTGATTGCCATTAATTATATTATCCTCTTTTAATAGGTTATTCATCAAATCCCATATCTCTTGTTCCATAATTTGTCTAGGATCAATGTCAGGATGACAGGCCTATAATTAGTTGTCCCATTTATACTTTTAAAATATTGGCATAATATTAGCTTCATTCCAGCCCTTTGGAAATGCTCCAGTGCTCTAAGACTTATTGAAAATCATCACTGATGATCAAGAGATCTCCTCAGCTGACTATTTACAGCTCTTGGAGGCAAAATTATCTGGACTTGCTGGTCTAACAACATCTATCATACTGTTATTTAGCAACCTTGTTATTTCCCATTACATTGAAAAACCTTTTACTGTTTAAATCTCAGGCAACCACAATGTCTAGCTTTTTAACAAGACCATTGAAAGATATATTGTCTTATTCTTAATGTTATAATTCAAAACTGCATCTACTCCTTGGCTTTCTAGAGTTCTTTCCTTCTGTCATTTTGCTTCTCCATGCCTTTTTTTTTTTTCCCTTTTCTAGTTTCTGATTTAATTGAATTTCTATACATTTCATTTTTCTTTTCTATCTTTTACACTCACTGAGACACTCTCACTTTGTATACATATACTGAATACAGATAGTCTTCTAGGCTTTGGAAAATTTAGCTGAAGTCTTTAAAATAGTCCTATGGCTTTGAAGTTGTGGATGTCCTATCCATGGAGGTGTTCAAGATCAGGCATGAAGAGGCCCTGGACAATCCAATCTAGTGGGTGGCATCCCTGCCTGTGTCAGGGAGGTTGGAACTAGATGATCTTTAAGGGCATCTAATGCAAGCCATTCTATGACTGACTTTATTTTGTAAACCTTGATTAAATGACTAATCTATTGTGTGTTTGAAAATTCAGCTTAACTCAGCATGGGGAATATACAGTATTTTTGAAATTTGATTCATTTAATACCTCTAAAATAATAAGTAAAATGGATCAGGTCCCACTTTGTGCAAGATATAAACTGGTATATTTATTACAGAAGGCAGATGAAAAAT
The DNA here is from genome assembly GCF_040182565.1 of Anser cygnoides. NCBI lineage: Eukaryota > Metazoa > Chordata > Aves > Anseriformes > Anatidae > Anser > Anser cygnoides. Next base: position 18,750,958 of record NC_089873.1, read on the forward strand.
TCAAAAGAATAATCAACTGGCACATATAGACTTTATTTGAACATGGTACCTGAATCTGAGATACTAATAGACAATGTAGTCACAACTTTCTGTTCTTGTTCTTTCTTACTCTGAACTGTTTCCACAGTACCACTATTGTGTTGTTGTTATTTTCTTCAGCCAGTTAGAGTTCTATTAAAGGAAGTTGGAGGTTTTTGTTCTATAAGAAGACAATGTTATACATGTTGGATTTTATTTTCTTTATTCACAACTTAAAAAAAAAATACTAGACCAGAACCGTTTTACATAGTTTCAGAAACTTCTGAGACATCACTCAAGTAGCTGGAAGGTCTTAAACAGAGTGAAAGAAAATTTGAAGTCATTACTGGTGAAATCAATGGATGACACAAATATTGGCTGTTATACAAGCTAGTCAGCAACCAGACTTGCCTTTTAAGATGGCTAAGTACAAAAACAAGCAAACAAAAAATGTAGGAAGGTGCAACTATTTATGGAAGTAAGTAATCAGAAAACACTTTGAACTTCTGTGGCAGGCAAGAGCTTGAGACGATTGAGTCTCAATTGATAAGCAAGTGTCGATCGAGTATAAAGAGGGAGATTATATTACTGCACTACATTACATCAGTGAGGTCATTACCTGAATACTGACTGTGTGAAGCTCTTTAGAGCAAAGATGACAGATTGGAACAGCTTTAGATAAGAGATATGAAAGTATTCAAGGTCTTGACAGTGTGATTTAACAGACATGGATTTTGGTTTATACATGGGAAGTTTAAGAGGTGACTTAATCATAAATGAAACACACAGAAAGTTGAAATGTGACTGGTTAGTGATTTAATGAACCATTTGAACAACTTATCAAAGGCCACAGCAGGTTCTGCCTTATATGATGTCATTCATTCAAGACTTTTGGAAAGAGGTGGTATAGCTCAGTTGAAATAATGAATATATCACAAGAATGAGATGAACTTATATCCTCTATAGTATGCACAATACTAGGTTAGCTGATCATGCTGACTTCTTCATGCTTTAAAATCTGTGAATCTGGTGAAGAAATAATATACGAAGTATATTCTTCTAGAGAAGTGTATTCAAAGCTTAACAATTTAGGGCAGCGGCAATACAAAAAAAAAATAAAATTACTTCACAGAGATGAGCTTGATCCTGGACCATTGCTGTCTATGAGAATATTATTGCTGGATTCAGTGAAGCAGTGTCAAGCCCTCTATAAAGCCAGTCACTTGGGAAAATGATAAAAAGAATAATGCTGGATGGAATAAAGCATAAACTGAGTCAGAGGTAAAATTAGAAGTTGTTAGATTGTTTTTATTTTTTATTTTTTAAACTAGGTGCTGCACTTTACCTATCCTCTTTGCTGCACATTTGTTTAAATTTATGCTGTCCATAGTCTATGCAACTTGATGAGAAATATTGCCTAAGTTGGATATTGGATGTTCATGCTAACAAGATAATGTCACAATCAATACCAAGGAGCTTTGCTTCAAGGGTTCACCTCCAAAGAGCATATTAACTTCTGGAGATTTTCCACATTTACAGTGAGCCAAGATCTAAAATTTCCACAGTAAGAGATTTAACTGTGTAAACATTCAGGTGTTTTTTTATAAAGATGAGTGGAAATCTCTCTCTTTCTCTTTTACTGTTCAATAATAATCTCACCTCTGGCAGGAAACAAACAAACAAAACAGCTGTTAGTAATGTTCAGGTACTGCAGATATTTGAAGTAAATAGTAGTAACAGGCAGCAACGATGTTACCATTTTACTAATGATTAACTATTTGAATTCCCATATAACATAAACAGCAGTTTTCTGAGTGGGAAATATATTCAAATACCTACATTTTCTGATGCAAAATGACATTAAGCCTACAGCTCTGATTCAGTAGAGCAGTTACACTGTTAACTTTGAGCATGTGAGGAATCTGCTCTCTGTCCCAGAAAACAATTATATCAAAGGTATACTGATGAATTGGTCTCAGTGCAGAAAGAATATGAGAGTAATAATGTGTCCTAAGATTTTAGGACAAATAATGTGTCCTAAAATTTTAGGACAAAAGGTGAAATGATCTGAAAGTGCCAACGTACAAAGATCAGAAACAATCAGCCTTAATGCTCATCCCACTAAGTGTCTTTGGAAATCTCTGTCAGAGGCTCTGATTCATCCATGGCAAATGGCCATTTGATATGGACATGTGGCAATTTTACCTCATGGTCTTCTATAGAACTGATAAAAGCTATCTTTCTCATCTTCTTCTCAAGTGACAGGAATGTGGCATGTCCAAGGAGGTCAGTAGAACTATTATTTCATTTTCTGAAGATGTTAATGGGAAAAAAAAAAAAAAGGATAATACTAATAACTGAAATAACTGACTTCTATGTAGATAATTCAAATGGGGTGGTTTATTTTGAAATTTGTACTGGAGGACTTGTAAGGTAATATTCCAGTCCTAGGGTCTGTCTTTACATGAGTAGGACCTAACAAATGTAGATTCTGAATCCAAGTATGTGGAAAATACACCTAGAATATTTTCAAAATGAATGTGTAAATATGAATGCCTTAAATACTTTCACTTGCAAGGTCCAAAAAAGCTGCCCAAAATCTAGTTAGTTTTTGCTGATCAAGAAAAACCCAAGAGGCATTGGGGACTTGATTGCTAATGCCCCTTTGGTTTTGTGTCACATACAAGTAGTGCTAGTCATACTATCTGGACACGTGTATCTTGGTGCTTGTGAGCGTATCTGAGTGTGAGAGTATGACAGAATGAAAACTGAGAAAATGTCAGCAGGTGACTAAAATCAGTTATGTTTAAAAAATGGTATTGCATTCCTTTCCTTTCTGCCTCTGAGTTTTGCTACATTAATTTTCTACACTATATAATGAACAGAGTAAAGACTAGTCTAAGTAGCCTCAAAAGCTTAAAGCTGGATATGCAAGTATTGGAACATGAATGTAAACGTGATACATCTGTATGTGCTCTGCTCTCTGTTCAGTAAGAGTAAGTAAATCTGCAAAGATTGCACTCATTTGATGCCCATTTTTTTCAAATTTTTCAACAGTTTCCCCGAAGAATCCAAAAGACAAAACCATTTTGAGAAAATGAAAATCAGAATAAGAAAGGAAAGGTTCTTCTATATATTATCTAGGAAGCAATGTATATGGCATATAAACAAGAAATCTGTATGTGTATCTCAACAAAATTCTTAATTATATAAATTTATATAAAATGCACACTTACACAAAGTATCCAGTTTCGTAAAAGATACATGTCTTTGTCCTCACCAATTTCTGAAAATGTTTTCTGTGAGTTTTTGTTTATTCACATATAATTCCAGCAGCTTCACTAGAAATAATTTGGGGAGTAACTTTGTGAGCACTTAGGAGTTTAAATTGGTCAGACAAACTATTGTACAGTCATCAGAAAAGAAACGGGTTTAAATACCATCTGAATTTAAGCCCTTAGCAAACTTTGAGTGATTTATAAATAGTAAGTAAAATCAATTGCTCTGAACTGTGTAATTAAAATGTATTTTCAGCAACTGCAGATTTAAACAACTAATGGATGATACACTTTTTAAAATACTTTTCCCTAGCTCTCTTTCCTCAACATATACAGCCCTGCAGTCAACTGCAGTGCACAGTTCCTCAGTAATTACGGAGTAGAGGTTATTCACCTAACTAGTCCCAACTCTCCATTAAATTCATGATGTGGGGGATATTTCTACTGTACTTTATACAACTGCTCTCCTTAGTTTCCTCTGCAATAAGGAAATGTCAGTTTTCTTTTCATTGATTTTCCCATAGCTGTTTTATGGTCTACATTTAGTTCTAAATTCTGTACTTGGTATTTGGCAAATTAATGTCAGTTCTACTTCAAATGCCTGAATTCATTGCCAATGTGTGACAATGTCTCTTTTATATTTTGTATATAAAAGATCAATATAGTAACCAAGCTTTGCTTCATTAATAAAATAAAATGAGTGAGACTTACAAAACAGTATAGAACAAAACTTGTTGCTCAGTTAAGGATAATTCCCGTTTAACTAAAATTTGAATGTCAAGACCTTTTTTTTTGTTCTCTGCTGAACTAATTCATATTTTCTTTTTTTTTTATGTTTTATGTTTTATTTTTTTATTATTTCTTCTCATAAGTACACAGAACACATGATAAGATTCTGTAACACTGTTCCTGCTCAGCTGAGTTCCTTACTTAACTTACAGAAAGCCAACGAGAACTCCTGTCTGTAGAACTCCTGTCTGTATCTGAGGCGGAAGTTGAGGTTTCAACAAAACTATGTTTCTGCTGTCCAGCTTCCTGGTTTGCATCAAGGAAAGACAGGGATACATAAAGAGTGGCCTTGACCAGTTGCACTATTCTAAACAGGCTGTGCAACCAGTAACACATATGTGCAAACTGTCACACTAGATAAGAGCTAGTGATTCACTCCAGGAGACAGTCAATGAACCAAAGACAGTGATTCTATTTTAGACTCTTTAGTGATCAATAAGGATGTTACAGGCAAGCTGATTATAAAAAGAAACAAATGAGAAACCTCTAGTCTAGGTGTTTGAGTGGCTTCTGTTAATGCAAAGTTACAAAAGAGGCAAAAACTAAACATAAAACTGTGTTTAGTTATGTTTTGAGATTTTAGAAGGGCAAATATTAAAAGACAAAGGAAATTAGACTGACCAGACAGATGAGCTCAAAAAGATCTCCAGATATGACTCTGGATGAGATATCACATTTTTATAAGTCACAGTGGAAGTATTCTTTGGAAGTGGCATTTTGAGCTCAAGGATAAAAATGACAGAGAAGAGCTATGAGTAGCCTACTACAGAAAGAATATCTCAAATATCTCGGACGGGATATTAAAAGTTCCAAACCCACAAGATAACATAAAAAAGAAAAGATTTACTAAGAACTGTATCGTGAAAAATATGAAAGCTCAGAAATCAAGTGAGAGTAGCCAAAAATCCCAAAATTGCAGAATCACAGAATGGTTGAGGCTAGAAGAGACCTCTGGAGGTCACATTTTCCACACACACTGCTCAAGCAGGGCCACCTAGAGCAAGTTGCTTGGGATCACAAGATGCCAAGGAAATCCCTTCTGATGGAGCTGTTGAGAAGCGCTGTCGGAGAAGAAGGTCGGGGCAGAGCCACACAGGCCCACAGAGCAGCCACTGAAGCCTGTGAGCACTCACGTAACTCCTACACACCATGGAAAGCCTGGCATACCTTGAGAATCCAAACAGTTCTCTGTACCCATGAGCCATATGACACATTCCCTTATTACCTTCTTTCTTTTGTCAGCACCAGTGAGGCACTCCCATACTACCCACACAGGAAAGAGCAGGGAATCTCCTTCTGGCTAGCCAGGGCTTTCTTCTCATGGCACTGCGAGAGTGAGGTACAGCTGAGTCTGAGCAACCAAGAGTGTCAGGGCCCCCACAGCTCGAGCAGGACCTGATTGCCATGCTCATGGAGTCACCAGAGCTGCCACAGCTCTGGGACACATGGAGGAAGAGTGGGCACAAATCCTTAACAAAGACCTGTCACACCATTATAAACTAGAGGGAAAGGCTTCATCCTCAATTGGAGTACCTCGGGGTGAGGGTTACAGAGCATCTCCCCCAGCACCAATGCATGAAGATGCAAAGTCATCAATTTCTCCCCTCCTCCGTGAGCTGGGTATGGCAACAAGGGCAGAGAGCCAGCGGCTTGCCCCACACAGGTCTGCAGCTTGCCATGGCTCTGGAAGATACAGTCTGCTCCCTTGTGTGTACAGTCTGGAGCCATGCTGCAGCTACAAGACAGGGAGCTGGCCAGCTATTAGTGGTGAGGAGGCACTTGGCATGGTCAACTGCATGCACCTCCAGCCACCTCCATGGCAAATGGCTCTGGGTGCACTGCAGGGCTAACATAAAGATTCTGGTGGTCCTGGTCTTTAAGACAGAGCCTCTGGAGGACCTGCAGTAGAACTGCCTGGCCTGAACTGTGGTGGTGGAGCCTCAAGGAAGCTGCTATGTAGAGGTAGGAGGAGGGAGTGAGCACAAGCAGCAGGAGAGCAAGGGCAATGTTTCTCCCCAGTGGTATCAGGGCAGCTTGATGTCAGACCCAGGCAGGTGAGTGACACGAAAGGGACAGAGCCAGACAGGGATGTGAGCCTCCTTCTGCCTGGGGCTAGCATCTGCACCACTGCAGTCAGCTAATCCCCTGCCTTCCAGTCTCAGCAACCATTGCTGGAGGGTCTCCAGGAGACATTTGGTAGTGGAACCCAACTGCCTCCACAAATCCACCTCTCTCCTTTCAGACTGGCAGGAGAAACTCTTTCAGAAATGTGTGGAACACTGGTTGAAAGAAGTGATTGTCCCACTGTACTTAGCACTGGTGCTGCCTCATTTCAAGTACTGTGTGCAGTTTGGTGCACCACAATATAAGAAGTATAGTAGAGTGTGCCCAAAGGAGGACAACAAAGATGGTTAAAGGACTAGTGGGTGTGACTTATAAGGAGCTGCTCAGGATACTTGGTTTGTTCAGCTTATATAAGACCAGAGGAGTCAACACTTCCTGCCACGAGAGCTTACAGGCCACTGGCAGGTATGGTGTATGGAGTCCCAGGGGGACAATTCCAAATATTTTCAGGAGCTATTGACAAAAAGCTGGGACATGTTGGAAGAGACAGGTGGGATGCCTTCCACCCCAAAACCAGAGCCCCATCATGCCCATCAAGCTAACAAGGCATGTCAGGAGCTGCTCCATCATAGAATCATAGAACAGCCCAGGTTGGAAGGGACTTCAGAAGATTATCAGGTCCAACTTTTCATGGGAAGAGAGAGAGTTTAGGTGAGTTTATCTACACACTTTCCAATCTCATCTTGAAAAATTCCAGTGATAGGGATTCCACCACATCCCTGGGGAGGTTGTTCCAGCAATTGATTATTTTCACTGTAAAATTTCTTTCCTAAATCAAGAGAAAGCCTCTCTTGGTGCAACTTGTACTCATTGTCACTTGTCTTCTCCATGCGTTTCCTTATGAAGAGAAAGCCTCTGTCCTCTTTGTAGCTGCCCTTTAAGTACTGGAATATTGTAATGTGGTCCTCCCTGAGCCTTCTCCAGCATGAAAGTAGTAGGATTATTACCACTCTCTCTATGCTAGTAATGCTCCTGTGGATGCAGACCAGGATCTTATTTACCTTTTTTGCTGCAGTGGCACACTACTGACTCATGGAATCATAGAATCACAGAATCATTAAGGGTGAAAAAGACCTCCAAGATCATCTGGTCCTGCTTTCACAGGCTTTTCTACTTAAGAACATCTTCAGTTTGTTTATTGTCCATATGAAAAAGGGAGGACAGTTAGTAAGTAGGCTGGGGTTTAATGTTTCAGTTCTTTCAAGATTGTTCACTATTTTTTTTTTTTAATATTATTCCTACAGAAGAAGTGAAAAGTAGAAAGTTCCAAAGTCTTCTGAATTGTATATTGTACAAAGGAATCTCATTATCTAAGTATCAAAAGTTTCTTTTAGAAGTTTGTATTGCAGCCCGCTAACCAGTGTTGAAGGTAAAATATATAAGATAAATGAAGGTAGAATATATAAGATAAATGAAGCAATACTTCTTAATGGTATCAGTAAGAAAGGAAGAAATATGTTCACCTGTGCTCCATATCAATGTAATAAATCACTTAGGTTTTATATTCCAACATTTTATACAGTGGAAGATACATTTAAGAATTGTATCTCGCACAGATTTAAAACTTGAGATTCTTTGAGCTGCTTGCTTTCATGCCATATAGCTCCCTGAAATGAAACTCATAACACTGAAGCAGATTCTGCTGTTAGGGAGAATGGCTGAATAAATACTACAATCTCTGAGAATAAAGCCTGCTTTAGAAACAATACTTGACCTTGCTACGTATCACAACATTTTTCCAGATGCTGTTGGCCAAGGGATCTTATTGTCTATGCTTATCATTAAAAAAAAAATATATATGCATAATATTTAAATTTATGTTGAGCATGAATACTTTCTCATTCTTCTGGAAACTGACAAGCACTAAGGTGTGTTGTGAGAAATAGTGATATTCATTGTTAATTTCATCAGTGAAGATATTTTCTTGAATGATTTTTCTTCTTCATATCTCTCTAGTATCAGAATTATTTATTTATTTATTATTTGTTTGTTTATTTATTGGAGAGCTTTTACTTTTAAGTGGTCTGTAAGATGGGTGGGGAAAGATAAAAGTTACTGTCAAAAACATCATTATCAAACTAAACAAAATCACAACAGAGTATGAAGTGAAAAATCTGTGTGGCGGGTATTGTAGATAGCCGCATCCAACAGAAAATTGGTGGTAGACAAGGAAGCAAAGAGAAGACAATCACGACAAAAGTTTTACTGTCTTATACCCAGCTGCAACTACACTTTTTTCACTTTATAATTCCTCCTTGACAAAAAAAAGAAAATGAGAGAGAGAGTAAAAACGGGAGAGAGAAATATATATTTTTCACAGGATCACAGAATCATCTAGGTTGGAAGAGATCTCCAAGATCACCGAGTCCAACCTCTGACCTAACACTAACAAGTCCTCCACTAAACCATATCACTAAGCTCTAAACCTAAACGTCTCTTAAAGACCTCCAGGGATGGTGACTCAACCACTTCCCTGGGCAGCCTATTCCAATGCCTAACAACCCTTTCAGTAAAGAAGTTCTTCCTAATATCCAATCTAAACCTCCCCTGGTGCAACTTTAGCCAATTCCCCCTCATCCTGTTACCAGGCATGTGGGAGAATAGACCAACCCCCACCTCGCTACAGCCTCCTTTAAGGTAACTGTAGAGAGCGATAAGGTCACCCCTGAGCCTTCTCTTTTCCAGACTGAACAAGCCCAGCTCCCTCAGCCGCTCCTCGTAAGACTCGTTCTCCAGACCCCTCACCAGCTTCGTTGCCCTTCTCTGGATTCGCTCGAGCACCTCCATGTCCTTCTTGTAGCGAGGGGCCCAAAACTGAACACAGTATTCGAGGTGCGGCCTCACCAGAGCTGAGTACAGGGGCACAATCACTTCCCTAGACCTGCTGGCCAAACTGTTTCTTATGCAAGCCAGGATGCTGTTGGCCTTCTTGGCCACCTGAGCACACTGCTGGCTCATATTCAGCCGACTATCAACCAGTACTCCCAGGTCCTTCTCTGCCAGGCAGCTTTCTAACCACTCATCTCCCAGCCTGTAGAGCTGCTTGGGGTTGTTGTGCCCCAGGTGCAGGACCCGGCACTTGGCCTTGTTGAACGTCATACAGTTGGCCTCAGCCCATCGGTCCAGCCTATCGAGATCTTCCTGCAGAGCCTTCCTACCCTTGAGCAGATCGACACACGCACCTAACTTGGTGTTGTCCGCAAACTTACTGAGGGTGCACTCAATCCCCTCATCCAGATCATCGATAAAGATATTAAAGAGAAGTGGCCCCAGTACTGAGCCCTGGGAGACTCCACTAGTGACCGGCTTCCAACTGGATTTAACTCCATTCTGTATTTCTTACACGTCTTAATTTAACTTTCTTCACTCCTGGCTGTTTGAGATAGGTATTCAGCTCTTGAAATGCCGGAGTTTCATTAAGGTCAGGAGAGCAAAAACAATTTATGCCAGCTGTGGATCTGTCCTGTCATGTAGTATGTCATGTAAAATACCCCAGACCGACTTATTTGTTTCTTTCCCTGTTTTAGCAATAGTATGGGTATTGAGTAATCCAAACAATATTTACCTGCATCTTACTACATATTTTATTATTTTTCCAGCTCCTCATCTAAAAGGAGAGATTTTGTTGTTGTTGTTGTTGTCTGTTTTGTTTTGTTTTCTTTTGTTTTCATAGAATCATAGAAAATCCTAGGTTGGAAGGGACCCCAGAGATCATCTGATCCAATCTTTCATGGTAAAAGCAGGGCCTAGGAGAAATTGTCTAATACCTTGTGTATGAGAACCTTAAAAGTCTCAAGAGTTGGAGGATTCTAAATTTACAATATTTGCCACACAGGTTTTTCACTTCATACTCTTTGTTGTGATTTTATTTAGTTTGATAATGATGGTTTTGACAGTAACTTTTTTTTTTTCTTTTCTTTCTTTTTTTTTTTTTTTCTTTCATCTTTTCTGTGATTCTTTGCTCAATTTGATACTTGCATGAAAAGGACAGCATTAGTGACTATATGTGAAATTATTTCCTACCATGTTCTGAAGACAGACACTTAGCTACTGAGATCTGAATGGGTAGCATCTAGGTTTTTACTAGATTTGCAGATTAGCCTTATATGTCCATATCCCAAAAAATAAACCATAAGTGTGGTTTCATATTGTCTAATGTTGCACAGATATTTGTTTAACAGCACTTTCAGATTCTCCACTCTGAGTATTTATTCTGCAAGAAAGAGAAAGCAGGCTTCTATGTTTAACGTACTTTTTAGATGGAAAATTTCAGAGTATTTAAAAATTTAGTAGAATACTGTCAATCTCTAAACTAAAATTACAGCATGGAAGACAGCCTTTATTCTCAGCAACTCAAAAACAAACACAGAATTTGATGCTTCAGCAAATAATGGCCTTCTTGCTCTCAAAATGCCACAGAAGCTGGCAGCTCCAGAGTAGATATATATACACATTTCTTACGGAAACTTTTTTTTTTTTTTTCATTAATCTAAAGTCAGTGGCTGTTAAACTTTTTATAAAAATCATACGACTGCTCTGGGTGACTAGAATACTGAATAGTCCTTACTGTAAATTCAATAAATTATTCTTCAAGTATAAGTTGTTTTACTACAACGTGATCATTCAAAAAGTCATTAAAACATATTTTATAGTAAGGAATGTTGCATTTACATTCATATAGATTGTATTGGATTACCTAAGGTAACTTATTGTTGGCTTTGGAACAACATCAGTAATATGAATTACTGAACTTTATTTCCTATGTCAGTGCCTTTTTAAAACCTGGTCTTTTAGTGAACATTTCAAGAAAATAAAACACTTTGAAGAAGAAAAAATGTCTAAAAAACTCCAGCTGCTATTAACATTTTGACTCTTGTTAAGATATGAGGATTTCCTGAAACTTATAAGAACAGAAACTATCAACTATTCTGCTCCTAATGGATCTAATCTAACATCCAGTAAAGTCAACGAAAAGATTCAAGGCAATGTCTTCTGCTGCTCATGAACTTAACTAAATTAAGCCAGTGGCTAATGCATTAACTTGTGGCAGTGACAGATGTCAGGTTTGGGTAAATGTTTTGGAGGATTTTGCTCTGGTAGTTTTGCCTCTTCTGAGTCATAGTGGTTTCAAGTTAAGCATCCGAGCTGACACAGTGGCACACAGGTTATTGCCATTCTCTTTCTTTGTAGCTAAACTAAGGTGCCTTTGAAAAATCTGTGTCTCCCCTTTTGAAGTATATTTTAACGAACATGAACAAATAATACCACATGAACAAATGTGGATTATTTAGGAACATAGAACTGATACAAGCCTTCTGAAATTCTACCACTGTAAAATGGAGTTCCATTTTGCCAGACAGCATCATTATAAGCACAGTTATATTTCATTCACTGGTGGGTTCTTTGTGACATTCCTGCAATGGCTTTGTTTTGTGCTTTCTGTTACTAACCATCTCTTCCATGTCTTTTCCCATCTCTAGAAAAAATATTACAAGTGACAATACAGCACAGATTTGAGAGTAAGTGATCCACCTCCTGATTCCTGATATGGACAGGATACTGACGCTACTCACAAAAGGATTGAGCTGCGCAATTCTCCACACTCACTTTAAACATCATCATAACTTTAAAAATAGCAAGCTGAAACTACTGACAGATTTGTGTCATTTAGAAGGTAGGAGGGCTTAATTATCATCCAGCTAATCCCATAAGGAGACTTAGTTTGATTTCAGTAGAGTATAATTTTGTGCACTTCACAGTAGCTGCACAGCTTGCCTTAGTTACTCACTGGCTCTACAAAGTAGCATGCACAAACCTATCCCCTTACAATAAAAGGTAATGCCAGCAGAAAGAGAATGAAAAATAGGTTCAGGTGAAGAGGTCTAATCAGGAACGTACTGTCAATTTCTTTCAGTTACTTTCCTTCAAAGGAATGTAGGCATTTCAAGTTAGCTCTCTCTCTAGTATTCATTGCCCTTTTCAGAGTAGCTGGAAAAGTGAATTGACAGTTATGTCATGTTACATACTGTATATTTGGAGGACAATTTACTGATGGTGCTATGAACTGAAAAGAAAAGAACATTGGGGGAAAGGAGGATAAATACACACACAACACGTGCAGTCCTACAAATACACAGTTGTATATATGCAGTTATGTGTCTGTGTATATGTGTTCTCTGTTATCTTTTTATATTAGTCAATATATCTGAGGAAATATTTTTTGTTAATGTAAAAATAAATATGGATTTCCCTGTAGAGTTTAAAACTTCATCAATTTGAATTATTCTAATGAATACTTTTATATCAAAGGAGAGATGAAGAAAAAATGTGCATTTGGAATTGCTGTAATTGTTTTTCAATATCATTTGCAAATACCCTTTCTAATCTTCTGTTTTGAAAATAAAATACAGAAAATGAAATAAGTGCATTAATATTTCTAAAAATAAAAAATAAACATTTTGCTTGACAAAATATATTTGCAGATTATTTGTGTTTGCTGAAAGAACTAAAATTTACCTTTCATTTCAAAGTTGATTTAGCACTTTTTTTTTTTTTTTTTTTAACCTCTTGGGCAATAGTATTAACTTGAAGACGTGGTAAGCTGAGGCAAGCATAAGATCCTGCTCACTGAAGTGAAAGTAGAGATATTTGAATAATTTTAATAAAACTTTTGAAGTAGCATTGTCTTTCCTAATAATTCCCATTTTCTACTCCTCTGTTTGCCCTTGTTTTATTGTCTGCTGATTCCCCTCTCTGTAAATTTGAGTGGTAGCCTGAGAAGACATTGAGGCTGATTGTGAAAGAAGAAGAAAAGGGAATAGTTTAAAAGCAATAAAATGGTATGAGAAAAAATAAATTGAAATGAAAAAAAATGTTTTGCAGTGTAGTGCTACTTGGGGAATAATTCTAAGAGAATTAATTAGCTACAGTACAACAGGGGTTTAGTTTACTGCTCGCTTTAAAAGAGCCTTTAGGGTCTTGAGTATGCAGTAAATGGGGCCAATCTTTCTCTCAGGAAAATCAACAGGAATTTTGACATTGACAGTAGGGGGAGCAGGACTGGTCCAAAGACCACTTTTCAGGGGAAAACTAAGCCATCATTTTTAGCACTGGATTTGAGTTAATTATTCTAACATAGGTCACCATGCAGAAATTACAGTATGTGTGTTTATCATGGCATTCCTGAATCCTTACCTGAAGCTTGGCAGATACAGAGAGAAAAAAAAAATAAAAAAAATTTATTAAATGGAAAAATATACATCTCTAAATGTAAACTAATCTCAGAAAACTATTTTATCTTTCTGAGGCTAATGAGATCTAAACAAGTACTTTCTCAATGATAAAAAACACCCCAGTAACTCACACATATGAATCAATGTATCACAGAGATTAATTCTTCATATATATATTAAAAGAACAAAACAGCAAAAATGAAGACAAATTCTAACAATGAGCTATGTGAGCAGCTCTCAAATTTCCACTATTTGGAGATTGTTGATTACAAGATAATTCTAGACAAACAAAGATATTTTTCAGCAGCGTTACCGCAGTTTAGCACACTGTTGTCTGAGTGTTGTGGATGAAATTATATACTTCACTCATAATAGAGAAGCAGCAATATATGTATTGATACAATGTATTGATCTAACAAAGCTTAATTGTAGATAAAACAAGATTAACAAGATTTGAGATTACAAGGGACACGATTATTTACTGCATAGAGGATGGGGTAAATCAGACATGTTGGGGAAGACCCTCCCACTGAGTCATGAGGTTCAGAGTTGACCCTTGTTTTCTAAACTCTTTGAACTGAAGAGGTAATGGTGCAGCTGAATCCACTCCTAGTCCCAGACTTGGTCAACGATTTATGTCTAAGGATTATATGTGCACAACCAATCTGAGATATAATCTTAGCGAAGCTTACGAAGTTTAGCAAACTATTAATCACTTACTGTGGATCTGTTGCAGCAAGGAATCTCTTGCGGGGAGTAAGGGCAGGCATGCCCCTGACTCAAGGGGAGATCCTTTTGTGCAGCCAGCTGCCCTGCAGAAAAGCTCAAGAGCTCTCGGACTGCTTACTATTTATGGGGAAGATGATGAACTAATAGTGTTTTTCTCTCTCTCTCTTTTTTTTTTTTTTTTTTTTTTGTTTTTTTTTTTGGTGCATGCTATATTGGCCCTCAGCTGCTGAGCAAGACATCTGTCTGCCAGTTTTTCCAGCACTTGGCATGAGCCAATATTGTGATCACTATCTGCCTGAGCAAGGTCTTGGGTGCAAGGGCCACTCTTTGAGCAAGGCAACAGCCAGACTGAAGGCAAGAAGGCAAGGAGTGTGTGTGTGTGTGTGTGTGTGTGTGCGTGCTGAGGGGGGGAGGGGGGGGTAATGACACCATCACATTAGGAGTTCAGCTAAGGCAGCAGATACTGAGTGAGCTGGGATGGCTGAGATTGTGCCATACACTCCATTCTGCTCACAGGAGAGATCAGTACCTGCAGGAGATCATGGCTTTAATCACCTTAGCAACATGCTACATTTTCAGAACACCTTGCTTCAGTTTTTTAAAGATACATCACAGAACTTGCATTCTGGAAGGATGGACATTTAAAGCAGCCCTAGCCTTTCTGGTTAAAAGCCTTTGGAAAAAATTAGGCAATCCTGAATTCTTCAGTTATGGAAGCATACTGAGGCCAGCTCCAGTATACACTTGCATTGTTTCCAGTCCTAACCGAGCTTACAACACCAGAATTGTGATAAGGATTTGAAGGGCAACATCATGACTGTTTTTCTCTGAACCTGAATTAGAAGGCTCCTTGCGTCATTTTGGTCCTCGTCATTGAAGGAGACGCTTGAGAAAAAAATGATTATCACCCACAGAATGTTTCTTTATGTGACCAAGCTCCTCTTTGCCTGTGACTTGTTTTAAATAATTTGTTTTGCATATGATATGAATTGTTCATAGCATGTCTATTGATTAATTATTATTTTTTAGTACAACAAATCTTTTAAAAAATCTTTTTAAAAATCTGTTTCACTTTGTAGGCATTGGGATAACCTCTTGAGATAAGCAATTGCATCTCATTTTCATTTGTATCCTTGGGTCATTTGTCTTAATGAGAAACATAATAATGTCTCAGCTATACAGACCCAAGGGTTTATGTCTTTCTTTCCACAAGTGACCTGTGAAACTGAACTGCACAGCTGTGGAAATTGAGATGACCTACAGAATTCAATTCTAAACCTATACATCATGGTGGCAGAGACTTCTGGTCCATAAGCTCATGTGAACTTGCTTTCATTTCACACCTGCATGTACTTACACCATGTGTTCCACACAAGTTCTTATTTGTACTTCTTACATGACTTTCAGCATTAACCTGGCATAGACATAAGAAAAAGGATATAATTATATGTCACATGCTGTAGAATTTGCACAACATATGATGAACAAAAATCCTAATCAAATAGCAGTGTGTATCATTTCTACTGGTATTAAGGAATGAGAAGTACTAATGATAAAAATGATGTAGAACTGCAGTGGTGATATAATATAGCCATTGTGACTTCAGTAAGAGTTTCAAAATTTCATGGACCTCAAATAAAGATAAAGGATCCTAATTTAAGGAAGTCACATTTAAAAACTTTGACCTGTGGGTATTTACTTCACAGTAATAATGTAATTAACATTTACAAGTCTAGATCCTAATGACTAAGATCAATGATATAGCTCACAGAAAATAGTGAGAATAAAGACAAACTCAATAACTTGCCACTGTTGATGAAAGAATGGACTTCTTTTGTCTCTTTGTACACATTATTAAGTTATGGGAAGGATGGAACACCCATCTACTTTGTACTTCTGACAGAGAAGGAATACAGATCTTTCTCAGCACTTTTTTTTTTTTTTTTTTTTTTTTTTTTTCCCAAGCAGTATTTATAGTATTTGGAAATGGTCAGTATCAGTGTTTTCAAGAATTTAGGAACAGTTAAATTTTCTGTAAATACTCAGCAGTGTATATGCTATTGAAGATAATGGCCCACATTAGAATGGTAAGGATTCCAACAGATTATTTTGATCTCAAGTACCAAAGGTGATGTATTATCAGTTGAACAAGTTTAAAAATACTTTGCTGTTTTCTTTGGGTTCAGATTATATTTTATGAAAAACATGAACACTTAATGATTCCCTCTTACTGTACATGACAGCATGTCTGACATTGCATTGTGAACATAAGCAAAGAGGTATACATCTGCTTTGTCCACAACATAAAAATGACATTTGGCTTTCCCTCTTGTTACAGCTGCATCATTTGCTTTCTAATAGAAGATTGCATATTAAAGTGATAATAGATCTAAGTTTTTCCTCCTGAAATTCAAATAATAAATGGTATTTAAATAAAAACTTAATCTCAAGGGACACACTTGGTTCTCCTTCAAATGCCCACTCCTGCACTCTAAATACATCCAATTTTCTTCTGAATTATTATATCCATAGACCTACAGATGCACGTTGGTTAGAACAATTTTCCCCCCTTCTTTTTTTTTTTAACCTTCCCTGCCATGAAAGTCAGAAGGCTAAAATTCATCTTGCCTTTTCACCACTTTTGCAAGCTTTCACATGCCTAAAAAGAACATAGTTGATGACTGCTTTTTCATCAAATTTAAATGCAGGAATTTCATGAATGGGCAGGTAACTCTGTAAATATGTATCTTCTCCCTCTATGATCTTGAACACTGGGCACAACAGGGATTCTTGTTGCTAAACATCAAGGACCAAATGGTGTTGAAAATGCTCACATATGATTCTACTACTTTTCATCCACTTAGCAGTGTAGCACCAGTGCTTAGATTCAGCAGTTCAGGATCCTACAGTCCCTCAGGGAAAAAATTGTATGAAGTTATCAGTGACTGGCCGGTAAATTATTTGAAATCACCAGGGTCCTATTAATCTAAAATGACTAAAAGAATGACTGAGTTCTAGACCTGGACTTTCCTTTTTTCCACCATGGAGGCAATGATCTAAAAAGGTAAATGATTCTTATGAAGTATTAAAGAATAAGAAGTTGTCAAATACCCTTATAAAATGTTGTTTATATGACTGTTTTCAGAGTTTGGTCATCATTTTGTGGCAAAAAGACCTTTTGCAGCAATTATCATTTAAAGTATCCGAGGGGCTGCCTATTAGTCTCCTTGTGCCAGAGGTGTTTTTCATTTATCAAGGACATACTGAGGACTCAATTTACAAGGTAGAAAAAAGCACCATTTATAGAATAGTACATTTTTGTTGCTACTAAATAGCAGACCCATTAATATCTCATATTGGTTTTGAGCTCTGAGATTGTTGGCCCCATGATGTATCACAGAATATCTTTAAATTGAAATAACCAACAAGGAAAACCAAACAAACAACAACAACAACAAAAAACAAACAACAGATAGAGATTAAATAAGAAATTCAAAAACCTTTTTTCACTATTTCCTCTTAATCTGGACACTGCTGATGACTTATCTCCCTAATAACAAGGTCATTTTTTTCCTTGGTGGAAAAAAAAAATAAGAAAAGTACATCCATCTTTTTTATAAGCCCCCTTTAAGAGCTGAAAAGCTTCAATAAGGTCAGAACCTTCTCTTCCTTAGGCTGAACAGCCCCATCTCTCTCAGCCTGTCTTCATAGGAGAAATACATCGATATGCCCAGCCTTAACCTCTGTATATCTCTAGCCCTCTGATAATTTTTGTGTCCCTCCTCTGGTACAGCTGTAGCAGGCCCATGCCCTTCTTGTACTGGGGTCCCCAGAATTGGCTGCAGTATTCCATGTGGGGTCTCATGAGAGCAAAGTAGAGAGAGAGAACCACCTCCTTTGACCCGCTGGCCACAGTTCTTTTGATGCAGCCCAGGATACAATTAGCTTTCTGGGATGTGAGTGCATGTTGCCAGCTAGTATCCAATTATTTCATCAACGAATCTCCCCAAATCCTTCTCTGCAGGGTGGCTCTCAATTCATCACCCAGTCTGTATTGATATTAGGGATTGCTTTGACCTAGATGTGGGCTCTTGCACTTAGTCTTATTTAATTTCATGGGCTCATTCCTCAAGCATGTTTAGGTCCCTCTGGATGGCATTCCATTCCTTCTAGGGTACCAACTGTACCACTCAGCTTGGTGTCATCTGCAAACTTGCTGAGGGTGCCCTCAGTCCCACTATTTATGTCATTGACATAGATATTAAATAGTATAAGTCCCAGTATGAATCCTTGAGGGACACCAGTCATTACTGGTTTCCATTTCGATATTGAGCCATTGACTGTAACTCTGAATGCAGCCATCCAAATTCCAGCTCATGCCTTATCCATCTAGTAGTCCACCCATTAAATCCATCTCTCTCCAATTTAGAGGCAAGAATGTTGTGTGGGACCATATTAAAGGAATTACAGAAGCCCAGGTACAAGATATTAGTTGTTCCTCCCTCGTCCAGTGATGCAGTCATGACATCATAGAAGGGCACCAGATTAGCCAGGCGTTAGTGATGAAGTTACATTCATAACACCATTGCAAAACTTAATTTTTCTATTTATTTTCTTTTAATATACTTTTAATGCTAAAAATATTGTTTGTAGATAAGCAAACTCATGAAAGGAAGGGAACAACAACAACAAGACAGATAACTACTTTTTCAAAAACTATGGAATAATAATTTTAGGGTCTTTCCATTCCCTTATACGTGAAAACAGAAGCCTAGTTTCTGTCTGAGCATCCCTCCAATAAACTGACTTGGATGTCCTTCTGCTGTTTCACCAAAGATCTCCTTAAAAAGACAAGTATTTTATCATCTAGCTCAGCTCTAGTACATTAATATCACAGATAAATAATAAATGGAATTAGTCCACTTAAATTTAAGCATATGTTGTTGCTTTTGTGGATGTTGTTTCACTCAGGATATCCCACTGGGAATAATTCCTAAACAGAGGCTTTGGTGAGGATTCACCTAATGCCAAAAATAAGAGGATAAGAAGCAGAAAGCAGATTTGAGCAAACAGTCGGATAGAAAGAATGGGTAAGCTAACTACATCTGTGCATATGTCTCACTCACACATCTATTTAAACAACATTGAAAACAAAAAACACCCCACCTAAATCAGGCTTATTAAATTTATTTATTTATTTATTTATTTATCCCCTCTATTAAAACACTCTAGGTTAAAGCTATTACAATGCTTATGCAAACCTATGATGAAAACTGTGGGCTGAATTCATGCTGAAATAGGTGTATGCTAGTCCCTCGTGTATATGTTAAGCTCGGTGTTATGTTAAGCTCCATAACGGAAGATCCTACAACACGTAGGAGCAACAACCTGCTGTGGGCATGTGTCAGAGAAGTACATTTAATCCTTTTATAATGATCACTATGGAATAATTAGCAAGAGATTTTTTGGTTAGGAAGACTATTAATGGAGAAGGACCCCTCAGAGCAACAGTCATGGGCTTACACTCCAAGTATTTCCTTTGAGAATCCTCTTTTTCTCCACTAAACATAGAGGGAACCTAGGGAGATGGAAGTCTCTAAGCTAAAGTAATATTCAGTCAATAGTCCTACATCTTTTGTTTTGCAACAGGGCACTGTTATTTGTTCAGGACATTATTATTTGTTCTCAAGCTGCAGTTAAGCCCCCCGCACACAGCATACCAAAGGTGTTTGGTAAAAAAAAAAAAAAAAAAAAAAAAGTCATAAAAGGTAGCTTTCTTTACCACTCAGTCCTTACCCAACTCATTCCCTCTCTTCCATGCCTCACATCTGCGGCAATTTGCACATTTATTCTGGGCTAATGAAGATGAAAGATGGGAGAAAATTAAGGTTAAAGTCTTAGTCTGCATCTTGGTTTACATGTGGTGGCTATTGACTCAGTAGATATAACCGCTGCTTCTTCAAAGGCAAGTCTATATATTCTCCTTCTAAAGCAAGGGTTTGCCGAAGGCTGCGATGTTAACCTTGAGTTAGCTCTCCAGGGATTTCTATACTGAGGCTAAAAATGGTGGAGGACTTTTGTGGGTCCCTGAATGTAGGGCCTTCTGACAGCTGCAAGAAGGTCGAGCAAAAGGAAAAGACCCGTCCAAAGTATCACAGAGAAAAAGAGCAGAGCCAGGTCTGAAAGACCATAGCCAGTAGTACCTCACTGTATAAATAAAATAAGAAATTAATAATTCCTGCCCAAAGAACATGTATTGAATAAAAGGCAACAGTGTAACACAGATGCAACAACCTGCATCTAATTAAGTGTTTATGCCAGCTGAGAATACACTGATCTAGGACTGGAGAAAGATTTCTTTGCTAGGAGGGGAGCAGCGAACAGCTTTCTTCAGAATATTCAATATTCCTTTCACATTTTGCATGTTTTTTTCCTTTGCTTATCTCTGTCCTGAATGAGAAAATGTGGTGAGCAGCTGCCCACAATTCAGAAGTGGAAACATAAATAAAGGTGTAGAGTGGAATTGAAATGACCTCATGCCCTTCTCTGTTGTAGGATCAAAGGTCAATATTTCTGTTTTTCATCACATTTAGACTACCATGTGTATGGTTTCTTTATTAAGATATAATTCAAAACAGCCTATGATCTTGGGGCTTGCTAAGAAAATTTTCAGAAAATACCTGGTATGATTCCCTTATCTGTTTTCAAATTTGTATTCTGATCAACATCCGGGAACTTTAAATCATATCAATATTATAACTATTTATAAGATTACCTTAGCTGCCTCAACATTTTCCTCTCTCTATTCTACCCTAGAGCTCTGTAATAAGCTATGAACACTGCTTTACAAATTTAAGTTTTCCCACACTCTAAACTTCCTTCACTGTAGTTATTAAATTACACGATACCCTCTCTTCAGATATAACATTATCTATTGCTTATATTCAGCTAAAAATTATTGCAAATATATCATATTATTATAGATAATTACTTTTAATGTTATTAAATTTAAGTTGATCATTACTTAAATAGAAAAACAAGGCAACATTTAAATTCATTTCTTGTAATTCTGTATTGTCTACAGTTTGTCATTGGCAAACATACATGTTCAGAAACAAATTTCCTACAAGCTAAATAAAGAACAGAAACTGGGATAGCAACCTGTCAATTCATAAACAGACAGTCTTTTGCCTCTTGGCTGCTGATATAAAAATGATATCACAGCAAGGGGAATGAGGAATAAGAGAACTTAGACTCTCACTTGAATTAGAGAAACTGAATGTACTATTTATCTTCAGTGTCTTTGTTTTGTAGGTTTAGCTTGTGCATAATATAAATTAAGGTATTCTGAATGTTTAAAAATATGATCATAATATAGTATTATGTTAAATTACTTTTTTGCCTGTAGAAATCACAATAGTTTGTAAACCAGCCTCAACAATGCAACCAGACTTCAACACATGCAGAAATTTTCAAAAGGCCTTGTGCAATGTGAAGAGGGATATCATTTCATTCTCCACTGGGATGCAGTTACTTCTGAAGTATTTTCTGTGCACAGCAATCTTGTACAGTTCAGGAAATAAAAGAGGGGTAACATTTTAGAATAGTAGCATCAGTATGATTAGAATCATAGATTCATAAAATCATTTAAGATGGAAAAGTCGTTTAGGTTCATGAAGTCTAACCATCAACCTGACTTAATGAATCCTATCACTAAACCATGTCCTTTACTGCTATGTCCACACATCTCTTAAATACCTCCAGGGATGGGGAAACCACCACTTCCCTGGGCAGCCCCTTCCAATGCATTACCACCCACTCTGTGAAGAAATTCTTCCCAATATCCACTCTAAACCTCCCTGTCACACCTTGAGACTGTTGCCTTGTGTGCTATCACTTGTCGTTTGAGAAAATGCTGTAACCTCCTTTCAGGTAGTTGTAGAGAGCGATGAGGTTTCCCTTCAGCTTTCCCTTCTCCAGACTAAACAACCCCAATTCCCTCAGTCACTCCTCATAAGTCATTTTTTTCCAGTCCCTGCATCACTTTTGTTGCTCTTCTCTGTACATGCTCAAGCAACTAAATGTCCTTCTTGTAGTGAGGGGCCCAACGCTGAACGCAGTATTTAAGGTGAGGTCTCACTGGTGTAGCGTATGAAGGGACAATCACTTCCCTAGTCCTGTGGGCCTACTATTTGTTTACCTCATTCACTTATGTTACACAGAATTTTAAGGACTGAAAATCACTTACAACGGTTGTTCTGATTCAGCTAAAAGGATTTCACTGGCATCTGGCTGTGACATTTGGCACAACATTGCAAAAGAACACTTACATTTCTTGATTCTCTGGTTGCTCCTTGAAGCTTGTTCAACTAAGTACTGACTTAAGCAAGCTCTCCTTAGTTTATATAAACACTACCAAATGCTGTAGGTGTAAATCATAACACTGAAAAAACCACTCTGTTTCACACTCTGAAAGAAATCCTTGCAAAGCTATTAAAGGAAATGATGGGGAGATCTCTCTTCTCTGGATTAAAAAATAACCAGATAGCCAGCTTTGTTTGTGCATCCTCATTTGCTTCTATGATGCTGCACATAAATTATGTTGCTCTGCATGTCTTAGCTACCTGCCTTCCTAACCGTGTGTTTCAGTGTGTTGGGATGACTGCCCTTCTTGACATAAACTTAACTTGCACTAAATCCTTAGGCATAGAGAGTGTATCAGAGCAGAGTTCAGGAAAACAGAAGGTCTCTTACTTAACTATGACTTTAATTAATCTTTACCTTCCAAGATTTTCATTCTTGTGTTATTACTGCAGATTTTTTTTTTTTATTATTATTTTTATTTTTTTAACAAACTTGGAAAACAGAGAACCAAACAACTTTCTTTTTGACAACTTATTGCCTTTGTGCTATGTTCTGTTACGCTCAAAATCTTGATGGAAGCAAAATAGAACACAGAATATACATTTAGCTATTAACTTATTGTTAGCCCAGTTAACTTTTTAACAGTCCATTAGTCCAAATAAGTAACTAATACAGAGGGGTCTGTAATAACGGTCTAAATCATTGTATGTGGACTGGCTCGGATCAACCCCTTCTGCCTGATCTTACTATTACTCTTCCAGTTCCCATTCTGGGATCTATGGTCAGCACTTCAGTATTCCCCAATAGTGGAAATGTTGAGAGGGAAGGGTGGAAAGGTTTTAATGAGTTTGGAACATCACAAAGTCTTGGCTTGGAGGAAAAGGCTTGGAAGATTTGTGTGTGGAGTGGAGTAGGCTCTTCCTCCTCAGTCTGATACAATTAGGTTTATTTTTAAATGTTTCTGGCTGCTCCCAGCAAATTAAGCATGGACCCAAAGCCTCCCCAAGGCTTATCCCCCCAGGGGATCTTGTTTGCTGGGCAGCTGTGGTAGTTTTACCCATCTGGGCAGCTGAACTCCAGCACAACCACTCTCACTTCCTCTCCTCAAGGGAAAGAGGGGGAGGGGGACGGGGAGTAATATTATGGAAAGGGCTCAAGGGCTGAGATAAAGGACAGGGAGATCACTCATCAGTTATTGCAATGGGCAAAACTGACTCAGCATATAGAGATTAAAATAATTTATTGCCTATTACTAACAGACAAGAGCAGTCAGAAACTAAAAGCAAACTAAAAACACCTTCCCCATATCCATCCTCTTCTATGTCATCCTCCCAGGCAGTGCAGAAGAATTGGTATTGAGGCTAGGATCAGTCCCTAACACTTCATCTCCGCTGCTCCTTTAGAGTCACTCTATGCCTCTGCTCCACGTGGGGTCCCTCCCACGGGATGCCATCCTTCCCGAACTGAGCCTGCATGGGCTTCCCGCAGGCAGCAGCTCTTCAAGAACTGCTCCAACGTGGGTCCATACCATGGGGTCCATCCATCATGGGCAAACTGCTCCAGCATGGGTCCCCCATGGGCAGTAGCTCCCCCCAGACCCCCTGCTCTTGGGTGGGCTCCTCTCCACGGGCTGCAGCTCTGGCCCGGGGCCTGCTCCTGCAGGGGCTCTCCATGGGCCGCAGCTTCCTCCAGGCCACATCCACCTGCTCCACTGGGGGCTCCTCCACGGGCTGCAGCATGGAGATCTGCTCCATGTGGGACCCATGGGCTGCAGGGGGACAGCCTGCTCCACTCGGGGCCTCTCCACAGGCCGCAGGGGAACTTTTCCTCTGTGCCTGGAGCACCTCCTGCCCTCCTTCTGCACTGACTTTGCTGTCTCCAAAGCTAGTTCTTACACTTATCTCCCAGCTGTTGTTTTGCTGCATCTTTTTTTTCTTTCTCAATACAGTACCACAGAGGTGCAACCCGTGTCGCTCATTAGCTCGGCTTTGGCCAGTGGCAGGTTCCTTTTGGAGCCATCTGGAACTCTTTCTTATCTAATGTGGAGCAGCTTCTGGGCTCTTCTCTGCAGCCCCCCACTAAAACCTTGCCACATAAACCAAATACAGTAGTGACTCCCTGGCTTTGCCAGACCCTCCTCATGGAGGCGCTGGCAGAGATCAGGTCAGGCAGGGGAGGCAGCAGGCATTCGGCCCAGAGGCCTGGAAACAGCTCAGCCCAGCTGCAGCCATGGGGAGTCCAGGCCAGCCCTGAGACCTCTGATTGCAGCTTCATCAGGCTTCAGCATAGTCTAAAGCCCTTTACTAGAAATGGCAAAAATTATTTACTGGCTAACAGTTCTGGCCACAGATACAAAAGTAATAAATATATATATATATTCTCAGCTATTTATTCTTACAGCAAATACATTCAAATTCACATCTTACACTTGTTCAACAAGACCTATTATAAAAAAAAAAAAAAAAAAAAAGCCTTTACATGCTAGTATGTATCTAAATATACCTTAATGGGGAGTTTATGGGAACAAATAAACACATAGTATTAAGCTGTTCTTCCTATGGACTTAATTAACCCATGATCTGTAACCTAGCATTCTCATTAGTGAAATTTCCATATTTCTTGAAATTAGTTGTATCAACATTTGCTAAAGAGTATTGGATTTTTTTTCTAAAAATAATAACTACATTGTGTACTCATAAATATATATTATATTATATTATAAAAGCTTTTTGTAACCATTTTCTTTCACATTACTGAATAACATGAACTGAAAACTGTGGTTTATTGCCTAGATTTATCTCTGTTTTTATCTGAATGCATAACATTTATTTTTAATGCTAATGCATCCTCTCTGGAAATACCACTAATCTGTAAAGACATCTTTCTTTTGGTTTAAAGATGGGCATGCTTGCATGAAATCAGGAGAAAAAGGTGTTTTTGTGCTTGCTGTTGTTGTTGTTTGTTTGCTCGTTTATATTTCTGCTGTTGCATATTAGAATGATGTAAGATGAAATGTACAAAATACTTTATAAATCTTTAATGTTGTTCATACCTATCTCAAACTGTAATAAACGTGATTTGTCTCATTGAGACCACAAATATATGATTACAGGAAGGTGAAGTCCAATTGAAAGAATTAACATATGATGAGAAATAAAGAAAACGTGCATGTTTGTTCTGCACTGTTCTTGCTCACAGATTTTTAGACAGCTGTGTTGTTTGTTTGTTTATTTTTTTTTCCCCTTTCAAGTGCTTTAAACATAAACTTTTGCATACAGTAAAGAAGTATGGAAGTATGGAGAATTTTTTAATCCTGATCCATCACAAATGGTTAAGAAACACCAAGTACTGCTAAAATGATTTCATGAAAGCAAGAAATGATTGCTTGAAGTCAAAGGTAAAGGATACACAAGTAATAAGAAGATATTCAATGTAGTATTTTTTCCTGTTATGACTTTTGATATGAAGTTCATAAAAGATTATTACAATCATTTAGAAGAATTAAATTGAATAGAACCTGGGATACTTCTGAAGACCATGCAAAGGGTTTTACAAAAATTAGTTTCTATAATGTGCAATGCTCGTATAGCTAAACTTAGACTGGATAGTTGAAGCATCTGGAAATTGATTAGATTTGACTTTTAATGTGGGCTGGCATTCTGCCCCATCTCTGGAGGTGTTCAAGACCAGGTTGAATGGGGCTTTGAGCAACCTGATCTAGTGGGTGGCATCCCTGCCCAGGGCAGGGAGGCTGGAACTGGATGATCTTTAAGGTCCCTTCTAACCCAAGCCATTCTATGGTTCTATGGTATGGTTATATGGACAGAAAATTGAATTAAATGATCCTTGAGCTTGAATATCTTTCTAAACTTGTAAATTTTGCATAGGATTTTCAAAAGTGTTCATCATTTACCAAAATTTCTGTCATCACAGGCAAGATAGGGCAGGCACTAGAAGTAACAGAAAGATTGTTTTTCAGGTCTTTGGCTTCAGATTCAGCTCAGCATAACAGACTTCCCTGAATGTTGGATATCTATTCCAAGCTGGTTATTTGATCATCTGGTGTAAGGAATCTGCACAAAGTAGTTCATCCCAGTGTTGGTTACATTTTTTCATAAAATAGTTAGACTAACAGATAGGCTGACATTGATTCTAGCATTCCAGTTTTTACAAAGATAGTTGGGATTCTGATTACAGCTCTACATTGCCTTCCTCAAATTCATGTTAAAAGACTAGAAATTTGGCCTTAGACTTGTAGTTTTGAAAATTACTTTTCTGTTGTTTGAATTACATATTTTAGGGTGTTTCTGAAGAGCTAATTGTTTGAGGAAGAAAGAGTAAAGAAAAATAATGGTAACTAGAGAAGTATAAGTTATTCTTCAATATGTATATGTTGAATATATACAGGTACATTATTAATAAAATTGTGAACCTTAAGATCTAGAAATCAAAAGATAAAAGAATGCAGTGGGAAAAATCATTATTTTACCCCTGCTTCCAATATTAAAATCCAAAAATCTGAGTCCCGTACTTTACCGCTTGCTGCTGTAAATCCTAAGCAAATATCTGCAGCAGTGTACTGCCAAGAAATCCTAGGTCATATATAGTGTTTTTTTTCTCTGTTTTCCAAACTGAAGAGAAAAGCAACAATAGTCATTATTATAAATGACTTTATAAAAAAACTCTTGACACATGGAAAACATTTTGTTTGAAATCTCCAGTATGGTTTACTCCATACAAAAATATATTTTCCACATCAAAAATAATTGTCTGGCTGTACTTATCAATCAGTTAAAATCAGCGTAATGCAGTGACTTACTGAAATGTACTTGCCTTCCAGGTTCAGTAGAGTGACAGATAACTATGTGTATGATGATTTACATATGTACTAAAGAAGGATAATCTCGTTTGTCAGGACACCTATAATCTGAACACCCCCCAAAATAAAGCAAACAAATTGTTAAAAGTTATATGCAGTTGATTTTTCTTTGTAGAAGGCTGCCTAAGTTATTTGGATCATGTATACACACAAAAGAAAAAGCATAGCATACAGAGGGCACTTTTATTTTGTCTCTTCTAGAAAACAGGACTGAAAACTTGCTTCTGTTCCTTGTTCAACAAAGCATTTAGACTGTTTCAGTTTAGAATTTTGTAGGGTTACTGACTTCAAAGAAACATATGCATATACTTACAATTAAGAATGTACTTAAATTCTTTGCTAGATTAAAGACAGAATTTTCAGCAATTAAATAGATACAACCTTTGGAAAAAAAAAAGATATTAACACAGTATTTGTGAGAAAAGGAAACAGAAGCAATAAATTCATTTTCATTTGTGTGCTTTCTTTTCCAAACAATCTTTCTGCCTGATCTCCATTAAATACCTCTCTTTCAGACCATAAAACATAGTGGTGGCTGACTGCTATCTTCTCAAGGTGTGCAGTAAGAAGGAAAATTAGAGTAGGATGAAAGGGTGATAAAATTTCTGTGGTGAAAGTGAATAAAGGCAAACTATAGGCAATAGGCAAAACATCAATAACAAGCACTTGGAAACAAGGCATTCTATATTAATAAAGTCCTTGTCTTTTTACTTTAAAATACATTTTTTCAGCATTAGTAACAATAATAATAGTCTTCTTCAGTGCTTGAGAATGCACACAGAACTTTTACAAGGATAATCACATGGTTTTATGAAGATGCGCTGCTTCTCCATTGCTGCAGTATTAAGTTCAATGAACCTGTTTTCAAGATGCATAACCTCAGCATGCAGGGTAGAGAGGGCTGCTAAATAAAAATAATAATAAAAGGATATATGTTGAACTAGAAAAAATATAAATCCCTGTGTTAATTATATGTTTTTGTGTATTCAGAATAAAATATAAAATGAGAACTACATTTAAAGACGTTTCTTGATTTTTTATTTATTTTTTGACATTTGCCTCTCTGCTTTTAGTAAGCAGGCTGTGATTCACATTTTGATTCTGAAAGGCTTTAGCTTAAGACAAATCACAACAAAGTAAGAGAGTTTCCGGAGACTTCAGCTATGTCAGTATAAGTAGATGTTTTATCACAGTTAGCATTTGCTTTCAGAACAGCTGTGGATCACAAAGTATGCTGCATTGATCTTATAAATTTGGTATTCCTATGTATTGTAAGGATTGACTTGCTGTGCAAAAAC
Source organism: Anser cygnoides (assembly GCF_040182565.1). Taxonomy (NCBI): domain Eukaryota; kingdom Metazoa; phylum Chordata; class Aves; order Anseriformes; family Anatidae; genus Anser; species Anser cygnoides. The sequence goes on from NC_089873.1 coordinate 18,779,669, forward strand.
GGAATTTTCTAGATAAAGTTGTTTTAAATAGTCTGTATAAGTAATTACCTGGCCGATCTGCATATACACATGAAATTCAGTCTCTGATGAAGTCTTTACTTGTGGTATGAGGTGCTAGGAGGCAGCTGAGTGAGTATTTGAAAGATCAATGGCAGTTCTATTTCTGAATTCTGCTATAAATATAACACTAATGTTTATGGCGTGAAACATTACTACAGACTCATTTAATATATACAGCTTCTTGCTTGGAAATATATTACTACAATTTAAAACTTTGGATAAACCAAGTTATGGTATTATATGACCATAATTAAGATATCCTAGTTCTATGCCAGAAAGAGTGAGAATCATGAATGGAAATTACAGGAGTGTGGAATCTGAGTTGGACTGTTAGTGTGGATTACCTACAGTTCTGTGTGTTCCATGGATAACACCTGAGCAAAGTGTGTTAACAATGGTAGCTCATAAATACTGTGAATATTCCACACTTAGCTTATGTTTAGTATTAACTTATAATTTTCAGGAACTCTGCAAGGATCTTTCTTTAAAATGTCAGAAACTGAAATCAAAGTAGTTAATGGCAAAGGCTTTCCATGTAGGTTTGTTATAACTACTTTGTTTTCCATTCAATATCTTATGAAGATGGCTTTTTCATTACTCTGCTATAGAAACCAAAAATTAGAGCCAAAATCATATCTGAAAGGGAAAATAATGAGTCACGATTCACCGAGCTCAGCTGCCCTAATTTTGTTAATGGATATAAAGTTGGCAGGTACAAGCTGGAATTTTATTCCAAACAAACTTTGTGATAACATAATTTACTGACTATTGATTACAGCAGAGATAGTAAAGAAATTATCTTAAAAAAGTAAAAAGACACTGGCACACCATTTGTCTTAACAAGGGATATTCGTCTTGGTAATGAGAGAACCAAAAAGAAGGTCCAATTGACCTAAGAAAAGTTTAAATTTAAATCCATGTATACATTAAAAATAATATATATATATATATTTTAAATGCAGTTTACAGCAGGGATGCCACCCCCTAGATCAGGTTGTCAAGGACCCCATCCAACCATCAGTTTGAATGAATTGTTATCAAGATATCAGGTGTCTTGTTGCAGGGCAGTATCTAGACTACAGGAAATCATTTAACAAAATCCATTGAGAAAAGCTCCGTGAAATTATACTTACTGATCAGCTTTTAAAAAAAAAATCAGCATTAAAAGGGGGCCTCAAGGGAGTCTTCTAGCTCTGCTACTGCCCACTGTGTTATTTCTTGCATGATCTTTATGACAGCTCTTGCAGCAAATACCTCACATGAGAACCTTTATGAAAGGTTCTGGCACTGACTACCATTGGAGACAAGAGTGCTTAGGGCCTCTGAGAAATATTTTTCCATTTGGAAATAAACCCTTTGGCAGAGGAACAGAACTCTTTCCTAGGCTAACAGCACTCTGGGAGTTTCTTTCACCCATTTACATTCTATAGTTAATATCTCCCTGGAGAAATTATGCAAATTAAATTCTGTGGGGCAGTCCTTTTCATGTTTCAAAAAGTATAAATGAAAGGCTCTCTGGGCCTTTCAACTTTAGGACAAAACATTTGAAGTAAGCTTTGTTAACAAATAAGTTCTAGTAAGACTGTATATGTCTACTACTTACAGGCCAGCATGAATTTCATGCTGATTTTGGCACTGCTGAATATGGTATATTGCTACTACTTTAATATGGTATATTGTTGCTACTTTTAAAATAAAGACATTTTGTCTTTATTTTTATTGAAGAAACAAACAAACAAAAATATCAAGAATTAACAAATAAGTAAATGAAGACATGATATTTTTGTTTTATTTGCATGTTCTGATTGCGATTTTTAATAGAACTATGTAAAGTTCATGGTATATTTTGTCATCTTTTCTTTCACTTTGAAACAAACTAGTAAGTATTTTTTTTCATAGCTCAGTGATTTTAGGAATTACTTTTAGAGAAAGAGGTTTTGAAGGCAAATTTAAAATGACTTTTCTATGATGAGAATCAGTTCCTTGAAAACTGTAGATACCTCCAGAAGCCTTCTTCAGGTTGTTTTTGACAAACAATGAGTCATAGTGGTAGAATTCTGAACTGCAGCAAGTCAAAGAAATAAAAGAAATGCCTGAGAGACAAGACCAGAAGTCTCTGTGTTCATACAGTTATTTGCTTACGGTGTATTAAAGTCTTTGGTCTTTGCATGTTGGGAAGATTCTAGGGACTGTTACTTTGGGTTTCAGCTAAATCTAACCTACAGAACTTTCACCTAACTTAATATACTCGATTAAGGCAGCAACAGAGGATGGTAATGTTGAATATAATGATGCATATTTTAGAATTGTATTAATTTTCAACTACCTTTTTATTCATTCTGAGGATTATTTTATTTATTGATTAATATTCTGCCACTTCAAAAACATATTGCAATAGAACTGGAGAAACAAATCTGTTAGTAGTTAATTGAGTACAGAGGAAAATATAATTTTCAGTAAACAGGTACAGAAACAAGCAAATATTTATGCTTTGGAAAGACAGAAGCAGGTTATTCCAAAGACTTTTCAGTTGACCCTATACCAATAAATATTTAGTATCATTTGGGCTTCCTTCTTTTGAATCTTCTTTATTATTATTTTTTAATTTTATTTTATTTTATTTTTAATTTAGGGCAATTGCAGAAGTACAGGTCTGTTCTGCAGTAAAACAAAAACTGGAAAATGAAATGCTTCACTATTTCTCAAACGTAATATTTCATGTAAAGAGTTTCAAAAAAAATTTTTTTTCGATATTTTACTTCCTTTCTTTTTCTTCTCTCTCTTTCTCTCTCTCTCTCCAAGCTAAATCTATTTGTCAGACTTGATCTAAAATGTCCCCAAATTCTATTTTCTATATACTTAAAGAGTTCCATCTGCTGACACTTTTTATTTCTTGTCATGTTTGCTGGCCCTACTTGATTATTAGGAGCATATTTATACTGTTCTGATTTTTTTTCCTATATTCTTCATTCACTGGTAAATCTATAATTCAGAGAGTAAGTTATGTGAATGATAATGGAAGACAGAAATGGAGTTGATCTGAATCCCTTTGTGTTTAAGATGAATAAAACAAAGACAGTATACTCTTTAAATAGAACTGAGGAAAAATACAGTCACTGTTGAAGCATGGTCCTGTCTTCTATGTGTTCCTAAGTCTCTTGCTGCTTTCACTGAAAGTTAGGGAATGAACCACCCTACTAACTTCATAATATTTGATGTTTTATGAGGTGGAAAATGGTGCTGCTGTTAGTGAGAACTACTTAGAACTGAATTAATAGAAATACCCTAGAAATTATAGTTTTCATTCTTTTTAAGATATTGGATAAGTAAGAAAATTATGATTGTGTTCTTAGTTTGATTTCACTGCAGAATCAGATATATCATTTTGCTTGATTTAGTTCTTCTTTCAAGGTCTCTGAAATGTAGATGTGGATGCAATAAAGCAAAAACATAAATTGTCTCTGAATATGAATATGAATTTTCCAGTGAAATCGGTGAAAATGTTATGCAAGAAAAGCTTTCCATATTCCTTGAATATGCCTGATTCTGAAGACTCTGCATCCTTTTTCTCTTTTACACCTACATATGAAACTCTCTGTAACATGCCCTAGAGATTTATCTTTTTATAATTTGCAGCCTCTTGCATCTAGCAAACTTGACATAATGTTTGTTCTAAAAATTTCATCCTTTCATCCTTTTACCCGGAAGCTGTAGCATGATCTTTGTTTAAAGCTAATAGTGTTTTGCATGCCACTTTGCCACCCTCTCCACCTCTCCTCTTTTTGACAAGGAAGCCCCTTCTATTGTCCTATTGCTCAGGTTTGAGCAATTATTATGAATAAACTCAGCCTCCTGAAAGCAGGGGTTGAATGACTGCTGGTAACTGTCTTGAATACAAAATGGAGTTGAGAATTAGCACCAGAAAGTTGTCACTATGAAATAGCATTAGTACATTCTTCTCTGCAGAAACACATTATTAAAATAAATTGACTCGTTTTGTGAGAAAATAAAGCAAAAATACAGTATATGTGGTGCAGTTGATCTTGATTTTGTTCACATAAGCATTGGCTTTTCATAGGTGAAAGTATAAATAACATCTCGTTGTCTGTAAGAGCTGAGTTAGTTTTAAATGGCACTTTATTGATGTAACATGAAAAAAAAAAGTAGGAAAAAATATGGTCTTTGTTCAAGAAACGTAATACCTAAATTTGTCAGTGTATTCATACATGCAATAATAATTATAGCTTATACTATTGCTCCACTTTGTATGACCCAATTAGTCTAAATAAAATCTGCTTTGCATTCATATTCTAGTGGTTTTATTTTACATTCATAACAAACAAATATGAATGATCATTTAAATTCATGTCCAATCCACCCTTTAGATACGTTACAAAATGTTTCATTTCCGTTTTGTTACCCTGGATTTTAATTTTATCTGCTTAAGCATTGTAGAGTAAGTATCTGTTTTAATAATCATAAACAAATATTTCAACTTCATTTTATAGTATTCTGATTGCTGCTTTGAGGTAATTTCTTTAATATTAGTGATATGCTTTTTTTTTTTTTTTTTTCCCCCATGTGTTATGCTTCCCTTGTGTATCATCTTGTGATAATCTTGTCTCCAGCCTACTGAAAAACGTGTTAGGGAACTTCTGTGTAGTTTCATATAAATGACATATTTTTTGCACATTTGGTGACAGCTCAATTTCCTTATTTGGGCTGAGAAAATAAGTAACCACAGAAAGAGAACATACTTCAATTTGCCCACAGTGCATTCCAGTTTACTTAAGATTCAACACCTGAAACAGAGTAGCATTCTGGGGAATATGTTAACAATTGCATGCAGCAAAAATAACAGAAAAAATTGCCTGTAAAAACAAAGGATAATAGTAGGGAATTTTTCTATACCTTAGAAGTCCAGATATACCTTTCGAATTTCTAGATTTTTAAACCATCACAGGCTGCAAGTTGACAAAATGATTTGTACAGGAATAAACATGCAACTAAAATTAAGTATCAACTGAACTGGGATTAGACTGTACTATATTTTAGTAGTATGTAAATTTGCCATAGGAAAACTTTACAGATAATTAAAATGAAAAGGAAGCAGAGACTGAACCAAGCTGATCCTTAAACAAAGCACTAAGACAAAATGAAAGAATATATCATAAATAAATTCAGAAATGTATTATTTTGTTTCAATGACAGATTTTTTTGTTTGTTCATTTGTTTTGTTTTCAATTTCAAAATATCTCACCTGAATTTTGAAATAAGAAGATCCCAAATGAAAATTCAGAACACTTTCAGACACGTTACAAGACTGCATGTCTAATATTCTATTTAATAAGGATTTTTTTGTGTGTGAAAATTGCTGCTAAATTAAATCATAATTTTGAAAATATTTGTTACTACTTTATTTTAGAAAATGCAGAAAAAAATATTTAGATGACCTTTCTCTGAAACACATCACAGTCAATGTTATAAACTCCAAAAATATTGATCTTCACCTAGTAGTCCACATGAAAGACAACAGAATGCTACCTAAAGTACTGAATTTCTCACAAAATGCAATCTCTACTAGACTACTTTTTTGTTTGTGAAGAAACACTGTTCAACAAAAGTTCTACAGTATCTCCTCTCTTTATCTTTCTGAAATAATTTAGGCTTCTTGCTGTGCATGCCTGAATGTATTCTGCACTTCCTCATCAACAGAGTCTGTTCCTCCATACAAACTCCTTCCCCAGTCAGGCATAGCGTGGGCAGATGAAGGGAGGGACTGGTGACACTTTCTCAAGGCTGTCTTCACCTTTTTCTACTTTTGCAAACTTCCTTGGCATGCCTGTACCATGGAAATCAGGATAGATGAGAAAGACCCCGTGGCTGGATTTTGCATGTACTTTCAAGGAGCTCGAAATTAAGGACACAGATCTTTTACCTATGCCATGTCTGGGATGGGGAACAGTGACCCCTTATTGGGGAAGCCAGTGCTAGATGTAAAACAAACACAGCATATATGTGTTCTTTAAGCAGTTAATACCTACATATAATTGCCCACCTATATTTAGAAACATGTATGTATTAATTCACGTATGCACAGATTTAATCCTCTATTTTTCCTGTTTGTTGCCTTGGTTCACTTTGCCTTTTGCCTGACAGTCTCTGTAACACATTCTACTTTCAGTCTCACTTGAACTACTTTTAATTTGGTGAGCACACTTTATCCTCCTTAAATCCTTCCTTCTTTATGCTCCTCTCTTCAAACCATCCTTTCTGCTTCCAGATTTAAAGCTCACACTAGTTTTCTTTTGAAATGTTGTGCTGGTATTTGTCTCTTGTTAAGTTACACCTGAAGTCTGTTGTAGAGTTGCCAGGCAAATAATATGTAATGCACTTTTGTGCTCTATTCAATCTGTTTGAATCCTAACTGTACATAGCACACCAGTTTCCATAGCTTCTGCACACAGGAAACCTGATATTCACCTCCATCCACCTTGTATTATACAATTTGAAAGATGTAGAACATAACTGTAAGGTACTGTGCATAATGAGTGTGAAGAATGGTTCTACATGTCTGGTGGATTTAGAGACACTAAACCTGAGACACATGATGTTGATGGAATCATTGAAACCAAGTTGCTCCCAATACATCTTTTAAAGGGAACATACTTGGTCCCTGTATGTCTATTATTTGTCCTTTAATATATACTTATCTTTATGTTTTCTTTTGATTACAGTCATCTATGTACTCTGTGAGCAACTTTATGTTATGCACAGAATTACATGGCCTATGGAAAATCTGACACCATACTGAAACTCTGTTTGGGGGTTTGGAGTGAATTCTGAGATATGCATAGACCTTCATTGCATTGTAATATTTGAGGTATTTGTAATGTTTATGCAAAACTTTACTGAGGTGATTCACTGCTTAGTTGAATCCTCAAAGCAGAATTAAGTACCTTAGCTGTGTACGAGGACAGCAAGCAATTCAGAAAAGGATTCTCTGAGATCTGTTAAATAGGAAGCTGATAAAACTGAATTAAATGCAATAAGGATTAGGGTTTAGTTATTTTTCTGTGTGCAGAGTCAGTCTAATCTCTAACTTGGTAGATGCTTTTCTTCACTCATGATCCTGGATTGTGAACCCTATCCTTCTGAATTGTACAAAAGCCATGTTTATTTGTTTTGTTGTTTTTGTTTTGCTGTGACAGAACCCAGGAGAAGATACCTAATTTACCTGTAAGATTTGAGCTTTAGGCCTGAGTTCAAGGGTTTATTCAGCTAGTGAAAAAGTAAAATGCTAGTAGTCTAGTGGTTCGGCTAAACACTAATAAGAAAGATAATTACGCATTTTAGTAATGGAGCTGTTTCTCAAGAAGAGCTAAGAAAGCCTCACCTCAGAATACGTAATATTCTGGTGGTTCAAACACTTCATTAGACTATCAGCCACTCGGATCATATCTTTGCATAATGCTCATGGCATACATCCTTCCACTTTTTCTCCTGCTCTACACAACTATTCCATTTTACATCTGCTCTGAACACATGAAAAGTACAGGTATCTGTTGGCCACTACTTCTCCAGTTCCTTGGAAATCCAGAGGTTAATTTCAGAGCTTCAGCCTGCTTTTGGTGTAAGGTCAATACTAGATGTTTTTGCTCATACAAAACAATCTCACTGGCTAGGTAAAGCCAGCAGAATTAAGCAAAAAGCATTAGATGAAAGGGCAAGAGTTAGACTAGGGACCAAATACTCTGATAGCTAAAGTTTGTGTGATTGTTTTTGGAAGTGGTTGTAAGGATCTATCAGTTCCCAGTCAGGGGAAAATAAGAGAAAAAACAAAATGCTTGTCCTTGGTAACAGTAACAGAACAGGGCAAGTTGGTTTCCAGATTCATTATCTCCTTCATTTTTAGTCTACAGAGAAATCTCTATAGTAAATGAGCAACCCCTTGTGTTCACAGATTTTGTCATTTTTGTCATTTCCATTTGCAATTTTGAAACTCATTCAAATATGCATTTTACATTATAGTACATTTTTAACATGTGAAACAAAGCATTTGAGGGAAAAGTGTGCTTCATTATTAAATCCTCAAAGACTTTCTGTTGCTTTTTGTATTTTCATATGACAGTAAAGCTCTTCTTAAAAAAGTTTTAGGAAAGCTGGCAATTTAAATAAAGGCATTTTAATCTTCATAGTGTGTGATTTCTCAGTAGTAGCCTCCCTTTGGAATGGTTAAAATTTAGTTTAGTATTTGTGTCTGAACAGTAACAAAATCATTTTACTTCTCTTCTTTTGTCCTCTCCTAGCTTTGCCTTGTCTTCTTCTATTGAATCAAATGACAAATACTTTCCTAGCTTCAATGGGATCAGAAGTGGTATCCTACATTTAAATGGAATATGGAAATACATGTAGCATTTACAGTGCTGGAAGAAAATTGTCTTGGTGCTCCAAATATACATATTTTAAGTTTCCATGAATGGTTGTTCTGTCAGTTGTAAAAATAACACAATTTTTTTTAGTCCTCAAGTGGAGGACAGATGCCAAGTCAGAAATATCATGCCAGTTGAAAGGACTCTGTGGAGGTCATTTTTGTCTGAGCTGTAATAGAAGGAAAAAACTCAGAAGATTACAGCATACTGAAACATGTACTATCAAAATCCAGAAACAAGACCTGGAAATGAATAGTGGATGGTTATAATCTGGCCCCTGAGCTGTGTGCAAGCCTCATTGGCTTGCCTACTGCTGGGATGAAGGTGAATAACTTTTCGCCTTATGGCAACCTAACCACTTTTTCTGAGGGAAAGCTATAATTATTATAAAGATTTTATATTTTTTTTATAAGAGTCAGTATGTACATGAAAGTATGAATGAGATGTATGAATGAAATGTATGAATATTTGACGATAAAGAACATTTTGGCCCTGAGTGACACTATCTTTGAAATTAGTAGAAACAAAAATCAGAACTTCAGGAATGATGTTAAATGCAAAAGCTGTGGCAAGCCTGCAAGGATTTTTGTTTGTTTGTTTGTTTTCTTTTTTTTTTTTTTTCCTCTGGAACAGACTAAAAGTTGAGAGCATTCATGTCACTCTAGAGGATTGCTGTCTGGGAGAATATCACCCCAGTTCAAGCATATTGCATAACCCTCTTCAGAGAAAAACTGTTTTCCAGAACAGTTTGGCTGACTGGTGATGATTTCCATTCGAAAGATATGCAAGTCTTTTACATAGTCATGAAACAGGAAGGACCCCTCCATCCATTTGATTTCAGAGTGCAACTGCTCTCCGCTTCAGCTCCATCTTTATGCAAATAAATTTTTCTACCCTTGCTGTTCCATGAAGTAAATTTTGTGTTTCAAAAAGGGAATAACACAAAGGCCACCTACAAGAAGAAAACATCACAAAGTGCAGAAGTCAGGGATTTTTTGTTTGTTTGTTTTCTAACAGCTTTAAAACTGGATGATTTTTATGAGAAAATGAGTAAATACATGGAGAAAACAGTGTAGTGAAAAGTCAGTTTTCAGTCTACATCCTTCTATATTTTTAAATATTATACATTTATTAAGTAAATAATAATATTATATCTATTTAATTGTTTCACGTTACTGCTTAGGTAGAGCCACACAAGAAGACTACATATAGTATGTTTTGATCTCTTTTTGGATATAAAACATCTTGTTGGAGAGAAAACAAGAAGATACCTTATTTTTTACACTCCACTATACAATAGTCTCATTTTCTATGGAGCATTCCCGCATTCTTCTGATAATAATTTCTCCAACAACTCAACATGTTTAACATCTTTATAATGAAATTACTTAAATCTGTTTTGTTACTTAAATCTGTTTTGCTGTCTTTGGAAACATTGTCTTTTTTTACTGGGAGGCTGAAAAATTGAATTATGAATCAATACAATGAAAAATATTAGATGTAACTAATATCACATACTGCAAATTTTCATCTGACAAATGTCAGGACAGCAATTCTGATGATCGTGTTTATTCGCAGAATGGAATGCTACTGCATATGGCCTCATTTTTTCTAGAGAACTTACATGTGTTTATCTGTAAGTTACCCCTCTGGGTTTATCAAGTCCCAGCTGTGTACACAACAAACATTTATCCTAATGAAATGCAGGGTTATATTTTCATGCTGTTTCATTCTGTAAGGCATCAGGTCTTACAATGAGAAAAACATAACTGGGATGACTGTTTTCACAATGAAATTATTCTGTATGACCTCTGTTTCTCAACTTCTCTGCATTTGCTTCAACTATAGCGTTTCTTGCACGTGTGCAGAAATACTTATATTTTAGAAAACTATCCATGTGATAACAAGTAGAAGAGCAGCAGCAGGAGAGATCTGAGCAATGAGTTCATTAGCAAATGGGATGGTCCAATTGGAATGGATTCTCAGTGTCTATAGACTGTGATAGTTGGTGCTGAGAACCTGATGTCCACACTGCTACCATTTCTGAGAGTATACGTCAGCCTGGCTTTAGTGTAGTCCTATGGATTGAATGCCTGATAACAGTATGAGCATATTAAGCATCTTGTGTTGGATCTCCCAGTTTAATTTTATCTAGAAGGAATCCAGCTGATGCACTCTGAGAACACTCTACAATGTGAACTGAACAGAATTTAAGTGGATTCAACTAGAATATTCTTTTCCAAAGTGCACTTCTAATTTGAACTAGGTATAAATAATAACATAAATGCACTTAGACAATCCTGATTTCAGAACATTGTGACATTCCTAAGGAACAGAACACCAATTTAAAATCCATACCTTGGGTCACAGCACAGACAATATTTAAAATCTGGTTACCTACATCTTGTAGGTGAATGTTTATTCATTCTAAGATGGAGTTTCCTGAGACATAGCTTGTCAAAAAGATAAAACCCAACAGAGATTCACTGAAAATAGCAATTTTATCATTCTTATTTCTAATTTGCACAAGAAAATTTATCAATGCCTAGGAAAAATATGCTCCTAAGAAGCTCAGATTTTATTTTTTAAGAACTTTCCAAGTATTACAGACATGCTGAACATTCAGCTCTTAAATTTTAGACCTGATGATGGTAGAAAACTAGCAGCATTATTAGAATTCTCTTGTGGGCAGCACCATGTTCTGTTCATCAATCTGCTATGCCCATTTTCTTAGCCCTCACTGGGAAATTAAATAATCCTGACTGACAACTGACACATTAATTGCCTTTGAGGGAGCACACCTTTAAAAAGCAGTAATTTAAAGTCTTCTGCTTTGGTGGAAGAACCAATTTGCAGCATCATCAGTCAAGGTTTTGACATGTAACTTTGCACTTGCCATTTTGTTAATAAAGAATCACACTTGAATCCTGAGAGAGTGTTTCCCTAAAGAGAAACTTAGATGTCTTTGTGAAATTAAGATGACTTTGATAGGGACATGTAATGAATGTTTAAATGAGTTATTAACCTTTCATGACTTCAGTGAGTGTTACTGCAAGACAATTCATCATTATATTGTCATAAACTGCAAAAAGGTGAATATCACAGTAAGACTCATTTCTTTAAAAGTTTATTTCTTGCTAGTTTTGTGCATATCAAAACCATGCTCTTGTATGTAATATTTAATAAGCTTCATGAAAAAAGAATATGTTGAAAATAATTGAATATATATAAGTAAATAAATGGAAAATTAACATATATATATATATATAATATTCCCCCAAGCAATTAGTATTTTCAAATATTCAATTCTATTCAAGTTTTCACATGCTTCTTGTTTATTAAATAAAGAATAGTTATATCATGTTCTATTTCATCTTGAAGATGAAGACAGTATATGTACATATAAAAATAAAGTTTATCAGGAAATATTTTTCTTTTTTCCTTCCCTATACAAAATATCAATGAAATGGAAAATTTTAGAATTTCTAAAATTCATATGTTCAGACTCAAATGCGTGTTCACATTATGAGGGGAAGTACATTCTGAATATTTCATGCTTCCACATTTTAGATTGGTTGGATATATTCAGAAGTTACTTTATAGTCTAGTTTCCCTCAGAAGTTACTTTTGATGGGTTTTCTTTTTACTTACCTATTTAAAAATATTTTCATTACCTTATGGCATGGAAGATGGAGAAACTATCATGTAATTTCTTTTCACTTAACAGTAGATTTGTTTTTGGTGCAGTTTTTCAGTCTATTTAGGATAGGAGGTCATAGTAGGCCAACAATTAATCTTTATTAGTGTGTACAGTATGGCATGACTTTAGATGCTCTGTTGACATAACTGCAGTTCTCTATGAAACCAGGTACATTATTTTTTAATTATAAAGGAATGATTATATGTAACTACAGTAAGATATTTCTGAGGCAAACTATACACATTTTATAATTCTCTTTACATGGGTGGAAAAGTGCCTTGATTCAATAGTTTCATTTAATGATTAAAAAAGAAATAGGTAATACTAAGAGATCTTTATATTAAATTACAATAAATAGTAAAATCTTATAAAATGTTTTAATGTTCACTTTTTTAAAAGAGTATGAGAAATTGTTTATGCTTTGAGGTTACTAAAGGATGTTTCATTTAGAAATACACCACAAGTATATAAGGAAAAAAATGATGGGAAAAGTAATTGATGTGCAAAATAAAATGTTTGTAGGGAAGACTTTAAACGGTAATATGAAAGAATGGAAATTAATTGTTTTGGGGAGGTGGCATTCATTCTTCAAGAAATGCAAATTATTTTACACGGTATGAAACTGGAGTTGAACAAAGGTATGAAATAATTATCCACAACAGGAGCTATATGTCCATTTGACACAATTCTGTGACAATTACAAAAAGAAGGCTGCCCTTTCCCGTAATGCAATTGCTCTTGTTATTTGTCATTTTTGTCGTCAGGTCAGCAATTTCAAATTTGAAAGTTAAATCATGGCAAATTGTCACAGTGGTAGTTCATGCAGTGTTAGAACTACGTTTATGTGATTGTTTTAGTAAATGGCTCGTTGGAAGAATATTTTCTGCTCAGTTGAAAGTTTTGCTGCAGGGACTAAAGCATATGAATCTGAAACACAAATTCAAGTTATTCATGTGTAAAAATTGACCTTTCCCTGATACATCCTTAAAAAAAAAAAAAAAAAATCCACTAAGTTGACTGCAAACTGAAAGTTTATGTGTTTCATCTTGTCATTGCTGTTGACAATGAAATTAAGGCAACTTCATTCCATTTAAGGTTTTAAAGTGTATAGCAATTCAGCTGGAATGTAAAATTCAGATAAGTAAAAAGAAATCTTACATTACTTGTTTAAAAAATTTTGTATAAATTTCTGATGTACAGTGAGTGACCAAATATTTGTCTTTTTTTTTTTTTAAACTCTACAGCAACACATGAGCATAAGAAAAAGCAATATTTCTGTCTGACTTTAAAAAGTTTTTTTTTTTTTTTTTCAAAAAAAATTGAAAAGAAAATGATTATGTTGTCAATGTGTAAAAAAGCTACACTAGAAATATTGAACATGTTTTAGTTCAGAATCTGTTACATTTGGGGTCATCAAAAGAGATAAAAGAACTCTAGGGAATTGTGTCATCTCTACTGTTAGCATCTGTGAACAAATTAAATAAAAGTATCATCACAGGTATGCACATTTGCATTTTTTTTTTTTATATTAGAGACAGCTGACTGCACCCAGAACACAAAGGCTTTTGTTATATCATAATATGCAAAAAGCCCCTCACAATGCTGTCAAAAGTAATGTAATTGTCTTTTTTTTTTTTAAGTCTGCTGTTCAAAATTGTAATTAATTTTCATATGAAATGGAGATCTAGTGTGTTAAGAGTTCTTCATACTTGATAATGGGCAAAATACTTAAACCATACATTAGTATAGAAGAAAGGGGATAGAAAATATAGGTGAACACTCATTATGTCAATAAATGCAGAATCACTTCCTGCCCAAGTCTGCAACAAACAAAAAAGCAACACTTTTTTTTTTTTTCTTCTAAAATAACAGGAGCTATCTCAGTCATTAACATGATTTCTGAAAATGGGAACCATCTAGTGTCTCTAATGTAGACTAGTGTTTCAGAAAAGTAAAACTCTAGACAGAATCACAGCAATTATTTAAGAGTTTTGCCTTGCTAATTGGACAAGTCACTAGTAAAACATTGTGTTTTGTTACCCATTCTACAGGGAGTTGTCAGAGCCAAAGCACCCTGACTGTTGGCTCCAGCTGGGTGCATTAAGAAAGGGTTTTGTATGTGACAATGCCTGCTGCAGGCTTGCCTGGAAAATGAGGGAATGGTGTGAGCGTGCGTTTATGTGTGCATGAGAGTAGCAGTTCTGCAACCATAACTTTCTTGCAAATACACATTACTCAGGAGGATGCTAATTTGAGAAAGTGTTTCTTTTTCTAACAGTGTGGAAGAATGTGCAAGAGGCTTGAATTTAGCTTCTACGGGGAACAGGAATCTTTTGGTTCTTAGTTTTTGAACACTTGCTTTTGCAGATTAAATAATAACTTTCCCAGATATTTTTTTCATGTTGGTAGCAGTACTGAAAATGCCAGCCTCGTTATCTGTTCTTGGTGAGGGGAATAAGTGAACAAGACTCCATCTTCTTTGCTTCCTTAGAGGCCTGCTTCACTAGACAGATGAGAGGAAATTTTCTTTACAGCCGAGTGCCAATTCTCCTCCTACTGGACAATGGAAGACCATTTGTACTGTAGATGAAAGCACATGCTGTTGCACAGATGTGTCAAACTTGGAATTTTAATTGTAGAGTGTGAGTTTTCACTCCATTGCTCTCAAGACCTGGTCAAATGAAAGGTTGTGACTCCTGCTGAAGAGAGAAAGTTGAAGTAGCCTTTGGGAGTTTTGATGATATTCTGCTGGAGTAATTTCTGGAATAAATATCTTTCTCACAGTAATTTCATGCACAAGGCACTGGTTAAGAATTTGGAGCATCCTATCCCTAGAATATTTCTTGGATATCTCGGCACTAAACAAGTTCTGCTCTACTATGCTGAAGTAGATATGAAGAATCACAGAATCATTAAGGTTGGAAAAGACCTCCAAGATCATCTGGTCCAACCATCCCCCTACCACCAATATCACCCACTAAACCATGTCCCTAAGCACCACATCCAACCTTTCCTTGAACACCCCCCAGGGACGGTGATGCCACCACCTCCCTGGGCAACCTGTCCCAATGCCTGACTACTCTTTCTGAGAAGAAATGTCTCCTATTTTCCAATCTGAACCTCCCCTGGAGCAACTTGAGGCCATTCCCTCTTGTCCTATCACTAGTTACCTGTGAAAAGAGGACGATCCCCAGCTCCCCACACCTTCCTTTCAGGCAGTTGCAGAGAGCAATAAGGTCTCTCCTGAGCCTTCTCTTCTCCAGACTGAACAACCCCAGCTCCCTCAGCTGCTCCTCATAGGACTTGTGTTCCAGACCCTTCCCCAGCTTCGTAGCCCTTCTCTGGACACACTCCAGGGCCTGGATGTCCTTCTTGTAGTGAGGGCCCCAAATTGAACACAGTATTCAAGGTGCAGCCTCACCAGAGCAGAGCACAAGGGGACAATCACCTCCCTGGTCCTGCTGGCTACACTATTCCTGATACAAGCCAGGATGCTGTTGGCCTTCTTGGCCACCTGGGCACACTGCTGGCTCATGTTCAGCTGAACATCAACCAACACCCCCAGATCCTTTTCCTCTGCACAGAAAATGATAGCATAAGAAAACTCTGCAAATTTTGATTTCAAAAGAAAACTACACTATTCTACAAATTTATTTTCATATGCTGGTATTTACTTCCTCATGCCCCACTCTCCATTCTCCTGTATTTGAAAATAAACAGAAAGAAGACAGCAGAATCTTAATTCATTGGTATTGGTGTTACTTCAACAAAATTGCACAAGAAAAATTTTGTCCAATATCTGTAAGAAACTTTCATTAAATGGGAGTTTACCTTGTAGCACAATTGCAAGCTGTTCAGACTTCTGCTAAGTCAATCTCTGTAACAAGAACCTAGTTTTGTGGAATGCCTGAGGCCTTCTGATTCCCTGTTGGTTTCTGCAGGGTAAATCTCAGGTTTGGTCAAGTTTTTCAGAAGAATTCTCTCATTTATTAAGAATGTATCCACAACATCTTCAGAAGTCCTGATGTCTTTTAATGTGCTAAGAAAAAAATCACTTCCTTTTGCTTGGAATAAAATGTTTTCTTTATTGTTTATTCTACTGCACTCTGTTTCCAAGGCACCACAAGTCATCTCAGCTGTACCCCTGTTCACCTAGGATTTTGCAACTACCTCATTTTGTTCAAAGAATGATATTTCAAAGGAAATTTTGATAAAGATCTTTCTGAAGTTAAATGGACCCCAGAGACCTACATATAGGTTTGATTTTCTGCACTTACAGACTGAAGACCACAGAATTATAGAACTAAAACGAAACTGGAAAAAAAAATAATCCCAAACTGGCATGTCCACCTTTAAGTATTTGTCACAAATGTTTGCCATTCAGTTTTGTAAGACTGAAGGAAAACTAAACAAAGGAAACCAACCAAACAAACAAAAAAATAAAACAAACAAAACCATTCTCATAAGGTCTTGACAATTTGAATCTTTGATGTATAGGAAACTTAAATTCTGGTCCAGCAATTTATTGACTTCAGGGAAGTTCCAGCCATACTGCTGAGCAAAAGGTAAAAGATGCATATTAGGAATTCAGCAGTTCAGAATAAGGAAACTTTAGGTATAATGTATTAACATGTATCTTTCAAATTTGAAAGTATATAGTATCAAAGGAGAGAAGAGTGGACTGTTGCAAACTAATGTGCTCTATTTAGTATGCTGTGGGAGTTTGGCAATGGAACTCAAGTAATTCTAACAGCAGGGATTTTATCTAACAGCAGAGATTACCCTTTGATTTTACTAGTCACTGAAGAGTGTTTGTGAGAAAGATGGAGGTATAGTTAAGGTTATGTGACTACACTGGCATGGCTTTGCTTCTGCCAGTACCGAGACCTGCTCTCACCTTAAGATAAACTCTTTTATCTTACTTCAGTATAAAGCATCTGATATCCTGATTCCTTTCCTGGAATTCCTTCCAGTTCTATTAATACAGAAATCATTTTCCCTCCCCTCCCCCCCTCCCCTCCCCTCCCCTCCCCTCCTCTCCTCTCCTCTCCTCTCCTCTCCTCTCCTCTCCTCTCCTCTCCTCTCCTCTCCTCTCCTCTCCTCTCCTCTCCTCTCCTCTCCTCTCCTCTCCTCTCCTCTCCTCTCCTCTCCTCTCCTCTCCTCTCCTCTCCTCTCCTCTCCTCTCCTCTCCTCTCCTCTCCTCTCCTCTCCTCTCCTCTCCTCTCCTCTCCTCTCCTCTCCTCTCCTCTCCTCTCCTCTCCTCTCCTCTCCTCTCCTCTCCTCTCCTCTCCTCTCCTCTCCTCTCCTCTCCTCTCCTCTCATTCCCTTTAGTACTTTTCCTTTTCCTTTTTTTACCTTTCTTTTCTTTTTTCTATTTTTTTTCTTTTTTTTCCTTTTTTTTTTCTTTCCCTCCCTTTCCATCCTCTTTTACATATATATATATATATATATATATACACATAAAATAATTACTAAAGCCATGTATCTGGTGGCTTCCTTACTAATATGTACTTCCATTTCCCTTTCTATCCTGTCCCATTCTGATTGATGCTTATATTACACGTCACTAAGCAAAAATTCATATTTCATCAAAAGTATTACTACTTTTAATACTGAATAGTTTCAATGCAGCATGCTTATAACTTTTTCTTAATTAAAGGCAAAAGGTGGTAAAATCATTTGCCACAGACACTACAAAAAAACACCAACAAAGAAACATTCCTGCCATTTAAAGTTCAAGAGAAATTTTATTTATTAATAGAAATTAAAAAAAAAAAAAGCATATTGAAAGTGAATACCTTGAATAAATTTGATTCTTTCATAGACTAGCAGCTTTACATTTTAAAATCAAATCAACAGACTTATGGGCAGCTTTAATGGATCCCTTGGAGCCCTTCTAAGACTTCCAAAGCTGGCTGGATGAGCTTGTGACAAAGTAAAATATAGACTGGCTATTTTTTTTTTTTTTTAGTATGTCAATTGAGGGTAACTACAGAGCCCAAAGGATCGAGGCAAGAAAACAGTTTTTGTTGTTGTTGTTGTTGTTTTGTTTTTTTCTTATGTACCCATTTCCCTTCCATGTCTTTACAAATTAAGACACCTGCAATGCATGTGTTAGTAAAAAGATGAATGGATGTACTTAAAAACATTCCTTTTTACACATTCCTTTGACTGGAAATACTGTCACCAAAGTAAACAGGAACAATTTTTTTTTAAATTTTTTTTTTACAACCTTTTGAATGCACTTTCAGCTGGATGCCTATATTTAAAATAAGAAATTGGCAGTTTGTGCTGGCTGAAAGCATTTCCAGGGCAGACTACAAAGACTTAAAAGGTAGGACTTTCTCTCATGATTCCTTCTCAGCTGTCTATGAGAACTTTTACTAACTATCAGAGATTTCACAAAATAGTTGCTATATATACATGCAGCTAGATTTTTATAACTGGTGCACTTTTTCTAAGATGAATAAGTCTTCATTGTCACTTCTCAATACAAAAGATACAGATCTGAGACCAAGGCTAAAACCTAAGAGCCTATCTTCTCAAACTGTACTAGCCTTTAAAGGATCTTACAACTTCACAAATGTGTGTTATTACTATTATTATTTTTAATAAGTTTAAATTACTCATATTAAGCTAACTCATAGTCCTATATATCAATCTTGAGAATCAGCGTTTATGAAGAGTAAAAATAAAAAGGATAAAAATAACTTTTTATTTTATTTTATTTTATTTTATTTATTTTATTTTATTTTATTTTATTTTATTTTATTTTATTTTATTTATTTTATTTTATTTTATTTTATTTTATTTTATTTTATTTTATTTTATTTTATTTTATTTTATTTTATTTTATTTTATTTTATTTTATGTTAGAGTCATTTTGAGGAGTTATACTTCACATCATCTCATTTAAGATCTCTGTCCCAAAACAAAATTTTTTGCACTTATGCTCCTGCTACATTATCATCCCCCATTATCTTATTTCATTTGATAGTTTCCTTTTTTTTTTGGTTTGTTTTGTTTATTATTATGGGAAAGATGCATTCATGCTACTAGCAAATCAGGGGGAAGGCAAGGAGCCGTATAAAGCTGAAAGGGCTTATGCATGCTAAAGCCGTTTGATTCTCTGCGTATAAAGGTCACCAGAGAATACTA
The DNA here is from genome assembly GCF_040182565.1 of Anser cygnoides. Lineage (NCBI taxonomy): Eukaryota > Metazoa > Chordata > Aves > Anseriformes > Anatidae > Anser > Anser cygnoides. The sequence goes on from NC_089873.1 coordinate 18,799,019, forward strand.
ATAGCCACAAAGTTGAGAACAAATGATATTATGATACTTTTATTAGTCACCTAAGTTAGAAGGCCATCACATATTTACTTCACTTCTAATTAACTTAACTCAGAAATAGAGACAATTCAGAGAGCTGCAGCATGAGAAGTTCTGTAGCTGCCATTTCCAGTCTAGCCAATCACTCAGTTTATCTTATTTTGAACAAACAGCAGTGTCTGAACAAGTAAGTCTGTTTATTTTATCTCATTTCTAATATGCTCATATCTCTAGCTTCCATATTCTCTTAAAGATCACTGTGACATATAGAATGGATGCCATAAAATACTACAGTGGAAAAAAGTAAAGACATTAGTTTATTTATCAGTGTAACAGGATGAAATTTGACCTACTGCAGCTAAACATTGCAATGCTAACAGACCACTTTCAGCAAGAAACACAGAACTCATGCTGCTACTGTCAGGCAGTGTTTTTTTTTTTTTTTTGTTTGTTTGTTTTTCATCCATGATTCTTTTAGTTGTTTCTGCTACACAAGACTGCATCTTCTAAGCCATGTGTTATATTTCCTTTTTAAAGACTGCCTGGGGTGCTGCTACGGGGGATAAAGAGAGGATGAGGGCACTGGAATTGCTTGGCTGGAAAAGAGTCAGTTTCAGGGGAACAGAACAGCACCCTCCTACTATCTGTGACAAGATCATTAAGACAGAGGTAGGACCTTCACAGTAGCAGAAGGTAGGAGGACAAAAGACAATGGACATTCTTTGAAGCAGGAGTATAGAATCATAGAATCATTAAGGCTGGAAAAGACCTTAAGGATCATCTGGTCCAACTATCAGTAGTTTGTAAATGGAAATAGGAGTGCCCATCGAAGTGGATATAGGGAGAAACAGTTTCACCATGGGGATTGTCAAGCATTGGAGCATATTTCCCAAACAGCAGTTTTTCCTTTTTCTTACCACTTTCCATCCTTAGAAGTTTACTCAACTGGACAATGAACAGTGTGGTCTGATCCTACAGATGCTCCTGTTTTGAACAGGAAATTTGACTAGACACCTCCTAAGGTCCCCTCCAGTCTGAGTTATCCTATCATTCTGTGATTGATAGTGAATGTCTTCCATGGATATTTGAAATTTTCTTTCTACAGAAGATTGGCTTAAGATTGTTCAGGCTTTCATTGGAGAAGTATGGCGAGTGCTAGTTGCATTAAAAAAAAAATAAAATAAAAGTTACCTGTCAATGCTGTGTTTTGAGAGGTTAGGTATGACTAAGCTGGTGAATTCTGTGTTACCTGGGTCAAGTCAGTAATCTCACATGCATGAACAAGCCTCAGAGCTGTTATTCCAAGAGGTAACGTTGTCAGCAGGCAAAGACAACTTACATTGCTTTGGAAAGCCTGCATCCTTCCGGATAACAGCTTATGCAAGAGCTATAAAGGTCATCGCCAAAAAGCTCATGCTACAGGGGTTTACGGCTCCATAAAAAATGGGGCTTCCAGAACTGGAAACATAATCACTGAGCTGGCAGGGAGGGAATTGTAGAAAGAAAAGACAAGAACACCTCTCTCCTTTTCTGCTCTTAGTAGTAGCTGCTGGATTGAGGGCTGGCTAGAACAGCTGATCACTTCTGATACTTCTGCTCTACTGCATTGTGTTGCCACCTTGACAATGCACTGCCTGAGTCACTGCCAGAGGGAGTTTCTCAACTGAGAGGGAATGAAAGAGGCATTTGAGATTCTGATACCTGACAGGTAAATATATTTTATATTAGATATGAAGAAGCAGAAACAGTTATGAAAATAATGACTGCATCTCTAGTTCACTCTTCCATGAGAAAATTGTCCTGTAGTTTGTAATCGCTTTTCAGAATACTCTAAATTGTTCAGTATTACCTTTTTGAATTTCCTTCACAAGACTTATTTAGGTGATTGTGTTGCATGCATACTATGCAGCATTCACCTTTGAGAGAGACCTGTGACTTTTATTTTGTGTTGTTTATATATATTTAAACAACAAACAAACAAACCACCCCAAGCATTAGGCATAAATCTCTAGAGCTACCAAATAATATTTGTCATTGTATTTTTGTAGGATACACCTTCCAGACATACTAAAATCTCTGAACTGAAGCACTGGCTTATGTTTCACTTGAACCCCATGCTACGAGAACACTCATGAGGACACATCTGAACACCAAGGGACAAGTTCTGACCCCCCAACATGAGCAAGGCAAATATGTTTTTAACTTAAAAACATAGAATGTATTTACACTTTCTATTCCATTAATATGTGAGACAGTTATATCTTTAATACATTTGTTGCAGTTATGACCATTAAGACTGAAGACCATTTTAAACCTACAGAAAAAAGTGCCTGCTATAAATATATTCAATTTTGTAGTCTATAAGTCTAACAATATTTGAAAACATGTAAATTTTGACCCAATACAGCATTAAGAAGGAAGCGCTCCTTATTTTCCAAAAGTAGGAGTGTTTTGTTTTTGTTGTCATTTTTTAAGCAAAAAAAAAAAAAAAAAGTGTAATTTATATTTAACTCCAGATTTGTTGTGTTCCACTTTTCCATTTTTATTTTATTTATTTATTTATTTCATTATTTTTAATCTTAAATCTGGAGATGGTTTCCTGCAGGAATTAATGAATTGTGAGTTTTCTCTTTAATCTCAGGATTAAAATTAAATTGTGTGGTTAGAATAGGCTTCCTATTGAGTTTTATTAGGATGAGTTCTGATTTCTTTGTGAAACCTGATGTTCTCCCATGTTCCATTAACACGATGTATGTTTTTGTGGCATTTTGTTATCCCACAGAGTTGTGTTAAACTAATTATAAAGGCATATAAGCTCAGATTTATTTTAAGTAAAGCCTTTAAACTACATCAAGTGCCCTCTGAAAGTTAACAAAAATGTTGTATATTGGTAGGGGTTGAGTCCTCACTCAGATCTATATCAGATCTATTCTGTGGTCATTACTCCAGGCTGCAGTTATTTCTATGCCTACTGAGCATAGATAGTGAAGTAGTAGATAAACATTCCATCAAAGCATCTACCAGTAGGTGACAAACTGCTTTCCTAGATTGCTACTGATTGCCCCTAGGTTGTCCCACTTCCTTTCCAAGCTCTCGTCCAGTACAAACAGTAGGCTGAAATCTTCCTAAACTTGATACATAGTAGCTCAGAAACTATGATATAAATCATAGTTTTGTTATGTTTTTTCTGGTTGCTGATTCACTGGCAAAACATTCTTATTGCTCTTTGGTTAGAGAGTCATTATATAATTTACCTTTCCTTTTCTCCCTATCTGTTTTTCCTTTCTATTTACATTTTTTTCTCATTTAAGTCAGCCACTGGAAGTATAACTGTAGATATGACATTTATTTTTTTGTTGTTTTTTTAGTACAACAGAAAACAGTAAGGTCAAATTATTCTGGAGAACTTCATGACTAGTATTTGAGCAAGTACAGTACTTAAACATGTCTAAAATAAGGATGTCACCAAGGTAAACTGTAAGTAAACGAGGAGAGGCAGTAGCTTAATCTTACTTTCAAGGGATAAATAGGAGCTCAGGTTTTCAGTCTTCGTTGTTTTCAGCCTTAAAGGACCACAGATAATTCCCTCAATACAGCATGAAAAACAAGAACATCCATTTTGTGTGGCTACTGAAAGATCTTATTTTAATAGGAAGGATGAAATTTGAACATGCCTCTGGAATGCCTTTCTTAAAATGATTCAATTAAGTCACAAGAAAGGATTTCAGGAGGCACTGTCAATCTTGACACAGCAACAGTGAGCAGGAGACTCAGTCTTTCAGTAAATAATAAAAGCACTTGAAGGGTGACAATTGCAACACTAAGAATCCTCTCAAATTTCAGTGCAAGAAATATCTTCTAGACTTAAGAATGCAAATGTGATTGCTTCCAGGCATGCTCTGTATCAGTGTTGACATCTGCTAAATACTCTGTAGTACATGTGTAGTGGGTTTACATGGTAAGGTTTTGGAAGCAGGGGGGCCATAGGGGTGGCTTCTGTGAGAAGAATCCAGAAGCTGCCCCATATTAGATTACGGCCCCACCGCTGCTCAGAGCTGAGCCAATAAGCGATGTTGTTTGCGCCTCTGTGAGAGCATATTTAAGACAGGGAAAATAAAAAATAAATTTTAAAAAAAAAGCACCTACTGGGGAAGAGCAGCAGGGAGAGAGAGAGAGAGGAGTGAGAAACAGACTTGCGGGTGCCAAGGTGAGTGCAGAAGGAAGGCAGCTCCAGGCACGGAGCAGAAGTTCCCCTGTGGCCTGTGGAGAAGCCCCTGGTGGAGCAGGCTGTCCCCCTGCAGCCCATGGTGTACCACAGTGGAGCAGAGTTTCATGCTGCAGCCTGTGGAAGAGACCACAGTAGAGCAGGTGAACCTGCACTGAAAGAGGCTGCGGCTTGTGGAGGACCCCCGCCGGAGCAGATTCCGGGCCGGACCTGTAGCCCATGGAGAGGAGACCATGCAGGAGCAGGTGACCTGGCAGGAGTTGCTGCCCGTGGGGGACCCAGGCTGGAGCAGTTCAGGAAGGATGGCATCCGGTGGGAGGGACCCGATGTGGAGCAGGGGAAGAGAGTGACTGAGGAGCGGCAGAGATTAAGTGCTATAGACTGACTGCAGTCCCCATTCCCTCATTCTCCTGTGACACTTGGGGGGAGGAGGTAGAAGAGGGTGGATGGGCGGAAGGCATTTTTGATTTATTTCCTTTGTTTCTCACTTCTCTAGCTTGTTAGTAATATGCAACAAATCTTACTGTCTCCCTCCTCTGACTCTGTTTTGCCTGTCACGATAATTGTTGATCAATCTCCCCATACTTATCTCAACCCTTGAGCCCTTTGCATTGTATTTTCTCCCCCTTTCCTTTGAGGAGGGGGAGTGAGAGAGCAGCTGAGGTGGAGCTCAGCTGCCCACCCGAGTAAAACCACCACAACGTGTTAAGCAGTAAAGATTACCTGAACGGTTCCAAAACTAAGAGTTATCCTATGATTAAGGTATTTTTGAGACTGCATACTTCCGTACATTTTGCACAAGTACATTCTAAAATATATGACCGGAACTTAGAGTGTGAAGTGCGTGCACCTACTGAGAAACAATATTTCAAACACTCTTTCCATATTTTAAAAAGCATCTGGGGGACATTGCAATGTCATAGATACTAAACGGCAAAAGTAAATCATCTATAAGTTTAAGTTTCATCAATGTATAAGCTTTAATAAATAAACAGAAAGCCACATGGCATATATCAAGCAGAAAAAAATAGACATGTTTACAGAGTTTAAAGTCTGTTCTGTCTTTTCTGTGCCCAGTAACTCCTTTAAATACTACTCAAGGCTCTGAGAGATCACTGAATTAATAAATAATTCATAAAAATATAGTTCAACTGAGTAGCTATTAAAAACGATTTGAAATAATTGTTTCAGCAGACACACAACAACAAAAAAGAGAAAACAGTTCAGCAAAGCTATGGTTTTAAGTTATGATTAAAATGAAGATATATGGAACTTGGTAGATAAATTGCTATACATAAAACAACAAAATTATATAAAGAACAAGTAAGATGAAGAAGAAAATGTTCTAATCTTGTCCAAATTCCTAAAAGACTTTTAAATGATATTGAAAGACTATTTTTCTGTAGGGCTTATACAGAACTTTCACTGGAACATATAGTCACAAGTTAGATTTAAGCATTTGTGTCAATAATAAAAGCATCTACACAGAAAAATAAGAGCTAAATTAACTTACCAAATTCTAGTCAATTAAAAAAAATCTTCAAACATATATTAAATTCATTAAAACTTATAATTTTATATTTTGAAGGCTATTTACATTAAATATCTTTCAAACCTATGCTACTTATTGAGGGGCTAAATAGGGATGATATAGGACAATTATGAAAACTAGTACTGTCCAGTTGTGCAGAAAGATTACTGAAGTAAATGTATAATAGATATGATCTACAATAGCCGGTTGGTATAAGCACAGGTGCCCTCCCAAAGCATATTTTCTAGTTCTAAATAAATCACTTTTCTAATTTATAACGTATCAATGAAGGAATTTATTTTGTTGAGATTTCTTGTATATACAGATATTTAGAATATATAACTAATAATAATAGAGGTCTTTAGGCATCCCATGTCTTTAGAGAAGCATACAACAAAATCTTGAATTTATATTTATATTCGGTATAATGGTTTAAGATTACTAACCTAATTATAATTGTTATCCTATTTGAATCAAATTTACAAATTGTCTGTTTAATCATTATTATTGACACACTGAAATAGATGGAAAGAATAAAAGATGATTTTCCAGTGCCCTGGGCACAGTTCCTCTCTCTTAACTACTCACAGTGCATTGGCTATATCATTGCACTGACTCCACAAGACAGAATTATACTAATTTCACTAAGAAATCATATAGAGGAGAAGAAAGGTATTTGAGCACTGATTTTTTTTTTTTTCCATTCTTGAACTGAGTAAGTATTTTTCTTCAGTATGTCAGCACAGTTTTAAATGGTCTCCTGTATATCAAATTGTGGTTTAAGCCAGCAGGAAGCTCAGCATCACACAGCTGTTTGATCACATCCCTCCCAAATTGGCATGGGGGAGAAAACTGGGAAAAGAAAAAAAAAAAAAGTTAAAAGGTAAAAGGTGAAACTTGGATACTTTTTAACCAATGTGTTTATGAAGTTCTACAATCATATCCCAGTGGGCAGACACTCAGACCAAACAGTTATGGTTAAGAAGCTTCTATGAAGAAGCCTGTTAAGTAGCATACTGTATTTTTAGAGATGCTGAAATTAATCTCTTACCGTTGTGATTCATTTTAGCCAGTTTCCATATTTCTTTTTTCCCTTCTATGGGGTTTTGATACTGTAGTGCAAAAGAGGCCTCCCAGATTATTATTAATTTTATAATCATCATCATCATCATCAAAGTTACTTCTTTTTTCTTTTCATTGTTTTGATCAGGAATTGCATCATAATAATCTGTTATATAGTTACGTGTTTTCAGTTTTAAACTGCTGTTGTTTTCTTCAGTTGTGAAGAGATGCAGAATCAGCTTTAAGTCTGAAGTGTGTAGGAGGACTTAGTGTGGCCCATACATCAGCCATGATGACAGTATCATGACTGTAGTTAACCACTATTTATTTCTTTACTGAAATTCAGGCCTCTGTTTGGTAATACCTTAGTCAATTGGTTGAATGAAAGAAAAATTGGAGCATTTTATATGGTTAGCTATTTAGTCCTTCTAGAACATGCCATGGAACTTTAAATATTTCAGGAGTACTTAAAAAAAGTTATCTTCCTTTAGGGAAGTCAAATAGGCTGATTAAAAGAGAAACAAAAATGCCATAACATCCCCATCAATTTCTTCTTAAAGGAAAAGCTGAAAAAATTTGTGGAATCTGAAACTACTCTCCAGAGTCTCAGTTTTACATTAGAAAGTATCTTTTATTTTTTACCATTGCACTTAACATATTCTCAGGTGTCCTTCCAGTCAATGATTTAGCTTTCTTGCTGAATGAAAAGGTTTTAGTGTCTTTGTGCCTTATGTTACATAATTTATTGCACTTGCAAAGCATTCTGTAATTTTCCCTACCTAAAATGGAAAACCTTCCTTATTTCTGATGATGTATTTCCTTCATTTCTATGCATACTCTGTTTCCCTGGGAGCATTTGCTACTCTCCCCTGCCCCTCCCCATTTATCAGTAACACTGAATCAGAGATCAAGCTACTTAGTTGCATTTTTTATCATATTGTTGTATCAATCATATGTCAACTCAAAAGAAATGCTTCTCTCTTCTCATACGTTGAACTGCAGTGAAAAACTGTACCTTGGTGTTTTTATTCAGTATTTTCTCTTTCAATAGGAGTGAGGTAGAAAGGGATCTCATAATATTTTAATATTAATTTTGGAGGATTCAAACAAGTGAAGTAAATTGGAGATACATGGATTTGATGGATGGACCACTTAGTGGGTAAGGAATTATCTGGATTGTCACACTCAAAGAGTTGTGGTCAGTGGCTCAATGTCCAAGTGGAGACCAGTGACGAGTGGTGTTCCTCAGGGGTATTGGGACCAGAGCTGTTTAACTTCTTTCTCAGTGATATAAACAGTGAGATTGAGTGTACCCTCAGCAAGTTTGCTGATAACACCAAGCTGAGTGGCATACTTGACACACTGGAGGGAAGGGGTACCATCCAAAGGGACCTTGACAGGCTTGAGAGGTGAGCCGATGTGAACCTCATGAAATTCAACTAGGCCAAGTGCAAGGTCATGCACCTGGGTCAGAGCAAACCCAAGCACAAATACAGGCTGAGCAATGAGTTCATTGAAAGTGCATTTAAGAAAAGGCAGCCCTGAAGAGAAGGATTTGAAGGTGTTGGTTAATGAGAAACTCAGCATGAGCTAGCAATGTGCACTTGCAGCCCAGAAAGCCAACCATATCCTGGGATGCATCAAATGAAGCATGATCAGCAGGTTGAGGGAGGTTATTCTCCCTGTCTACTCTGCTCTCAAGAGACCCCACCTAGAGTACTGCATTTAGCTCTGTAGCCCCCAGCATAAGTAGAACATAGAGGCGATCTGGTGTGGTGCCAGGAGTTGGACTCAATGATCCTAATGGGTCCCTTCCAACTTGGGATATTCTGTGATTCTATGATTCTATGGACCTGTTGGAGTGAGTCCAGAGGAGGGCCACAAGGAGTGCTGGAGCACCTCTCCTATGAAGACAGGCTGAGGCAGTTGGGGTTGTTCAGCCTGGAGAAAAGAAGGCTCTGTGAATACCTTATAGTGGCCTTCCAGTACGTACAGAAGGCCTACAGGAAAGTTGGAGAGGGACTCTATCAGGGAATGTAGTGATAGGACAAGGTGTAATGATTTTAAACTAAAAGAGGGTCGATTTAGATTAGGTATAAGGAAGAAATTCTTTCCTGTGAGGGTGGTGAGGCACTGGAACAGGTTGCCCAGAAAGTTGTGACAGCCCCATCCCTGGAAGTGTTCAAGGCCAGGTTGTATGGGACTTTGAGGAACCTGGTCTAGTGGGAGGTGTCCTGTCCATGGCAGGGGGGTTGGAACTAGATAATCTTTAAGGTCTCTTCCAACCCAAACCATTCTATGATTCCGTGATTCTAAACCAGTGCATCAAGATGTATTACAAAATCTCTGTTGTATGCAATTCTAACAGGTATATGGCTAAATAGGAACAACATCATGTGTGAGAAGAAGATTGTGGCAAGGGTTATAAAACACTAAGAAGTAAATAGTAAAAAAGGGATTTTTTTATAATAACAGTAGGCAACTTCACTTGCAGGTTAGTAACTGTCAGTGTGGAGCGTCATTGGGCACAACTGGCAGATGTTGGAGGCAGGAGGCTGTAGAATGACTTGTGGAGGTGGAGACCATGACATACACTGTGAAGGTCACAGTTTCAGCTGGCTCTGAAACTGATCTAAACAACCCATTGTCCACAAAAAAATTAAAGCAGTTATGGGAGCACATGATGTTCAAGCATGCTGGAGAAAAGGTGGGAGCCACTGTGGGCAGAAAACACGTGGAAACATGGAGGTGTGGTGGTTTCACACTGATGACGAGCTAAACTCCATCGTGCTGCTCTCTCATTCACCCTCACAAAGATCAGGGGGAGAAAGTATGATAAAAGAAAGCTCATGGTTTACAAAGAGGACAGAGACTCACCAATTACCATCATGGTGAAAACAGGCTCATCATAAGGGAAATTAATTTAATTTATTGCCTATTAATAGACCAGAGCAGTGAAAACTAAAAGCAAACTAAAAACACCTTCCCTCCCATCCGCCTTCTTCTTCTTCCTCCCCCAGAGCTGTGCAGGGGAACAAGGAATGGGGGTAGCAGTCAGGCCATAATGCTTCTTCTCTTCTGCTCCTTTATGGTCTCTCTCTTCCCCTGCTCCAGTGTGGGGTCCCTCCCACAGGATGCTGTCCTTCCCAGACTGATCATATGTGGAGTTACCACACACTGCAGTTTCTCAAGAACTGCTCCAATATGGGTCTGTACAATGGGGTGAACTCCTTCAGGAATGGACTGCCGAAGCATGGGTCCCACACACACAAAAGGAGAGAGGAAGAGACACTAAGAGGAAATGTGAGAGGAGACACAGGATGATATACATATGGATAAACAGGCGGAGGAATTTGAAGAGAAGCATTTGGAGAACAAAATGGATGAGGACTTTCTTGTGGACATGTCTGGAAAGGTACTTTTGAAAGGGGGTACTAGCTGTTAGTCAGTGAGTCACACCAGAACAGTGATGATCCAAAGGGACTGCAGCCCATGGATAACTCTCATATACTCCTTTCCATAGTTGCAAAGGATGATATAAAGACATTCTATTAAAAATTAAATTAAAAGACATTTAAGAAAAGCACAAGAAAAAAAAAATAGTATTGTAAACTGAAGGCAGTATTCTTCATAATAATAATAATAATAATAATAATAATAATAATAATAATAATCCAATTAGAAGTAAAAAGACATCATCCAAAACATGAAAGTTCCATCCAAATGAGAAAAATCACTCAAAGATAAGATCACAGATATAAAAAAATAAAAATAAAATAAAAATAGTTGCATTACTTTTCCTTAAAAAACGAACTTAGAAATCCTACCATACATGATGTGTGTTAAGGAAATGTCTCAGACAACAGCATGTATGCAGAAAATTTTAAATGAGAAAATCAGTAAAAGGTATGCAAGAAGTTGCAAGGCCTATATGAATGTCTAAAAGTACTGAATGGGGTCATACATGAATTAGCTTAACTAATAACTATTGTATGTATCCTCTGACTATAAATTTCAGTGTAATATAGGAAGGCAGCAAACATAGTATTTGGTTTTCTAAAATTTTCATTTAATACTAATAGACTACTAGTTTCTCTAACAGTCAAAGTATTTGAAACCATCATAATATAACAGTGTCACAAACCCTAATATTTCCAAAGGAGCAATTCAAGCCTACTTGAATTCTATGCAGCAAGGAATTATTAAGACAGAAGAATTGACTGTTATCAGGTACTTAGATTTCTAAAAAGCTTTTAAGAAGGTCTCCCACCTAAAGTTATTTAAGAAACTGATCTGTTTTGTAGCAAATAGAAAGTGGTTAAATAACTGATTAAAAGGTTATGAGTATGCAGTGTGGACAATGACTGTACATTTATCATACATATCTGTAACATTCTTATTCAAAGAAGCTAAGTGAAAAGTTTATTCAAGATTGCACACAGTTCATGTTAGTGTATTTAGGCACTGAAGTAATCAGACAGCAATTTAAAAATGAACAAAATGCAAGAAATTTTCTGCCAGCACGTAATTCAACTGTAGGATTCTTGCTGAAGAAAACTGTGAAGCTGCACGTTAACAGAGAACCGCAAAGGATTAACAAACTCATGGAAGTTCACTCCAAAAGGGATTGTCAAGAAATGTAGTCCAAATTTAACCTTCCGTGCAGGAAATCCCTAGGCCTCTAGCAGTTGAAATCTGGGAGGGCATGCCACAGGAATGACATACGGTATTGAGTAGTTCTTAAACCCTTTCATAGTATCACAGAATTGCCCAGGCTGGAAGGGACTTCAAAGATTATCTAACTCCAAGCCCCTTGCCACGGCCAGGGACACCTCCCACTACATCAGGTTGCTCAAAGCCCCATCCAACCTGGCCTTGAACACTTCCAGGGATGCCGCATCCACAACTTCTCTGGGCAACTTGTTCTAACCTGTTCCAGTTTCCAGTGCCTCACAACCTTCATAGTAAATAATTTCTTTATCTAAATCTAAATCTACATTGTTATTTTTATTGTTATTGTTATATTTTTAGTTTGTTTGTTATTTAGTTAGTTAGTTAGTTTAGAGACATTCCCCCTTATACTATCACTATACTCCCTGACAGATAGTCCCTCCCCAGTTTTCTGTAGGCCCCCTTTAGCTACTGGAAGGCCACTATAAGGTCTGCCCAGAGTCTTCCCTTCTCTTCCCTTCTCCAGGCTATATAACCCCAACTGTCTCAGCCTCTCTTCATAGGAGAGGTGCTCCAGCCCTCTGATCATCCTTGTGCCCCCCCTCTGGACTCACTCCAACAAGGCAATTTCCTTCTTATATTGGGGGCCCTAGAGATGAACACAGTATTTTTCTTTGATGTCTGCCAGTAGCTGACGTTTGAGACGAAATTGCTGCTGGTCTGACTCACCACAGCAAATCGTAAGGAGTGATTAAACATTCTGGATGATATCTTGCTCCTTTTGAAGTAAATTACAAATCTCTCATAGACCTCACTAGGGCCGTTAGAATATATTTACATGTTTACCTGAAATAAAAAATAGACCAATGTGAAATATTGACACACAGGGTGTACCTGTCTCTTCTATGGCAATGCTGAAAAATATTTGGAGTATCTATAGACCCTGACTGAGAAGTCCAAAGCCTGCTGTGATTGGTGTTACTGTCAGAAATGTGATAGACATATTACTGGCAAAGAAGGTAATATGCTAATCTAAATAGCACTTGATTAAGACAACCCCATGGGCTGGGTTATACCTTTGACTCCCTGTTTGTGTGTGTCTGTCTGTTATTCTTTCTATTATTATTATTTTTTTTTAATAAAGACTGACTGCTGTTTTTATGTGGTGAAACACTAATTAGTTTTAGTTGTGACTTGATTCAGTAAGCATGGTGATAATTGCGCTCAAAATCTTGATTTTATTTCAAGCTGAGTTCTCTAAAAAGATCTTTGTTAGTATTTATTGTGACTGACTTCATTTCATTTCACGACAATTCTATGACCTTTCCAACTAGTTCTGATGACATTTTCCAACTATATTAACACAAGCATTTTTATGCATTTTAACAAAAAATAGTAAAGACAGACTTTTTTTTTAAAGGAAAACACAATAGAAGTTGTACTTAGAAACAAAAGTAAAGCTTCAAAACAAAAGAATAAGGAGGAGAAGAAGAAGAAGAAGGAGGAGAAGAAGAAGAAGAAGAAGAAGAAGAAGAAGAAGAAGAAGAAGAAGAAGAAGAAGAAGAAGAAGAAGAAGACAAGAAAATCTCATATTTTTAGCTGTTTCTGTCAGGAATTTCAGATCTAATTTTTATCTTTTTTTTTTTTTTCTATTTTATTTGTATTTTGTACCCTTAGTTCATACATAATCTAATGTTGTCTGTCTTTGCTTAACCAAACTGCTCTTGTATTTTTATCAATTGATTTCGTCATTATTGAAAATCTCCCCTCAGTTTTTTAGTCACACTGCCATGATCAAGCCCCGACTATAGAAACACAAGAGGTATCTACATTTTTTTCTCCCTAGTAATACTAGCCTTTTCTAACTAATTGAATGATTTTCTCAAAAATTTCTTGAGCTACAGCTTCCTTGTAGCTGCCTGATCTAGGTAGTCCATATCGTTCTGGTAGCATATTGAAATGTCACTATATTCAGACAGCTCATTTGACAGGTGATCTTTTGGGAAGGATCCCAAACCTTTTTCTGTACCTAATATTTGTCACCTATATCAGAATGCAGAATGCTGTGTTTCATGATTAACCAATGTGTTTGATTGTTTTCTAGACCTAGGTAACATCCATGGTTTTATTCTTCCCCAGGAAAAGTATGGATTGCCCCAGAGGTAGTTCCAGGCATTTGCATATAGGTAAGTAAGCCTTTGAGCCTTCAATCACTTTGTTCTTTTATATTTAGTTTGCCAATGATCTGATCTAATAAGCCACTACATTACTACTTATCAGATTATTGCACAAGACTGCTTTGTTTCTTGTAAGACACTTTCAGTGAACAATAAATGCAAAGTAGGAAGCTTTGCTAATGCTGTGGTTTTAAAAATATCTCAGAAGGAATGTGTTTTTCATCCATTATTTCCTTGGGAAAAGGTTCTCTTCAGAGCACTGGGAATGCTGAATCAATGGCAGCTTCTTCATGTCCTCTTCAGAATAAACATAAAATGTGAGAAGCATAAATGTAATATGCATATCTGAGGTATTAAATATTCAGGCATTACTAAAAATATATTGTTGGAAGTTTGAATGGATAAATGACAAAAGCTGTGCAGTCCCTTGAATGGTATGAACAGAGTGCTGAGTTACCAGTTGCTACAGCAGGAGACTGGATGTCATTATAAGTCATTCTATATCTCAGCCCTGATCTATATGCAGTGCCTCTGTCCGATATTTTTAGGACAGAATTTTCATTTCTAACTTACCTCCAGTAAGGCTACGAATGCAGAAGATAAGAACTCAGAAAGAAGCCTTACATTACATTACAGATTACTAGAAGATTAAGACTCAGTTGTATTATGGTTCCATGAGAACAAATGTTATTTTGTATACCATATTTTTTAGCAGCTGAGAATGCTAGTGGGTATTTTTGATTAGCCTGTACATTATTTAAGAAAACAGAAGGCCTGAAGGCCACATAAAATATATGTTCTTCTGGGGGAAGAGTTTAAAATGACAAACTGTAGTGCTTTCCTGTAATGGTCACCTGCCTTTGCTTCTAATCATTTAATAACAATGAATTTTCTGAAACAGAAGTATGAGAATGGAAAAGGGTTGTGAAGTAAGATGCAGGAGAGAGACACGACTAAGTAAATATCAAGTTGTTGTAAATGTATTCAATATTTTCTTGATATTTGAATTCTTTTTAATTTTAAGTGTAGAGTTTTCTCTATTAGAAGAATAAGACTGTTGATGGTGTTCCAACTTGCTGCAGAGCATGAAGAAAAACTTCAGTAGCAAAACCAATGCCAAAAACAGCAGTGTGTAGTAGAATCATCCCAAATTAGTATTATTGGAAAACTTATATATAACATTAGTAGTTTTTGTTGTTGTTGTTGTTGTTTGTTTGTTTTCTTGTTGTGCTTGAAGTCATCATCTCTCTTTTATCTAGATTTTTCATATGCTAAACATAAATCATAACCACAGTGCTGCAAAATGCTAAACCTAGCAAACATGAGTATCAATGAGGATCTGGGCATCAATGTAATTAACAAAATGTGAAATTTTTCATTCAGTACCTATTTTGCCTATGTTTCCATTTAAGTTAAATATTCAGGTGGCAGTCATAAAAATTCTTATTTCCCAGATGATTGATTCATTTTAGGAATCTGACCCAGGAGTCTGGAAATACTGAAAAGACTTATCTTTAGTTCCAAGTGTTTTTGCATGAGGCCCAGCAAGATGCCATATAAATACTATCACATGAAAACACTATGCACTATTCACATCCCCCAGCATATGATTAGCAGGAAGAACATAGGAATTAATCTTCTCAGATGCTACACAAAAATCATCTAATTCAATGTTATCTCTGATGCAGGTGACTCCATTTCCACCAACATAAAATTCATAAGATGCCTAGACTTTTTAGGGTTATAGTTTTTTTTTTTCTTTTTTTTTCACTCATACATCCCAAGAAGACAAAAGTGTCTTATATCTAGATTGGCTTCTGGTAGATCTATTTTGAGAGCAGCCCTGAGGACCTGGGGGTGTTTGGTGATGAGAAGATCAACATAAGCCAGCAATTCTGTGCTTGCAGCCCAGAAAGCCAAATGTGTCCTGGGCTGCATCAAAAGAAGCATGTCCAGCATGTCGAGGGAGGCGATTCTCCCCCTCTACTCTGCTCTCTTGAGACTCCACTTGAAATGCTGTGATCGGCCTTGGGGCCCCCAGCACAAGAAGGACATGGACATATTAGAATGAGTCCAGAGGAAGGCCACTAGAATGATTAAAGGGCTGGAGCACCTCTCATATGAAGAGAGGCTGAGACAGTTGGGGTTGTTCAGCCTGGAGAAGAGACGGTTCCAAGGAGACCTTATAGCAACCTTCCAGTACCTAAAGGGAGTCTACAAGAAAGCTGGGGAGGGATTGTATCAGGGAATATAGTGATAGGACAATGTGTAACGATTTTAAATTAAAAAGGAGGAGATTTAGATTAGATATAAGGAAGAAATTCTTTGCTGTGAGGGTGGTGAGGCACTGGAACAGGTTGCCTAGAGAAGTTGTGGATGCGGCATCCCTGGAAGTGTTCAAGGCCAGGTTGGATGGGGCTTTGAGCAACCTGATGTAGTGGGAGGTGTCCCTGCTTATGGAAGGGGGTTGGAATTAAGGTCTCTTCCAACCCAAACTATTCTGTGATTCTATGATTCTATGTCCATAACTTGTAGATTCATTCTGAGAATGATTAATTGTAGAACCATGTGATAATTAAAGTTGGACCGAAGATGGAACAGATCTATGGAGGTCAGCTGGTACACAGCTCTGCAAAAAAAAAAGGCCAACACTATGTGTTCAGATAATTTGCCAGAAGCAATGATGCCCCTTCATAAAGACAGTATGCTTAGAGATCTTGTTAATTTATCTCTCTCCTCAAACTGGAAAAAATTGAAAAGATCTTCCACTTCTGAAAGATATCAAATGCTAAGAAAATTGTAGCATACTCCACATCTGAACTCTGAAGCCGAGAAACAACATAAGAAACTGTGGAAGATTCATGAAGTTAGAGGAAGAAAAAACAGGGAGATGCATGACTAAATCCAGTGGAGGAACATTCTGTATAGGTTCACTTATCAGAACTCTTAATTCTAGAAGAATAAAATAATCAGAAATAATACTAGGGGACCAGTTGAAAGCTGTGACTCCAACTTTTCAGCTGAATATATCAGCTTCCTTTTTTGATTTTTTTCAACATAGCAATCATGAATTAATAGAGTTTTCAATTCTTGGAAAAGTAATGAGGGAGATTAGCAGAACTGCCACTTTCAGGAGGGCAGACTGGCCTGTTTAGGAGACAGTTTGCTAGAGTCCCTTGGGAAGCAGTCCTGAAGAACAAAGGAGTCCAGGAAGGCTGGACTTTCCTTCCAGAAGAAAATCCTAAAGGTGCAGGAGCAGGCCATGCCCACGTGCTGAAAGACGAGCTGGCATGGAAAAAGACCGACATAGCTGAGAGAGCTGTGGTTAGAGCTCAGGACGAAAAAGAGGGTTTATGACCTTTGGAAGAAGGGGTGGGTGACTCAGGAGGGAAACAAAGATGTCACAAGGCTGTGTAGGGAGAAAATTAAAAGGGCCAAAGCCCAACCAGAGCTCAATCTGGTTACTGCCATTAAGAATAATAAAAAATGTTTTTATAAATACATAAACAAGAAAAGGAGAACTAAAGAGAATCTCCATCCTTTATGTTTCCCCTCATGGTGGGGGGAAACATAGTGACAAGAGATAAGGAAAAAGCTGAGGTACTTAATGCCTTCTCTGAGTCAGTCTGTAGTAGTAAGACCAGTTGTTCAGACTCCTGAGCTGGTAGATAGGGATGGAGAGCAGAATGAAGCCCTTATAATCCAAGAGGAAATGGTTAGAGACCTGCTATGCCACTCAGATATATGCAAGTCTATTGGGCCAGATGGGATCCACCCAAGGGTAATGAAGGAGCTGATGGAAGTGCTCACTAAGCCACTTTCCATCATTTATCAGCCATCCTGGCTATCAGGGAAGGTCCCAGTTGAATGACAGTTAGCAAATATGACACCCAAGTACAAGAAAGGCCAGAATGAGGACCCAGGGAACTACAGGCCTGTCATTCAGGCCTGACCTTGGTGCCAGGGAAGGTTATGGAGGAGATTATCTTGAATGCCATCATGCAGCACACACAGGACAGCCAGGGGATCAGGCCCAGTCAGGATGGGTTTATCAAAGGCAGGTCCTGCTTGACTAACCTCATCTTCTATATTAAAATAACATGCCTAGTGGATGAGAGAAAGGCTGTGGATATTGTGTACCTAGATTTTAGTAAAGCATTTGACACTGTTTCTCACAGCATTCTTCTGGAGAAGCTAGCTGCTCGTGGCTTGGACAGGAGTACGCTTCTCTGGGTGAAAATCTGGCAGGGTGGCTGGACCTAAAGAGTTCTGGTGAATGGATTTAAGTCCTATTGGAGGCCAGTCACAAGTGGTGTCCCCCATGGCTCAGAACTGGGGCCACTTCTCTTTAATATCTTTATCAGTGATCTGGATGAGGGGATTGAGTACACCCTCACTAAGTTTGCAGACAACACCAAGTTAAGCATGAGTGTTGATCCTGGCTTGTATCAGAAATGTGTCCAGCAAGAGTAGAGAAGTGATTGTCTCCCTGTACTTTGCTCTGGTGAAGGGCACACCTTGAATACTGTGTTCAGTTTGGGGCCCCTCACTACAAGGAGAACATTGAGGTTCTGGAGCATGTCCAAGGAAGGGCAATGAAGCTGGTGAAGGAGCACAAGTCTTATGAGAAACGGTTGAAGGAACTGGGGTTATTTAACCAAGAGAAAAGGAGGCTCAAGGGAGACCTTATCACTCTCTACAACTACCTCAAAGGAGGTTGTAATGTAGTGGGGGTCAGTCTCTTCTCCCAAGCAACAAGTGATAAGACAAGAGGAAATGGCCTCAAGTTGTGCAGGGGATGTTTAGGTTGGACATTATGAAAAATTTCTTCACTGAAAGGGCTGTGAGGCATTGGAACAGGCTGCCCAGAGAAGCAGTTGAATCACCATCTCTGCAGGTATTCAAAAGACTTACAGGTGTGGTGCTTAGGGGTTACTGGTAGACTTGGCAATGCTAGGTTAACGGTTGGTCTTGATGATCTTAGAGATCTTTTCCAACCTAAAAGATTCTGTGATACTGAATAATTGTCTTTAGTAGGGTGATTATGGTTTGAAATTTCTCCTCAATATATATATATATATATAAAAATATTTTATATATTATATATATTTATATTTATTATATGTATTTATATATTATATATATTATGTGTATATATATATATATACTTATAAAATCCAATATGATGATAAAAGATGATAATAAATTCTGCTTCCTAAAGAGACTAGTTACAAAAGCAAGAGGCAGGAAAAAAATAACAATAATTAAGAAAAAAAAAAAGAAAAGAAAAAGAAAAACAATGTTAACTTCTGAAATGTACAAGGGTAGGCTTTATTTACAGAAAGCTGTGTGTGTTACTCCCAGGCCTCCAATCATAACAAGGCAAGTTCCTTTCTGATTTTTTTGATGTAGCAGCAAGCTATGTGAGTACTTGGAAAGTCATGATGACATTGATTTTCAGCATACCCAAATGCTGTCACACATAACAAATAAAATAAATTCTTCAACAGCATAATCCGTAAGTAATAAAGATTTATTCATATGTTACATTCAGTGATCTTTAATTAGAACTATTTGTGTGTTAATGATGCATAGCAGTAAAGCAAACAGAATGCTTAAACGTCTATGTTAATCATGCATTGCTCAAGCAACTAAACTAAACAATAATAATAAAAAAATAAAGGGAAAAAAAAAGGAAGGGAACAGTCTCAAAAACTTAAAAACAATATAGCAGCTTGGAATGCACTTTAATATTCCACAGTCTGATTAGAGTAAAATAGGCACAATTGGTAAGTGTGTAGAACATGAAGCCATTTTATTTGGGTACCACTTTATTCTTCCTAGTTGTATTCAGTGAGAAGACCTTGTCCTATAGATTCCAACAGGAGCCTTGAAATACTTTGAAGAAAAAAAAAAAGGAAAAAAAAAAAAAGGAAAAAGAGAAAAAAAAAAAGCAACAGGTAGCTGAACTGAATCATGAGTCAAAATTCACAGCTTTGTTCATACATAATTTTCCTGTCCATCAGCATTGTTCAGTGGACTGTTGGTCTGTTCTTCTATGGCAATTCTTACATTCTTTCTTACATTCTTATGTGCAACACTGAAAGCAATTTTATGAGTGACATCAAATGCAGAAACGTAGATTGTGTTCTATTATTGCATTAGTGTCATATGCTGATAATGTGAATTGCTACAGAATGTTATTTACTCCAGTACTACTCCTTCCTAAAATTTTTTGCACGATACAGATTTTATAACAAATTTGTTTTATGTCAGGGCAGGTTGTGAACAGTAAATTATCTTGCAGACAGCCATGTATTTTCTTGCTAGAGAAGATACAGGCAAATTCTATATACATCTGCATTTCAGGACTGATTCAACCCAGAGTGCTTTCATAACAATGAAAGTCCGTGGACTTTAATGAAATTCTATCTTAGCTCACACTTTCTCAGTGAGAAAAGAATTCTTGCAGTTGCTTGGATTATAATCTGCTTGATAAAATGTGTAGTGCATTGATAAAGATGATAGATGAGGATTGAGGGGCTGGTAAGACTCAAGAGGTGTTGAATGTTTTGTTTTTGGATAAGAGAAAATTCTTGGATGTTTCTACTGATTAATCAGAGAATGGATATTTTTAAGTTGCTGCAATGCTTTTATGTAGTTTGTTTTTATAGCTGAAAATTAAAGTATAGTTGTAATTGCAACTAATGATATCAAATTTAATATCTTTGTTATTTATATACACATTATGGAAAAGAAAAAAAAACTCAAAACTTTATTCCTGTCAACAGGATACTTTTATTTTATTCATTTTATTTTATTCTATTCTATTATTTTATTATTATTATTATTTTATTTTATTTTATTTTATTTTTATTTATTTTATTTTATTTTACTTTATTTTATTTTATTTTATTTTATTTTATTTTATTTTATTTTATTTGTTTATCTTATAAACCATAAAACTCTATCACAAAGATCCACTCTCCGTTTAATATTTAATATAATGTAAAGGAGATTCCAATTTTCTGAAATTATACTTATAATCTGTGATAGACATAAAATTATTTGAGAATTCACACACTGTGTTAGAAGCAAAATAACCATTTAGTGTTGGGAACTGGCTGGACTTTGTGATCTAATACAAACATTTAGATGTCTGTTGACAATATTAGATGTCTGTTGATCTTATATAGAGATTCTGGTCTTTTCATAACAGTCATGTGTCCTCCAGTTCTGTAAATGATAAAACAAGCAGCTGTCATGTTTGACTGTACTTGTTGATGTTATTAGCCTGGGGTCCTCATGTTTCTCTCGCTACTACACTTTTGGCTTTTTCCAGGCTACCCGCTGAATCTCTTTGCCAAAATCTAGTTGTGAGGTATATGTGTGGCTTTATGTGTTTCATATCACTATAGAATAGTCATACCTGCCATGCTGCCTGCCAACAGGATGATGTCTATACTGCCAGGTTAACAATACCCAAAACTGGTGAATCAGCACTCATCTAGATACTGTAATTATTTCTCATTTTAAAGCAGTGTCCTCTAGCTGTTCCTTATTCCATCTCTGTCCTACATTGCCTACACCCTGATAATTGTTTTGGCAAGTTTGTCACGCCTGTATGAGCGATGATGCCTTGTTACCCAGGGCAGCTGCGGCTGCTCTGCAGCTCCCACACAGCCCGAGGTGGACTTCGTTGGTTTGTGGCTGTTTTGCTTACAGTGTCATGGCTTAGACCACCTAAACAGGTAGTTGGTGGTGGGTTTTGAGTATTATTTACTATGAAAAACAACATTTTCACAAAGAATAGCACGGTGCATAGAGTACAACAAAATTCATTTTACTATGCAAATTATCTGAAGCATTTGAATCTTGGAACTGGGCAGAAATATGCCAGGATACATTTTTTTATTGCTTCCTTGGGAGGTGACAAATGTTGAAATACAGATTTTGGAAGGTCAAAGTAAAGCTGTCTTTTGCAAAAGACAGAGATTTTGTGGCTCTTGCCTGGCTGTTAGTGCAATATCTGGGGTGAACATTTGGGATGATGTGCTGGATGCACTGATGGGAAAGGCAGAATATCTGCTGACTTTGGGGACAGGGTGTCACTTGTCTGCTCCTGATAACAATATAACAGCTGCTGGACTGAAGTGGACCACTTCAGGTACAAGTCTTACGAGGAGCGGCTGAGGGAGCTGGGGTTGTTTAGCCTGGGGAAGAGGAGGCTCAGGGGAGACCTCATCGCTCTCTACAGGTACCTTAAAGGAGGCTGTAGAGAGGTGGGGGTTGGTCTATTCTCCCACGTGCCTGGTGACAGGACGAGGGGGAATGGGCTAAAGTTGTGCCAGGGGAGGTTTAGGTTGGATGTTAGGAAGAGCTTCTTTACTGAAAGGGTTGTTAGGCATTGGAATGGACTGCCCAGGGAGGTGGTTGAGTCTCCATCCCTGGAGGTCTTTAAAAGACGTTTAGGTTTAGAGCTTAGTGATATGGTTTAGTGGAGGTCTTGTTAGTGTTAGGACAGAGGTTGGACTAGATGATCTTGGAGGTCTCTTCCAACCTAGACGATTCTGTGATTCTTCTGTGATACCTTAACTGTTCTGCAAGTTTTTTGAAACAAGGGCTTATCTTCATGTATTGCTTACAAAGCACCTACTAGACTTATAGATTCAGTAAATTAATTTAATTATTTTTTCTCCATGAATATAGTTTCTGCTAAACTGAAATTCAAGGGGATTTTAATTCCTATTTAAGAAGTACTTAGTAATGTTAAAACATAAGATACATATTTCAGCTAATGTCTGCAGAAAATAAATGCGTGGATATTTGGAGGAACTAACAGCAAGTACAGATTCTTCTCTATGGATACTTTAAGGGGTAAATCAAGATGAAAGTGTTCATGGAGGAAAAACAGACCAGTGAAACTAGGTTTAGCTTTATACTGCAAACAGTGCTTCCCATCTCTGTTAATTAAAGAATAGCTTTTGAGTGATTGGGTTGCACTGTGAACATGATTTTTTGTCCCCTTTTTAATTTTTTTTTTTATATTAGTCTTGAAAATGCATAAGCAGAAAATAACTCAGCTTGATTTGATTCACAGGGCCTAGATGAAGTCTGCGGCACTGTAGTTAGGAAACAAATCAATATGTTATTCATGAACTAAGCTAACCTAAGCAAATTTGTTATGAGATCAGTGAAACCCTATAGTTCTTTAAAATAAAAAAGTGGAGAAAGCCAAGCGAGACAAATCAAAATAGTGAATTATTACTTTATCTATATAGATCTGTGTGTGTGTGTGTGCATGCACATACATGTGAAATACTGGCTACTGTATGTGTATATATGTATACAAAGAGTATAACAAGTCCACTTAATTGTGAGAAGAAACAGCTTGCTACTGCTCAGAGGACATACAGTCAGATTTCCAAAATGAGGGCTACTTTTCTCTTTCCCCTTTGAGGACAGAAAAGTTATTGTTTTGAAATTCCAAAATATATTTACAGTCTGTGTTAAATTATCCTTGTACGTGAAAGGTTACAGAGGCTGCATGGCCTGTCTAGACAAGAAAATAAGTTGATCATTACAAGACAGTACATTGTAAAAGTGCTATAACCAGTCTACTTCTGGTTTTAGATATGTTTGCTAGTGGATCTCTTTGCATGAGATATTTTAGTGGGTTAGACATGGCTTCAGAAGGAGGACCTAGTCAGAGTTTGTCTGTTATGTAGAAATCAAGGACTTACACTGGAACCCAGCTTACTGTTCCCAGAGCTATTTAGTAGAAACTAATGAGTGCTGAATCCCAGAGCCAATCCTTTCCTCTTTTACTCATTTTCACTGACTCATCTCCTCACCCAGGTAGTCAAATACATATATAAATTAAAGTGCAAGAATCAAGAATTAGTGCTTTTTTTTTTTTTCTTTCTTTCTTTTTTTTTTTTTCATCTACTAAAGGGATTAATAAAGCAGAACTGTTTTTGTTTGTTTATTTTGTTTTTGGTGGTGGTGGTGCTGTGGGTTTTTTTTTTTTTTTCAGTAGTGTTAAATATGCTTTGCTCAGAGGAGTATCTTCCCTGAGCAACTTAAAACCTGAACACAGAGAAGAGCAGTACTAACAGGGACTTGATTGCACTCTGGAAAGGAATTATTCTGATAATTTCAGGCTGAAATATGCTAACAAAAACTTACAAAAAATGTGGAGCATGGACTTTCACAGTTTGCAGAAAGGGGGGGGTGTGAAGGTATGAAGCTTTTCCCTATCATCTAACACAGTATCATTTTTACTTACTGCAGGGTCTTCAAATATTTAACTATGTGCAGCATCCCAATGAGAACTCTGTAGTCTTTACATTTTTTGTAAATACTTGTTTGAGCTTGAGGCTAAATATAAAATGAACACGCTATTTGCAACACATGCAAAATCACAGTGTTATATAAGATTGATGTTTGAAATTTCATCAGCACCTGAGAAATATCAAGGTTTAATTAACAAGTCATGCATTGGTGTATAGAGCTTTGAATATTTATGATGACATTATAATTTTTGGAAGAGACTAAGACAAGCATAACATGAAACCAGGAAATGTTTCAAAACATTTTCAACAGAAACAATTGTTAGTGAATGGAAAAAACTAACTGAGGCACTGATTTTAAAATTTTACATAAATAGAATGACCAGTGAAAATATTAAATGTTTGGAATTTGTATCTCTAGTGAATTGTTTTGGGGGATTTCTCTGTTTTCATGATATCAGATATATAGTGTATGCAAACCAGTG
The DNA here is from genome assembly GCF_040182565.1 of Anser cygnoides. Lineage (NCBI taxonomy): Eukaryota > Metazoa > Chordata > Aves > Anseriformes > Anatidae > Anser > Anser cygnoides. The sequence continues at coordinate 18,823,489 of NC_089873.1, forward strand.
TTCCTAATGTTTAATTTGTGCAATTAAATATGCAAAATGAGGAGATGCAGTCAGTGTAACTGTAAATGTATCCTTAATTCCACCTCCAAGTATATATCATTGCTGAGTGGATTGTCCCAGTAACTCGTGACAATCTTTTTTCACATACTAAAAACAAAACAAACCTCCCACTGCCAAGTCTTTTCCCTTATACGGAAAAAAAAAAAAAAATCATTACCATCCAATCAAAGCCCATATTTCTCTGTTTATTTGAGCTGTGGCTTGTTCCCTGGCTTAAAAAGTCATGTGTCCTATGTGAAGTAGATAGAGCTGATTGTCTGGTATACCTCAGTTCCTTTGATTTCAAACTCCTAATACTTTTTAATGAGACAAAAGAGAAAATCAAAAAAAGAAAATATATCTGAAGGCATTACAGAAATAAAGTGTTGAATAAAAAGAAAAATAAAAAAGTTATTTCCAAGTTTACTTAATTTTTCAGCCAAATCTAATCTTTTTGTCTTCTTCCAAGTATATTAGGTTCAGGGGTGTACCTTCTAAAAATTGTCATCAGTTTTCATCTCCATGACTAATAGCAAGAATTTTATGTCTACCGACAAAGTCGTATTCAGTGTTCGGGTAATCAAAAGAATATAGTGATGTAATCCTGTCCCTGTCAGACTGCTATTGACCCAATTTAGGCTTTTTTCTTTTTTTTTTTTTCTTCTTTTCTTTTCTTTTCTTTTCTTTTCTTTTCTTTTCTTTTCTTTTCTTTTCTTTTCTTTTCTTTTCTTTTCTTTTCTTTTCTTTTCTTTTCTTTTCTTTTCTTTTCTTTTCTTTTCTTTTCTTTTCTTTTCTTTTCTTTTCTTTTCTTTTCTTTTCTTTTCTTTTCTTTTCTTTTCTTTTCTTTTCTTTTCTTTTCTTTTCTTTTCTTTTTCTTTTCTTTTCTTTTCTTTTCTCTTTTCTTTTCTTTTCTTTTCTTTTCTTTTCTTTTCTTTTCTTTTCTTTTCTTTTCTTTTCTTTTCTTTTCTTTTCTTTTCTTTTCTTTTCTTTTCTTTTCTTTTCTTTTCTTTTCTTTTCTTTTCTTTTCTTTTCTTTTCTTTTCTTTTCTTTTCTTTTCTTTTCTTTTCTTTTCTTTTCTTTTCTTTTCTTTTCTTTTCTTTTCTTTTCTTTTCTTTTCTTTTCTTTTCTTTTCTTTTCTTTTCTTTTCTTTTCTTTTCTTTTCTTTTCTTTTCTTTCATTTCATTTCATTTCATTTCATTTTCATTTCATTTCATTTCATTTCATTTCATTTCATTTCATTTCTTTTCTTTTCTTTTCCTTTCCTTGCCTTGCTTTGCCTTGCCTTGCCTTGCCTTGCCTTGCCTTGCCTTGCCTTGCCTTGCCTTGCCTTGCCTTGCCTTGCCTTGCCTTGCCTTGCCTTGCCTTCCCTTCCCTTCCCTTCCCTTCCCTCCCCTCCCCTCCCCTCCCCTCCCCTCCCCTCCCCTCCCCTCCCCTCCCCTCCCCTCCCCTCCCCTCCCCTCCCCTTCCCCTTCCCCTTCCCCTTCCCCTTCCCCTTCCCCTTCCCCTTCCCCTTCCCCTTCCCCTTCCCCTTCCCCTTCCCCTTCCCCTTCCCCTTCCCCTTCCCCTTTCCTTTTTTTTTTTTTATACAAACAATTCTATACAACAAGGTTAATTGCTCTTCTGCTATTTTCATTCACTTTGGACAACTTAAGATCCAGGACAACCTTGACAAAATCCCACAATTCCCAAATTAATCATAGTAAACTGACAGTACTGTGCAATGTTCAAGGTTGATCAAATCCCTTGTAGGATTGAAACCTAAACTTTGAACATAAATTAAATAATATCTTAAACTTTTGGAAGGTAGTGAATGCCTTGAAAAATGGGCTATGAGTGAATTTTAGTTATGACAGTCAACATGTTCTGATATATGAGCATGTGATTTTATTTGCATACTAGGCATTTTGAAGTAATTAATATTAAAATATTTAAATAATATTTATTGATATTTAGAATTGAAAAAAATATGAATATACTGCAGCATTGGTAATGAGTTAGTGAATCAAAAAGAATGTGTATCAGAGGCAGCAGATATGGAGGAAAATATTTACTTTCAGTCAGGTGGTCTGCAAAAGGAACGCTTTAAGACAGGACGACATCATTAACCACAAGTGTTTAAATTTCAAACCTTTATTGTGATCATACTAAACCTCACTCTGCACATATTTTTCTTATTTTCTTGGTGCTGCTATGTTTTTTTTTTTTTTATATACACTAGTTAAAATGTGACATGGTTGCCTAATAATGAGATAGGATCTCTTTGGAGATGGAAATGCTGTTCTTGTAGAGGATTACATCAAGCTATTGACAATGGTGGCAGGCAACACTTTACAGGACTTTCAGGTGTCTTGAAAAGTTGAATATTTACCATTGGACTTGGTATATATTTTATAGTTGTGTCTGAATTATGTAGGCCATAACTATAATTATGATTTTGAAAGAATATATGCATGTGAAGAATGAAACATTAATATTTACTCTCTTGTACTCAGTAAGGTAGTGTTAATTTAATTGAATGAAAATTCCTTCTTAAATTTAAATTAGACACCAAGTTGGTGGTTCATTGTGTTTGTTTCCATATAGGATTTTTCAGGGATTCTTTTGGCCTATAATATAATATAATACAATAATAATAATAATAATAATAATAATAATAATAATAAAAAAATACTCCCTGACTCCCCCCAAACTTGATATGATTTGATAGCAGAATATTTGGCTGTCGGAGATGAATGGTGAATAGAACACATTTGTTTTTCTATAAATACTATAACTAACAAAGGCAAGAACATTGTTTCACTTTATTTCACCATGTGTTTGATTTTAAAGATATAGTATGAACAAACCAATCCAATATTGAATATTACATACTAATAGGGAAAACTCATTTATTTGTGTTGATGTCTTCATGTATTCTAGGAACTGAATACTCAATAAAATATTTATCAGATGTCTTACATGGTATTTTTATGTAGCAAGTAGTTGCTAAAGAAAATCTCCTTTGAGATAAAGCAGTTAGATTTTTCCGTTAGTGTCTGAAATCATTATCCTGGTTCCAGAGTTTAGTAATGTTTTACAGAATCATTTTTAACAGCTAGTTGCTCCTTGCACTTATACTTAAAAATGCACAGTAGGCTCATAAAAGGCAATTCTCCCAAATATAGAGGTGTCTTATTTAATACGAGATTTATAAGATGAAGGGTTTCAAGTGGCAGTGTCAAGTGACCTGCCTCAGGAGTGAAATTCTGAGTTTCCTTTGTAACATAAAGTTTAAGCTACAGACCTTTTGCAACACAAGGACCTGTTTGTTTATTTATTTATTTATTTATTTATTTATTTATTTAAAAACAGAAGCACTGCTTATTCACAAATAGTTCAGAAATGATAAAGGAGGCAAACAGCACAGAATGTCGAGAAGCTAGAAATATGTGACAAAATCAGCAGAGACATTATCTTATTGAGTGTTAAAAAACATATATCTGGTTGAATCACAAATTATTGAGACATATTCTTACATAATATGGGTCATTTCATTAATGATAAAAGGAAGGCTGATGTTTCTGTTTCATGCTGCTTCTTTCTTTTGATCCTTCTTTGTGTTGTACATGCATGGCAACTGTGCTGCACCTGGACTTGGCTAAAGGACTTGTCTTTCCAAATAGTGCTGTAACTGAGCACTTAGGGAATTCTTATGCCAGCTAATTATCAGGTGCAGGATGGCAGTAGTGATGAAGAAATGAAGTGAAGTATTCCTTCAGTTCAACTCTGTTACTTAGTATGAAATGATTTCTGTCTTTCTACCTTTCATTTAGCTACTGATCACTACTGATGCGTAGATGTGTCTGATCCCCAGTTTTGGTGTCCAAAACACTAAATCTTGTATTCTTAGTAGCTTATAATGCTTGATAGTATTTGTTATGGCCTTCATTTTCATAAAAATGGTGTCTATGTGTCATTGCATCTTCCTACACAAGCATGCATGCAATAACATAAAGCATATAAAGATCCTTGTCACTTCTCTTGAGTAGAAAAGGAATTCTCAGAGGACAGACTGGTTGGAATTGAAATAAGTTTTTTGTTTGTTTGTTTGTTTTTTAAATGAAAAATAAGTATTAACTATATTTGATTTATGAAGAGGGTAAAAGTCAATGAAGAATTCATTTTGTTTATATGAGGGGACTGAAACATATTGAAGAGCTCAAGAAGACATTTAATTTTGAAAAATTACCAAGTTTTAAAAAGACATTTCTAATATTACCTTTTAATATGAAGAATGCTAATATTGATGTTGTTATTACAGTTCTAAAAGATTTTAATAAACTTTGCAAATTTTCTGCCCATAATAAAGTTACAGATATAGAAGATACAAATACAAAATAATTAATCTTAGGTGTGTCTATGAAAGACCCCAAAGGTACTCTGAAATATCTCAGCAAGTAAAAAAAAAATACTTTTTGTTTGTTTGTTTCTGCATGCCAACCTCATACATCAGTCTTTTATAACGAATGCTAAAAAGTTTCTACAGCTCTCATTACTCAGAGATGTCATCAAACTATTTCCAGGTAAACTCTAGGAAAAATATATCATTATACTGCACATCTTTTTTAAGCAAGCCTAAAATAGTTGACTTTTACACCCTCTATAAAGTAGCAGTACTCACAAAGCCATTATGACAATCTCTGCCACTGTAAATAAATAAATAAATAAATAAATAAAAACAACAACAAAAAACAACATTAATAGAGTTTGTTTTAAAGCACATCAGACTTCCTCTGTAAACTGCACAACTAAATGCATTTTGTTCCTCTTACAAGTATGAACTAAATCAAATTGTAAATCAGAACCCCAGATTATGATGATACAAATCATCATCTGTTGACACATTCTGCCTAGAAACTTTTACTACTCACCAGTTTCATCTCTTTCATCCTTACCCATGCCAAAGTTACTTTCAACAATAAATATTTAATGATTGCCTCATCATATGCCAAACTTTCAATTAGCCACTTTGATTAACAGAATTTCACAGAATCACAGAATGGGTAAGGTTGGAAGGCACCTCTAGAGTTCATCTGGTCCAAACCACTACTCAGGCAGGGTTACCTACAGCAGGTTTCCCTGGACCTTGTCCAGACAGCTTTTGAATACCTCCAAGGAGGTACTCCACAATATCTCTGGGCAACCTATTCCAGTATTCTGTCACCTGTATAGCAAAGAAGTGCTTCCTGATGTTCAGATGAATTATCTTGTGTTCCAGTTTGTACCCATTGCCTCTTGTCCTAGCACCACTGAAAAGATCCTGGCTCCCCATTGTTTCACCCTTCCTTTAGGTATTTATAGATATTATATATAGACATATAGATAGATACATATATATATATTGTATATATTATATAGATATTTACGGATGTTATTTATAAATATAAATATAGGGGGTTATAAGATATCCCCTGAGCGTCCTCTTCTCCAGACTGAACAGTCCCAAGTCTCTCAGCCTCTCCTCAGAGGAGCAGTGCTCCATGATCATCACTGTGTTCCACCATTGGACTCTTTCCAGTGTATCCATGCCTGCCTTGTACTGGGGAGCCCAGAACTGGACACTGCTCCCAAAACATGGCCTCACTAATGCTGGACTTCAAAGTCCGTGATGCATCAAGGCTACATGAATGACACCTTCACTTTTTGCATACAACTATTTGAGTTGCAAGCTTCTTGTTTCAGTCAAAAATTAACAACTATTAAATCTATACTGAAATGCAATATTACAAAACTATTTTCCTAGAGACAATGGTTAGCATTAAATGCAAAAAAAAAAAAAAAAAAAAAGATAACCTGTAACTACAGTATAATGATAAGCTTGTGGAGTGATGTCCATACTGGCTTAAAGCCAAGAACCATCTGAAACATATTGAAGTGTACGTTATACAGCCTAGACACAGATATATTAGACACAGATATAACTTGGAAGAAGAACTTACCCTGAAATATAATTTCCCAGGACAATGCTTCCAATAGATCCCTCTTCATTTGCAGACCAGGAACAAATTGCCTGAAAGAATACAGGGACTCCAATGTACTAGATACCCTTTTGCTAACTATGAAAGTTATAAAATAAAATATTTAATATCCATGGCCTGATGACCACCTCTTCCTCCTGGTTGTTTAAAACAAATGTCAGAGTGGACTTGACACTGGAAAATATGCCTTTGCTGATCTGATTGAATACATTTCTTGACTTGAACTGAAGAGCAAATGAACAAGAGCCCCAGGTCCATGACATACTGCTTTATGTCTGTTTAGCTATGCTTTGAACCATACATTAATTTATGCATCTGGATAATTTGGTTGACATCAGACTGGGGTTTTTTTGTTTTTTTTTGTTTGTTTGTTTTTTGAGTCTTGTCATATATAAGATGCTTATGCAGTTATGTCTGCAGAAATTAGTTGTACAACTGTGTTGACACTATTCTGTGGGAGCCAGGGATCCAGGATATTTGAAAATGAGTTTTAATAGGTCTGTTCTAGTCTGATTTTAGATTTCATAACAATCAGGAGGTTTTGTTAAATACACTGTAAATTTCACTAGGTCTCTCTCATTATAAGTAGAATGTGTCTAAGTTACACAACGAAATGCCTCACACATAATCATAAGTTTTTAATATGTAAACATGCTATCATAAATTATACACTAATAACATCTTATTGATGTAAACTTTTTGCCTAGAAAATTTCAAGTGCCATCTTCCCATAATATGACTCATGAAATAATTCACAAAATGCAACAAAACAGACAGTCTTATCTCCTTGAGGTAAAAAGAAAAAAAAAAGCAATGTAGTATACTGAGATATGCGTTATTATCCAAAGATTTGCATTATGCTTTGTAAATTATGGTTCAATGAAATTGAATTTATTCTTTATCAAGTATTCAACAGATGCTCCTAATACCCATCAAATTCATTGTGTTCAGACTCATATTATTTTAATGTAAAAACTTATAAAATATTTATAAGGAGATGGTGTAACAGTACTTTTAATTATGTTTATGTCTTTCTGCTCCATTTAAAATATTTATTGCACCATGAGGAAATATGTAAATTTGGAGAGATGGAGGAAGAAATAAAGGAACTTTATACAGCTTATATAGATTATGCCAACATCAACATCTTACATTGTTTTATCTAATTAAAGAATATTGTAGACTGTTATATGGAAAAAAATCTTATATGAGTAGAAAGTCCTTCACAAGATTCAACAAAGAAAGAGATTTGGCTTTATTGGTGGAGGAATCCTTCTGTGTGTGTGTGTTCTTTGTTTGTTTATTGAAATGTATGTCTTCTGTAAGCTTTTGTAGAAGGAGGTATATGTCCTTTTTTTTTTCTATTTCAAATATTTAAAGAAAACTGAAGATTACTAAATTATAAACAGTACTCCCTTCAAAGCCTCTCTGAATTCCAACAAGTTTGCTTCCATAGTTTTCCCATATCTTGTTTATCTTGTTTCAATGCAAGACAGCCAAAAGTAAGGCAGATCTCAACACACTTAAGCTGCCAAATTAATTAAGGGTTTACATTTATAAACGTAAATATATTACATATGATGGTTAAATAAAATATTATGTCTATGTTCTGTAACTGATTTATGTACCCAAGGAACAGAAGGTGTGGGCTAAAAAAAATTTAAAAAATAAATCTCAAAAAAACAGTCCAGTCCATTTTAATTGGTCTGTTTTTCTAACAGAACAAGGATTAAATATATCTGAGGCGCATCACTCCATGGAGTTTTGTGTAGGAAGTGAGTGCTACAGGGTTGCAGGATGCTGAAGGCTTGTTTAGGAGGAGTCATTAGGAATAGTCAAAAGAATCAAAATTAGAGATAAGATGACGTCAAAAACTGAGTGGTAGCAAATATAGTCAGTACAGCCAAGAAACATGGAAAAAAAAGAAAAAGAAAAAGAAAAAGAAAAAAAAAGAAAAAGAAAAAGAAAAAGAAAAAGAAAAAGAAAAAGAAAAAGAAAAAGAAAAAGAAAAAGAAAAAGAAAAAGAAAAAGAAAAAGAAAAAGAAAAAGAAAAAGAAAAAGAAAAAGAAAGAAAAAGAAAAAGAAAAAGAAAAAGAAAAAGAAAAAGAAAAAGAAAAAGAAAAAGAAAAAGAAAAAGAAAAAGAAAAAGAAAAAGAAAAAGAAAAAGAAAAAGAAAAAGAAAAAGAAAAAGAAAAAGAAAAAGAAAAAGAAAAAGAAAAAGAAAAAGAAAAGAAAAAGAAAAAGAAAAAGAAAAAGGAAAAGGAAAAGGAAAAGGAAAAGGAAAAGGAAAAAGAAAAAGAAAAAGAAAAAGAAAAAGAAAAAGAAGAAAAAGAAAAAGAAAAAGAAAAAGAAAAAGAAAAAGAAAGAAAAAGAAAAAGAAAAAGAAAAAAAAAAAAAAGAAAAAGAAAAAGAAAAAGAAAAAGAAAAAGAAAAAGAAAAAGAAAAAGAAAAAGAAAAAGAAAAAGAAAAAGAAAAAGAAAAAGAAAAAGAAAAAGAAAAAGAAAAAGAAAAAGAAAAAGAAAAAGAAAAAGAAAAAGAAAAAGAAAAAGAAAAAGAAAAAGAAAAAGAAAAAGAAAAAGAAAAAGAAAAAGAAAAAGAAAAAGAAAAAGAAAAAGAAAAAAGAAAAAAAGAAAAAGAAAGAAAAAGAAAAAAAAATATCTTTCAAGCAGTAAGTGCTAAAAGTGCCTTTTTTTTTTTTTTTTTTTTTTTTCCACAGATACTTGGTATCAGCCTCATGATCAGGAGATTTTACTTGGTGCTACGCCATTTTGGAGTCAAGGTTCCATGACTGTAGTCTGGCTGTAGATAAAGACCCAAAATTCAATGTTATTTTTTTCCCAGTGTGTTAGAACGTTAATATCTGTACATATTTCCATTACCTCCCCATCTTACATAGGAAGACACAACTGAAGATTAAAAAAATAATAATAAAATAAAAAAAAAATCAATTGCATCTTACGTTGAATAACTTGGCTCAAACTTTTTCTGTTTGATATGATTGCATATGACTAAACATTTTGCTAAAACACTTAGGCTTCTTCTTCTGAAACCTGTTTGCTTTTGAGATCACCTGTCAAAACAGGAAAGATATGCCAGCTGAAGTGATTGTTTGTTCCTAGAGACCTGTCATTATTCCTTGACTAGCTTCACTTTCCTGGTTGATTTACCTGATCATATCTGAGCACAATTAGTATACATTGTGTCACTGTGTACTAGATACAACAAACACATGATACTGCAGTATTGCATTGTGTGTAAGAATAGGGTTTTCTGCATTAGAATATTAACTTCTACTAGTAATTTCTTCTATTAGTTATTATAAACTAGCTATGGTTAGATCACTACCACCAGGTGAGAACATCTCAGTTTGAGTACTGAAGGCATAGAGAAGCTTTTTTTTTTTTTTACTTTTTTTTTTTCTTTGTGCAAGTTCTTCACATCTAGTTGTATTATGGTGTAGGAGAAGGCATATTTTTCATTGGAAGATACAAATCTAATCCCAGATATTAATTTTCGTCTTACTGGCATCTAATGACATAAGTGTATTCAGACTATACAGACCAGACTCATGATTTGTTTCACTGAATTAAATGAAATGATTCATCCAAACGCATCATTTTATACTCACCAATATCAATATCAGTAAAAGCATCTATACAATTCTTCAAGCTTCAAAGCTTGATGTTGCTTTTATGCTACATAGCAACCCCTCCAGAAGAAGCAGTAGCTGTCAAGAGAGCCCCCAGGGTTCAATATTATTCAGAAATGTTCCTCTAAAGAATCTTGATTGCAGAGAGAAATCATGGAGAAAATTGAGTCATCCAGACATCAGAAATTATCCAGGAAAAATAGAAAGGAGTCTGTATCAGTTCCTGCTTTCACCTGCCTCCATGACAGTACTCATTCTGCTTTCATTGGCCTTCACTTGTGCCAATATTTGTATTCTGCCACTGTTTTCAAAAATTAAGAGCTCTGAGTGCACACTAAATACTAGCAACAACTTTCTTGAACAGGCAGTAACTGGATATCCACCTGCAGATGCTGCACAACTTCTGCTTTGCTTTTCATCCACATTGATTCCCCTCTCTCCAGTCAGATAACAGACACTGCAGGATCAAATAATGTTTATGTAGTATATCACACACCTGGAAGCATCAGAACTCTGTCCCCCCTCGAAAAATCAAGTCTAAGATGTGTCTACTCTTGCAGCTCTGAGAGCTGATGACTAAAGCAAACAGATTTTTAAAAAGAAAAGGAGGAAGTAGGGAAAGAAGCAGTGTTTAGCAAAATGTTTAAGTTAGTCATATGCTTTTATCTCACGTAGAATAATCTTGAGCCAATTTAATGAGTGCAAGTTAAAATAGACTTTGGAAGGATTCATTTTTACTCTTGAGTCTCCTCAGATGTAGAGCTAATAAAAAGCTGTCTGGGTACAAGAGTTCTTGCACTTCTTTCAGTTTAACCAGAGATTCAAAAGCTAAATCAAACACCCTGGGACAGCTGGAAGGACTTGGAGTGCATACAGCAGTGAGCTGATTCTTCTGATCAGCAGTTTTGTTGTTGTTTTTCCTATCTATAATGATATTGATAATGCTCCTCATGTAATCTCTGTTAATATTATTCTTCTAACAATTAACCAAACAATACAGTACAAGTTATTTGCAGTGGTAAAATGTTACTAATTTTACTGGTGAAGAGATATTGCTCTTGCAATTGTGTTGCAGGAAAGTTCAGAATATTCATACTATTTATTGCACCTTGTCATTGCAGTGTAACTGTTTTGAATATCTTGATCCTCACATGTTGTTTAAAGCAGAGTAGGAAAGTGTAAGAAATGAGGAAAAAATTAAGCTTGTCCAGTCTCTGCTACAGGTTCCACACGTATTTTATATACTAAAGAATTATTGTATAAAATGCAATTGAGTAAGAGGAGCAAAGATTAAGACTCAGGAAGTCCTGTAGTGTGGCTTCAGCCTTGGCTCAGTTTGATATTCAGTCTTCACTCTCTGTCTATCCCTGTGAGTTTACTAAGAGCTGCACTTACAGTGTCAGCTGGAGCCTAGGCTGTGATCTGATAGATCTGCTCTCCTGGGAGGAAAGTGACTGCCACAACATGAGACACTGGCTGCTGTTCCATCACATACAGTGAGATTACGTGCCTCCAGTCTTTGTGCTGAGTTTCATGGTGGAATTCGGGCAGCTGAAAGACTTCAGACAAGATGAAGACAAACTCTTATGCAGTGCTACAGATTCTCCCCATGCTCTTGCACCTGATCTGTGAATTGAAATTTCAGAGAGAAGCCCTGTTGCTCTCCTAGGAGCATAAAAACTATTAGCACAGTAGTGAAGGCAGCTAATTGTGACCAATACCTATCTGCAGAAGAATAGTATCTAGCCCTGACTGTCCGTCATCTGCTGTCTGACTTTTAAGAACTGTATTCCCAAACAATCTGTCTAGAGTTTTCATTAGCAGGACCCAGAAAAAAATCAAAGTACAATACATAAAAGCACAAGTACAGGCTGGGCAGAGAATGGATTGAGAGCAGCCCTAAGGAGAAGGACCTGGGAGTGTTGGTTGATGAGAAGTTCAGCATGAGAAAGCAATGTGTGCTTGCAGCCCAGAAAGCCAACTGTGGGCTTCATCAAAAGAAGCATGGCCAGCAGGTTGAGGGAGTTGATTTTCCCCTTCTACTCTGCTCTCTTGAGACCCCACTTGAAATACTGTGTTCAGCTCTCAGGCCCCCAGAACAAGAAGGACATAGACCTATTAGAACAAGTCCAGAGGAGGGCCACAAAGATGATCAAAGGTCTGGAGCACCTCTCCTATGAAGACAGGCTGAGACAGTTGGGGTTGTTCAGCCTGGAAAAGAGATGGCTCCAGGAAGATCTTATAACAACCTTCCGATACCTAAAGGGGACGACCTACAGAAAAGCTGGGGAGAGACTCTTTGTCAGGGAGTATAGTGATGGGACAAGGAGTAATGACTTTAAATTAAAAAAAAGGGTAGATTTAGATTGGATATTTGGAAGAAATTCTTTACTGTGAAGGTGGTGAGACACTGGAACAGTTTGCCCAGAGATGTTGTGGATGCCCCACCTCAGAAGCATTCAAGACCAGGTTGGATGGGGCTCTTGGGCAACCTGATGCAGTGGGACGTGTCCCTGCCCATGACAGGGAGATTGGAATTAAACGATCTTTAAGGTCCCTTCCAACCCAAACCATTCTATGATTCCATATTCCTTGATGCAACTTTTGATGACAGGACTAGGGTATTTGTAGCATGACTACCTGTAATTTCCATTTTCTTTAGTCCTTCAGTGCTGAGGCCATTTTTGGAAGGATGTTTCTTTTCATTTTAATTTTTAATGTTGATGGTGAGACATATTTTTAATTCAGATGAGATATATGGCCAAGACTGCAGCTAGATTACAAGGGATCTGAGATAACTTTCTTAATCATTCCCCAATACTTGAGTGATGAGCTTTTCTGACACAGGGCAAGCATAAGCTTAAAGTTAGTATCTAGATTTGGTACCTAAATAGCTCTCTATACATCTAGATTCTGCCAAAACCCTGTAAGCTGTATTGTTAGGTTCCATGATTCAGTTCAATTCCATTAAATTTAGCTGCTTAATGCCGTCTGTAATGTTGAATAAAGCACAATGGTCTTTATAAATATTCATTTAGGAGTGTTATGTGATTTGCTTCAATTGCGTAGTTCATTTTTTAAATCATATTAATTACAATAATTTAGAAACACAACATGACAAGAGCTTGACAGCATTGGAAGAACTGTTAGCAAAGATGGATCAGAGCCTCTTTCCTTGATCCTGAGATTGTCAGAGTGGCAAAACTGGCCTCTACTATCAGATGTAGTCACTGCAAGGTTGTCCTAATTTGCAGCTTTATTGGTCCTCAAGCAAATATGCAGCTACCTGGGGATTAAAACTGCATTTAATTTCTGAATTAAGTACAACTAATGTGTGTAAAGTAACTAATTGTACCAGTAAGAATAAGATATTAAACACAACAAAAATGTTAGGACTTAAATCCATGTAGCTGAATTTTCTGACTTACTCTTTTCTGACTTACTCTTTTCTGGCTTATTCTTTTCTTTTCTGACTGTACTTTTTCTCTCTAACACCTCTAATTGGCCCAAACCCAAAAGTATAGGAGGAAGCACTTCTTGATATTTGTGAACTTCTACAGAAGATCTGCTTTAGTGGTACACAAGTTACCAGGCTTTATAGAGAAACACTCTATAAAGGTGTTTTCACCTCTATAGAGGTGAAATTTTATATTTGTGTTACAAACAACTCCAGATACTATTACCTGTTTGTCCTTTCTGTCCTTCAAATCTATAGAACGGGGATTACTCTCTCCAGGTGACAAACTGAAGGGTATTAAAAGTATTAACTTCATTCTAAATTCTTAGAAGAACTAGACTGAAATTCAGAGTTGGAACACAGTTTGATATATTGTTTCTGATGTCCCTATGCCTTTTCAGTGTTTTACATAATGCTGTTTATCCCTTCATCACTTGAGTCAGCCATAGCTATTATCCTTCCCGAGAATCAGCTAATCAGCTTTTCTGAATGAAATCACTCTAAGTGCTTCTTTATTTTGATTCTTGCATAAGTTTTTTTTTTTTTTTTTTTAAATTTCTATGCCATGTTAGTACCTGAACTGGCTGCATGCTCTTTGAATGATCATAAAGAGGAATGGAGTGTTGCAGGAGCAGTAAAAGATCAGCCTTGTTAATGAGCAATGCCTCACTGACTCTGGCTTGATTAATGTCAAAGACTGCTGATCAAAACTCTCTCTCATGTTCTCTGACTGAGTGATTTCTGAGTATCAATTTAAAAAGTCTCATGAGGAAGGCATGAATAAAGGGGTGAAATTCTGCCTGATAAAGAGGGTCAAGCACAGAGCCTCTGATTCACCTAAATCTTCAAAATGGGGCTCAAGCAGAGAGCACCATTAAGTTGAGGAGATAACTCCACAGACCATCTGACCTAAAATTTGCTCTATTAATGTATTTTCTTTCCACTCATTTTATTTGCTCAATTATTCATGATTTTCTTTCAGAATGCTGTGACGGACAAGTCCTACAAAGCTAAGAAGTTATTCCAGACTCAGCAGAAATAATTCCATGCTTTTGGATTTTTCCTATGGCATCTCACTTATTCTCTTTTCCTTTTCCAGCTAGAAAAAATGTAGGATGAGAAGGCTTTGGTGAAGATCCAACTGGTTTGTTCATTAATTGTTGAGAATACATCAAAACACTTCCGGTGAGAAGACAAACAGGAACAAACTGTTCTTAGCTCACAAAATATATCTATATACGGCCATTCTAATGTTATTCCTCTTTTTTGTTTATATAGTTGATTGACAGTTGATGAGCAGAACCATCAATTCCTTTAAGCAGTTGAAAGAGAAGGAGAGGCAATGTAATACGAAGGAAGAGTCAGAGGACCGACTCTTGATGCTCTTCCCCTGTGTTGCTAAGGTGAGGAAGAAACATTTCCCAGTGCCCCGGGACAACTGGGGTGAATCAAAGCCACCCCTCCCTATTGGTGGTAGCTATCTTTCTTCTGGAAAAAGAAGACACAAAAAGTAGAGAAGATACACAGTCTTCTGTAGAACATAAAAAAGGCAGAAAATATTGCATAGAATTTTTAAATTTTTTTTTTTTTTAAAGAAATGAGTCACAAAGCAGTAAGCGTGAGTTAAAGCAGTCTGCTGGGCAGGAAATGCAGTGCTCTTTGCATGTTTGTAAATGCAGGACACAGTAGGGATAAGTAGCAAGAAGAGCTTTTGGAAAGATTATCAAAGTACTTCTACAAAGCTTTGTCATTAAATTACTCCACCTGTTCCTATTCTATGCTCTCTTTGAATCAAATCTTTCTTGCACTCATTCATATACCTGCTGAGCTTTTAACTTTTTATTGCTGCCCAAAGCTTCAGTTTGATTGTTTCCCTGTCTGCTGCACTCCCTTCGGATATTCTGGACATTTATTCGTTTTGCTTTTCTCCTAGCTAGCCTTTTGATTTCTCAGTTTGCAAACTGGGCCTTTACTGTGTATCTAATGAAATTGTCATGACATGAACCAGACATTGTACTGTATCCTGGGAAAGTTGGTTGTTTCAAAGGAGAGAAAATGCATGGGCAGCAGATGCAGGATTAATACGTTCTATTTCAATCTAATTCCACTCACCAGCATACAGTTTTTGTGGTTGGAACCTGAACAGAAATTTTTACAGCTAACACAAGGCTGCTAAGAGCAAAAGCTTTTCTCACTAGTGTCTTCTGGGGCACTTCTGCTTAATGCCTCTTTCCAAAACAACCAGATGCTTTTTATGCTTAGCTCTCTGAGTGAAATCACTAACACATAGTAGAAAAACTCTGAGCCAAATGTATCCCTAGTGTAACTTCATAGCCTTTTATAGGGCCCTCTGTGCTCGAAACCACTTCATGACACATTCAGACTCCTCTTTGTTCTACACTGGCTGGCATTCTTCAGGAACTATTGCACACAGAGATATTTCCTGCTAGCAGGCTTTGTAGGTTTGTGCCAACTTTCTGGAGTACTTGGCAGTGGCAGAGGATCATTTGTAGAATTAGTAGCTCAATTTTATTTGTTCATTTACAGCATTATTTTGCTAAGTGGCCCATTCTTTGAGGAAACCAAGCAGAGTACATTTTTTTTTTTTTAAATAACAATTGAACAATGCTAAAGCTTTGCTACTAAGCACAAATGCTAAGCTAAGAAATGTTAAGAACTCTACTGCTGAAATGTAAAGGCATTCTTTTCTCCTCAGATATACTATTCTTCCGTTTAATTTATCCAGGCAGCACAGTGGTAGCTGATTTCTTCCTCTAGAGAAATGTGCTTAATTCCATTTGTGTAGGAACATACAGGAAGAGAATTCAGTCTTATGGGCTTTTGAGATCTAACCTGCTTTCATTGTAGGAGTGAATGTGTACATATTCAGTAAAATAATAGATTTGTTTCTTTTTAACTATTTCTTTCAAAATAACTTTTACCTAAGCATCCATTACCAATTCTTAACAGAAAAATTTCAAATTTACTTAACATTTGAGTACTGCAGTCGTACTGAATATTCTTTTGTCTTTGCAATTAATACATAAAAATGGTATTTGTGCTGAAAGTACCATAATAAAGTACTAGACTTAGTTTTATTATCTTGTTTGGGCAGAGTTGAAAATGCAGGTTTCATTGTCTTTCTTGAGGTCTGCATTGTTTGACTACATGAATATATGCAGAAAAGGGTAGTAAAATAGAGTAAAATAGATTATTGTGACATTTACAAAAATTATGCATAATTTAATGTGGTTTACCAGGGTGCTTTGAACCTTGATGTGATCTAAAATACTCTTGGCAGCCCCAGTGACAACATAGACTTATTTTCACAGAATGGTTAAAGTTGGAAGGGACCTCTGGTCCAAACAGGGCCACCTAAAGCAAGTTGCCCAGGACCACGTCCAGGCAGCTTTTGAAGATCTCCAAGGAGGAGACTCCACAACCTCTCTGGGGAGCCTGTGCCACTGCCACTGCTCTGCCACCTTCACCGTAAAGAAGTGCTTCCTGATGTTTAGATGGAACCTCCTGTGTTCCAGGTTGTGTCCATTCCCTCTTGTCCTGGCACTGGACACCACTGAAATGTGCCTGGCTCCCCTGTGTTGTCCCCAACAAAAAGCTTCCAGAGAGCCTTCCGTGCAAGAACTCCAGGCTCTTCCACAGTGAGGAGAGGCACAGAAATATTTTCCTGCCACAGTGTCATCACTCATCACTCTTTGTATTCCTTACCCATGTTACAACCCCTGTGGCACTCCAGACACTCCCTACGCCTTGGCAAATGGTTCATTTCAAGCTTTCAGGCCCACGCGCAGCAGTTGGAGTGCTCTAAGGCCTCACTGGTTATCCACCACCCTGCAAGAAACACTGGGCTCCTCAGGCAGTGAGGTGAATGGGTGCCCATGCTCCACACACAGGCAGCCCAGGGAATGGGCAGGGCCACTCCCCTCAGCTCAGCACAATGGCCCTTGGTGGTCTTCAATGGCCCCAAGTGGTCACTGCTGCCACTGCCTCATGTGTGCTACATGATAATCATGCTGAGCCAAGACTCTCAGGCCACATTCTGCTCTGAGAAAGGAGGAGGAAATATTGCAAAGACAAAGGCATAATACCTACTCCTGACATTTGTAGGCAGAATGCACACAAGATTGGTGGTGAGATCAGGTATGCCTGCTATTTGCAATACAATGTTTGCAGTGTTTGCCTTCCACTTCAGTCTTGCAGTCATTTTATAGTACATGAGAATAGAAGTAAAAGCGGCTTAGTATATGTAAAGTGCTTGGGCTGCCAAGTGGTGGTAGCACTATCCCCTGTATGTCCTCAGGAATTTTGATCTCTTATTTCCTCTTCAACATATAATAGAGGAGAAGAGGACTTTGTTCATGGATTTTCCTAGATTATATTATTTTTGGAGAAAGTGAAGTAAATATGGTAATAGTAGCTGGTAATAGTAAGCTAATACAGAGCCATCAAAACAAAACAAAACAAAAACAAACAAACAAGAAAAAACCTGTACTTTGAACAGTGACAGTCAGTCTAAGACAAGAAACTTCCTCAATGATTTGATTGAGTTTCTGAGATAACTTCCCAACACAAACAAGAAACAACAAAACTCATATAAATAAATACTTTTAAATAGCTGGAGTTAAAAGTTAGGACTTTGGCCTTTCCATTCCCTTTTGGAAGATAATCAAATACATAGTGTCTAATGTGATATAAGAACTTGATAAAATCTAAGTGCTGTACAGGCAAGTCCTGCGCTTTCCACTACTTCAGTTCTTTTAGTAAAACCAGTGAGATTTCTGACTTATACAACTGTGGAAATGGATCCATAGGAAGCTAACAAAAAGCTAAAAGCTGAAACAGACATTTCATAATAATTTTTGTAGTGCGATGAACTTAGACAGAAATACACAGAAAAGTAGATTCCTGGATATTTTATTTATTTATTTATTTATTTATTTATTTATTTATTTTAAGGGATCCCATCCTACCATGCTAGTGCAGGGAAAATTATCAGCCGCAAAGAAAAGTTGCTACAATAACAATTGCAAAACTGGGTCTTCAGCTAACTCGCTCACAACAGAAAAATTCAGAGCAATGCACATCAAATAACAATATTAAAAGTCATACCTGATATTTTCTGCAGCTGTTCCCAAATTAGTGCAAGAACTGTAAAATGGTGTCTGCTTATATATGTTTCCTACTGTGCAAATCTCTTCACCTCAATTTCCTTCTACTGTGAATGAATAAAGGCAGTTGGATTATGGGAAGAGATTATGATAAGCAACTGAGGTGACTTCAGTGGCAGTGTTCTTAGTCAGTATACACACAAAAAGTTTTAAAATGCCTCATGAGAGCTAGAACTTATTTTTTTGAGTAACTCACAAATATAATTGTGTGTAGGTTCTTCCATTGCCTAATGGTAAAAAGTTGTTTTTTTTTTTTTTTTTTTCCCCATCACTCAGTGGAATTTAAGGCCCATCTACATGCTCTTTTTTTTTTTTCTTTTTTAATTTTTATAAATTCCCATTTTTAGATTAATCACCTCATGCCTGCTCTCCTATTTTCTACTTTTGACTCATGGAAGAAACAGAAAGTTCAAAAGACAGTTCTATATGAAAAAGAAAAATGTTGTAAATATTCAAGGGTCTTCAAGTGACTAAGTACATCATAAAAAATAAAATATTTCAGTTTTTCTTCAAAATAATATCTATTGCTCTCTTGCTGTTTGTTGGTTTGTGTTGAGTACAATTAGAAGAAATGTTCAATCCTTGATTAATTATGTATATTTACCCAAAGGAATATTTTAAAGTATTTCCATTATAATTTAATTTCTAAAATCGTGAAGTCTTTCATATCTCAATCTACAGCCATATGGTAACACTGAATAACTATTTGTTTTCAGAGTTGGAACATCAACTAATCAGTTGTGCTTTGAAACATTTGCTTTTACTTATTTTACATTTCCTTCAGCCTCCACAGCATTTACAAAATCCATGTCTCCAGTAGTAGAGCTCCAAAACAGTCACACAAACTTATCATTAATAACTTCCTCCCCTGAAGAAGCTGCTTGGCACACGAATCCAACTAATTGCTAGAATATTTCCCAGGACAGATTTCACTTTTCATACCAATCCCATTCAGACCTTTTTCATCTATGTCTGTTATGACACTAAACTGTTCCTTGGACTCATTCTGCCTTGATCAGTTATAAGGAAGTGGGTGGCTTTATTACCTCTACTCTCTACTATCTCTCATTAGACAAAAGTGCTCTCTGCTATCTATCATTAGACAAAAGTGCTGTTCTTTAGTAGGCAAGCTTGACTGTAGGCTTTGGTGGGGGTATTTATTTAAAAATATATAATTAAAAAATAATAATTTTAAAAAATAAAATAAACAATCAATAACAACAATAACAAAAACTAAATACCCATGATTTTCCTTTTTACTCTAAGTGACCAATATGGAGAAATAAACACCCAAGAGTAAGAAGTGCAAAAATGGAGGAGGTGTCTGTCTGCAAGGAGGAATTCTGAACAAGGTCAGGAAAGGCATTTGGTCCAAGGCCTGCAGCAGCTGAGGGGATGTAAGGAGTATATGACAAATATGTCTGCTTATTTACATCAGTGGGGCTTTGACAGGATATTGTTTCCTTTGGACAAAATTGATTTTTCACAGCAGTAGTGAATAGAACGTCATAATGCTAAGTTTCACAATATGACTAAATCACTGGCACCAGCCATTTCATGAAATGCCTGATGCTTTTAGGCATTTTATATAATGACTCAGTGGAACAGTTAAATAGTGTAATACAATGACTATAATTCCAGGAATGACTTTCAGTCATATCATGAAATGAATGATTTGAGAAGATGACTGTAAGGTATTTATAAAATCTTCTCTGTGAGCTGTGAAACAGGTGATATAAACTGGGAGTTTGCCAGTCACTGTTCCAGGCCAAAGATAAATAGTTTTTTGTGAAGAGGTATCATCGATTTGATAAATGATCAGAATTAAAGTGCTTCTTTCATGATTTAATGTGATGCACCTTTTGTAGAAGATCAGAATTCGAAGTATAATAATAATAATAAAACAAAAAGTTATTGCTACCAATAATTTGTAAAAGAAAATAAACACTGTTACTGTCCAGGAAGCTGGCTGAAATATTTCTGGGAAAATGTACTTTTGCTGAAATTTTCTGTTATAATGAAGCCAAATTTTTCATGAAGCTGTATAACCTTGATTTAAATTTTCATCCAGAAGATTGCTGGGGTGCAAAGTTTGCTCGTCTCTTCTAAAATTTACGTATGTGATAAAAAGGCAAACAAAACAACTGCAGATCTGACCTTTCTGAGCAGGAGTTAATGTCATGAGACCTATTTACTTTTACTAAGTATGTTTTATAAATTCTGTCCTTTTTTTTTTTTCATGTAGAAAAACAGGTATATTTTAAACCCTGTAGTTACCATACATATTATCCTCCAGTACCTTTGAACCACTTACACAAAAAAGCAAAAATACGGTCTCAGTGACACCATTCCATTAAGAATTATGGTAACATACCTGGTTGGTGTCTTAGGAAGGAAGTGGTGCATTCTATAATACACTATCTTTTACAAGAAATGTGATTTTGAATGTCTTCAATCACTTCATTAAAAATATTCATACTTAAATACTGTTACTCTGCAAGGGTCATAACATCAAATATTTTAATCAATTTCAATTGATATTCAAAAAACCCTAATATGCACATATCAACATAGATGAAAAACTAAAAACTTGCTTCTGAATAACTACAGCAGCACTATTCTCTTACACTGGAGTAGTTGAATTGATTTTAGTGGAAATACATGAGCATTAAAGTTGAGTAACAAACTAGTAAACATGTCCCCTTGTGTTTAATTATCTCTTAGAAAATCTCTTTTGAATCTTCTGTTTTAATATGAGTTCCTATCGCAACATAAAGAGGTAATGAAAGGAAGATCCATATTCTGAACAAGAAGTTCTGTAATCAGTAACAGAGATAGAAATAAGTTGATTTTTAAAGAGGTATGTTGCTGAATTACAATATGCAAGATGATTTTCCAGTTCCAAGGAAACTACTGAGAAGCAAAACCACTAGTCTTTTAGTACAGTACTTAATAGTACAGTTTTATTTTTAACCAAAACTTACATGAGAAAAGGAAACTTTTTAGAACTTGAAAGATATTTTTGCCTAAATATGTACATATGAGTTGTTCTCTGACCAATTGGAAGACCAGATATATTTAATGAAAATTTTTTATGATGGTAATTTGTGTATCTGCATAAGAAAAAATTGCTAGGAGTATGACTGGGATCTATAAAGATAAACACGCAATGGTATCAGATCACATCCAGATCACAGAGGAAGTCTGAGTTACTTGTGATGTTATAATCCAATAGCAGTGTGGTCTTATTAAAAGATATATGTGAATATATGTGTATATATATATTTGGTAAAGCTATTAAAAAACAAAATAATTTTTATATGATACTGTTTTCCTTCAAATGTAAAACCTTATAAACAAAAATTGTTTTTTATACCCGCTTTTTCTCAATGAGTTTTTTTCATAGGTTTATAGATATTTCACCATACCCAAGTAGAGTTCTCAATAGATTTTTTTTTTCTTAGTAAGTGTGACAGAATTGTGACTAATGTCTTTGTTCTTGGAAGGGTAAAATCAATAGGCACAGTAAACATATACAATCTTATTAATTATTATAAACTTGTCTTCTTACCAGCTCTCCCCATCCTATTCCTGGCAATCCAGAGTTGCCAGTTCTCTCCCTATCCTATTGCTGTTGTATTAAGAACCACATGTGAGATAATTTTCCATTAAAAAAAAGGGGGGGGGGGGGGGGGGAAGAAAATTAATTAAGACAGCACATTTCAAATACTAAAACATCATTGAATTATATATTCAAACTTTAACTGTAGAACATTTATGTATTTTTTATTTTATTTTATTTTATTTTATTTTATTTTATTTTATTTTATTTTATTTTATTTTATTTTAATTTTATTTTATTTTATTTTATTTTATTTTATTTTATTTTATTTTTTATTCTTTTTAAACCAGGAAATTATTTACCTGAGACGTACCGGATGTTAATGATATGATATGATTAATTATCATTATGTAATGATATTTTCCACCCTTTATGTGGAAAACAGGTATTGTAGAGGATTTGCCCTCTGAAATTCCTCTTTCTTCTACTACCTGCTGGTGGAATTTTAATTTAGAAGTTTAATTTTAAATACTAAATTAGGGTAGATGAGTCTGAACCTGAGATACCTAAATTCCATCATAGACATCTAAACCCACTTCTGGGCATAGACTATTTGACTAATAACTCATGAATATTAAATTTTTCCGTTTGAGCGTGCTGTCCTTTCTTTGCTTGAAGCACATAAGGTGAACAAACCTTGTCATCAGACTTCCTAGAAATCTTCAGAAGTTTGGTGTGCTTCCCACTGCCTTCCACATGTCTGTCCTGATCTATCTTTCAGGTAGTAGCAAGGTCCCTTTCAGGGAAGGAAGTACTTGGATCTGATAGCAGCACTCAGCTCTGGCAGCTCATTTGGCACATAACTACAATTTAATACTCTGGAATATAGGCTCGTGACTAATGCATTTGTGAAGGTGTGCTATTACCCAGGTCTAGAGATATGCCAAGAAGAAAAAAAAAAAAAAAAAGGAATGTCTTGTCATTATAATGCCAACATAGTCAACATTTTACTATCAGATGTGTGTCTTTTCAGTCTTCTAAGCACTATCACAATTCTTCATTTATGAAAACATTCCTTTATTGTGTAGGTGTCTAGTGTTTGACGTTATGAAATTTCTTAAACTCATTTATTTCTTAGCAAGAAACGTCTCTGTGTAATAAGTCTTTCATTTTCATCATCCTATATATAAAGAAACTTAACTAGTATGGCACATTTAGGATAAATGCCATGATTTACATCAGCTATAACAGTAAATAACCTTTTTGGAGTGATAACAGGTCTAGATCTCTCTTTCAGTAAAACTAAATTCCATGTATAGCTAGTATCATAAGACCATAACTCTTTCCCTTCTTCTCCTTTGCATACTTAGTTTCCTTCTCACACTTATCCTACATTTTTCGTTCATCTTGTTGCCTATCTACACAATAGGGCCTGGTTTTAACCTTTCTCCTGTGGGATCTGAAAGATATCCTCTCTTTAGAACCTGCATTCACCTGCAAAAGAGTTGTTTCTGTTTTAAAGTTTGTCTTCAGGGCCTCTGAGTTCTTGTAGGGCTCAGAGTAGTGTCAGTGCTTAAACATCTCAATAGACAGAATTTTGATAATTTTAGATGCCAGGTGATGTGGATGTTCCATTGGCTGCAGTTTTTCAGATGTTTTTAAAGCAAGCTTAGAGTCTTATCTGTCTGTTTATATTCTTAAAACCTGAACAAATTCTGAGCCTTAGTACTGAGCTGCTCTGCTTAAACACATTGTGCCTGATGTTGCTTTTTTATACCTAGCCAGTTCATACATTGTCATCCTTCATTGTCAAGCAAAAATGGTTGGCATAAAGAAGTAGTATAGAGTTTTCAGTCATAAAGGAAGTTGTTTTATTTCAGGGTAATTCACATTTTAGTTAGATTAAATGACTGCTAGAAACACCTATTAATGCCTGTTGGCTAGAGCTAATTGACAGTCAATAGGGTCTAGATTTGTACTCACTGTTAGGTGGCATGAATTCAGGTCTGCATGCCCATTAGGTTCCAATTTATTTACTATCATTTGCCTTTGAAAGTTGCTAGCTTCTCATATTTCCATTCTTACTGAATAACTAAAAATATCAGTTCTATGTCTGGATCTAGTGATATGCTATTGTTTCATTCATCTTTTCTCCTTCTGGGTCTTCATGAAAGGTCATTCTGAAATGTTAAGCATCATGCAAAGTGGGCAGAAGAGCTTGAATACCTCCAATTTACAGGCAAGAAAGGCTGTTGGGAATTACTCTCCCTCTGTACTTGACTCTGGTGAGGTCACACCTTGAATACTGTGTTCAGTTTTGGGCCCCTCACTACAAGAAGGACATCGAGGTGATGGAGCATGTCCAGAGAAGGACAACGAAGCTGGTGAAGCATCTAGAGAACAAGTCTTACAAGGAGTGGCTGAGGGAACTGGGGTTGTTTAGCCTAAAGAAAAGGAGGCTCAGGGGACACCTTATCTTGCTGTACAATTACCTTAAAGGTGTCCATAGCAAGGTGGGGATTGGGCTGTTCTCCCAAACACCAAATGATAAGATGAGGGGAAATGGCCTCAAGTTGCACCAGGGGAGGATTAGGTTGGATATTAGGAGAAATTTCTGTACTGAAAGGGTTGTGTGGTATTGGAATAGGCTGCCCAGGGAGGTGGTTGAGTAACATCCTTGGAGGTCTTCAAGAAACATGTCGATTTAGAACTCAATAGCATGGTATAGCTGTGGAATTTGGTACTAGGGCTAAAGGTTGGACTAGAGGAACTTAGAGGTGTTTTCTAACCTGAATGATTCTATGATACTTCCAAAAAATCTCCCTCTGATCATATTGATGGGAGAATGGGTTTCATTGTTCTGACACCCACTCAAAACTTGTCATACACAGATTCACGTGTATTGCTGGAAAAGATTGGCACTTAATTTAGCTTGCTAATCAACATGACTTTATTAATGTAATTCTCTAACTGACATTTACAATGCTTAGACTATCTGCTCATGAATATACTTTTCTAATGTTTTCTGGTTAGGAGCTTATATTCCAGATAATGAAATTTTACTTTATTGAAATTTTACCAGTTTACTTTATCTCGACCTCGCTCAAGTTTTTGGTTCTACTGCTTATTTCCTCATTATCTCTAACTCAGGGACATGGGAAACAGCGCAAAGCCACCTGCGAATTCCTTTCCCACAAAACAGCACAAAGCTCCCTGCAAATTTCTTTCCCACAATAGGACATCACAAATGCAAAATTTCACTGGACAGAAAGAAAAGAAAGATAGGAAGGAGGGACTCTACTATGGTTCTACCTCAGATAAAGAATAGACCATTAGCTCAACCCTTAATACCTAGAGAAGGTAGAAGAGGGTTGTTAAGCAGACTCAGAAAGGAAGCTTGAGTTGGAGTTTGTGTTTATCAGACACCAGAAAATCTGTTCCTTGGGCACCATTTCCTCTCTCACTCTTACTCCCACTGTTCTGGATGGTCTGATGTCTAAGAGAGAGTAATTTATGATGCAGCCCTAACAATCACAACTACACATTCATTGGAAATTTGGCTTTGTTGGCTTTGTTCATAAAATTGCTTGCTGTTCCTCTGGAACAATTTTTTGTAAGACCATATTTTGTATCTGTGGGCTTTACAATTAAAATTGATACTGAAGTTTTAGCCCGTGTTATTGCCAAATTTATTCAGAAGGAGGAACATCTACAAACAAATATATTGACTTTCCATGGAACGAGCAGCCATTTAATCCACCCTGGTGGAACATTCTTGCTAGTTTAAATTCTGGATGAATGGAGGATATTTTATCCAAAATACTTTTCTGTCCCATCAAACCAACTCCAAGCAGCTAGTTTCTGGTTCATATTCACCAGCCCTACAACACAAATGGGAAAGCTAAATTTGCTGATGCAACAAGTGTAGGGATCAGGAAAGACAGAAATTCAAATCTGATAGCAAAATTTCTCTTTCCTTTAACACATGAATATTTCAAGAAAACCTGTATTTATTAAAGAAGGTCAGAAGAAAAAGACAAGGTTGAATAACTCTTTTCTTGATTTTTAAGCCTTTAGCAGTATAGTCTCATATATATGCAGCTTGCTAATCATTAATTTGTCATGAAATTCAGGAGGGAAGGTTTATTCCTGTGCTATAATTTATTCCTTTTTTCCATTCTTGTATTTCAGAGGAGTTCAAAATAAATAGAAACTCTTCAACGACTGCACCCAAGTAATTATTTTCTTTTAACAAGCTTATTAGTTTATTGGTTTATGTTGAAGTGGGCTTCTCAGTTATTATATCTAATTTACAGTACATTATGTTTTGAAGAATGATACGATGATAAGTGCCATATTAGAGTGTCATCATTTGCAATGCAGTAGTTAAGGGTCTGTCAGCATTTGTGTTTCATATCCTTTTCACTCAATGGCTTCTTATAACTTAGTTATTGAAAGAACTGGCTCATGATTCTGTCTTTCAACAATTCAGTATAAAATTATTTCTGTAAGTTTTATTAAAAGGTCTTTGTGTAAATTTTGAAAATTGTGCATTTTTTATGTAATTAATATTATAGTTTTATTTAAAGCTTTGCTTCAAACAGTGTTTTAAAGAAATAAACATATTTTAAATGAAAATATATAATATCCATATGTGTTTATAAGTGTTTGGGTACTTCGTATAATAAAGGATACAATTGATTTTTTAGTTTGGGTATATCATGGAAAATGTAGTTTGAGGTAACTTAAAAGCTGCAAACATCATTAATGATAAAGACCAATACATTAACAAGGCATCAAACATGTTAGAAGGCTTTAAAAAAAAGGCTACCTTATCTTTGTTAGGGCAGGCATCTAATCTAAAATGATTCAGTCTTGGTTCTTGACTAATACATTTCAAG
The DNA here is from genome assembly GCF_040182565.1 of Anser cygnoides. NCBI lineage: Eukaryota > Metazoa > Chordata > Aves > Anseriformes > Anatidae > Anser > Anser cygnoides. The sequence continues at coordinate 18,850,300 of NC_089873.1, forward strand.
TTTGATCTTATCAATGTTTATAAATATCTTAAGTGTGGGAGACAAAGGGCCATCCTCTTTGGTTTGTGGGGTTTGTGGGGCAAGGGGCAATGGCCACAAAATGGATTATGGGCCACACCAATATGAAAGAACTTCTTCACAGAGGGTGACAGAGCACTGGAACAGGCTGCCCAGGGAGGTTGTTGAGTCTCCTTTTCTGGAGATATTCAATACCCATCTGGACGCCTACCTGGGCAACCTGCTCTAGGGAACCTGCTTTGGCAGGGGGGTTGGACCCGGTGATCTCTTGAGGTCCCTTCCAACTCCTACAATTCTGTTATTCTGTGATTCTGTGAAATTTCCTTACTACCTGTAATCAAGAAAAAGAAAAATTTCTGTACATTATAACTGCCTCTCATTCTCATCAAAAGCAACGACACTGCTTTTGCATTGCAATGCAACTACTCAGACATTTATATTCATACAGAGGTTCACTGATATTAACATCAAAAGAATAAGGGCCTGCTCTCCTGGATTAGCCTGAAATACAGGAACAGTAGTTCCCATGTAGCTGAGTCAAGTATGACATTCATCATATCTGAGCAACCATCTGCCTGGATATAAAACCATGTTTTTATTGTAGACTAAATGTTATACAGAAAATGGGTTGTTTCTTAAAACAGAGTCTGAATACGTTTACTTAGCCATATTTAATGTTGTTCTATGTAATTGAACAAGTGTAGCCATACCCTACTACCTGTTGTTGTCCTCAAAAAGAGGAAGCTAGACTTTGGACAAAGAGTAAGAATCAATGTAATACGGGATGCAAACAGAGACTTAAGAAATAATCATTATATAAATGCACAAGTACTGTGTATATAGTGTGGAGGATAGAAGGGCACAAACAGGATCATCAGCTTTGTTAATTAGCTTTTCAGTTTTCAGAGACTTTTTTTTTTTTTTTTTCCCCTCAGACTGGATCACAATTTCTTAATCTATGAGACTGACTACCTAAAAAATCTTTCCATGAGCATTCTTGCTGCCTCTTTGTGACCAGTTATATTTTCATCATGTCATCCTCTTAGATGAGTAAAGGTCAGTCAAGGGTAGAGGACATATAAAAGAGTTACTGTTAAAGTTTATCAGTGCAGAGTATTAAACAAGACAGAGAAATGATGAATAGAGGAGTAAAAAGTAAAAGCCGAGAACAACAAAACATTGGAAGCATGGCTGCTGCTATTCCCTTTGGACATGTAACTAATGTCACAGGAGTTTGAGGCTGCCTCTGCTCTCTGACGGGTAACTTAAGGAAGACAGAGTAAAGATATATATCCATTTTCAATTTTGGGCTAACTAATAATTTAAATGGAATGAAAGAAGATTTCGTAGTAAAAGCTGAATTCTTTGTTTTCTTTCCAAACTGGAATTAGTTTTTTACCTGAATCCAAAGTTCTCCCAAGGTCTGGATGATATGTTTCTCCATTTCATTACTTTCAGCAGCTTGATAATTTGGACAGTGTACTCAGCAGTTTGGGGTATTAGGACCCCAGAAGGTTTAATTCTGTCTTACAACACAATTTAATGAACCTGTAACTTGACAGAGACCTTCTTATTATAGTCAATGACTATAGATTTGATTATTCATCTACAAGAAAGCACAATATGGATAGCTTCCCAGAATGTTGGTGGCCACGGTGAAAGAACTCATCAAAGTCTCAGAGGTGACAAATAGCTCCTAGTCCATGTTTTATACTCCAGCTGCAGTGCACTCACCACAGAAAATGCAAGGTAGCACAAGATATTTATTTTATTTCAGTAGTGCTTCTCTGACAGCCAATGCCTTCTGAGAAGTCACTAGTGTTGAATAAAATACTACAGACATCTCCAAAGTGAAATTTTCTAGGCAGAGGAAAAATTGAGCAAAAGGCATTTAAATCTGGATGTGTACTATATAATTTTTCTATTTTCTTTTCGTTGTTGTTTAAAGAGACAAATGAATTTCCATATAATTTTACAACACAATATACTGTAATAATCATTCAGAATTCAAACACTTTTACATTTAATGACCCATTGAACATATGTAGATATTCATTTTATTAGCAATAACCCTTTCCAAGATAGATGTGCATCTATTGTTCTGTGTCTGATTGGGAATTCAGTGATTCAAACATGGCCAAATGGTTCTGTCACATGAAACTGTGCAAATTGACCCAATTTTTCCAGTGGAAGGAAGGAAGAAAAAAAGGGGGGGGGGGGGGGGGGGGGAGTTGTAGCTCAATTCTCTCCATGGGAAGGTTATCAAGTTCTGATGAACAGGAGTTTGCACACACCTAATCTTTGCCATGTTTGTTATCATTCTTTTGCAGAGCAACATGATGAGCTGGGCTAGTTGAAGAATAGCTCTGCCTCCAATATAACAGATATCTGCTAAAGGAAATGTCACTACAGCTGCTGAACCACTATTTACAGTATAGGTGTGTTTAAGAACAAGCTGTTCCTGGATCATTCTTCACTGTCCCCCAGCCATTCTCTGTGTGGTAGAAGTTTCTATAAGCTCTTGATTTTGCTCAGACTAGGTCCCAGATTATTATACTCCCTGTCTCCAGCAGAATCATAGGTATAACGCCTGCAACAGTGCTCTCACAAACAGTTTCTGGTGATAGACTCATCTTCCCTACCAAGTAAAAAACTGTTAAAGTTTTGACCCTTTCTGGATTTTGTAATTTTTCCATGTGCGTGCATGAACTGTTTGTTTATTGTATCCAAATTTCACTCTCATTACCCATTGATGTATATTCAGGGTAGGATTAGTTTCAGGCCCCTAAATTAGGCAGACAAGATCTTCTCTTCTATTCCTTCACATGCCTTTTATACTTTATCTTGCACAGAGGCATGTGCTTTAGGAGGAATGCATGCCTACGACCTTAAAATTTTGGCACAAGTTTGTGGCCTAGGTTAGGTAGATTTCAATCAATTATTTTCATTATTTTATCTTCTTTTTTGCTTTCTCTAACTGCCTCTGCAGGAAGGCTTAACCAGTTTGAAAACGTAATAAATGTATCCATGACATTATTAAATATATATAATATGGTAAATCTCACATTTCCCACAAAATCCACCAGTAACTTTTGCTTTCTGGATGACTGGTGTCTTCCAAGAATGTAACCCATTGATAATTAAATGAGCAAGTTTTATTTTCAACATAACACAACAACACAAAAGCAAAAACCTCACCATATAAACATTGCAATGCATTCTTCTCTTTAAAATGTGTACTTTGACTGCCCAGTGTAGCAAGTAACAAAGTGTAAGTGAAAAACATGTGGATCAGTCTCTATTCAGGTAGTGTTCTAGTGCTCAGCATCCTGACCAGCTTTTGCCAAAAAGATTTTGAGAAGCTACTTTCCATAAAGCTTGTGTTTGCTGGTGTTTTACATGCCAGTCAAGCTCATTCACTCACTAGCTGTAAAAGATGAATTAATATTTGTAGTCTTGGTCATGCTATGGGCATAAATCTGACATCTGCTTTCAGGAAGAGAAGAAACACTGAACAGGTGCGGCTGTAGATATTGTGCAGGTATTATACAATACTATTATTTTGAGAAGGGCTATTATTTGGAAATGGTTGTGACTGGTATACTATGGTACTAATTCAACCTTTTAACATCCAGTTTATATGCTATGACCTATGAGAGAGAAGTAAAACCTGAGGGTTGTAAAATGTGTTTCATGTTTGCAGGCTGAGTATTTTGGTTCTGCATTTTAAGAATATTAATCAGCAAGAAATATGTCTTATCAGCATTTTTTTTTCAGAACTATTACAGTGCATATGGAAAATACATTTGAAAGTTACTTATTGACATTCTCAACATTCTCCTTTCAAAAGGAAATAAATAACAATGATCATTTCAACCATCCCAGGAGACCTTGGAAACCAAAAAATAGCAGATTCATTTAGAAAATTGATAGTGGTCTCGGAACATAACATAGTCCTAGAGAATTTTAACTCTAAAATCCCTCATTTTCCCAGGGGTGGAGTTGGAAGAATGAATAAAAAATAAAGACATAACAGCATCAACAACAACAACTAGTAGGTAGGAAATTAATTTAGAATTGGGAAGACCAAAGTTCAAGCCTCAGTTCCACTAGATATTTAAATTATATTGAAAGAATCCAACAGAAAAGGCAGAAATGTTAACCTATTTTTTTTTTGCTGAGAATGGAATACAATGGATTAAAGCATTTGAATGCAAGGCTGCATGTTAAATTCAATTCTCTAGCTTCTGGGACTGTTTGTGGGGATGAGGGTCTCTCTCTACTTTCTCTTGAAAAATCATGAAATCTTGCAGATTTTCACTTTGTTAAAAATGTTTTATTGTCTAAGTTTACATTTTAGCTTCCCAATTATAAAAATTTAGGATTTGGGTTTTACATAACAATATTCTCTTGTCCCTCGTGACAGAAAGTTCTAATCTCCGGTTGGTTTGGAACCAGTATTTCTTTAAAACAGAAAATACATCTCTCCGTTGTGATTGAAGGAAGGGAAATTATGCACTGAGATACGCTATATCAGCCTGTATCCAAGGACACTGAAAGAATTGTTTGATGTCCTTCAAGGCCAATCTCCACCATAGCTGAAAAGTTATCGGGACTGGAGAAAGACTCCAAATACTGGAGACAGGGAAATGTTCAAAAATCCATCTTCAAAAAGGCACAAAATTAAACTAGAAGAGCTAAAGGGCAGTGAGCCTTGGTCTCTGGGAAAATTACAGAGGCCTCTATGAGCACATTTCTAAGCACAAGAAGGAGCAGAAGGTGATTGGGAACAATCAACATAATTTAGCAGGCGTAAGTTTTGCCTCACTCACTGACTTGGCCCTGAAGATTGAATAATTGGATGAGGGGAGACAAGTAGATAGTATTTATGGGACAAGGTTTTGGACATGATCTGCCACAATACTCTGATATCCAAACAAGGATACTATAGTCTGGATGGGTAGATAATTAGAAGGGTTAAAATCAATTGAATGGTCGTGCTGCATTCTTAATGGATTTTACTCAACCTGTAGGCTGGTAAGTGGACTACCACAAGGGTAGTATCTATCCTGGGTTCATGTCCTATTTAAATTCATTTTTTATGACTTGGAGGAGACAATGGCATATACTCTTGAGATCTTTGCAGCTGACACCTAATTGGGAGACCTAGTTTGTTTGAGAACAGAAGGACGCTTTCCATCATTTATTGGCAGTCCTGGCTATCGGGGGAGGTCCCAGTTGACTGGCGGCTAGCCAATGTGACGCCCATCTACAAGAAGGGCCGGAGGGCAGACCCGGGGAACTATAGGCCTGTCAGTTTGACCTCAGTGCCAGGAAAGCTCATGGAGCAGATTATCTTGAGGGTCATCACGCGGCACTTGCAGGGCAACCAGGCGATCAGGCCCAGTCAGCATGGGTTTATGAAAGGCAGGTCCTGCTTGACGAACCTGATCTCCTTCTATGACAAAGTGACGTGCTTGGTGGATGAGGGAAAGGCTGTGGATGTGGTTTACCTTGACCTCAGTAAGGCTTTTGACACAGTTCCCCACAACATTCTCCTCAAGAAACTGGCTGCTCAGGGCTTGGACTGGAGTACGCTTCGCTGGGTTAGAAACTGGCTGGATGGCCGGGCCCAGAGAGTTGTGGTGAATGGAGTCAAATCTGGTTGGAGGCCGGTCACTAGTGGTGTCCCCCAGGGCTCGGTACTGGGGCCGGTCCTCTTTAATATCTTTATCGATGATCTGGATGAGGGCGTCCAGTGCACCCTCAGTAAGTTTGCAGATGACACCAAGCTAAGTGCGTGTGTCGATCTGCTCGAGGGTAGGAAGGCTCTGCAGGAGGATCTGGATAGGCTGGAGCGATGGGCTGAGGTCAACTGTATGAAGTTCAACAAGGCCAAGTGCCGGGTCCTGCACCTGGGGCGCAACAACCCCAAGCAGAGCTACAGGCTGGGAGATGAGTGGTTAGAAAGCTGCCTGGCTGAGAAGGACCTGGTAGTATTGGTTGATAGTCGGCCTAATATGAGCCAGCAGTGTGCCCAGGTGGCCAAGAAGGCCAACAGCATCCTGGCCTGTATAAGAAGCAGTGTGGCCAGCAGGTCTAGGGAAGTGATTGTGCCCCTGTACTCGGCTCTGGTGAGGCCGCACCTTGAGTACTGTGTTCAGTTTTGGGCCCCTCGCTACAGGAAGGACATGGACGTGCTCGAGCGAGTCCAGAGAAGGGCGACCAAGCTGGTGAGGGGTCTGGAGAACAAGTCTTACGAGGAGCGGCTGAGGGAGCTGGGCCTGTTCAGCCTGGAGAAGAGGAGGCTCAGGGGCGACCTTATCGCTCTCTACAGTTACCTTAAAGGAGGCTGTAGAGAGGTGGGGGTTGGTCTATTCTCCCACATGCCTGGTGACAGGACGAGGGGGAATGGGTGAAAGTTGCGACAGGGGAGTTTTAGTTTGGATGTTAGGAAGTACTTCTTTACCGAAAGGGTTATTAAGCATTGGAACGGGCTGCCCAGGGAGGTGGTGGAGTCACCATCCCTGGAGGTCTTTAAAAGACGTTTAGATGTAGAGCTTAGCGATATGGTTTAGTGGAGTACTTAGTGTTAGGTCGGAGGTTGGACTCGATGATCTTGAGGTCTCTTCCAACCTAGAAATCTGTGATACTGTGATACTGTGACCTAGACAGGCTGGAGGAATGAGGAAAAGGAACCTTGTGAGATTCACCAAGGACAAAGGCAAAGTCAAAGCCAACCATACCCTGGGCTGCATCAAAAAAAAAGCATGGCCAGCAGGACTAGGGAGGTTATTCTCCCTCTCTACCCTGCTCTTGTGAGACCCCACTTAATATCTGGAGGGCTGGGGGCTCTGGGGCCCCCAGAACAAGAAATACATAAACCTATTAGAACAAGTCCAGAGGAAGGGCACAAAGATGATCAAAGGGCTGGAGCAGCTATCCTATGAAGACAGGCTGAGGGAGTTGGGTTTGTTCAGCAAGGAGAAGAGAAGGCTCCAGGGAAACTTTATAGCAACCTTCCAGTACCTAAATAGGGCCTACAGGAAAGCTGGGGAGGGACTCTTTGTCAGGGAGTATAGTGATGGGAGGAGTAATGGCTTTAAACTGAAAGAGGGTACAGTCAGATTAGTTACAGGAAAGAAATTCTTTACCATGAGGGTGGTGAGGCACTGGAACAGGTTGCCCAGAGACATTGTGGATATCTCATCCCTGGAAGTGTTCAAGGCCAGATAGTATGGGGCTTTTAGCAATCTGTTCTAGTGGAAGGTTTCCCTGCCCATGGCAGGGGTTTGGAACTAGATGACCCTTCCAACCCAAGCCATTTTATGATTCTATGATATATATCTCACTGAAGATATATCAAAAAAATGTATGTCTTCATGTTTCCCCATGAAGCCAGCGGAAAAGGCTCTCCTCAGTGATAGTGTAGTTTCTCTCCATCCTGGGAAGTTTTCAGGACCCAACTAGATAAAGCCTTGAGCTGCTTGGTCTGACTTCTCAGCTGACATTTGAGTAGGAGGTTGGATTACTTTTCATTTTATTTTTTTAACTACCATTTCTTTACTTTCTGAACTGTATGTCCATGAAGACATAATTCCATAGGCATAGCTAATGTACTCAACACCAGGATAGAGAAGTATTCCTTGAACCTCTCCAAACCCTTTGAAAATTCCAAAATTCCAAACCCTTTGAAATTTCAATAGGAATTAAAAGTAATATAGGAGAAAACTGTTCTTTCAAGATGAGGAAGTTCTCTGACAGTAAGATAGAGCACAAACACACTTGAATTAAGTAGGAGAGCACCAGCAGGAATAAATAGATATTTCAGGTAGTTAGGGAAACAGCCTGTCTCATAGGACTCTTAGTTTGCCAAATTTAACAAAGAATTATAGCTGTTGTATAGCATTTTTGAATTATTTTATGCCAGTTCTGTAGCAAGAACTGATTTCTGATATTCTGATATTCTCTGAAAGAAATAAACTGAATCACAGGACACGGTTGACTTCTTCACTCATCTGTCAGTCAGGAGAAACACCACGACATTCTTTCTTATAGCTGGAATAAAAGTGACAGTGATATCCCCTTTCTTGATCCTGTCTGAGAAATGAAACAGAATGTTGCTTGCCTGTAGCTAGTCAGATGAGAGAAACTCATGATAAACAGCTGGCATGACATGCACATTTACCAGACATATAAAGAAAAGGTACATTATATGCTTCATATAAATATGTGTTCAAAATCCCTCCTAATAACATACTTACATTACAGTTTTGGAAACTGATCTTCCTTTTGTAATTTTATCAAATCATTGAAACCAACGAGACTTTTCATCTGTGTAAATTTTGGCAAATCAGTTTGGCGCATATGACACAAATCTTGACACTCATATAAGCGGACTTCCTTTTAAAGTTCTATTGATTGCTGCTATGATGCAATGATCTACTGGCCTGGTCCTCTGAAAGGATGGAGTTTTAATCTTCATTGTATTCCTATATGAACACACAGAGCCTTAACATTTAATGGGGATTCGTACCGGAATTGTACTTTTAAATGGCTCTCAACTCTAGATATATATTCTCCATTAGAAACATTACCTGAACTTGAATTTGCTTGCTTTTTAAACTCTACTTAAAAGAGCTTTGACAGAGTTGGAAAAACTATGATGTAAACATCATTTAATTTTGTTTGGAACATATTTTTCTGATGAAATCTTGGTTAGCAGTGATTGACTGTAATTATGGAGATATAAAAAGCACTTAAATTCTGAAGAACAAGTTTCTGGACCACAGCACTTTAAGTCTTTTCTCCTCTTCTTTCCCGTGGATGTTTTTTAGGAGGTACTGCGAAATGTTTTGGAATTAATCATCTGGAGAAGTATTACACCTAAATTTATAAATAAATATTTTGGGAAGAGATGGATAATTTTTATCTGTCTGTTAATTATGAATTATCCTGTAAACTCAGTCTAATTAAATGAAACATTTCATATGTTTTATTAATCCAAAGCTATAGACTGAATGAGTCCTTTTGTTTACATTCAGACAAGCATTATAATACCTGCTTATCTGTAAGCCATCAGTTATTAGGCTCTGAGATTAATTTTCGAACTATGTTTTTGCCTTTCCTTAAACTGAACTTTTATGTTAGCTAAAGACATTGTGCCTTGGTCTTATACATTTCTTACCCACCTGTCTGCTTTGCAATGTATTCATAGTCAGGACAGACATTAACATATTTGGACTATATCCAAAAAAATCTATGTTGGTCTCACATGAGCAAATTCTGGACGTCTAGATAGCACTTCTGAATTTCCACATCACATCAGTAGATCTGATGGCACAAAACCTTTCTGATAGAATTCATCAGAACCTGATGGAAGCTGTTTTTTGACTGTTGGACCAAAATGACAAGCTGGCCAATACAGCCAAGGCTTTTATACTTTAAGCTCTGAGTCGTTTGTTTTCAATGACTCCTCCTACTCTCCATTGATTTCTGTTGGTATTCACAGAAAACATGGAGGAACCCACTGCCTTTATTATGCATAAATTATTCCCTTGTCTAAAAGGCAGTTGCAGGGATTTAAATGCTCCATTTGCTAAGCAGATGGATTGTTAAATTGTTTTTACAAGTTAGTGATTGCTAATTTAATGGCAGTAGGAGAAAAGAAGAAAAATACCGTAACATTTTGCCCTTCTGAAATATTTCAACACCTATTATTCCTTCAACCCTTTATCTGGAAAAAAAATAAATTAGGGAAAAAAAAAGGAAAGAAAAAAGTGGGAATGGTGTAAGTGGTGATCTGCCTAGAAACTGAAGTTCAATACTGCTTCTTGTATCTCTGTTGCTGTCTTTCTCTTTAGTGCTTGCAATTTGAAAGACAGCAATAATCCTAGTTTCTAGGTGTCTGTCATCCTAGAGAAGGCAGATAAAAACCTGTATCGAGACTCACTGGTCCTTTTGAACAGGAAGACACAATAAAATTATATAACTTAATTTTCTGTCTTTGTGGGTGTTAATAATCTAGATTAGTCTAGCTGACTCTCATGATTTTAATTGAAATCTCTTGAAAGTATACACTATTTTGGGGTGAGCATCTCAGCACTATATTTTTCAAAGATCAAAAAGTTCTCCTACTATGGCTGAGTCAAGAGAAAGAAAGGAGCTCTTCTTACTCAACAGAGAAAAGAAAGCAAGCTCTTCTTTTTTTTTCTTTTTTTTTCTCTTTTCTTTTTTTTTTTTTTCTTTTTTTCCTTATTTCACTGTTTCTTAGTTCAGTTCCAAAGTCAGTAAGTGAGATACAGGAATGCCCCAGAGTTTGCTGAAAATGCAATTACAATATCATTACAGCTTTAAGCAGAAGGGTGTCTGAACTCAAAGACAAAAGTTGTTGGATGAAGAGAGTATCACCTTTTTGAGAATCTGTGATTCAATTTAACTTACCCATTAACAAACATATCTAGCTAAACAAAACATAAAGAAAAAATAATAAAAAATAATAATAATAAAAAAACAGCTTCCCAAGTTGCACTTATCGTGGTTCAAGCAACTGTTTTTTTTTTTTTTTTTTTTTTTTTTTAGTATATATATATATAGCATTATTTTCTGTGCTCCTTGGGGGGGAAAAAAGGAAAAAAAAAAAAAAAGCAAAGGTGCATAAAGCAAAGATCAGTCCCAACTTGCGAAAAGCATTTGGATTTTAATATCACAGAATCAAACAATCACAGAATGTTAGGGACTGAAAGGGACCTTGAAAGATCATCTAATCCAATCCCCCTGCCAGAGCAAGAACACCTAGATCAGATCACACAGGAACACACAGGAATATATAAAGATAAAATTAGATATAATATTATATCATATGTATAATTATATATAATATTTATACATTATATACATAATCATATCTATTGTTATTATAAATATATTATTATATTACTATATTATATTGTATTGTATTGTATTGTATTGTATTGTATTGTATTATATTATATTATATTATATTATATTATATTATATTATATTATATTATATTATCTTGTATTGTATTATTAAAAGATATAATTAGAAGGGTAAGCATATATTATGGTATTGCAGGGAAACGAAGATAAGGTGAAACTGCCACTCACTGAGTCAACAAATTCTGATGTAACTCAGAACTGTAAAGAATTTTGCCTATAGGAGTCTTTTTTTCATGGCTAATAATCTAATTTATATTTTTAAGACTACTTCAAAGAAAAAAATACAAACATTATTACAATTATAGTTCATTACTTACACATGTATTTCCATAAAACACAAAATTTATTAAGATCAATAATTAAAACATAATCTTTCTCAACTTTTTCAATGTCTCTGTAGAGACTTGCTTGAGAAGGGAGTCTCTTATTTACCCATCACTTCATCACTTCTTCTTCCCTTTTTCTTTTCCCCGCAATTCTATGTACATCTGTTATTCTTAGTTTGATATTTCTTTAATTAACATTTTCCTCAAATTCCAAAGGGAAAATATAGATCTTCAGTGTTTCTTGGTTTGTCATTATAAATCTGACATTACATGTAATCTACAATCTGTAAACTAACTGCATAATTTTATGGTGCTTAAATTTCTTAACTTTGACTCAGTTCTCTGTCTAGAGTGTCAGGCCACACTACAGTCATTTAACACCTTAACTATTGGGCCCTGTCCTTTGTCTTTCATATTCCTTCTTGCAAACCTGTTTGATACCTTTCTCTGTGGGTCCTCACACTTCATGTTTGCTTGAAGTATCCTCACGCATGTGGATCCCAGTGATTATCTCTGTACTTTTGGGTTATATTCCCTACCTTTCCCCTTGGATTCTCCTTACTTGAGGTATTTGTTTCTGAGTTCTTTCAACCATTCATTACTTTATGAAATTTTCTTTCATAGTTTTGGTTAACAAACTGGCTATTTACACTTGAGCAGGTTATAACCATAGTTACTGTCCACAACAAATCAAACTAGGAATGAACTAAGTGGAGATATTTTCATGCCTATAACTAGAGGTGGGAGAAGAGCATAAGTCTAAATCTCATTATTGCCACCCGAGAAGTGCTAGTATTTCAGGATAAAATACCTTTTATTCTGTCCAGTTACACTTTAGACAGTAAACATAATCTATTTCTGTCATTTCTCAGTGTCTTCTCTCAACTGAGAGAATCTAAATTTCTCAGTCCCTGTCAATTGTCCTTTCCATTTATCAACCCACTTGACATATGCTAAATTTTCTCCATCCTACCTAACTGGCACTAGCTGTATAAAACTGATTTTTCTGGTTTGCTGTCAAAGCATTCTATACAGCAAGGCCAATTTCTGCTTTCATACAGATCTAGAATAACCCAAAATAAATTTGAATGACTCCAAATTTATATCATTATATGTCACAGGGGAATTTGTGCCTTGGCAACAATAGATGCTTCTTCACTTAAAGATAACCCTGTGAGTGTATATCTACAGAGAACACTTTTGTATAGCCAGCTTATTGGCTTCATTCTAACTGCAACAGCACAAAACTCAGTATGGGCTAATTTGTCTTCTTTCACTTTGACTGTAGTGAAGAAGTACCTCCTATATTACGAAATTTCTACTGTAGGAGCAGAAGGTTATTATAAGTAACCTAGCTTTTCTAAATTATTTTCTTAGCATCACATCAGATTTTTCAGTGTTTATAGGTTTTTTCTTTAGGTTCAATATCTATATTTTTCTATCATTCTGTCATCCAGTAGAATGTTGCCACAGCTGTGAACATTTGCAAACATAGATGTAAGATTTGTTTTAAACAGTCTTTTCACAATTTGTCACTTTTGAATTTTGCTGTACTGCATGTCTTGCAAAAGAACAGTACCAAAATGAGATCAAATTTCAAAACATGCACTTTCTCAGCAAGTTTATCAAATAGCAAAACATGTTAAAATAGCTTCTGAGAATGAGTAATAGCAAAACAGCAAACAGCAGTACGCTCCTGACAATATTGTCTGCTCTTTCCAGAAATAAAGAATCTGTAAATTAAAGCCACTATCAGCTTCAAAAATAGTATGAAAATTGCTGCACAATACATATTATGCAAAGATCGAAGCAACTTTGCAAGTATAAGCTTGCTACACAGAGAATTTTAGAAACAATTGTTTGCACTATTATTGTTACAGAGTCAACACAGTATCATATGGTATTTTGCTTAGTCTTTCAACAGTCACAGAATGGAATAACAATGTATAATGTGTGATACCACACTTGAAAAACCTGTCAATGTCAACACATGGTTCAATACCATGTGTTTCATTATTATTGTTCTTTTAAAAATATCTTATGATTACATCCTTTTAATGAGTGTTATGAATGTTACAGAATTACTCTTGTCCTGAGGTAGAATTTAACTCATTATAAGATATAGCTGCATTATAGGATACAAAGTCTTAAAGTAATTTCTGTAAGAATTTATATATTTTTTAATTATTTTAAAATTCACTGGAATAAAATTGCTTGCTTTTAACTTCTTTCTCTGCATTTACATAAAACTATAGCATTTAAAACAAAATGGAGCATCATATACTATCAAGAAAGCAAATGTCTTTGCATTCTAGACCTTAGATACACACATTTATATTGATCTCACTGTTTACTGGCATACAACATTACATTATTTACGCATAAAATACACTGCTAAATCAGAATTTCAACAATTATTAGTGCAAGTCTGAACATCTTCTCTGCCTGTTTTTTAATTACTTGATTTTGTTTGATTTTATTCACAAAATAATTAGCTTACTAAGCATCTTATTATTGCCAAGGCATGTTTTATACAGATCTTCACCATTGTGTAAACATTGCATTAGTGAACACTGTAACACTTGAGATGTTCACCATTCAACCTACTAAAAGTAACATTTTATTGAGGTTAGTAATTTCCTTTAAAATTAATTTGCTTTGGTCCGTAATATTTCCACATTGTTTTTGTTTTCTAAACCCAAAGACAGGTGTAGAAAATAATTTTATGAGCAGTCTTTTGAAGCTGAAGATCAGGGCAGACTTTTAACCCATTATTTTCAGACAGTGAAAGCAGTGTCTTTCACATTTCTTGAGATCTTCTCTTCCTTTTTAAATATTAGGCAAGTCTGTTTTCTAAACCCATGTTACATATAAGCATCATTTAAGAACTGATTAGAAAATGCAACATACTGTAAATTGTACCAAATAGAGTTCCTGTCAACAACTAAGGTAAGGGTCTTTGACTCTTATTCCTTGAAACAAAAATCCTCAAATGGAAAAGTCTGTTTCAAGGTTCAGTCTACACCAGGCCCAGTGGGAAGAGGCCTGCTGAAGAAAGAATGCATACCCCTAGAGAGATGTGATTTCTTTCATTCCCTGGAGGCTAGCACTAAATCACACCATTAAATGATAATACATTTAAAAAGCATTTATGTAAAGGACTTGGAAAAAGGAAACACTTCTAAACTACCATGTGACTTTTCCTTCCTCTTCTATTTATTTATTTATTTATTGAAAATCAGAAAATACACTTCATAACTGCCTAATATTACATTTGAATTGGATTTATTATTTTATTGTAATTGATTTATTACATTATTCTGAAAATAAAACTTGGATTAGTTGGCAAAAATATTTTACAAATGTGATTATGCTTATATTGCAGCACTGAATAAAAAGCACAGTGTTGTGTAGAAACAGTTTTATATGTCTATAATTTCCTTCTGTTAGTACCATGAAATATTTCACTTTATGATGAACTATTAAAGATAGCAAGAAAAAAAATATATATATATATATTGCCTAAGCTTCTGTGTAGGTAAAAGTTCAAAAGACCTTATATAAGAGAGTATTATAAAAAAGGCTATATTTTATGCAGCTGAAAACAAAACACAGCAATGTGTGCAAAACCAATATTATTTGCTAACAGTTTTTTGACACCTTAGACATAATGTCAGCATCTAAAATGGGCATGCTATAGTCTGCACAGTTCTAATTATCTTTTAGATGGCTTTGCCTGATATTGATTGCTGAGTATAGTTCTCAACACATAATAGTGATTTAAAAGGATAATTCTTGATTAGGTCTGTGAAATATTTATCTTCACACCTATTACCCGGCTTTTTATAATTAAATGACATGATGTTAGATTTGCATGCAGATGTACATCAATAGAAAACATAAAATGGGTATTTATAGAAAGCAACTGTATATTCTTTGTTGTGATATAGAGATAACTTAAAAAGAGAGTAGCTTGATGCTTCCGCTTTAGTGCATTCAGTGCAGATTTGGGATTTGGGCAGGCAAACTATGCATGTTTGGGTCTTAAATTTTTTCATTTCATGCTTATAATGCAGTACACCAAATGAAGGGAGCTCTTTTGCACATCTAGATCTACTGATTTTAGACAGAGGACAAACAGAGTCTTAGTTTTACTGAAGGACTACAGCAAGATTGTTCAAAGGCCTCTCCCTTAAATTTTTCCAGTCCAAACTGAGTATTGTACCTATAGTTTAGTAGCTAAGTATACAAATAACATTGCCTCTAAGCAACATTTGTTAGGGAGTTAATTATACTTCAGGCACAGCTACTGTCTTTCACCAGCACATTACTGTTGAAGAAATAATTTGGCCCTTTCACTTTTGTCTGACCATCTTGGATTTAAAAAGGATTTTTGTCACCATGGTATCCTTACTATTTCCCCCCAAAATGATTTTTTTTTTTTCTGAATTTATCATTAGCAAAAAGTAAATGACGGCATATGGCAAAAGGATGTGACATTTAGCACAAGAGACAGGAAGAGAAAATGCATTTTCCTCTGCTGTGATACAGTTATAAAAAATATCTAATGATTTGGTCTAATATTGCATCTTTCTTTGTTGCTAAAACAGTTGGTCACAAATTATTCTATGACTGCTGTAAATACAATGAAACCTTTCAATTTCTTTATTCATTGGCATGGCCTCATGATGACATTCCTTTCCTATTCAACTTTGATAGAAGAATTCAGTGAAATGTTCTGAATAACAGTTCAGTGAATAAGTTCTGAAAGGGAATACCTTGCCTTTGTGTTGCTTGTCACAAGAAAGGTTATTTCATTACCTCAGAATGGTCACTTAGCTACACTGTCAAATAACGTCTAATTAATCAGTGTCTCAGTAGGGGCCACAGAGACTATATTTAACATTTAAATTTCACTTATTTCTTCTCAAGGACATATAGGGGACCCCAAATCATTTATATGTAAGACTGAATGTCATGTTAAATTTCTGATCTGTTCCCACATAGGAAACTGGAAATTTTCCACTTTTTATTTTATAGCTGATTTAATAGAATATAATTGGAAAATTTACACCTTTTTCTTTACCACCTGAATGAATTGTGGTCTTCTGGTGCTTGTGAGATTGAACAGCAGAGTGGGTCCTTCAGGAAACAACACTCAGAGACTGTTAAAAGAGACAATAGCATGGATTGAAATACCCTTCTTAGAAAATCTTGTCTGCTGTTATCACACATTTTTAAATTTTGTAGTGAGGTGCAGACAGGATTAAACTCCTCCTGGTTTGTATGACCACAGTAGTTCAAATGTCCTAGTAATGTTAGGAAACATTCTTATTTCTCTATCAATAGCTAGAGTACATAAATAACTAAGATTCTTGTCCCATGTAAGTGTTTGCTTAATCCTGAAAACACATTTCACTGTTATGAAATAATAATAAAAGATCTGTTGTTTTGTTTTTGTTTGTTTGCTTGTTTTGCCCTTAAAAGGACTGTTTTCTTGAATTAGCTATCAGGTTGCAGGTGTGAATTCAGTTACAGTGTGTTTATCTCTGCTCACTACAAATTTCCAGCGAGTATTTTATCATACGCTTTTCTTACAAACTCACAACCTAACTAAAGTGAATCCATTTCAGCATCCAAGGAAATGTTTCAGATCATCATACTTGGTGTAGGATTGCTTTATTAGTTTTGCTCAGGATTAAATATTAACTACACTATTAAGAAAGTCTTTCTCTGACTTCGCTTAGTTTTGTCTCAGCAACAGTTTGCTGCTGATTATTTTCTCTTTAAACGTATTCTATAACATGCTCCACATGCAGAACTACAATGCCCAGCACTGGGAGTTGTATTCTTGACCTATTGGCTTCAAAATCTGAGGAAGGAAATTAAGCTAATACAAAACTAATCTTTCCTCTTCATTTATCCCTGTCCTGAAGGTGAAAAAGTAAGTTATCATAGAGAAACCTTGAAACTCTATGTGTTCACTTAATTTGAAGACAGGGATTTCACAGAAAAAAATTGGTCCATATGCACTCCATAGTGTATATATGTGTAATCTGATGTTCTGAATGTACCACACTTGCTATATTTTCTTTGATCATCAAAGCTCACTATCCCTCTGCAGATTGCTGGTGTTTTTACACACTTGTGATAAATCCTAGACACATTAGAACTGGTATGATTAGTAAGAAAAATATACAGATACCAGCTAAAGTGTTAATGTCTTCCAGCATTATCCGAGGAAGATTTCTTTGCATGTGAAAGGAAACAATGCCAATATTAGAATATTTTAATCATGTTATTATTATCATGCTACTAATACCATCCAACAGCTACAGATCAATATGGTAGCACATCCAGACATGCCAATTTTGTTTATGTGTGTGTTCTGTTGTTGGTTGTTTTTTAAATGCAAAATGGTTCATTATCTTACATTTTGGAGTTGAAAATATGATAGGGTCAGTTGACCAATGACAGAGGAAAACAAACAAAAAAACAAACAACAACAACAAAAAGGTGCTCCAGATCTCTCCTTGTGCTTTTTTTCCAGTGTGGTAGGACAGCTAACCACATATGTAAACTCAGATTCAGTGACAAATTTAAAATTTGTCCATTTTGCTGGTCTCTATAGCACCAAACCCTCAATCTTTTGGGGGAAGCAAAAAATAAAACCCAACGTTGTTATTTCTGAAATATACTTTCTAATAATACCCAAAGTTCTGAAAGTTTCAGATAAAAGGTTCCATTTTGGTTCTGTATTTATTTCTGGACTTGGAGAAGGTATCTGTCACAGCTGTGAACACTGATCAGAAATGGGCTAAGAAAAGTTGACATCATGGTGAAATTAAAGTCCTTGCCTGTTCTTGACAGAGGTGACATGCAAGCTAATACATTTCTTTCAGTTCACCTGATGAAATTTATCCAGACACTCCATGTGTCCAACTCACTAGGAAGGTCCAAATTCAACCTGCTTAATTGAAAAGAAAAACCTGAAAGTGAGTCATATGATTCATTGTAAGAGATTCTGTCTTGCTAAAGAATGATTTTGCATCAGCTGATTATATTCAGCTGAGTTGTTTCCATTCTGAATCTTATTCATAGCATAACATAATACAAGTGCTTTCATATGTTTGGAGGAGGGAGCTTCAGGGATAGTTCTTTGTTCCTCCTAGTTTTTTTTTTGTTTTGTTTTGTTTTTTTTTAATACTGGTATGCAAGGTCAAAGAGTGTAATTACATTTTACTCAGATGTCACCAGCTCCTTTCTTTTTCTTTTGTCTATGGCTTCCTGGGACTCCATTCTCTCCTACAGGATGGTAGAGAGAATAGGTTGATGAGAGCTGGTGATAGAGAGAATACATGATAGTGAATGGGTTGAAGAGAGTTCCTCACTGCAAGAGTAAAATGGAGCCCCTGGAGTGGTTAAAGGAAAGAAAGTAATGAAAAACAAATAAAATATTTTCTCTTTTATAGTTGAACTTGTGATCACTGAGTGTGTGCTCTGGGAATTCATTCTTTCTTTGATTCATGAAAAAAATGAATGAAAGAAAGAAATATAAAGATATTTAACTTATTTATTTATTAACACTTTCTTTCTAATCTTCTTTCTTTTCTAATCTTCAATGATGGAATTGTACTGCTTTTCTTTTTCTTATATTGCTTTTTACTGGGGTCAGAATGACCCCTCATGGGAATCTACACACACACACACACAAAAAAAAAAATAGCATGGCCTTAATCTGTGATACAAGACATTTGCTTACGTTTATAGAACAAAGAAATTGTGGTCACAGGGACAATAAATTCAATATTGACCAAAGTTGTGTTTATTTACTACATGTATGATTTATTTATTTTTTTTAACTAGGATTCCCAAAGAACTTACTTTTAGTAGCTATTTAACACAGTCATAACTGAGAACAATACAGAATAACTGGAATGGATATAATAAACAATAGAAAGGTTAAATAAATAAGAAAGATGATAAATACATTTCCCACAATTGAAATAAGATTTCATTTATATTTTTTAAGAGTATCTATTTTAAACAGTTGTAACTGTTGCCAAAGTGGGGACATCCAAGCTCCTTATTCTTTTTTACTTTCATTGATCGAGATATTTGCAGAGAAATGGTGGACAGGAAGCACAAAAATAAAAGATAGTTGAATTCAATAGCTTTAGAAAAAATGATTATTTTATTTTATTTTGTTTTATTTATTTTATTTTTTTAGTCTAAATCTTAATACCACATGTGTAAACCTTTTGAGCATGGTTTTGTAGAATCATAACTCTGAATCAGTATTGAAATATTTAATTAAAATTAGCTGAAAAATCACGGTATGATAGAGGTGCTGGAGATCACCTAGTCCAACACACTTGCTGAGGTCAGGAGGATCACTTGAACAGGTTGCTCAGGACTGTATCTAGTTGTATTTTGAATATTTCCAAGAAGACTCCACAACCTCTTTAGGCAGGCTGTTCCACTGTCATCACATTTAAAGTACAGAAGTCTTTTTCTTATGTTGAAACAGAATTTCCTATATTTCAATTTGTGTCTACCTCCTCTTCTCTTCTTACCGATTACCACCGAAGAGACTCTAATTCTGTCTTTTTTATACCTGGCCAAGAGGTATTTATACAAATCTATAAAATTCACCTGAGTCTCCTCTTCTCCAGGGTGAAGAGTCCTAGCTCTCTCAGCCTCTTCTATGTCAGGTACTCCAATCCTTTAATAAGTTTTGTAGTCCTTGGATGGAGTCGCTAGAGTATGTCCATGTCTCTAGTCTGTTGTACCAGTGAGCACAGAACTGGACCCAGCACTCTGGATGTGTCTCAGCACTGCTGAGGGTAGGGTGCAACGATCACCTCTCTTGACCTGCTGGTTATACTCTACCTAATGCATTACAGGATACTGTTAGGCTTCTTCACATCAAGGGCACATTTTATGCGCTTTTAACCTGTGTGTCCACCAGGACTTGCAGGGCCTTTTCTGAAAAGTTGCTTTCCAGATGTTTGGTCCCCAGCATGTGCTGGTGCCTGGGGTTCCTCCCCTCCAGATACAGGACTTCGCACTTATCCTTACTGAATTTCATGAGGCTTCTGTCAGCCCATTACTCCAACCTGTCAAGGTTCTTCTGGATGGCAGAATGACCCTCTGCAGTAACAGCTGTTCTTCCCAGTTTTGCGTCACAAGCAAACTTGGTAAGGGTACACTCTGCCCCTTCATCCAGTTCATTAATGACTATGTTAAACAGGATTGAACCCAGTGTTGACTCCTGGGGTACACCACGAATTGCTGGCTTTTGACTACACATGGTGCCACTGATCAGCAGGCCTCTCTAGACCCAGCCATTCAGCTAATTTTCAGTCTTCCTCACTGTCTGCTCATCTAACCCATATTTCAACAGCTTGTCTGTGAGCATGTTACAGGGGACAGTGTCAAAGACCTTACTGGAGTCCAGGTCTAAATACCAGCCAGTACTCCTGATGATTTTCTTGTCCTTTATGTGCCCTGTAACAGTTTCCAGGAAATGTTATTCCATTAGTTGTTTCCAGGGGATCGAGGTCAGTCTGATTGGCCTGTAGTTCCCCATGTTTCTTGCCTTTCTTGAAGACAGGAGAGACATTTGCTGTGTTCCAGTCTTCCAATTACCATAACTGATCAAATATTATTGAAAGTGGCCTCACAGTGCCAACAGCCAACTCCATCAGCACTTGTGAGTGAATCCTATCAGGGCCCATAGATGCAAGTATGTCCAGTTTACTGAAGTACTCCCAGACCCAATACTCTTTCACAAAGGTTTGCTCCAGCCTTTTCCCCTGGACCTGGGACCTGGGATTCCCAAAGGCTGGTCTTACTAGTAAAGAAGGCATTCAGTACAATGTACTTTTCCAAGTTCTGTGTAAACAGGTTTCCCATTTCATTCAGCAGTGGACCCATGCTTTCCCTAGATTTCCTTTTGTCAGGTGTGTTCTTACAGAAGCCCTTCTTGCTGTCTTTAACAGCCCGTGCCAGATTCAGTTTCAGTTAGTCTTTCAGTTTGCTAACCTTTCCTAATTTTTCCTTTTCTTATGCTCATATGAAGTCTCTGTCTTCTTCCCAGCTTTTTGATCTTTACTCTATATACTTCCTTTTTGCATTTGAGTTTGGCCAAGAGCTACTTGTTCATCCATGCACACCTCCCAGCATTTTTGCCTGACTTCATACTTGTTGAAAAGGATTGCTCTTGAGCTTGGAGAAGATGATCCTTGAATATTAACCAGCTTTCTTGGGGATCTCTTTCCTCTAGGGCCTTATTTTGATGCAGTTTAAAGCACAGGAATAACAGAAGTTACTTGGTAGGGTTAAACCGAAGACGAGGAATAAAGAAGTATGTAAATTGTGCAGCATAAATATTTATAAACTGAAAACATCAAAGACATAATATTATGGGATCATTAATACACTTCATGTAAAAACAAAAGACTACCTAATTTGACTTCAGTGGATTTTCTTATCTGTGTAAAGATCTAAAGGCTCAGAACCTAGGTTTGTCTTTGACATCATATACAGGAGGTCTTCCTTATTTTCAGTACTACTAATGATTTCTTTAGAGATATTTTATTTTCTAACCCTAAACTGATTTATACGTCTGAAAAATGTCTTTTAATTAATCTGTCTGGCTGCATACTTAGCTAGTTATAGGCCTATTCTCCTTGGAAACTAAGGGGTAGGAATTATGTCTTCCCATAGGCAAGAACAGGAGTCATCTGTGTCAAGATACTTGTTTTCAGAGCACCTATCATGTCTCATGAACATCAAGCTTCCAGATACTATGGCTAAAATGAGAATTACTGTTTTAAGAATAGTAAGAACCATGAAGAGTTCATAAAGACTGCTTTCACCATCTGGTTCTGAGAAAACAAATTAAATTCTACCAGGTCAATGTTGTCAATACACATTTTTGCTATCATTATATAATATCAAGTATTCATCTCATGGTTTGGCTGGGAAGAATTTCAGGATTAGCCCCAACTTGCTTTCGAAATTGAGTTAACATGGTCATCCTAGAGTCAGTGTTTTCTTCTCAGATTTGATCCAAAGATACTGAAGACAATAGAGCAGACAACATGTGATACAATCAAGTATTTTTCTGCCTTTTTTTAAAAAAACAAACAACAAACTCTGACATAATTGTACTTCAACTTGAATACTGTGCACTTAGTTACTGATTATGACACATAAATTCAGTTTGAACACCGTTTTTGATTTAATTTACTAGTTTTTGTATAAGTTCTGTCAGCCAGCTGTTTGTGCTCAGTTTGTAAAAATAAAATACAAAATCTTCAAATTACTATTTTTTAAAAAAGTATGCAAGCTATCAATCTCTTAAAATATAGTTATATAAGCTATTAACATAAACATTCCAATTGAATGAGATGATGTTTTGCCTGAAATAGAAGTCTTGATGTTTTGATGTTACAAAATATATAATGAAGAAAAAATTTTGAATATGTAACTTTTTTAGTGAAGGTCTTAGTGTTTTAATTATTCATCTGAACCTTTTCTGGCTTCAAAGACCTAAAGTGCAAGTTTATGAAGCCATTATTAGTTTTACATTGTCTACTGCAAATATATATAACTTTAATATGTCAGAGACAAGAAAAATTTTTATTTAATCTTTCAGCTTTCTACAGATGTCTATACCTCTTCCCTTTGTTACAGCATTTTCTGTCCAAGGTTTTAAAAAAACAGTTTTCTAAGCATTAGAAACATCTTAATGAATTATTCTCAGGTTCATCACACTTGAAAGAACACTTTTAATAAAATGGTCACACATGAATTCATTATAGTTAGGTATCCAAATTATGTTTTTACCAACTCCAGAAGTAAATCCATTAGAAACCTTATAACTACAGTAGAAGTACTATGAAATTACAGATAGGTAACAAAACAAAACACTGCTGATATATGTCATAGGTCCATATTTGTGCTTTGCCTCTTCCCACAGGTCTGAAAGAAGTCTATTCTATTTGAAGATTAGTTCAGCAAAGATTTCAGAATAGAATGTGACTGAACAACCAATATATTTTGATTTCTGCAGAAATTATTACTTTCTGTTGACAGGTGACCACGATTAACCAAGTTACCAAGTAGCAGCAAGTTATCTTATGTCAGGTGAGCAACTTGGCTCATGAAGTAAAACACTCAAAATTTTATATTATTTACTAGCAGTGTTTGCACAGTTACACGCCTCAGTAGATTTAGATGTAAATTGTTATGCTGTAATGACTGGCTTACTACCATCTATGTTAAGAAATATAACATCATTACACTTCACATTTATTTCAGGGGAAGTTCTTGTTCATAAAATACTATCAGCCTTATAATAACTCATTCTGAGTTAATCTGAATAGTAATTATACTCTGAACACCCTTGTGAAAACAAGGATAGTGTGACTGAGATCAAAATATCAATCAACAAATGTATCAACAGACAATACAGTTAAGACATAATTCAGTCTTTACTAAGCAGTGAAAGTATCATATGACATCAAAAAAAAATCTAACGCCAGAATCAATATTAATTAATTAATTTATTTTTTTTTTCAGTATTTACAGAGAATGTCTACTAAAGGGATGCTTTTAAACTGGTGTCTCAATGAGTGACCTTCAGTAAGTTAAATTCTGTCCCTTCAGAAGCAGGGTCTGATAGCATGCAAATAAATTCCAATTCACCTATGCACAATATTCCAGTTCACCTTCACTGCGAGTGCTTATGTAAGGGAACATTTATAGGAAAGCAGCATATTCGTTTAAAATTCTTTTTTATCTGCCACATGGAAGGAGATTTACTGCACCAAATTAAGTGGGAAATCTTATTTAAAGCATCTTGCAACAGATTTTGGGACTGATTTAAATAAATCTGTAATTAAAACATTTAAAACATATACTACAAAGAACTAGAACTTGCACAAAAGACAGAACTCCTAAATTTGTTCTTCTGACATTGGGAGTCCAGACCATAAGGTGAAATCACATAAGAAAAAGAAATTTAACTGATTCAGTACTATTTATTTAATCGCTTACCACTGGCTCTTACTACGAAGACTGTGTCATACTAGGTTACCAAAAGACCCTCTAACAGCTATGAATTATAAGGAATTTCAGTACATGGAATTTAAATGGCATCATTCAGCACTGGGTTTGTTTTCATCCCTTATGGATCAGTTTTTATACATGGTCATTGTCTCTTGTGAGTGCTCCAATGTGCTCAGGGGAGCCTCAGAATGGACAACAAAATCTGATAAACAGCAGAATATCAATGTTGCTGTCTAAGCTTTCCCACACCTAAGGCAATGACTTCTCTGAATTCACTGGGTATGAACTCATTGGGGGAACTCCCATGTCTCTATACAAAACTTCTCAAGGGAAACGGGATTTTTTTTGGAAGATAATGCTGGAAGGTCTGGAAAGCAAAAATGTCAATGGGAGATGTTGTTTTCTCTCTAGATCTACTACTTAAAAAACAGTCTTTGTATTTGGCTTTTCCAGATTTTCCAGGTTGCCCAGGTAGGCGTCCAGACGGGCCTCTCCAGAGAAGGAGACTCCACGACCTCCCTGGGCAGCCTGTTCTAGTGCTCCGTCACCCTCACTGTAAAGTTCTTTCGCATGCTGGTGCAGAACTTCCTGTGCTCCATTTTGTGGCCATTTTCCCTTGTTCTGTCCCCACAAACCACTGAAAAGAGGTTGGCCAAATCCCACTGTCTCCTACACTTAAGATATTTTTAAGCATTAATAAGATCCCCTCACAGTCTTCTTTTTTTCAAGGCTGAACAGACCCAGATCTCTCAGCCTTTCCTCATAGGGAAGATGCTCCAGGCCCCATGTCATCTTTGTGGCCCTCCGCTGGACTCTTTCCAGGATATCCCTGTCTTTTCTTGTACTGGGGAGCCCAGAACTGGATACAGTACTCCAGGTGAGGCCTGACCAGGGCAGAGTAGAGGGGGAGGATCACCTCCCTTGACCTTCTGGCCACACTCCTTCTAATGCATGCCAGGATCCCATTGCTCTTCTTGGCCACCAGGGCACACTTCTGGCTCATGGTCAACCTATCGTCCACCAGGACCCCCAGGTCCTTCTCCACAGAGCTCCTCTCCAGCAGGTCATCCCCCAGACTGTACAGATACATGTGGTTGTTCCTTCCCATGTGCAGGACTCTACACTTGGTCTTGTTAAACTTCATTTTGTTTCTTCCTGCCCAGCTCTCCAACCTGTCCAGGTCTCGCTGAATGGCAGCACAGCCTTCTGGTGTGTCGGCCACTCCTTCCAGCTTTGTACCATTGGCGTACTTGCTGAGGGTGGATACTATTCCATCATCAAGGTCGTCGATGATGTTGAACAAGACTGGACCCAGCACCAACCCCTGGGGAAAAAACGCTGTTGTGCATCTCACAAAATCAGAGCATCGTTGAGGTTGGAATGGACCTCTGGGGTCATCTGCTTCAACACCTCTGCTCAAGCAAGGCCTCCTACAGCTTCTTGTCCTGGACCATGTCCAGATTGCTTTTGAATGCAAGGATGGAGATGCTACAACCTCTCTGGGAAAACTGTTCCAGTGTTTGGTCAGCCTCACAGTGAAGAACTGTTTCCTGATGTTCAGACAGGGTCTCGTGTGTTTCAGTTTCTGCACATTGCCTCTTGTCCTGTCATTGGGAACAACTGAAGTTTCATTCAAATTTATCAAGTTGGTCAAGCATGACTTCCCTTTGGTGAATCCATGCTGACTACTCCTGATGAACTTCTTATCCTTCATGTGCCTTGGAAACAGTTCACAGGACTGGATGCTCCATCACCTTTCCAGGGATGGGTGTGAGTCTGGCTGGCCTGCAGTTCCCTGGGTTCTCTTTCTTGCCCTGGGTTCTCTTTCTTGCTCTTTCTGAAAATAGCAGTGACCTTTGCTTTCCTGCAGTCTTCAGGAACTTCCCCCATCTTCCGTGATCAAGCAAACGTTGTCGAAATTGGTTTGGCAATGATATCAGCACTCATGAGTGTATCCTATCAGGGCCCATGGACTTTGATATCCACTTTTAGTATTCTTAAACATTTCTGTAACCTGGGATCAAAGCTCTGTGAAAACAGGCAAGCTGTGAGAAAGAGGTGTGGAGAGCTTCCTGTGGCGTCTCTGCCCTTTTGCATCGGAGCTGTGTTTAAGCTCAGGCCCTTGTCCTTGTGTGAGTTTTGTTGCAGCTGTGCCTCTGCTTGGCATTGCACGTTGTGGTCCCTGACATGGTCTCACTGACTTGGCTTCCTGGCCTCATCTCAGACCAGACATCCCTAACAATCACAGAGCTATTGTCTGATCCTGGTCACTGCCACCAAACTTCTCTTTTTCATGTACGAGTACTGTGGGTTTATGTTTCTTGTTGGTGGTGTCATTGATCTGCCTGCCAGTTATGATTTCCAGCTCCTTGCTCTTCTTTCCTTACAGAGCAGCTTACACTTGCTGGTCCCTGACACTTTCAAAATGTCCATTCATAAAAAGGGCCAATATTGCCAAACATGCAAATGTCTAATTTAATTTTCTGATTTTTGAAAGATATAGGTGAAATGATATTAAGCACTGTCCCAGCTTATAACAAAACAGTATTATCAGAGATCTAAAACTTAGATCTCTTATTTAGATGTTGATTACAGTATAATGCCAGATTTGCTCAAGTCAGCAAAGATTATGTCCCTGTAACTAAAGTCATACTGCACTTCACAATCTAAAGGAGCTCAATGACACCTCTTGAAAAGAAGGCATTCCTGGCACTTGATTGCAAGAAGCAGCTGTTATAACTGTGAATATTCTACATAAGGTACTAAAAGTTCATTGTGATTAGCTCAATTTTATTAAGGGAAAAAAACAGAAGCAGAAACATACTAATTATTTGCCCAAAGTTAGCGGGCAGTAGCAGACCTGAAAATAAGCTTGTCTTTGTAATCTTAAAAAAAGTGAAGAAGACAAGATTGGTTTTCGTATGTAATTCTGTGTTACACATTTTTTGGAACTATTCCTGAAATAAATGAAATAAAATGAAATGAAATAGTATTTATTAGTGATTAGGAAAAATGATTGCTTCTCCCCCCCCTACTCCCCCGTCCCCCCCACCCCCCCCCCCCCACCCCTTCCCATTCTTCACATTTCTGTGTACTCAAAAACTAATTTCTTTGCATTATCTTTTGGGCATTCCTCTCTGAAAACACAAGAAACATATATTTTAAAGTGTTTATTTTTTAAAAAAAGCCAGTGCCTATATATATTGAAAATATGTTTCCATTTGACAGGTAAGCTAAAAGAATAGGTTGCACATATGACTTTTATGAAAAGCTCTTCTTGTTTATACAGACAAATACAGCAATAACATCAAAATAAGCTTAACTTTTTATTGCTTCTGTTCAGAACTGAGCTTATGTCCTGGTTCCAGTTAGGACAGAGTTAAGTAGCTCATAGTAGCTGGTAGGGTGCTATGTTTTGGATTAGGATGAGAAGAGCGCTGATAACATGCTGATGTTTTAATTGTTGCAGAGCAGTGTTTACACCGGGCCAAGGACTTTTCGGCTTCTTGCTCTGTCCTGCCAGCGAGCAGGCTGGGGGTGCAGCAGGAGCTGGGAGGGGACAGACCCAGGACAGCTGACCCAAACTGGCCAAAGGGGTATTCCATACCATCTGACGTCATGCTAAACAATATATAGGGGTGGCTGGCCGGGGTGGGGGGCCGGCTGCTCGGGAATAGGCTGGGCATCGGTCAGCGGGTGGTGAGCAATTGCATTGTGCATCACTTGTTTTCTTACACATTATTATTGTTAATACTATTACCATTATCACTATTATTATTATTATTGTTATTATTATTTTCCTGTCTTAATAAACTGTCTTTATCTCAACTCACAGGCTTCACTTTCCCGTTTCTCTCCCCCATCCCAGAGAGGGAGGGGGGAGGGTGAGCGAACGGCTGTGTGGTGTTTAGCTGCCAGCCGGGTTAAACCACAACAGTCTTTTTGGCGCCCAACGTGGGGCCCGAAGGGTTGAGATATCGACAAATCTGACCAGAGTGTGTTAAACTAAAATTGGTATAAGTATTGGACCTGCTTAATAGTTGCTAGTCACGATGTTGATTGCCTTAATCTCCAGTCTGCTGTACCTGTATTCCAAATTGAGTTTTATGGTGCGTTACTTTCTGTATGTGCTCCCTGTTGCACTGTTTATCCTTTCCGGGCCCTGGTTTAAGATTGTTATGGTACTGTGCGGTGTAGCAATGGCTTATGAAATGATGAGATATCTGGTCATGACTTTAACCTGGTATTTGTACTCAGCACTGACATCGACTCTATACTTTGGAACCCATATCTCGGAAACTATTAGCAATTACACCTATTGCCTGTTTTCGTTAGGGAGCCAATCTGTGAAGGGGACAGGGGAAGACATGTTTCCCTACCTGTTCACTCTCCCTTTCTCCTTCACCACCACCCTCTTATCCCCCGAGTTAGTTACGGTGGTTCTCCGAGATGTTGAATATCCTTGGGATACTCAGACCAGCCTGCTCTTGTTGTTATGTCTCCTGAATGCGCTTCAGATTTTGTGGAGGGTTAAACAACTACTTAGGAATCTCATCCGGAGATCTGTCTTGAGGCGGGATAGTTGCGAGTGGCAGGGAGTGTGGGAGGATATGGGCAGGTTTCTAGAGCAGTGGTCACCTCCAGTGTTTTGGACATTCACCCCTGAACAACTGCAAAATCCTAAAAAGCTGGCAGAATGCTTGAAAAAAAGGTGTCATGACTCTGGCAGTTCCAAAGTGACACAAATCACTGTAGCGTGCTGGGGTCTGGCTTGTGCCTATCGAGCTGCAATTGATGCTATTAGCAACCTAGCTCCTGCAGCCGCTCCAGCTCCAGCTCCTGCAGCCGCTCCAGCTCCAGCTCCTGCAGCCGCTCCAGCTCCTGCAGCCGCTCCAGCTCCTGCAGCCGCTCCAGCTCCTGCAGCCGCTCCAGTTCCAGCTCCTGCAGCTACTCCAGCTCCAGCTCCTGCAGCCGTTCCAGTTCCAGCTCCTGCAGCCGTTCTGGCTCCTGCAGCCGCTCCAGTTCCAGCTCCTGCAGCTACTCCAGCTCCAGCTCCTGCAGCCGTTCTGGCTCCTGCAGCCGCTCCAGCTCCAGCTCCTGCAGCCGCTCCAGCTCCTGCAGCCGCTCCAGCTCCAGCCCCTGCAGCCGCTCCAGCTCCAGCTCCTGCAGCCGCTCCAGCTCCTGCAGCCGCTCCAGTTCCAGCTCCTGCAGCTACTCCAGCTCCAGCTCCTGCAGCCGCTCCAGCTCCTGCAGCCGCTCCAGCCCCTGCAGCCACTCCAGCTCCAGCTCCTGCAGCCGCTCCAGCTCCAGCTCCTGCAGCCGTTCCGGCTCCTGCAGCCGCTCCAGCTCCAGCCCCTGCAGCCGCTCCAGCTCCAGCCCCTGCAGCTGCCCCAGCTCCTGCAGCTGCCCCAGCTCGTGCAGCTGCTCCCACTCCTGTGGCTGGGTCAGAGAAACGAGCTGTAGCAGTGCAAGTTGACCCCGCAGAGGGTATTCCAACCCCTGTGGCAGACCCTGTGGCTGGGTCAGAGAAACGAGCTGTAGCAGTGCAAGTTGCCCCTGTAGACAAGGTGAAAAAATGGTATAGAGGCTCAGGTCGTTTAAAACGCAGACAGTCTTCTGCTAAGTCTGGGCGTAGTGAAGACGAGGCTGGGCCATCAAAGGTGCAGGAGACTGAAGATGAGGATGAGGATGGCGAAAAATCAACAGTAACTACCCGGACTCCATACCAGCCATCAAAGGTGCAGGAGACTGAAGATGAGGATGAGGATGTCGGAAAATCAACAGTAACTACCCGGACTCTACACCGGCCATCAAAGGTGCAGAAGACTGAAGATGAGGATGAGGATGTCGAAAAATCAACAGTAATTACCCGGACTCTATACCAGCGTGAGCTACGAGATGTGCGAAAAGATTTTGGTCGCTGTATAGGCGAGCAGCTTGTCACCTGGCTGCTCCGGTGCTGGGACACGGGAGCCAATTATGTGGAATTGGAGGGCAAGGAAGCCAGGCGGCTGGGATCCCTTGCTAGGGACGCATGCATTGACAAAGCAATTGGAGATGGAGCACAATCTCGCAGCCTCTGGAGGCGTCTCCTGTCAGCTGTGAAGGAAAGGTATCTCTTCAAGGAAGAACTTGTATGTTTACCAAGCAAATGGACCACCATGGAGAAGGGAATTCAGTACCTGAGGGAATTGGCCGTACGGGAAGTAATTTATAAGGACCTAGACGACGCACAAACATCCGCAGATCCAGATGCAGTCCGGTGTACACTACCCATGTGGCGGAAGTTTGTACAGAGTGCCCCATCATCATATGCCAGCTCATTGGCAATGCTAGCCTGGAAAACGGAGGAGAATCCCACAGTGAATGAAGTGACTAAAATACTCCGGCAGTACGAAGGAAATCTCTCCTCTTCCCTAAAGGCCTGTGTCTCAGCTGTGGAGAAACTCTCTGAAGAGGTCCACCAACTTAAAGAGAATTTATCTTCCCCTCCACCTGAACGAACCAGTGTCCACCAGCTAAAAGAGAATGCTTTAGAGAAACTTTCTGAAAAGATCCACCAACTTGAAGAAAGATTATCTTCCCCTTCACCTGAACGAACCAGTGTCCACCAGCTAAAAGAGAATGCTTTGGAGAAACTTTCTGAAAAGATCCACCAACTTGAAGAAAGATTATCTTCCCCTTCACCTGAACGAACCAGTGTCCACCAGCTAAAAGAGAATACCTTGGAGAAACTTTCTGAAGAGATCCACCAACTTAAAGAGAGTTTATTTTCCTCCCCACCTGTACAAACCAGTGTCTCAGCTATTAGGGGTAAACGTTCATCTATGCAAGGAAGACAATATGGTGGGCACACACACCGCGCCACCCTGTGGTTTTACCTACGTGACCATGGAGAGGACATGAGAAAATGGGATGGAAAATCTACTGCGACCCTAGAGGCACGGGTACGTGAATTGCAAAGGAAAACAATTGGGAAAAAGGAGTTCTCTGAAAGGTTTGCTGCTCCAACTTCCAGCAGGCAGTCCTTTAAACACAGAAATGAAGATTCTGACCAGGACTAGAGGGGCCCTGCCTCCAGCCAGGGGGAGGAAAGGGACAATCGAGTTTATTGGACTGTGTGGATTCGATGGCCTGGCACGTCAGACGCACAGAAGTATAAGGCTTTGTAGACACCGGTGCACAATGTACTCTAATGCCATCAAGCTATAAAGGGCCAGAGCCCATCTGTATTTATGGTGTGACGGGGGGATCCCAGCAGTTAACTGTATTGGAGGCTGAAGTGAGTCTAACCGGTAATGAGTGGCAAAAGCACCGTATTGTGACTGGCCCAGATGCTCCGTGCATCCTTGGCATAGACTATCTTAGAAGAGGATATTTCAAGGACCCAAAAGGGTTCCGCTGGGCTTTTGGCATAGCTGCTTTGGAGACAGAGGACATTAAACAGTTGTCTACCTTGCCTGGTCTCTCAGAGGACCCTTCTGTTGTGGGGTTGCTGAGGGTTGAAGAACAGCAAGTGCCGATCGCTACCACAACTGTGCACCGGCGGCAATATCGCACCAACCGAGACTCCCTGAGTCCCA
The DNA here is from genome assembly GCF_040182565.1 of Anser cygnoides. Lineage (NCBI taxonomy): Eukaryota > Metazoa > Chordata > Aves > Anseriformes > Anatidae > Anser > Anser cygnoides. The sequence continues at coordinate 18,882,268 of NC_089873.1, forward strand.
TCCATAAGCTAATTCGTCAACTGGAGAGCCAAGGAGTGATCAGCAAGACTCATTCACCTTTTAATAGTCCCATATGGCCAGTGCGAAAGTCTAATGGTGAGTGGAGACTAACAGTGGACTATCGTGGCCTGAACGAAGTCATGCCACCACTGAGTGCTGCAGTGCCGGACATGCTAGAACTCCAGTATGAACTGGAATCAAAGGCAGCCAAGTGGTATGCCACAATTGATATCGCTAATGCATTTTTCTCCATCCCTCTAGCAGCACAGTGCAGGCCACAGTTTGCTTTCACTTGGAGGGGAGTCCAATATACTTGGAATCGGCTGCCCCAGGGGTGGAAACACAGCCCTACCATTTGCCATGGACTGATCCAGTCTGCGCTGGAGCAGGGGGAAGCTCCTGAACACCTGCAGTACATCGATGACATCATTGTGTGGGGTGACACTGCAGAAGAAGTTTTCGAGAAAGGGAAGAAAATAGTCCAAATCCTTCTGAAGGCTGGTTTTGCCATAAAACAGAATAAAGTTAAAGGACCTGCACGAGAGATCCAGTTTTTAGGAATAAAATGGCAAGATGGACGCCGTCAAATCCCAATGGATGTGATCAACAAAATAACAGCTATGTCTCCACCAACTAGCAAAAAAGAAACACAAACTTTCCTAGGTGTCGTGGGGTTTTGGAGAATGCATATTCCAAATTACAGTTTGATTGTAAACCCGCTCTACCAAGTAACCCGTAAGAAGAATGCTTTTGAATGGGGCCCTGAGCAACGACAAGCCTTTGAACAAATTAAGCAGGAAATAGTTCATGCAGTAGCCCTCGGGCCAGTCCGAACAGGACCAGATGTAAAGAATGTGCTCTACACCGCAGCCGGAGAGAATGGTCCCACCTGGAGCCTCTGGCAGAAAGAACCTGGGGAAACTCGAGGTCGACCCCTGGGGTTTTGGAGTCGGGGATACAGAGGATCTGAAGCTCGCTATACTCCAACTGAAAAGGAGATATTGGCAGCATATGAAGGAGTTCGATCTGCCTCGGAAGTGGTCGGTACTGAAGCGCAGCTCCTCCTGGCACCCCGACTGCCGGTACTAGGCTGGATGTTCAAAGGAAGGGTCCCCTCTATGCATCATGCAACTGATGCTACATGGAGCAAGTGGGTTGCACTGATTACTCAGCGGGCTCGAATAGGAAACCCCAGTCGCCCAGGAATCTTGGAGGTGATTATGGACTGGCCAGAAGGCAAATACTTTGGGATATCACCAGAGGAGGAGGTGGTTCGTGCTGAAGAAGCCCCCCTGTACAACAAGCTACCAGAAAATGAGAAGAAATATGCCTTGTTCACTGACGGGTCCTGTCGTATTGTGGGAAAGCATCGGAGATGGAAAGCTGCTGTATGGAGTCCTACACGACGAGTTGCAGAAGCTGCTGAGGGAGAAGGTGAATCGAGTCAGTTTGCAGAAGTAAAAGCCATTCAGCTGGCTTTAGATATTGCTGAACGAGAAAAGTGGCCAGTTCTCTATCTCTATACTGATTCATGGATGGTAGCAAATGCCCTGTGGGGGTGGTTACAGCAATGGAAGCAGAACAACTGGCAGCGCAGGGGCAAGCCCATCTGGGCTGCGGCATTGTGGCAAGATATTGCTGCCCGGGTAGAGAACCTGGTTGTAAAGGTACGCCATGTAGATGCTCATGTGCCCAAGAATCGGGCTACTGAAGAACACCAAAACAACCAGCAGGTGGATCAGGCTGCTAAGATTGAAGTGGCTCAGGTGGACCTGGACTGGCAACATAAAGGTGAATTATTTATAGCCCGATGGGCCCATGACACCTCAGGCCATCAAGGTAGAGATGCAACCTACAGATGGGCTCGTGATCGAGGGGTGGACCTGACCATGGACACTATAGCACAGGTTATTCATGACTGTGAAACATGTGCTGCAATCAAGCAAGCCAAACGGTCAAAGCCTCTTTGGTATGGAGGACGATGGCTGAAATATAAATATGGAGAGGCCTGGCAGATTGATTACATCACACTCCCTCAAACCCGCAACGGCAAGCGCCACGTACTTACAATGGTGGAAGCAACCACCGGATGGCTGGAAACATATCCTGTGCCCCATGCCACCGCCCGGAACACTATCCTGGGCCTTGAAAAGCAAGTCTTATGGCGACATGGCACCCCAGAGAGAATTGAGTCAGACAACGGGACTCATTTCCGAAACAACCTTATAGACACTTGGGCCAAAGAACATGGTATTGAGTGGGTGTATCACATCCCCTATCATGCACCAGCCTCTGGAAAAGTTGAACGATACAATGGACTGTTGAAGACTACACTGAAAGCAATGGGTGCTGGGACATTCAAAAATTGGGATACACATTTGGCAAAGGCCACCTGGTTAGTCAATACCAGGGGATCTGCCAACCGAGCTGGACCTGCCCAATCAAACCTGTTACGCACTGTAGAAGGGGATAAAGTTCCTGTAGTGCACGTAAGAAACATGCTGGGTAAAACAGTCTGGGCTACTCCTGCCTCAGGAAAAGGCAAACCCATTCGTGGAATTGCTTTTGCTCAGGGACCTGGATGCACTTGGTGGGTAATGCAAAAGAATGGGGAGGTCCGGTGTGTACCTCAAGGGGATTTGATACTGGGTGAGAATAGCCCATGAGTTGAATTGTAGTATGTTAATTATTATATAATAATGTATGTCATCACTACCATGATTGCTATATATCATAGATGAAAATGGTGATTAATTAGAATGTATTGGACAGAGTGTAACCTGAGCATGACATAAATGGTATGGAATAAGGGGTGGATAGCTGTCCTGGTTCCAGTTAGGACAGAGTTAAGTAGCTCATAGTAGCTGGTAGGGTGCTATGTTTTGGATTAGGATGAGAAGAGCGCTGATAACATGCTGATGTTTTAATTGTTGCAGAGCAGTGTTTACACCGGGCCAAGGACTTTTCGGCTTCTTGCTCTGTCCTGCCAGCGAGCAGGCTGGGGGTGCAGCAGGAGCTGGGAGGGGACAGACCCAGGACAGCTGACCCAAACTGGCCAAAGGGGTATTCCATACCATCTGACGTCATGCTAAACAATATATAGGGGTGGCTGGCCGGGGTGGGGGGCCGGCTGCTCGGGAATAGGCTGGGCATCGGTCAGCGGGTGGTGAGCAATTGCATTGTGCATCACTTGTTTTCTTACACATTATTATTGTTAATACTATTACCATTATCACTATTATTATTATTATTGTTATTATTATTTTCCTGTCTTAATAAACTGTCTTTATCTCAACTCACAGGCTTCACTTTCCCGTTTCTCTCCCCCATCCCAGAGAGGGAGGGGGGAGGGTGAGCGAACGGCTGTGTGGTGTTTAGCTGCCAGCCGGGTTAAACCACAACAGCTTATAACTCATTCAAATCATAATGAGTTATAATTTGACATTATTCAGCTGTCACTGTTTTTAATCAAACCAATATCTTTACTGTTTTTACTAGGAACTAGTGATAATCCAAAGAAGATAGTGTCACAGGAGCTGAAATAAATTTTGCTTCTGTCTTTCAGGACTTGAAAAAAGCACATGTTTAGAACTGTTAAAGAGAATACCTAAATCCATTGCCTGAAAAGTGATATATTTGGGGCTTTCTATAAATATTTGGGCTTATTTTTCAATCTAAAGTAAAAGTATTGGTTTTCTTGTCTGATCCTCTTTCTACTTCTCACATATTGACTGCCTATTCTGGTTTCCTTCATACATTTATCTCCTTTCTCACATACTTAATTTTTTTCTACCACAAAGTTAAGCTTTTCTGTTGTAGAGTAACCTGAAGATGTGAATTTCTTTCAGCCTCAAGATCAAGGACCACAAAGTTACCATTCTTCCAAACTTCTGGTTTTCATGGTAGTCAAGTCCGGTATCATAAAAAGAGTTGTGAATAGTGTAAGACCTGATCATTTGAAGGTGCCTGAAGGCATGCTTTTTAAAGCATACTTATGACTTTTGCAGTACGATGTTCCATGAATCTGAGGTAGTTTCAAGCAAAAATCCATGTACAGGTAATACACAGCACCCATGTGGTAAATCTGACATTGTTGTGAAGCATAACATTTCCATATGAATTTATTAAACATTCACTAAATATTTTGCATATCATTGCATATCATTGCAGATCATTAATAAAGACATCTGATTGACTGGGTATCACAGAATCACAGAATAACAGAATTGTACAGGTTGGAGGGGACCTCGAGAGATCACCGGGTCCAACCCCCCTGCCAAAGCAGGTTCCCTAAAGCAGGTTGCCCTGCTCAGGCGTCCAGACGGGCCTTGAGTATCTCCAGAGAAGGAGACTCCACAACTTCCCTGGGCAGCCTGTTCTAGTGCTCTGTCACCCTCACCGTAAAGTTCTTTCGTATGTGCTCCATTTTGTAGCCATTTTCCCTTGTCCTATCCCCACAAACCACTGAAAAGAGGTTGGCCAAATCCCACTGTCTCCGACATCTAAGATATTTTTAAGCATTGATAAGATCCCCTCACAGTCTTCTTTTTTTCAAGGCTGAACAGACCCAGATCTCTCAGCCTTTCCTCATAGGGAAGGTGCTCCAGGCCCCGTATCATCTTTGTGACCCTCCGCTGGACTTTTTCCAGAAGATCCCTGTCTTTTTTTGTACTGGTATGTTCTCAAGTGTTACTGTCTGCATGGACAGTGGACACATTCAGTATCATAGCATGGAAATTCCATGGAAAGTGGAAATTTGATGGAAATTTCCATTGCGTGGTCCATGGAAAAAGAGGACCTAAATATGTTAAAGACTTAAATTACTGACTGCAAGAATCTGCTTGTAATTCTGAAAGCCATGTCTGGCATCAGCTTCTAGGCTACCACCTCAAAAATATTTTCAAGTTCCTAAAGAGCTATAGCTGCCTAGGTATGAATAAACTGTATATTTAAATCAGCTCAAAAACAAACAAACAAACAAACACACAAACACCTTAATTTGGGGGTTGAGTTTCTCTGATATTATTATTGCTTTTTTCACATATATCTCTATAAAGCCCCTGTGCAAACAGGTTGCCAGACCTTCAGTCTTCAACAGTGTCTGCCCTTTATGCTGTCAGTGCACTCTCGACTTCAGAATCCAAACTCCTAGGGTTTTGGTGTTAAATTCTACATGAACACTAGTTTTGTATTTTTCTCACTTCTTCCAAATGAGACCATTACTTATCAGTTTTCCAACGTCACTTGTGGATCTGTAAGTGTCTCTCCAAAAAAAAATGAAAGTAGGATTATAAAGGCAGCTTCCTCTAAACAAGCAAAGATAGTTATAGCAAAAACAGTAACATAAGGCAAACTGAAAACATTGAAGATATATAGTTGATGATCTTACTGCAAGAGCTAGCCAAGGGTAAAAGATACCCACGGAGAGTTAGGGGAAATGTATTAGGCTAATAATATGAGTCAATAATTCACTGAATAGGTCTGATAGAATTTAACTTCCATCAGAGATTTGTTGTGCAAATTATTATCAAGAAAAAAAAAAAAGTGAAGCTATAAACAAGCAGCTTTATCAAATTAACTAATTAATACTCCTTATGCCAGTATGATTTCAATGACAATGAATTCCTTTCATTCCTTGCAAGTAGCTGAACTTCAAGTCCTTGGAGAATTGACTCTGGAGAGATTTTGTTGAGACCTACACTGTACATCAGTGTCATGAGTTAATCGAGCAGTTACAGGGATGAATGTAATAAGAGGCAAAGGTTTTGTTTCTGGATTAATTTACAACTTGTGCACTGTTACTGACAGAATTGGGCAATTTTAGGCAACAAAATCATGTAACTAGTCATTAAAAGGTGAAACGAAGTTTTTTTTTTTTTTAATTGGGGAAAATGAAACAAAATTTTTTTTTCAACAGCGTATTTAGAACTGCTCATTCAATATAGATTTTAAAGGGCTCTGAGGAAAATAAAACTACTACTGATGATCTCCGTTTCACATCAATCCTGACCAAGTCCAAAATGACTCTTCTACAAGATGTTCAGAAAACATATTCCTGTTCTCTTCGTTAAAATGAATAGTGCTTTCACACTATGCTAGAAGAACAAATAAAGACTGTAGCTTCTCCAAATTTGTATGAAATCTGTGGCAATGAGTTGTTTTCATTAACTTCAATTTTCTGATTAACAATACCACACAAGGTATTACAAAATATTAAAAATAAAAAATAATAAGATAGCATCACTCTGTTTTCTGTTCTATTTAAAGAGCTTCTTTACAATTCATAATACCAAACTGCTTACAGAAAAGAAAGAAAAGAAGCCACTGCTCAGGTTAAGGTTCTACAGTTATTTTCATTGACATGTTTTCTAGCTTAGATTCTAATTAACATGAAGGAACCCATAAATTTATATGGAAGCTAATAGGGAATTCTCTGAGGATTCCACCAAAATAAAACATGGGAAAAAAAAAAAAAAGAAAGCGTTATCTTCTGATGACTACCAAACCATAGTACGTGTTCATCAGAGAGCATGGTAAGTTTTTTTTTTTTTTTTTTTTTTTTTTCCTTCTGAAAGACTTAGGCCTATGCAGCTCTGTCAGCAAAAACAACTCTTTACTGAGTCATATGCTGAATTCCAAGTGTTCACAGAACTGGGTTTATGGTAGTAAATTGTTTTTATTGTACTTGATGCCATGAAGTCATTAATTCTTCCCATGCATAAATGAGCTGTCCAAATTCATCTAAGGAGCATAATTTAAATTAAGTCATTGGAATTGCACCCACTTACATCAATGTCAAATTTTTCTCACTCTGTCAAGGTGTGGTTAAGGAGGGCTCAGTGTAAATAGCTTAACAACAATGATTCAGATCAGATGAGTACCATATTTTTATTCATTTGGTTATCTCAGAACCTGTAGTTTTAGAGACATAGTCTGATCTTAAGGAAAGCACAAGAAAACAAACAAACAAACAAACAAAAACTATTGAATACCTTTACTTTTTTTTTTTTCTCTCTCTACTTAGACATTGATTTGTAAAAACAAAAACCCATTAATTATAATCCTTATGGGTTTATTTTAGAGGTGTTTTAGTTTTCAACTCTGTGTTCTTTATTTGCTGTCCTATGCACCAAAAGAAAAAGCATGTCTGTTTATGTATTATACAGATCTGAGAAAATTTACCTCAAGATTTTGAGAATTATGCCCATAGTGATGGAATCCATTTTCTTTAGAATACAAAAGAATCTAGAATTAAAATTATACTAACAGGATAATGAACTGTTGTCCTTGTATATAGTAATTGCAAACTGTATCTGATCTAGATGAGATTAAAGTAAGCTCAGCATGATTGCAAATATTTTTCCTTAAGTCATGGAAAGTGATAAAAGAAATACTCTCCAGACTTTATTTATTTATTTTCTGTTTTTTTTAAATCAAAACCCAATGAAGATAGAATTCTGCTGTGCTTTATGGTAGGAACAAGTAGCACAGTGAAAACAATCCATTTTGGTTCTTTACAAGGAGAGAAAACCTCTATGCATGTTAACATAAGGATCATATATCAGTTCATTCTACAGTTTTTTCAAGACATACTAATTTTCCCAGATGACATTGTTAGATGTTTTCTATTACTGGCTGAGGGAAGCCAGTAGCTGAATCATATATTTACAAAATTTGCATTGAAAAAAATTTCTTCATAAAAATGACTTCATGTTTAATGCAAGTCTTGAGGCATAAAGCCTAGACATGATGTTATGTATAACGATAAAAATATTGTTTAGCATGACATATGCATTCGTTCTATTCATAAAAGTGGTAAGTAAAAGAGAAATCTATCAATCATAGTGGGGGTTGGGGGAGTATTATGTAATGTATATGTCTACAGAGACAAAGAGAAAGTAATGTAGTGTATTCATTGAAAGTAAGCTTTTTTCTGACCCCTAATTAAAGAGCCTTTCTCTCTTTCTTGGCATGTTGCTCACAAGACTAGAAACGTATACATACTACTTAGTACCTAACAAAATAATACACTTGAACCCTCAAACACTGTACCAGCAAAAAGTTCTTGGCACAGTTATATGCACAAGACTGATCATCAGTGGCATCCGGAAAGATGCCGCCCCTGCTGATAGCAATGTGCCATCTTTTCCTGCAAGTGCACTGGCAGAGCAGGAGGGGAAGATGAGCATATGTTAAATCAGATCAAGGATAGACTGAGTGAATGAATTTGCAGTACAGAGCAGTGAGGCTAATTTCTTCCCCAGTTGGAAAAAGGGACCAAGACACAGAGATGTTCAGATGGGAGGTAAAGTGCATGACTGTGAGAGGTCCGTGGGAAATCTCACAAGTTCTCCTTCACAAGGTTCTTGGTCAATAGAAATAGATCTGGCCGTGCGGATTCACAGCTGTGGCAGATGGCATGCTGAGGCACCACAAGAGATATAATTCTACTATAACTTGAATTCACAGACCTTTTTGCCAGTGTTTTTTTTCTCACTATGAATTTTAGAGAGGGGAGAGATGCAGCTGAGGAGGAAGGAGTGAAGGAAGAAAATGTGGGCATAAGATTTCAAAATGAAGTGACTGACAACATTTGCCAGGTACAGTTTTGCTTCTAATATGTGTTCAAGAGAAAAGCACTGTTTTAGTGCTCCCTGAGTCCTGAATAAGATAAGATACAATCAGCTTTCATCACAACAATCTTCAGTGGCATTGCCTTACATCCATCACGATTATCCTTGCACGACAGATCTATGTACAACAGCTACTTACACCTCAGCAGTCTAGTGAAGCTGTTTCCCACAAACCTTGTATGTATGTTAAAATCAGAAAAGGAGCTACAAGGGGTGTTCATCACCGAAGATATCAGAAATTAATATTTCTTTTACTTTAATTCTCAGATCAATCCATTCTTCAGTGTTATTCTTAAAAAAATTAAACTAATAAGATATATTAAAGAGCCGTTGTCATGGTCTTTTAAAAAAGGCTGCTACTTGTGATACTCTGTTTCTACCTAAGTACAATCCTGAAAGCAGTCAGACTATGCAGTAATTATTCTCATTGTTAGGATTCCATAGTTCAATCACCCTGTAAATGGATAGCTAATAACATCCATCTCTTATTGAATATTTTGCTGCTTTTATATTCCAAAAACAGAAAAGAAAACATTTCATATTTATTTCTTCATATAATTCATTATCATATTCACTTTTTAAAACAATCTGCTATCTGAAGTAAGCAGTAGTTAGCTGTCCCTTCAGTAACAACTGTACCAACAAAACGTTAATGTTTCTATCTACTTTTCGGTAAGGATATCTGGGAAACTCTGGGCAGTAAATGTCTGATAGGTTAGCAGAATATGTGAAAGATGGCACTTTTACATTACAGCACTTCAGCCTCATATTTCCCCATAGTGTAGACACTTTAGAGTAGTTACAGCATTAAATTCATTGTCACAGAATGCTTTACATTGGAAAGGGCCTCTTGACATCTTCTGCTTCAAAATGCTACTCAATAAGGGTCAGCTAGAGAAGACTGGCTGATGGAGACTCTACAACCTCTCTAGACAACCAGTATCAGTGTTGGACAATCCTCACAGCAGAAAACTTCATCCTGTTCAGATGGAATTTTGCAGTTCTTAGTTTTTGCCCACTGCCTCTTGTCCTGTCACTGGGCACTACTGAGAAGAGCTGAAGAGCCTGTCTCATATACATTTTCTCCCATACATATTTATACACATTGATAAGATCCACCTCAGCTTCTTCAAGATGAACAGATCTTTCTGGATGGCAGCACAACCTTCTGGTCTATCAGCCACTCCTCCCAGTTTTGTATCATCTGTCACCTTGCAGAAGGGGCACTCTCATCATACAGGTCACTAATGATGATATTAAAGAGTATGGGCCCGGTAGCATACCACTAGAGGCTTGCCTTCATGTAGACTTTGAGCTTATGATCACAACCCTGGGGTCTAGTCATTCAGCCAGTTTTCAGTATACCTCACTGTCCAACATGTCTAGTAGCAATCCACAAATTGCTACTAAACTAAGCTTCAGAAATTGCACATTACAAGGAACAATCAACATACCACAATATGCACACAAACACACATACACAAAGTAGATGAACAGCAGTATCACAGTGTTAGTACTGGAGGAACTAGGATAAACTGTGGAAATACTTAGCAGCAGAAATTAACTTCTTAAAAAATCTGATGCAAAAAGTGTTTCCATGAAAAAATAACAAATACTGAAGTAAGCTGACCATCAGTGTCAGTAGAGTGAATATTTTCCTAGGGAGCTTTCTTCCTTTCATTTTACAGTAGGAACAGAAACTAAATAGTAATAATAAAAACTCATATTATTCATCAGGCCGATAAAGGACAGGAAAGAGATTTGCATTTCTCATTTGAGAATGTGGGTCATGTTAAATATCCCCTTGGAACTCCAGCAAATTATTACAGTAATGCTAACATATTGTTCAGATACTCAAAAATAATAATAAATAATAATAATAATAATAAAAAAGACATTGTAAATGATTATTGTACCTTCCAATATTCTTGTGATATTATCAAAACTATTTCAAATTTGGAAATGACTCAGGCAAGTAAAGCTTTGACTAAATGGTTACATGATGTTAGTATATCTTTACTAAATCAATCATAGACCTCTAACTAGCATTCTTATTTTCTCTCAATCTTCTGTTTCAATCAACAGTCCTATCTACATACTGTTTATCTCTATTCTAAAAGTTCTAGAAATAAATTTACAATGACCTTAAACTGTGTTCTGGTAAATGGGAGAGTTAATAGCAGTAGTTCTGATTATAGCAACTTGTTCTTAAGTATTAAATGGAGCTTTCCTTTAAAAAGACTTTCACAAGTTGAAAAGTGGTTTAGATTAATGAAGTCAAATTCTTCTTTCTTTGATACTTGTGCGAAGCAGAGTAACTCCATTCGCTTCACTGGTTTTATTCAGTTTTCTGGAGATAACAGAAAAGTAGTGGCTCATTGTATGTCAATATATAGGACATTTTGATATCTCTTTGTTCTGTGTATTTGAACAGACTTTTCATACTACTTACAGTGGGATTAAAATATTTACACTACTGATCATAGAAAGATTGTAGTACAGTCTATTATGAGGTGATCATCACTCCCTTCTTAATTCTGAAAGGCCTAGCTAGAGTCAAGAACAAAACTCCATTCACCCCAAAAGAAAAATATAGCACGTGAATACATCTTTGTCTAACTGAATTTAAAAGCAGTTTTTCCACTGGAAAAAAAAATATATATATTTATTAATATGTAAATATGACATTGAGTCAAAACTAGTGCTTATTTCATTATGCAAACATGTATATATATATAATTCTACTCTTCTTAAAAAAAAGTAAAATAAAAAATAAAAAAAGCCTCACTGGATGTTGCAATTTTCAGCACTTATTTTCTTTTCCATTGCTGAGTGATAAGTCTTACTTTTATTATGGAATCAAAGGTAACTTGTTTCTTTTGTTTTCCTGACAAGAAAAGAATTGTTTGAATTACGAGTATCAGCTGGGTGCTGACAAGAGAAAGACATTGTTAGCTTTCAGTAACTGGTTAAAATAAACAAAATTGACCTTGGAAGATGAAGATAGAAAAAACAGAAAGTTCAATATATCTTTTTAATTGACTGCTAAAACTGCAATATCTTCTTGACAGACACCTGTATGTAATCTGACTAAATAAAGGCTGTAAATGTATTTAAGAATGTAGACATGCATCCTAGGAACCTATTTCTGTGTGACACGGCTCAGTATTACCACATGCTGGTCTAAATGCTTTTCTTAGAAACTTTCAAAAATATATTTTAATGTTAGTTAGAAATGAAACAGTTCTAAGGCTGCTCAACCCCATACAAATAATTATGAAGACTGTTCCTCACTGGGCAGAAAATGCAAGAATATTTGTTGTGAAGCATGGTATGGTTGTATTCATATAGTGCAGGAATTTGTAATAGAGAGTTTGAGATATAAGGGATTACAAATCCAGTACTTTCAAATAAATCAATTGAAGATCACTTATTTATGTGATGGACTTTCAAGTTGAAGAAATGACTCTGGTAAAAATCAGTTGATAAATACATGTAGTCATACAAGCAAAGATATTTTTTATTTTCCTAGTCACAGACCTAGTAAGAAGGATGGTCCTTTCTCAGATGCATTATATTTCATATGAAATTAAGCTAGTCTACTATTCTACTCTCTATCAAATTTTTCAGTGATTGCCAACAGGACTCTTCATTTTTGACCATCTGAGAGCAAAGACCAAATCATCAGTTTATCCATGGGGATGAATATATTTTAGAATATGGATTCTGTTGAAGACACCTAAACAAAACGGAAACCTAACTGATAGGTAGTTAAACTGTCCAGCCTACAATAGTGAGCAAGTTACACTATGCTACTCAATAGCTAAACAAAATATTAAGCCATGATCCCCTTGTGGCCTTTCCATACTATTGCAATATGTACATAAGGGACAAAATGTTATTTTGTTTACCTAGTTCTCAACTAGTGAATAAAGCTAGAGATTACAGTGTTGTCTGCTTTTAGTTTAGCATAACTGAACAATATCATATGATCCCTAATGAAATAAGGTGACATAAGTGGATTTACAGTCAATAGAGAGCAATTACTTTTCTTTTTTAAAGTATGTTATGTGATATTCCAACATTAGAACACCACATTTCATTAATTTTCGTATTAGTATTGTCAGGTTTCTAGCTGTACAAGCTTTGGAGAAAGGTTGCACAAGTCCATTAAATCATACCTACATTATTTCCATCTGATAGTGTGGTTCCATACATTGGAAGTCTTTTCAGAGTATAAAGTGAAAACTTGCAAAAACTCATAAAACTTCAGTGAACTGCAGGAAGCACCTTATCTGCAAAGTTCAGTGAGACTAAACTTCTTTGTCTAGGACCAAGGTTCTTGGAATATTGACAGCTTCCTACCCTTTCTCTTTCTCCTCTTTACCTTTGGCTCCTACCAAAGTTGTCTAGTCATGTTAGTTCACATGATGACCAAAGCCTTCTTCTTTATCTCAAAGCTGTCTTGCCAACAGAAACAATGGCCTTTATCTTCCTTAGTCCAAAAGAGTCTTCTTCTCTGGGGACAGCCTGGATAATGGCAGTGAGATCGATGTCTACAAAAAAGGTTTTGCTTCTTAGTGGACTAAGACAAGATAATATTGCTTTGTGGATATAAGAATGCATTTATAAGACTGAATTTTATCCAGACTGTCCAAAGCATGAACATGAAGAGTCAATTTGTCTGAAGAAACTTGTAGAGATGTGGTCACAATGCAAGAAAAGTGAAAACGACACTGTTATCAGTGAGTCCTATGATACTCTTCATACATCAAGGACAGATAAACCCTGCCAACACAAGGATAAAAACCATTCTCAAATATCCTTCTATCAGATCCTCTGAGCTAGTGGAAATAAATAAATAAATAAATAAATAAATCAGAGAAAGTTCTGTACCCTTACTTGACTTAAATCAAGAAGGTATCATTTTCCTGTAGGCAGTCAACATTTGTTACATTTACATTCACTTTCTTAGGTTCTGTTTAACTGATCTCAACTCAAAGTAAAATATTTTATCATTTAATTTGGTGGGAAATCAAGTTATCATTTTGGAATACTCAATACTAAAATTTAATCGTACAAGCAGAATTCAATTCTATTCAACTCTATAAATATTATTCAATTGAATTAAATATATACAGTTGAATAAATATTACTTAGAATGTAGGAATGTGCTGAAAACATGGAAAGCTTACTAAAAGGAAAATTAAGAGCAAGGGGAAACAAAACAGCAATTGACCCACTTAGCACATCAGATCAGTTCCAATGCTACTAACTATATCTCATAACAGTTTCATATGTGAAGTCTTTTATTCCAGTGAGACAGAAACAAAGCAAGGGAAAGAAACAATTTTCTCAAGCATATTCCTGATTTACAGGAGTTTGTAATAGGAAACAGTTCAATATAGAAAAAAAGAATCAGCTCCATATATATATGTATTTTACATCAAATATATGTGTATTTTACATTGCAGTATAAAAAAAAGTAATGTTTCTTAAACATGAAGGGAAAGTAGCTGATTGTAATATTTCTTACAAATTATATTTCCATATCATCTGGTGGCGTTACACTGAATTTTTCTTCCTATGCAAAGCAGATTTTATTTTACTTTTCTTTGTAGCAGTTACATACCCAAGAAGGCAGGAAACTGGTTCTTAAGCTTTTAGAAATTATGCCAAGAAATCCCTGTGTTATACTGGGACATTAGTAACTACCATGGCTGTAAGTATGGCACTATAGTTCTCACAGTATGAACACCAATGCATTTCTCATTTTCTACAGACATCTGGCACACAAATTATTTCTTTGCTATAATTATTCCCTAGATAGTATGAAACATAGCAATTACTGCCTTTTCTTATTCATCCTCTACAGGGTGTCTCTGCCCGGGTGCTGGAAATGAGGCTGCAGCGCTCCTCTGTGAGGAGAGAGAGGCCGAGGCTGACTTGTGCTGGACACAGCCAGTTCCAGCTGGCTCCAACAGCAGCCACAGGGCAGTGCCTTTGAGAAATATAATTGAGAAAGGGTAAAATGCTACACATTCAGTGAAGAATGAGGAAAAAAAGGTGAAAAACAGACCTGTGAACACAGGTCAGACATGAAAGGGTGGGAGAAGGTGCTCCAGTGCAGAGATTCCTATGCAGTCCTTGGAGAGGAACACACTGGAGCAGATATCCACAGCACAGTGTGGCAGAGCCCATCCTGGAGCTGTTTTTTTGCTGAAGGACTGCAGCCCACAGGAAGGACCCATGCTGGAACATGGGCAAAGTGTGAAGAGGAAAAAGCAGCAGAGGAGCTCTTACGGACTGACCATAACCTCCCCATTGCTCATAACCTCTGCAACTCTTGATGAGGGAGGTAGATGAGTTAGGAATGAAGGACCAAAGTTAAGCCTGGGAAAAAGGGGTTGGGGAGGTGTTATTTTAATTTTGTCTTTGTTCCCTACTACCCAAATTATTTTAACTGGCAATAAATTAAATTAATTTTCCCCAAGTCAGGTCTGTTTTGCCCATGATGTTAACTGGTGTTATCTGTGTCAGATGTTATACTCTGTCCTTATCTTGACCCATGACTTTTCCTATCTCATTGTCTTCTCCTGACCTGTTGAAAAGGGGAAGTGAGGAAGCTGTTACGTTGGCATCTGGCAGCCAGCCAAGGTCAACCTGCTACCCATACAGAAGATTTTACTGTATTTTAGTAGGTCCTTGTTACACCTATCTTTGTGAGACTTTCATTCAAATTTCTTTCCTGTGGTTTCCAGCATTCTTCTGAAGACTTCTACAGCTTCTCAGCAGTATTCACTTTATCAGCTACTTGTTCGAAAAGTGATACAGTTAGTTATTTAAATCTGTCAACACTACTTACACAGAGCTTTTAAATGCCACTCAGGAACCTGTTTAAAGAGGCTAAGTTATAAAAAAAATGTTGAAAGATGAGACAACTGAGCAAGTTACTGAAATAAAATTTGTGATAAAATGCTTTATTTTTTAAACTACGATTGAAACATTTTGATATTTCACAGACTGACTTTAAGTAAAATATTTTAAAAAGTGTAACATTATTTATAGTGGAGATGTGATTTTCTAATTATTTGTTAGTCAATCCCTAAATCAACAGTACACGGTAATTGTGAATTGCTCATGCTTACAGTGAAATTCTGCCACTTCAATGAATTATAAAAAGAGAACACTTGTTTAAATAGGCTTCATCTTTTTAAAGCAAAGATTAGCGACATGGTGTTCTTACTTCATATGGATTTACAACCACATCTGTACCTAATGGAAAAGACATGAGGTGCTGAATGGAAAGAAACACAGAATTAGTACAAGACCACTGATCTCTAATGCCCTGATGCTCAAATATTAAAGATAAAGAATCAGCCTAGATATTTTATTTACCTAGATTTTATATAACAAGACTCACATTTTTATAATAATTATTATTAATGTTGACAAATGAAGCCCTATTCTTGATTGCAAACTTTGGCAAAAAAAAATGTTTTTGCTATAAAATTATTAGAAGATATATATATTTTTTAATTGGTTATGTTGTTTTGAGTCTTCAGAGCTCCACCCCTACTATAAATTAAAAGTTGGTATGCAGATATGAATATAGATCTTAGATTTATCCTCTGGCTGAATCTCAGTGTTCAGTCAGAATTGGATTACTTTTATAAGCTTCTAGCTCTGGTGAAATATTGTTCTCAAACCATCTGCTCAATTTAAACTTAATATACTAACATTTAAATTGCGCAAAGTCCAATACATTGTAATGTGAAGAATTCAGGATCATGCATTCACAGAATTTACCCTAATCAGTGATGGTAAAGTCATGCGCATCCATCAATTTACTGAAAAATGCAGGCAGCACAATAAGCCAGTGGTTGTTGAAAAGCATTCTATGGTGTCTGACATAATCAGATGTGGATGATACCGGCACACATGACAATCCAAGACATATTGAACTGAACTCAGGCTACTGTGATCATTTTAAATCACAGAGTGAACAGTTTTATGCTACAATAAATGGTTTTCCAATATGGTAAGTGTAAGATAAAAATTAATTCTGTCTCTAGACTTGTCCAATATATTTGTTGAATATATGTAGGAATATTCAAAAAAAAAAGTGAAACATAAAATTTTCCCTATATATATGCCTTTTGAATGAACATGGAAACATTCCCTCCTCCAAGACTTGCAGTGCAATTAATGCAGAAGATTAAAGAAGTATTAAAGAACATGGACTATTCGAGTATTTGATTAAAATGATGCATATGTCTTTGATTAACCAAAATCAAAATGAAAATAAAGTGCATGATTAATGGTGAAACTGAGAGCTAGTTAATTAATTCAGTTCTCTGGGATTATTTATATTCTTCCAAGTAAACTATTCTGAAAAGATATGTAAAGAAACAGTATTCCATCACATATGACAACTTTTAAAGTATGAATGAAAATAGGAATCTGAAAATGTAGGAAGTTTTATTAGTCAATGATTTTGTTCATTTTATATGAACAAAATTTCCTAAGTAATGGGAAAACAGCACAATAAGGAACTGAAATTGGAAGGTTTACAATTATTGTGTTAATGAATGCTTTTATGTATATGTATAGATAAAAATATTATAAATAAAAAGATGTTTGGTTTTGTCATACAAAACATCAACTGAAAGGTTGAAAAATACACAGTGCTATATTTTTGGTGGTCCGGTGTAAGTGGTGGATTAAGGAAGCTGCAGACAAGAATAATTGTGGTGTTGAAATGGTCAAACAGCTTTCAGCTTGATTTGCATATATTTAGTTGATACATTTTGATTGTTCTTGCATTTGCAGGAGCCATCTTAATATCCTATCTAACTAAGGTGTCTGAAAGAAATATACCACAGTTTGGAATTTTTTTTCTGTAACTAAAGAGGTCTTGGGCACCCTGTATTGCCTTTATGTGGCAAAGTTTTTAGCAGGGGGGCTGTAGGGATGGCCTCTTTGAGAAGAGACCAGGAGCTGTCCCATGTCAGAATGAGCCAGTTCCAGCTGGCTCCAAAATGGGTCCACCACTGGCCAAAGCTGAACCAATCAGCTGGTTGTGCCTGTGTAAATAGCATGTTTAAGGAAGGATACAAAATGCCAGATAGCAGCTGTGAGAGAGAGGAGCGAGAAAATGTGAAACAACCCTGCAGACACCAAGGTAAGTGAAGGAGGCGGTGCTCCAGGCACTGGAGAAGAGATTACCCTGCAGCCCATGGAGGGCACCATGGTGATGGAGATTATTCCCCTCCAGCTCTTGGAAAACCATGCTGGAGCAGATAGTCACTCTGCAGCCCATGGAAGTTCCCACACCAGAACAGGTGGATGTAAGCTGAAGGAAGCTGCAGCCCATGGAGAGTCCTGCAAGCTTGTGACAGGAACTGTGTACCCATGGAGAGGTGCCTGGACAGGAGCAGGTTGTCTGACAGGTATTCTGTCCCACGGGGCACCCACACTGGAGCAGTTTTTGAAGAACTACACCCTGTAGGAAGGCCCCACTCTGGAGCAGTTTATGAAGGACTGCATTCTGTGGAAGGGACCCCACAATGGAGCAGGCAAAATGTGCGAGGAGAAAGGAGCAGTGGAAACAAAGTTTTGAACTGACCCCAACACCCTCATTTCCCATACCCTTTGTGCTGCTCAGGCTGGGAATAGGTGGAGTAGTTGGGAATGAAGTTGAGCCTTGGGAAGAAAAAGGGTGTTTTAAATTTTGTTTTTAGTTCTCCCTATTCTACTCCATTATTAGTTGGCAATAAAATGAATTAAACATCCCCAAGCCAAGTCAGTTTTGCCTGTGATGGTAACTGGTGAGCAACCTCCCGGTCAACCCACAACTTTCTCCATTGTCTTTTTTTAAACAAGAGGTAACTGCAAAGGCCTTGAAAACATGGAAACGTGGGAAAGCTCCCAAACTTTGAAAACTCACTAATGGCTGGTTCTGATCATTAGTGGGAAAAACAAACAAACAAACAAAACAAACAAATAAAAAAAAAACTTAGAGCAGGAGAAAGACCATTTTTGATTTAAGAAAAGAAGCAAAGGGAAAAACAAACAACCAATCAACCGAACGTAGAAAACAGTTGAACATCAGGATAAGCCAGCTGTCCTAGGCTAGGGAAGTAGCATCCAGGCTGGGCATTTATTCTGGGGGTGGTTGCATCTAAGGATGGGTACCAGGAACTGATAATTGTCTAGAAATTTAGCCATCTTATAAAAAGATTAGATTTAAAAATTTGAGTAGTAGAATGAAGATATCTGTTTCTATATTATTGCCCCTCACTGACAAATTTTCAGGTCTGTTGACCTTGGAGACTGAGAACATCAAGAGCTGCATCTGTCAGGCTAACTATACAGCATCAGCTACGTGGTATTGTATACTCACAGCAATGTATGATATGATATTTAAGGACTGAATTCTTTGAATATGCACTGATAGGGATGTGTAAGAATTAATATGTGTTGATATCATTTAATGGTAGGTAAAAAAATCCATAAGCACAAAATGTGTTGTAAATGAATGTCAGTTTGGTAAGTTGTTGTTGTTGTTTAGTTGTTTTTTGTTTTGTTTTGTTTTGTTTTGTTTTTAAGTTTTAAACTATCTTGATTTATCTAAACACTCCCAACACAATGAGCTCTAATTCCTTAACTATATAGTATATATACCTAAATGTTTATGTGTATATGTATATATAAACACACACACATATATATGTATGCATAACTGTGTACATTTGCAGCCTATCCACTGTGGAAAGAGAATAATAGACATCAGATGGTGAGTCAGAACTTAGACTGGCCAAATCACTCTTGGGGGCCTTATGTCATATTGCTAAGTAAAACCAAGCAGACACCACTGTCTGACCCTGGGGCCATCTGTCAGAGGCTCACTAAATCCACACTGTACGCTATTTGGCCCAAGGCTTTTTCAGGGCCATATGGTGACTCTACAGTCATAATAAATAATTCTAATTCTGTGTGCATGTGAAAGGGATGGTTCGGTTCAAAGTGAGTCCAGAAATTGAAGAGATGTGTTACAATTAATTATGAGGATGTTTTCACAGTAATAAACTGATAGTTTGTGGGTCCAGCCATGGTATGTAGGGTGAAGTCATGTCATGGGTATTTGAAGATACAAAGCCAACTAGACTAATATTGGAGTATTTTGTAGGTCAAAGAAAGACAGATGGTGCAGTCTTCTTGCTATCTATGGCAAATGATCCCTTGCATATGTTAACACCTAAATCATGCCCAGGCAATATCTAGGAAAGCACTGATTTGAATGGCTCAAAATGTGCCAGGGAGCTTACAAAGAGCTAAGCGGTATGGATGATCAGCAGTTCAATGCTGACTTTGCTTCTTGGCCCTTTTTTATTTAACAGTATAAATGTAAGCTATCTGTTTCCTTTGACAGTAGAGGAAACTTTGGGTGAATACGTAAGCTTTGTGAGGAATGCTTTTATTTTTAATTATACAGTTCAGAGACTAATGAAATTAAATATCTAGGATCTGAGAATTTAGATAAGCCAATTCCAGAAACTGTAAGGTCATGAATTGATTTCTTTGAGACTTTTTGATATGTTGAGTGATATGTTGTATCTGTTCATGGTACGCCAGAAAGCCTGATAGCATAAGTAACAAAGAAAGACTATTTTGATATTTCAAAATACATAGATGCATCCTAGTACTTTGAATTCCTTTCTTTTCTGCATGTACGAGCTGTCTAAATCTCATTAAAATATTACTATATAGAATTTATGATTATTTGATTTTACAGAAAACCTAACAGCATTCATTCATATGTCAAAGACTGTTGAGTGTTCTGCTATCAGTGCAGCAATTCATAAGTCTTTCAGAGTCTGAAGTTTAACTAAGCTAACATCAGGACATATTGCATTGGATAGGAATTGTATTATTGAGTTTATAATATATATTATATATTATATATATTATTTAGAGTTTTTGGGTTTTTTTGTTTGTTTTTTTCTGGTATCAGTCAAAACCCATCTATAGATCTCATGCTCAAGGTTCAGGACTCCCTTTGGTCAGAGCAGGGTTGAGCTGTTTTCAGCGCTTGCCTTGGGCTGAGCTCTGCCAGTGTCTCCCATGGAAGGGGTCTGTCAAAGCCAGGGAATGGCTGCCCAGCAAAGAGCCCCTGAGGCGCTGAACCTGGGGGAGGCTGAGGGGTCATTCTCACCCTGTTGGGAGCAGCCAGCAGCAGCCTGATGTTAGGAAACACATAAAAATAAAATGAAGTAGACCTCCATACTGAGGAGGAGGGGACCTCCACCATGAATGTCATACCCCTTCCTAGTGAAGGCCTTGGGACACGAAGGACTCACTGTGATACCCCTCACTTCTTTACCAGAGAAAAAATATCTCCACTAACCAAAGGAAGGGCTAGATATTAGTAAGTTTTCTGTATAACAATTTAAACAGTATTAATGAGGCTTTTTTATATTAATTTATACTCAGAGTATTAGCATTTCATTAAGTGGACAAATAATAACTATTTGTTTCATTTTAATTAGATTTTAAAGATGTTAATTATATAAGCAATTTATTAGTGCCACATGTATGCTGTGTTCCGTTTTACTCACAGTGTAACACCATTGGTTAGAAGTTAAGTTATACTAATGAACACAGATGAGTATTACAACAGGCTTAAAATTTCTTTACTCTTGGAAATATTTGCAGTTTGGGTAGTTTTTCCCTGTCAAAGTCATATTACTCAATTATTATCTGTCTGTCTTTATGAATATTTAATGATTGATTTTAGAAAGAGTAGTGTCACAAATGGAATATAGAAGATTTAAAATACTTTGAAAAAGAGAAAAATGACCCTGATTCCTACTTATTTTCCTAAAATAAACATTAAAAAAATAAACAGCTAGAAAAGTGAAAATCAAATTTAAAGTAAGCAATTTATATATATTTTTTTTCTGTTTTCTGGCTTACATTTAGAGGACAAAAACAAATAAAAGCATCAAATATATACATATATATATACATACTTTTTTGTAAGATTTTGGGCAACCATTTCTGGGGTAGGTACAACACTAGGTAAAACTCTAGAACTGCTGAAACTGAAAGAAAATTTAGCATGCCCTTCAAGGTGCATGGATTTTATTCTTTGTTCCCCTGAATCCTGATAATATTTTAATTTGAGTGATAACTTCGAGTAGCAAACTACCTGTCCTTTCTATGAAGAAGTACACTGTTTTGATCAATACAAAATATTCATTTTCATTGCATGCTCACTTGCTACTGTTCAAATAGAACGTACCTTCACAGCTTGTAAACATTATGTTAATCTCTTAAACTAAACAGTTTCAGTCTTTTTCTTGTAATTATCTTTTTTTGTGATATTATAGCTATAAATTGATACAATATTCTGTTTATGCTATAAACTGACACAAATACTGCAATAATATTATTGTATCATTATTTTCTATTTTCTTTTTTTTTTCACCAAATTTCTCCCCCTCTCCTCATTTGACTTCCCCTCTCCCACCCCCTAGGGGAAGGTAGTTTATTTCGCTTTTCTTTTTAGAACTTCATCATACTGAGAAAAAAATGTTTTTTCACAGGGAAGATGTTTTTCCTTTTGTTTTACAACGGAAGACACCTGTCTCCCAAATAATGCTTAGTATCCAATTTTTCCTTTTCTGTCTGCACCCATGTTCCTTTTTATTTAATCTTATAACCAGTTTAAGTTTCCATCACATTGCTTATTCAAATACCTTTGCTGATCACTCTAAAATTGCACATAATATATGATTTAAATTAAATTGACATGTAATGATATTTTTTAAAGTTTAGAATTCAGGGATGAATTTAATTCGTTTCGGAAAACCAAATCTAGCAAGTTCCCCACTATTTTTTAAGGTATTTTATCATATTTCATCATTTACACAAGTTAATGAAGTATATGTGTATATAGACAGGAACTACTGACACTTTTTCTTTATCCTGGTATAAGCTTATTATAAATAGGATAGAACACTCACGAAATATTGATATATTTCTAAATAAAGTCAATTTATGTTGCCTTCCAAGAGGATTCAGCACAAATCAGCAATTAATCTTTGTCTATACAATAGATTAATAAACATAGTCTTACTTTTAAGTCAACAAAGGTATGTGACCTTGATGGCTTCAGAGCAGAGGTTAATAAACCTATGATTAGTCTGTCTTCCTGAAATGCTTAATGTTTAAATTTGGAAATGCTGACATCCTGAGTCATCAAGCGTAGTTGTTTTTAAAGGGTTTTGAAGGCAAAACAGCAAGACCCCATTAGGATTTTAGACTGTGCTGAATTCCCAGATAAATATTTGCATTAAAAGAGGGTTAGCAGATTTTCCATGAAGTGCTCTTGGGGCTCACTGATGCTAATCAAACAGGCTTCATTTCTAAAGGGTGCTTGATGTAATATCCTTTATAATGAAAATACATTTGGTTCCAAGAACAAACCTTATTCTTGGCCTTCTGAAGCCAAAAGTCATTTGCATAGTGTTAATGAGGCTAATTACTTAAGGCATTGGTTAAAATTTAAAAGGGTATTTCCAGCTAGCAAAATCCGAATATGCAATTTTTATTTATTTACTTATTTGTTTGTTTATTTTTAGTTTGCATATGGTATATTCTCATTCAAATTTTGCTGTATTCAAAGAAACAAAATATTTTGGATTAAGTAACATAGTGGTTTGGTTTATTTCTGTTTGAAAGGAGAATGAGTATAAATAGAAAATTTAGATGTACTTTCCTCTAGTTTCCGTTTCCTCTATTAATTCTTTTCAGGCAACATATGCTCTGTGTGAAACAAACTATCATGAGCCACGAACTCAGATTGATTATTTGAGTCATCCAGGCTAACATTATGGATTATGGATTTTTTATTTTATTTTATTTTTATTTTGCTGAGCACCTATTTTATAAACTAAAATGCACGGTATGAGCATAAGTTTAATGTTGCTTGCAAATATAAAAACCTGAAGCCACATCCATAATAAACTTCAAACGAGGAGAAAATATCTGTATTGCTATTTGTGTTCTATGTGATAACTGGCAAATCTGTAATTTAAGAACTAAAAATAAATAAGTAAACTGACCAGACAGTCTGAATAGAGTAGTCTCTGAGACACAGCAGGTAGGAAGAGAAAAAAAAACAACCAAACAACAACAACATAAAAATCAGTCTTTGCAGAAATCCTATTTTCCGGTTAGTCTTTTAGTAGAAAATAAAAAAATAAAATAAAATAAAATAAATTTAGCACCATCTGAAAGTATTCCTGACACTCTGTCTTTTTTTCAGAGTTTGGATAGTTTTGTGTGTATAACTGTTTTCTGAAGGCGGTGAGTTTGCTGGGCATAAACATTCTCTGAAGAGAAATTAGCCAGATGTAGTCAGAATAGTACTATACCCCAACAAATATGACTGTCCCAGAGAAGGAACTTTTTATGGAATTTTCAGTGCTCAACATTTTTGCAAAAAGTTTAATTACTTTGAAGTGCATTTTGAATCTACATTTTTTGAAAGTACATGGACCTGGGGAAAAAGGAAAATTAAATGCAAAAAATCTAATCTTGCATATGATATATTAACTGGCCAATGTTGGTTCTACAGTGTCTGTTATCATTTATCTGTAACTCCCTCAATTTTCCCCCGTTTTCCCTGCTTCACTTATAAATGAACATGAAAAAAAAAAAAAAAGATATTAAGAAAGATTGTTAGTTAAGCTAAATAAGTTCAATTTGTCTAGCTTTTGCAATGTAAAAATTAGGTGCTTAGGCTAAATTGTTTATCTGTATTTTATCTGAAGTTGGTGAACCATGCATTACGGTTCTAAGTCATATTGTCTATCTCAGAGAAGCTAGATATTTTTCCAGGCTTATATACCTCAATTCTCAACATAGGACATTCTTATGAGATTCAGAAAAGTCCATAAGTATCTGATTCAGATGTACTCAAGACCAAGTCTTCTGTTATTCATTCTTACAATAATGCATGGAAAGTGCAGCATTCAGGTTTCTCAGCTCTTTAGCAAAATTTAATTGCACTCTTTGAAAGTTAAGATCAGCATTCACCTGTGATGACAGAGAATGAGATACCAACATCTGAGAGGATGATGAAGTAAGACCAGCTTCCTGCCTCCAGCCTTTTCCTTTTTCCCTTCCATATTCTGACCCTTTCTGCACTGACTTAATAGCAATTGGTTCAGGAAGCCACCTGGCCATGGCAAAATATTAGCCACCTAAAAATTAAGAATTTAGTATTTTTGTCCTTATATTTGACATTGTGAAATGTTATCAGACAATCACTGTGAAACAAGGTGAAAATTTCTGAACTAGCACTTTTGACTGTGTCCTTGCTTCTCAAGATGGAGTTCCAGGTGTAAACATTTCCCACCATTTTCATATTGGCTACAAACACAAAACTCATGCTTCAGGAATTCAGACTGATTCATACACCATAGAATGCGCATTCTCCACACCACTTTTGCCCGTTCATGAATAGTAATAGTAATAATCTGCTTTAATTTATATAGTTAGATAATGAGCATATTCCAAACAAAAAATGCAACTCAGTAGAAGGAACTATGAGTGATCATTATGCAAATCAAACTGGTCTTCATACTTCCATGTCCCTAAGCTGCCTGTGATTTACAATTATGAATGTGTTAAAATAATTCTACTGGAAAGCTTATTTGTGTTTAGATCAGCACACTAGAAAAAGGGTAAACAAAATATTAAGTAGCGTATGAGTATATATGAAGGTCCTTCGGAAGATGTACGAATTATGCTGTTGATCCTGCAAAGCCTTTTGCATAATTTATACATTTGTTTCAGTGAGAATATGCATATCTGTGTGATTAAGCATATGTGTAAGTAAGTCTTTTCAGAATTGGAAAGATACAAATCAGATCGAAGTCCTCAATTGCACTTAAGTGGGGAGAACAAAAACGCTAATAGTTTTGTAAATAAAAATACAGATTCAAAAAATGAACAAAACCATCCAAGGTACGACGTAGCACAGATATTTTCAGGAAGATTTAAGGTGGCGCTGCCAGCTATAGTGAGAGAGGGACCTCATTTTAGCTATGGAAATCCAAGAAATCATAATATAAAGAAATTTCAAAGAATTTTAAGAGCTATACTTTAGTACATTAAGGGACTAAAAGCAGAACTGTTACATGAACAGAATGATGGGGGAGAATTATATGAAATGTATCGTAGAAAGAACAGGCATACTTATGAATGACAAATGGAGGTGAATTATGAATTGAAAACTATAAAATATAAAGACTATGATATCTTCAGATAAGTACTAATGGTTTATAGAGATAATACAGTTTAGGTTATGACTGATTTTAGGAGTACAGACATTTATTGGAATAGACATAGTATAAAACGAAAACATGAAAGATGGATATATTAACACAGGGAGTTTGGGAAGGGAGAGGACAGTCTGAAGCAATGTATCCTGGAAAGCAGAAAACCAACACACGAAAAAGTTACTATTTTCATAGTGAATACAGTATATAAAAAAATAGTTGAAATGCTGAATTGTACTCTGGTCACTGGATTAGTGTTTATTGAAATCTCTTACAGTGAGACATGAAAAACTACACCAAAATGAAAGTTTGATTTCAAGCAGACTATGGTTGAAGTGATGATTTATAAATAAATGCAATGATTTTTAGGAAGGAAACAATTAACAAGAAATGTTTAGAATTTTAAGAAGTTTACTATAGACAGCAATTTTGAATAATTTAATGTCATATGAATATCAAGTTAATAAAAATAAACATTCTCTAAAATTACTAGCTAAATCTTCCATTAAGAACTATAAATGAAAGGGAACGTTGTCAATTGCAAACCTTGAAAAGAATGCTAAGAAAGACAAAAAGGATATTAGAAATGCAGAGAGAGATGAAATAGAATCTGAGAAGAATGATGAAAAATAGTAAAACAGATAAAGGGGATATTAGAAAGTAAAGAGAAAATTGAAATAGATATGTGTATTAAGAGATGCTAACCACATTTCCAAAAAGATCTTGAACACTGCAAAATAAGAGATCAGTGAAGGATGAAGTTGAAAATTTCAAGATGGAATAAGATACAAAGTAAAAGAAAATAGGAAAAGAGATAACCCATTAAATTGGCTTTTCTTCCATGGACTGCACAGTATTTATGAGAGAACATGAAATCATGTCCTTTAATATTATCTAGGTGTCCAGAATCTTGAAGGCTTTCAAAGTCAGGGAAGTAGTATCCTCTCTGAACACCCTACCACAAATCTTGAAGGACAAAAATAAATATCCTTATTTGACATTTACAAATATGACAAAAAACATATACATATATATGTATATATATTTAGCTTTAGTTAAAAAGTGGAATTTTCCAGATAGCAGCTTACCTCAGGAAAGATGAATCTGGACTAACATTTTATATAGTACATAAGAGCATAAAAGATTTTTGTCTTATAATAAAATCATATTTTGCTTTACATTCTTGAAACCTACTTGCTACAGTCTAACTTAAAAATCTACCAAACAGTCAGGGAAAAGTGGATTATGAACAACTGTCAGTATAAAGGAATACTGGGACACAGACTGGTACTGTTCAGAAAAAGGAACAAATAAAAAGCTATTATATATTTATGATCAATGTTAACATTTAAGATAAAATAGTTGTTTTGTTCTATTAATAAAAATAAGCAACTGATCAGAAATAAGAAGGAACATTATAACGCCTTAAGAGTTTATTCTTCATTATGGTCTGGATCCTGAAAGTGTTTGTTTTAATACTAAGTTCCTGTTAAAATTCTTCTTGATCTTAGGCAATTTATAAAATGTTATGGGAATTTGATCAGAAGTTTGATGTCTTTCAAGGTCTGTGCCATAAACATCTATGCAAATATCTAGAAAAAGCATCGAACTCCTCAGTCTTGGAACAAGCTTTCTGTACAGTGTAAAAGGAAGAACTACAGAACACATTCTCCTCACCTCATACATTGAGTAGGAAGTCATTTAAAGCCATGTGAAGACAAAAACTGCCTAAACTGGCCAATGCATCATAAATCTCATTTCCTTATTTTAATGAGTGTTTTCATCCTGAAAACTGATGAAATTTGTGTCCACAAACTACTTTCTTCACCCCAGAAAGCCTTCCTTTAAGAAAATACATGCTAAAACAGTTTTCACTTCCTCTACCTTTAATATAATGACGTGGTAGGTGATATTAATTCATAGTTTGCTGTTATCTTCCAATGGAATATCTTTTATACACTCTTGGGTGGATTATGTTTGGTGTTTTCTGCTGAAGCTAATGTGCTTAGTGTAAACCAAAAAGCTCGTAACACTTTAGCTTCATAAACCTGGGGTATTTATTCACATGAGAACAGGTAGTTTAGATGCAAGCAAGTCTTGCATGTATAGTAATATATATATAATAATATAATAAAGATAATAATAATATATATATATATATTTTTTTTTTCCTGAAAAAAAACATCCTAGAGTCTTTAAAGCAGGGACTTGAAATTTTGTTGCTCAGCCTACCCCATATAAAGCCTGGACTATCATCTAGGTTCTTCTTGCTAACTCATGAATTTTAAATATTGTATAGCTTCATTGGGAAGTGTCCCATCCTCTTTACAGATTTTAATCAATAATAGTTATAACCCATTCTTTCAAGAAGGTTTGGAAGAGCCTTTTCTTAGAGAAGGAACTGAACACCTAGCTTGAATGCATTAACTTAACATGATAAGTCACTACCCTGTCCTGCAACTGGAAGAAATTGTGTTTCTTATAATTTGTTTGGGCCTGATATGGTAGGCTTAAAACATACTTAACTCTGCTTATCTATTTTGAGAAATTCCTAATTATCACATGCAGGTAAAGTTTAGGCACTATCTAAGTAGCCACTTGCCCAAGAGTAAGCAGTGCAAACATTAAAAAAAAAAAAAAAAAGATTTGATATATAGGGCACACCTGACCAGGTGGGGCAAGAGTGTTCTGGGCAGTAAGCTGGCTGGGTTTATTAGCAGGGCTTTAAACTAGATGCAGAGGGGGAAGGATATGCACCTCTGAGTGATGGGAGGTAGCCTGAGAACATTGGCACTCTAGGAAACAACAGGGAAATACTTGTGAGCTGTCCCAAAGCAATTAGGAAGGGTTCAACTGAAAAAGTGGTGTGACTGTTAGCCCAGCTGAAGTGCCTTTACACCAATGCACACAGCATGGGATATAAGGAGGAGGATTAGGAAACCAAGGTGCAATTAGAAAACTATGACCTGATTGCTGTCATGGAAAGGTGGTGAGATGGAACAGTGTAATAGAGGGTGACAAGCTTTTCAGAAGAGATAAGCAGAGAAGGAGGGGCTAGGATGTTGCCCTCTATGGTATGGAATGGATTGATTGTGAAGAGATGCCTCTGAGAAACAGCCACAGACAGAGTGAGAGAAGGACCAGGCCAATAAAGGACACCTTGTGATTGGGCTCTACTAGGGGCCACCTGATCAAGGTGAGCCTGTTGATGAGGCCTTCTTGCTTCAACTACAAGAAGCATCATGCTCGCATGCTCTCATCCTGATGGGGGACTTCAACTACCTGGATGTCTGCTGGAAAAGCTACACAGCAGGCTGTAAGCAATCCAGGATACTCCTGGAGTATATTGAGGACAACTTCCTGGTCCAGGTATTAGACAAGCCAACCAGGGGAGAAGCATCTACTGGACCTGGTGTTTACCAATGCAGATGAAATCATTAAAGAGGTTAAGACCACACCCTGGTTGAGTTTGTGGTCTCAAGGAATATGGGCCTGGCAAAGAGCATGTATAAGAAGCCTGCAGAAAGTCTTTGCTTGTCAGGCAGACATCAGCCAGGAGGAGAAGGGTGAACCTCAGCTGCCCTTAGGAAAAAAATCATGACATTTGCCCCTTCTACTTCCCTTCACTTCCTTTCTGTTTTATGCTGTTCCACATTGTGTTCTTCATCTTGAAATGAGCAATCAGAGCCTCTACAGTCCTAGCTCCTTCTGTATCTTTATTTTCTCTCATGACTTATAGTTTCCACAGAGTTTATGTAGATGGGCCAAGTCAGAGCTTGACTCCTGGACCATAAACAGCTGCACTAAGGGTGGTATAGGGCAGGAGCTTGGAAGAGGGACATGCAGACAGGGTTACAGAGAAGCCCAGACAAACAAAGGTCTTGGCCTAATGTTGGGATTATATTTTATATTCTGGAAAATTATGAGGTTAGACATTTTAGAACAAAAATGGTGTGTGTAACTCCAAGTTAGGCAGCCTTGCTCATCTGAGGTACTTTTCTAAATATTCAGGTAGTCAGCACCTAGAGTATGTTGTCAGCATTGCTAGGTTGATACCTTGGCCAGCATCTGATGCAAGCAGAATCACTCCCACGTAAGAAAGTTCAGCATTATCACGAAACTCAACAGGCTCTCACCATCTCTGCTGCTCAGTTTCTGTAGCTCTGATTAGACTGTGAAAGGTTGCCAAACCTGTGAAATATGGCTGTATCAGTAATTATATCTTCACTTTTATCATACAGACACTCTGGATCCTTAGAATATTGATTAAATTAAAAAAAAAAAATCCACTCCTTCTTGCTACTCTGTCTTTGTGTGTGTGTGTGTGTGTGTATTTTTCTGTTTGTGTTTTGTTAGTGAACAGTATGTATCATTCTGAATTGAACAGATGGCTTTCATCCCAAATATTTTTTTCTGAATAAAATTAATACATATATACATATTCTGTAACTAAAAAAAAAAAAAAACCTTTAATTTTTTTGAATAACTTTGTTTTGAGAAACAGTATAATTTATTTCCTTTATTTCCTGACTTCCTTTTGTGTTTTAGCCACACATTTCTAAAATACAGCATGACTTTCTTTCCAAGGTTGGACTGGTAGCCACACAATCTGAACTCTAGAGAGGAAATATCAAGGCTCGATTAACTATTTGATTTATCTGGAAAGAGATCCCTTCTCTATCAAAAATAAAATAATAATTTCTATGTTAACCCTCTTCCTTCCCATCTCTAACCTCTCAGAAAGTACATTCAAATCATCCTGTACTTAGAGTATTCACAGTAGATTCTCAATACCTTCCTTGCTGAAAGCATATTTTATGACACATAACTGTTAACTATTCAATGTAATAATGTGGCCACTCCAGTGTTAGAATATGATTTGTATTATTGATGTGGTATGATAAATCTGATATCAGTTTCCCAAATGCTTTTCAGACTACCCTTTAAAATGAATGCATTTTAAAATGAATGCAGAATCAGTGAAGTTCTTGGCAGAGCTCTCATAAGCCTTTAGGCTACTACTACATTGCCAGGGAACCGGCGGAACAGGCCAGGGAATAGGTTCAAGACTTATCCTGTCCTTGAACCAGCATTTACTGTATTTCCCAAAAGGAAAACAGGTGTGGCTTAAATGAGTTTAAGCCACCAACATCTACCAGCCTGGCAGATGTTGTCATTTTTTCTTAAAAATCTTGTCTTTCTTTATGCCAAGTGTGATAAGAATACTGTAGACCACTAAATATGAAGTTATCATTACTAGTAAAAGGCCTCAGATCTTGAATCAACCTGCACTGCAGGGTCTGAGGACCAATCTGGGCTCACTTTGGCTAGAGTTATGAAGTTATGAGCTCAGTTTAGTACTTGATTTTGCCTTACTTGTCTGAGCTAAACTGTGCTGTAGATGGGAATGGTTGTAAACAACTGAGGGTGTCGCTGTGTGACAAAAAAAAAAAAAAGGCTTTTTTTTTTTTTTTTCTTTTTTTGAATTGAGCCTGGGAAAGGCTGATGGGCCACTTCCAGATTTCAGCTGTGAAGTTGTGAGAAGGAAACAGCTTGTGATAACAAATAGAAACCCAGGCTACCCAAGACCGAAGAGGAATAAATCACACAATGAATATAATTTTGAGCAAACCAGAATGCTGACAAACTTCCTTCTTGAAGAAGACTGTCACCTCTGATATTGGGACCCAGAGAAATACTGGAAGGGAAGCACAACATCAGGAAACAGTACTATGTACTAGAAAGCTTATGTTCAACAAATTTGATTGTTTTATTGATAAGGCATTTCTATACCAAATAGGTAGTCTGTACTGCTAAATTGTTATCTGTACTAGTAATAATTTCTTAGTTCTATAAATTGACTACATGCTCTTTATTTCCAGAACAAGATTTTGAGATGACTAAGAGCATTGCCATCATTTTATATTTTGGGTATATACCTAATGACATAGTTTGATCTACTTTGTAATAAAACGTTTCTTGGTTTAAACTGTCCTGGTTTCAGCTGGGATAGAGTTAATTTTCTTCATAGTAGCTGGTATGGTGCTGTGCTTTGGATTTAGGATTAGTTAATAATTTGGATTAACAACTAAAACACTGATGTTTTGTTTTTTTGCTGAGCAGTGCTTACACTAAACCAAGGGCTTTTTGTCTTTTCATGCTGCCCTGCCAGCAGGGAGTCTGGGGATGCACAAGAAGCTGTGAAGGGAGAAAACTAGTACAACTGATCTAAACTGACTAAAGGAATATTCCACAACATACGATGTCAAGCTCAACAATAAAACTAGGGGGAATTGTCTTATGGAGGGCTACTGTTGCTCAGTGACTGGCTGTCTGGTGGTGAGCATTGTGCACCACTTGTTTTGTGTGTTCCTTTTTTTCTCCTTCTCTTTTTTTTTTTTTTCTTTTTCCTTCCTATTAAACTATCTTTTTGTTAATGTACAAATTTTAACCTTTTTCCTGATTCTCTTCCCCATCACACTGTGGGGTTGGTCAGCAAATGGCTGTGTAGTGCTTAGTTGCCTGCCAGGTTAAACCACAGCAAAACCAGACCAGGTGTTCCAACCCCCCTGATGAATTAATAAAAACAGTATAATTGAGAAATGGTGTCAAACATGTTAACAGCTGTTTATCATTGAGATCGTAGTTTGCCCAGATCCTGTGTATCATGCTCTTGTAACACACTAGAGATCAGCTTAAACCCTGGCCTTGGATGATCTTCTCAAACCCATTTCTAAATGGAAACAGTCGCACGGTACAGATTTGAGGCAATTACATATGTTTATAAAATAATATTTGTGTAGCATAATGATCCAAGTTTGTAGACATAAAAAATGTGTTCAGTTCAAATATAGTGGTTTTGGTTTCCTTTGGCAATGTTTTACAGTGTTGTTAAGATGGCCTGACAATACATGCGAGAAAAACCTTTTAAAATATCATGTGGGGGAAAGTAAAGGGAAAAAAAGGTAGTTCAGCTTTGAACCACAATTTGGACAAAATGAATAATAATTGGAGGTGAAGTACAGATATTCACAAGTAAGAAGTATAATTATAATACAATGTTCTTCTGGGTTTACATAAAAGGCTTCTCTCTTAGAGAAACAGTGACTATCATGCAGTTCAGGAGGTATTATTTCTCATAAATGTGAGAGGCCTTGCTACATAAATAATTACAAATTCCAATTTGAAATGTTTAATTTTCAAATTACAACTTCCAGTTTGGAAGAGTTCAATATTTTTATTCCTACACCCATTTGACCCTTTTAAATTTAGCATATTTTGTTCTGTGAGTTTCAATAGTAAAGAAAGTTAAAATAAATTCTTGCTCCAAGGCAGATAAATAACCACACTAAATGATGAAATACTTTTATTGTGATCTTTTGATGCCTATAGCATAGACCTTTTGATGGTTTAAAGCTATTTTGTATTCAGCATGACAAAAACAAACAAACAAAAAAAACACCACCACCACCATCAAAATAAACAGTACACCTATACTGTACTCTTTCCAAATCTCTTCTTTAAAGTCAAATTATTTGAAATACTGCAACTCCATAGGTAATGAGAGGTCATACTAATGAGCAGGATTTGGCCTTTTCTGTGATAAAATAACTTTACGAGTTTAGAAACAGTATAGAAACTCCAATGCAGTTGCTGATTTAATAAAAATACTGAATCTAAGAAGTAGTCTGACAAAGCTGATAAGACTTACTCACCATAAATAAAATTGGAGAACAGCACTCAAGATGTAGAAGGCAGGAGACATTTGTAAGTTAACAAGATTTTCTTGCTGAAACATGACTGCTGAAAGCAGTAGTACCATTTCAACACTCTACTAGGTCCAGACTCTCATCCACATGAGTTTCCTCTGAAGATATTTTATTTAACTATTAAGACTTTGATAATTGCTGCTCTCTTTGCTTTAAAGAAAAGTTTTTTTTTGTTGTTGTTGTTTTTTTTTTTATAAAGATGGCATAACAATGATTTTAGGTGCATACAAACATTGCAAGTGAATATTACCATCAATATATTGTAAAATGTAGTCATTTTTACATTACATACAGATTTTTGCAAGACTATGAAGAAGGGTCACATTCAGGCTTCATATAAGCACTGTATAATCACCTGTATGATGTTATTACAGAATTAAATCTAGTTCTTTAGTTGCAACAGAAAATTGTTATACAAAACTTGTGAAGCATCTGGAACATGGTTCATGGTTCATTTTCCACCATCATTTTTTCCCATTGTGTAGCTCGTTGGAGACATTTTTCTTACTACTGCAAAATAAAACTTTGTATATAGTTGCATTGCACCATGATAGGTTGTTCTGAAGACAGGCATCATAAGAGTGTAGGAGTGACACAACTTTATGATAAACTCCACATAAATAGCTGTAGGGACTCATAAATTCTAAAAGCATTAAAAGATGTGTAGGGACATTATCCCTTGAGGAAGACTAATATTCCCCTGCTTAGCCATTGAGAAAACCATAAAGATTATAAATCTTTTGAAAGGTATTGTACTTCTGCCCTGGGACTGTATATTTTTCTAAGATCTTGCTTGGTAGCTGTTCCTCCAACATGAAATCCCCTGCTACTTTGCAACTTTAGGGTGGAAAGAACGTCCTACTGTTTTAGCTACACTGTTTGCATTGCATGTTGAGGCTATGTGAGGAGGAGAACAAGTGCCATGGTTTTCCTTTACCATTGTCTTTTTGCCGTTACATTTCTTTACATGACTTTTTTTGGAATGAGTTGGGAGACAAAACTTTAGAAGGAACTTGCCCCATCATTACACTGTTGTAGATATAAAAATACAGAAAATAATAATTCAAATAAAAACAACTAGTGAAGTGTCCATCTGTACATTGCTTTCAGTCAGTCATATGCATAGTCAAAATAATTCTTGGAAAGACCTATTAAATCAGAAATAGAACATTGATTTTTAAATTGCACATAAGTAGCAATTAAATATCTATGTGTTGTTAGTTACTTCTTTTGTTTTGTTTCTTAACTACACTGTTGAACTGATAAGAAACATCCTATTTTTTTTGTACCCAATTCACATGAATATTTTACTTTCAAAAAGAACCATATAATTTTTACAGTTTTTGAATTTTGACCTGAATTGAAAACAAAACTTATAGTTTTAAAACGATATATTTTGGCAGTCTTTCACTAAGAAAGAAAGAAAGAAGGTGTTGTGGTTTAACCCGGCCAGCAGCTAAACACCACACAGCCATTCGTTCACCCTCCCCCCTCCCTCTCAGGGATGGGGGAGAGAAACGGGAAAGTGAAGCCTGTGAGTTGAGATAAAGACAGTTTATTAAGACAGAATAATAATAATATCAATAATAATAATAATAGTACTACTATTAATAATGTGTACGAAACAAGTGATGCACAATGCAATTGCTCACCACCCGCTGACCGATGCCCAGCCTATCCCCGAGCAGCCGGCCCCCCCACCCCGGCTAGCCACCCCTGTATATTGTTAAGCATGACGTCAGATGGTATGGAATACCCCTTTGGCCAGTTTGGGTCAGCTGTCCTGGGTCTGTCCCTTCGCAGCTCTTGCTGCACCCCTAGCCTGCTCGCTGGCAGGACAGAGCGAGAAGCTGAAAAGTCCTTGGCTTGGTGTAAGCACTGCTCTGCAACAATTAAAACATCAGCATGTTATCAGCGCTCTTCTCATCCTTATCCAAAACATAGCACCCTACCAGCTACTAGGAGGAAAATTAACTCTGTCCTAACTGAAACTAGGACGGACGGACGGAAGGAAGGAAGGAAGGAAGGAAGGAAGGGAAGGAAGGAAGGAAGGAAGGAAGGAAAGGAGGAAGGAGGAGCTAAAATGCTCTGAATGATATTGAAAGGTGCTAGCTAAAATTGCTTATAGCTTTTAGGTTACTCTCTTTCCTAAAAATGGCCATAAACAGAACTCTTTACCTTTGTGATAGAGATAGTCTGTGTGGTAGAAACTTTCACATTTGAGCTACTTCTTCAGTTTCAGGTATAGTGCTTGTTTAAGAAAAGTACACTGTGGAAATCAATTATCCCCTTCAAATATTTCAAATGAAGTATCTGTTCTTTGTGTATGTGCTTGTTCTAAGTCCTCATTGCAAACCAGTTGAAGTGGCAGTCATATCACAGTTGTCATCTACAGATACAATTATATAGCTATATTTAATGCCTCAGTGGATAGCCCCACATTACAGTTTAATTTTCCACAGAAATCTAAATTTGTTTCTGGACTGTGCATTTTTCTATAATGTTAGATAATCAGTTTGAACAGAAATCCAATTTTAACTCAATCAACAATACTTTGAAGAAGGTTACATAAAATAACTTGCACAGCTTTTAGCATATCAAACAGTATGTGACTAGCCTGTTCTTATATTTATTGTTGGAAACATTGTGGCATGAGACTGAAACTCTTACTAAAGATCTCCACTTGGAGTGCTTTGTTATTGTTTTGACAAACATTCTTAAACAAACCTTTTTTTGTTTGTTTGTTTTTGGTTGTATTTTTGTATGTAGCAGATTATTTCGTGTTTACCCTGGAGACTTCTAGTTTGAACACTGAGCTCCAAGACAAAAATAACATTCATAGTGCAATGAAATGAATATACCATTTAATTAGCTAGATTTCTGAAGAGAAACATATAAATTACAGTCCAAAATTACATATTTGTGTATTTCCTTTTGTCAACACAGGATTTTCCCTACAGTATATCCTTGTGTATTCACTTTAGTTGGTTTTAAACTGATGAAAGTTATTGGATTTCACTAGCTTTTCACAAGCACAGGCTGATATATGTGGTTATAGAAACTCCTATCCCCATGATATTAAACTTCCATTTTCTCATTTTCTTGTAATAATTCTTTCTTATTAGTAATCCTAACTACTTTTGAGTGCTAAATAGTATGAATATTATCCCTCTTTTTTTTTTTTTCTCCTTACTGTGTGTCTGGCTTACAAATAATCAAAAATAGTCATATTGACTGACACACAAAATGCTCATTCTTAAGCAAGCCTGTGGTTCAGTTACCTTCATATTCATTCTGTAAAAATATTCAGTATCAGAGGTTTTAGTAGAAGGTGTAAAAGCATGATTACCTCGAGATAAAGTGATTAAATTAACAGGAAACCTATGCCTGAATTTGGCCGATGTGGACATTTAGAACTGAACTGCTATACTCCTTCTCCAGTTCAGCTGACCCACGTATCTAGATATAAATGAAATATTATCATAGCTCCCAAATGGTACAGACTTGCAGCAGATTCCTTTTCTATTGCCTGACAAGGCAATTTAATATTAGGGTTGGCAGAGTTCCTGAGCAATGTGCTTCTCTAAGCTGTCCCAGTCTCATGGTCTCACTCTAAAATGAAAACAAGTTCTGTGGTTTTCAAAGCCATTTTTTCTTGGCTAGCTTTTGGTACACATTTCAAGGTTACCTGACAGTATTTTAGTACCTAAATTTGAGTACTCTGTGATGATCCTATACAGGATTATGGTGGCTGCAGTTTTTAGATTTTACTTTTTTATTTATTTATTTTTATATTAGCCTTTTATGAGACCAGCAAAGTTTTTTTATACTTTTCACAAAGAAAAAGACAACTTGGTAGCAATAAATTATTGTTGTAATGTCATTTTCTCCTACGTGTTTCACCTTTAGGAAGGTCTCCTTTTTATCGTCTTCTCACAACAAAGTGCAAGATATCCTTACCTGATCCAAAGTCATATGCCCATAGCAGGATGAAAGCAGACTGTAAGGTAAGGCAGCAAGACTTAATTATAGAAAGAGGCTGAAGGAAGCAGTAACTGTTGCTTTTTTCTCTTTAGTGGCAATGTGGAGAGTGGGATTACTATTCCCTTTGCTTTTTTATAGATATTGGGTGTACGTAATAAGGGCTGCTATGAAGAAATTTAACTCCATTCCAGCTACAGTAAGTACAGGTGGAGATTCAAGTATGTCCATTCTGGCAGAGATGTTTTACAGGAGATAATGATTAGGAGAAATCTTGAGTGCATGAATAGGGCAGTGTGTTTTCTGATAAGTAAGAAGAGCGCTATTTGTACTCCACGTAAATAATGTTTTCCATTTATTGTTGCCAGATGATGGACAGTCAAGATGAGAGGGAATGAACACCACAAATTTGTCAGTGAGAGGTACAGAGAAGTGTAGGATGGGATAGTAAGTATAGCCAGGCTTCTGCTGTTGTCATAACAACGGAAGTAAAAGTCTGCTCTTCATAGGTAGGTTGGATGCAGTAAGGAAAGCTGAAGAAAATTATTTGAAGAAGTTTTAGATGGAGACGAAGAGGAAAGAAAAGGAGCTGGATATCTGGGTCAAGCATAATAGTTTGTTGTGAACTTGCTGGAACTGTACTGATATAAAGTCAAAGTGTGCTATATATTGCACGGCCTGGAGACTGAGGATGCATTCAGAGCTATCCTAGAAACAGGTTGGGAAGACTTTTTGTACATATTTGCTCAGACTTTCATATGTTTATAGTGATTCTGATGATCTTATTTTGGGGATCTACTGGTATTGCATCTCCATTGGATAATAAAGCAGTTTATGGCACATATGAAGGTTGAGAGAGAACTGAGGACAGTTCCTTTAGTACCTTCATCACCAAGACAAAACCGTGTGCAGCATGACAGTGAAGGAAATTGCCATGGCTGAGAGAACAGGTTGATACTTTCATGCTATAGAAGCTGATTTCATTGATTTTGGCTGAAATAAGATGTCTATTTGTACCAGGAACAGTCAAATGTTCAGGCATGAAGAATAATATCAATGCAGGTGATTCTGTTGTGTTTGAGTCTTGTGAACTGACATGGAAGCTCCTAGAATACCTTACAATAGTGGTTACCACTTGCCCTCTCTGGGGTGGGAATGTGCCTGCTATTGCTGTGGTCCGTTGAGGACACTCTGGCTGGGGACATATCTCTCACTGATGGCTGAAGTGAAATTGGACAATTCTGATTTACTAGAATTCTTCAATGACTCCATGTATGTCACAGGTGGTGATTTCAGACGAGTAGACAAGATGATGGTAATATGGTGTTGCAAGAAGACAATTGTGATGGCAGATTGACAGGTAGTTGATGCACAGCTAGTGGTACTACAGATCTCTAGAAGATAATACAAGAATCTTCCTGTGACCTGAACAGAGCAAGATAGGAACTCAGAAATAACATGGTGAAAGCTAACCATCTGTTGCTAGCAGAGGGCTATGAAGGCTGTTTCTTGTCCAGACATAAGTGATCCATGCTAGCTGATGTGTGGAGTGAGGTGTGGTTTTGACAAAGGTACCTGTGAAATGCTCCCTTTATCTTGCCTGGAGCTGATGTCTTCTGTTACTCAGATTTGCTCTCCAAAAATCCTGTATGGTGCTGCGATCAGTTTCCCTTTGTGTTCCAGAGCTTCACTGTACTGGAGACAGCTTTCCTACTGCTTAATAGCACTCAGGATCTTGCAGCCTATGACAACATATTACAGTCTGGAGAAGTGGTAAAATCAATGAGAGGTAAGAGCACAATTAGCTCCTTAGGGCTGAGAAATTATGAGAGATACTGGTGAGAGCAAGGCAGAATCTTTTCCATTGCTTTATTTATTTTTGATGCATTTATGGTTCTTGTGAGGCAATGAGGCCTAGAAATGGCTTGGAGGAACTGTAAAGGCTTCTGGGGTATATGGCTTGTGGTATGTTGTGTGGCTAGAAGAAGCACAGCATAGATAGCCAGCTGAGGGGAGTGTCCCACTCTGCACTGGTGCAGCCTCACTTAAAGGACTGTGTACAGTTTTGAGTGCCATGCTACACAGACAAAAAAAAAAAAAAAATTAGAATGTGTCTAAAGGTGGGTAGGAAAGATGGTGGAAGGTCTAGAGAAGAAGATGCATGAGGAGCAGCTGAGGTCCCTGGTTTTGTTCAGCCCAGAGCAGAGCAGGCTGAGGGGAGGCCTCATGGCGGCCTGCAGCTCCCTCACAAGGGGAGCGGAGGGGCAGGCGCTGAGCTCTGCTCTCTGGGGACAGCGACAGGACCCAAGGGAATGGCATGGAGCTGGGACAGGGGAGGGTCAGGCTGGATGTTAGGGAAAGGTTCTGTACCGAGAGGGTGGTCGGGCACTGGGACAGGCTCCCCGGGGAAGTGGTCATGGCACAGAACCTGCCGGAGCTCAAGAAGCATTTGGATAATGCTCTCAGACAGATGGTTTAATAAGGTAGTCTCATTCTCATGCAAGTCAAGAACTGTTTTACTGTTTTGTCACCTTATTGCAGTCAAATTTATGTCAGAAGTTCTCATAAACTTTTTTTTTTTTTTTTTTTTTGGTGCTTTGTGAGAACGTTTTGCGACTACTTTCCTCCAGGATACATTAGACTGTTTCATTAACTGCTGTACAGAACTTTTATCTCTGCTCCTTTATTATTTCTGCATATTTCAATAGTTGGTTCTACCTACTAATAAGTTAAGGTTCAGATTACTTGTGTTCCAAAATCATGAAGAGAGGTACTTAGTAAGAGCAGACACAGAAACAGTCAGTACCTTTTGACTGTAACAGAATGATTGTTCCAGTTTCAAAACACTTTGACTTAATACTTTACTTGGTTTTTTATTTGTTTAAGTTTTATTTATTTATTTATTTATTTGTGTGTGAGGTGGGGGTCATATGTTTAATTATAACTCAAAATATGCCTTTCTTACATGTAAATTTTTGCAAATAGTCTCTTTGACCAAGATTATAAGACCTAATTGTGTGAGAAAAGGTGAGGCTGAAAACCGGAGGTTGTTTTTGCCATTTCTGTGTGGGAGTTCTGCACTGATACAGTAACTACTGCGTTTGCTGACTTTGTATTGAAATTCAAAAAGCACTCATCTCTGTTGAATGTTCACAATGAAGTGGAGCATATGTGTACTTCTCT
Organism: Anser cygnoides; assembly: GCF_040182565.1. NCBI lineage: Eukaryota > Metazoa > Chordata > Aves > Anseriformes > Anatidae > Anser > Anser cygnoides. The sequence goes on from NC_089873.1 coordinate 18,923,188, forward strand.
GTAAATCTTTTGACAGAAACATAATTTGAAAGATGTCACTCACAGTATTTAACCACATTTCCCTCATTATCATTACAAGAACAAATTAGGATCAGTGCTTGAGCAATTAGCACCAATTGCTCCACATTTGTACATGTGAATAACTTTTATATTTGCCTTCATACCTTGAGTTAGAGCAGAACTATATTGCCTATCACAGGTAACGTAATACTTTTCATCCATTGGATTTCTGTATTGCAATAATTTAGTTCTTTAGAGATCTCCAGTAGTATGTGTAAGCCTTTTTTCTTCTTAAAGAGATAAATTTTATAAAGATTTTTAAGAAAAAATCTGCATCTGATTTTGTTTATACAAAAAGAAAATTAAAAAGTTATTCTAGTTACTAATTTATATTTAATAGCATTATAAATAATTATAGCTATAGAATTATAGTTAAAGTATTATAAATTCCTGAATTATAGGTGACATTTAATAGAAATGAAGCTTTGAAATGTTCATTATGAACTCCTTCTTTACCTCTATCCAACATGAATCTTGGCATTAATAGTCTTCTGCTAACATATAAGAATTTTATAATGTGAAAAGCTAGTAGGAGCTAAGCTAAAAACAAAGAAAAATGTGCACCCAGTAGCAGTCATATACAACTTCTATCTATCAGATACCCCATATCCTAGGTGTTTATATGGATTCAAGGGGAAATTGAACAGCTAGTGTGGAAAGTAACTCTACTGCAAGGAGATGTATGTTAGGAGAGCCGTAGGTGGTAGTGTCATCCATAATTCCTCTGTTCTTGCTCTTCTGTAGACATCAATGGGCACTGCTGGAGCTAGGCTAGGCTAGATGGACATTTGGTCTAACTTAACATTGCTATTCTTATGATGTCTTTGTTCATAACTTCCAAGACAAATTTGGAAAGAAAAGGAGAAAAACTTTCTTGAAATTTACTTTAAGAGTTTAAAATTACCAAATTTTTCTATGAAGGAGATTTACAACAGATTTCCTCTAAAAAATGAGATATAAAAATAGAAAAAAATGTAGAAAAATGTGTAAATGATTGTTTCAGATGGCTTTCATTTTGGTCAAACCTACTCGATGGTCACAAGAGCTGTGCAATGTTAACTTTGTTTATTGATATTGTGTGCATCTTGGCTGTGAACTATCTACAGGGAAGAGGCACTCTGTAGCATGTTCCAGAGTCTTGGTACCTCCAGCCAACCTCAGCAGAAGATTTATTGGAATATATCTTATCAAAATCTTTTCCCATCAGATATTGCTAAGCACTGCTTTTTTTTTTTTTTTTTTTTTTTCCATTTTCTATTTAAAGTCCATTAAGAAAATGGCTTTGCCTTGGATTCGTGCCCTCTCACATAAATGTCCAAATGAACCTTTCTTATATCACTTGACCTCATTTTATGTGTGGCGCTACTTCATTGAAATAACCAGAACCTTTATATTTTCAGTAGGAAACACTCTGGATCACATTTTGTCAGAAATCTGACAAAGGCTTTGGAGACACCAATACTTACTCTGCTTTTGCTGACTTTGCTAAACCAAGAAGAGGACAAGGACCATAAAACAACAGGATTACTGGGAATGTACAGGAAGAAGTAGCTTCTGCAAGTCTGTAATAGAAGAGTATATCCACAAATGCTAGACCAAGGCAATGGTATCTGGTACACTGCATCTTCTTGTCCATCCCTTCCAATATCAAAGGAGACAGATCTCTCACTGCTTGCCAGACCGGCACTGACATCTCAGTTTAGTGAAGAGGTACACATTGTGATGCTGTCAGAGGAATAAAAGAGCTATGTCAGCATTTGAAGGAAGAATTCTCTGGCATGAGGACGATAGGATGATGGAGGAAAAAATAGAAAGGACAAAGTAAAAGAAACTGTAACTATGCAATAAGTTATCTACTTTTTGTAGGAAACACTCAGGGAAAAAAAACGGAGTTCCTAGAGACCCTAAGTGGAATCTTCAGATCATGTAAAAAAATATTCGGTACCTTGCAAGCAAGTAGACATGGACTCTGGGAATTAGTTAAGCACCATAATCCCACACTGTTTACAGAATGGACAGCATGGGGAAAAGAGTGACCTAACATCTCACTACATCACTAATCTGCCAACTTTTCCTTATTAAATATGTACTAACGTGGCACCATCTATCACTGAGCTACCAGCAAATTAACTAATAAATCCTAATTTTCTGACATTATGTATGCATTTGGCTAATTAAAGGGCTTTATTGCTGGGCAGTATAGCTCTAGCCTAGGAGTGTATGACATTACACCTGTATGGGCTAGTTGGGTTGGAAAGATTAGAGAGCCTAGAAGGAAAATATGGCAGGAGAGCAATTTCTGAGCCTTTGTGAGAAAAGGCAAGGTAAATTGCCTAGTACATTTACAGCTCTAATTCTACATGGTTATTGAATTTAAATGCATAGTGAGTTTCCCAAGTGGACATGACAGGAAAGGTGAGCTGAGCTGAGATATAAGATTTAATAAAATAAATCATATAGGAATGTCAAAATTATGTAGATCAGTTCAGACTTTTGCCTATTTCAATAAAGTGATAAAACAACAGGAAGCTTCTACTAGTCTTTACAAGAAAAAAGTATTTATAGAAAAAAGTTGACACCCTCCAATGAAAAGCATTGTAAACTGTGACAAACTGGTGTGACTGCTGTTAGAATTATTTTCTTTAGACTTTTTCACACAAACTTTTGTTTGTCTAACTGCACAGGAGATGTAGAAATCTTTTCTGGGCATACATCCTGGACTGACAAACTTAGAAGCTTAGGACAGCTTTTGTGTTGTGTAAACACGCAAATCTATGTGACCAAGTTGTAGTGGCTGTAAATTTTCACCAGGCTTCCCACTGACAATTTAAAGTGCTTTCATCCTGGTTTTGACAAGGGAGTTCTCTGTTCGTATAGCAGTTGCACAGACGAAATAATATAACAGACCATTGCAAAGCCAAATGCTCACAATGGATTTTCTCCTACTGTTCAGAAACAAAAGTGAAGGCTAGCATCAGGAGTAGGAAGTCAGCCTATCTTTATTTGATTTAATTCTGTCTGAATTGTTTCCTGTAAAACCTAATGAAAACTCAGTATTTTTCAGCATGGTGGAGCAAACTATTCAATAACTTGAACGTAGACACAAAGTTGTAAATGATTGATTTGTCATTTTATGTGCTCTGCATAAACATGCCAGCTAAATGTATTCAAATTAATTAGACACCAAGCACAAAAGATTCTCCCATGCAGATTCCTACACTTGTTCCCATGTGACTTCTACTTTTCCAAAAGAGAAATAGGAAGCAACTTAAATTGCAGGCAGTACGAAAAATGCATCTTGGCAACAGCTCCCCAGATTATAGCAACGTGAGTTTACTTTTTTAATATTCTCTTCATTTTGCAGCTGTCTTGTCTGTCTATTTTGCCATTTTAACTAGGTTCTAACTTGAAGTGCTTTTTCTGTCAGGTTTTAGATTGAATCTCAAACTACAGATCATATAAGAGACTTATTCTTCATGTTTTTGGTAAGATTTCTTTCACAGTTCATGAAATGTCATGACCTATGGAGGCTGCTTACTTAATCTAAACAAGGGTAGCCACCTGCACTAAATTGCTGACTAATTGGGCATGTCCTTCCTTCATTTCTTCTGCAATTGATAATCATCTCGTCAGTGCACACTGATTCATTTTATTAGTCTATATATTAATTTGCTTGAATAAATTCACAAAGCAAAATGGTTATAGTGAACAAAGGATATTATTTATCTTTTACTTAATATCATTGGGGACCCATGTTTTTCTCAAACCAGAAAGATTATATTCACTAACCTTTACTGACAATTTTACTAAAAGGTTATTTTTTCAGCTTCTAATCAACTTTCTTCTAGACACTTGATTGATTAGACAGAAACAAAAATGCTGCTTTCTCTTTCCTGCAGCTATAAGAGAAAAATGCATGTCTTTTACTTTTTTTAAATGGTGTTAACTTTGTGTTATTATTTTTTTCTCTCTCTTCCTAGAGCACAGCAGAATAAAAATAAAAACAGGATTGTCTGATTGTCCCTGGGAAAAAAAAAAAAAAAAGTGAAACAAACTCTAAAGGATGTTTGTGAAGGAGAAATCAGTGGATATTGATACTGAAATTACTTGTGGCTATAGTGGATGGACAGAAGACTATTAGCTTGTATGTGTCTGTCTCACAGTAAATAAAATACAGCATACAATTAAATGCTGACTTTAAACATGATCCTGAAAGACAGTCATTTAGCTTAGAATATGGAAAAAATGGATTTTGATGGAGATTATAATGTTTTATATTTTCTTCCAATATAGGTTGAAATACACAGCTAATGGTGGTAGTTCAGCGCATCCACACCACAGTTTAATGATCACTTTTGTGTCTTTGGGTGAATAAACTGTGAATATGTTGGCCAGATTTTACAAAGTGACCTTAAGAAAAAACTTCTGATTGGTACGGACCTTGTAAATTACTTGCATTCTTAACTGGGCTATCTGTCAATGACCTCAACACCCTTGTATCTTGCCTGTCAGAACTATAAAGAACATCACTTACTTTGAACTGCTGTTTGCTTTAGGCTTGACTGTAGCTTTGCCCTGGACGTGGGGTAGCAGTCTGCTGTGTACTGCAAGATGCAAATTGTCACTGTCTGCTCCCATTTGTTCTGTGGTGAAGTTACCCTGTGACAAGCCAGCTAACAACTTCAGCCTTTGCAAGAATATTCTCCAATAATAGCCTGCATACACGGACAGCAACCTTTGCACAAAGAGCATGAGCAGTGCCTTGAGGCATCTTTTACTTTTGTCTGGAGAGCTGAAACAAGACTGATCGGAGGGACAATGCACATGCTCCCATATCTCCCTTATCTGTTTTTTGAAACCATATCTTAATTTTGCTCTTCCAGAAGTCTGTATTCAGAGAAGGAGGACAGGCCCAGATCTACACAAGCATTTAGATCAATATCCACTATTCCTACTTTTCGGTCATTTCATATCAATAACTTTTTATAAGTGGAATTCATAAATCCTACTTGGCAATGTGAGAGGGGAAATTCTAACACACAAAAGGCTCAACAGGGTTAGATTAAGCTAACTCATAGCAGATTATGAAGACTGTTATAATGAAGTCTTTCCTGCTGTCATTAACATTTTCTTTGGAAAATATATTATTTTTTTTCAGTTTTGTGTGAAGATAAATAAATCATAACATAATCAACAATGGGAGATAACAGTACCTTTAGAAGTAGAAAAAGAGTATTATCTCTCTTCTGAATTTAGGTGTTTTAACTGTCATTAGTCACTTGGCTGTGCAAGTTATCCAAAATAAGACTCATCTTTTTCTTCAAAAACATAGTTAGGGAAGTTTGGTGAATATTCACCTTTTATATGTAATAGATTTAATTGCTTACTTGTTACAGTATTTATCAAAGAGGTGAAAAATCTTTGCATGTAGGGGACTGGCCCACGCCTCTCCTATCTCTCAGCTGAGTATCTGGTGTCAGGCTAGAAGAAAGATGAGTACCCTTCTGTTCATATTATGCACTAGTAAGTATAGCAGAAAGCAGATTTCAAGGGGCAGAGATTGAGTGAATAAGCAAAAGGAAGCATGACTGTATGGCCCATATATAAAGTCACTTCTCAAGAAGGAAGGTTTTGGTTTTGATATGTGTTCATAGCATTATTTATTCACTTTATCTAATAGTTTTTAAATTCAAAATGCAGAAGCAACCCCTGACTTCTATGCTGCAATGACTACATTCTTGTCTGTACCCTAGCTATACTAAAGCTAATTTTTGTCTGTTTACATAAGTTGCAGTCACACCAGTGACTGCAGCATATATTTACCTTTAAGCAGCCTGTCTTTCCTCAGGCATTGTTTAGAGACCTTGTTTATATAAATACAGGCTCTGGGATTCCCCTTAGCAGCAATGCTCAGGTGCTGCAGTGTTCAGTGATGTGATACCCACGTCTTCCTGCAGCTCCAGCTCTTTCTGACTAAGCATAACTGATGCAAAAATTTCAACAAAGTAACTTTTAGCAAACTGTCAGCCTGTATGACCCCCTGCTTATTCATTGTAGCAGTAGGACAAAAACAGAGCTATGATATGATATTTTTTGGAAACCTCTGTAGTACCTGTCTAGAAAATAATATATTTCTATGAACAAGCAATGCATGAATTGTAGAAAGCTCCAAGACATTTTAAGTGGAGCTGGTGACTCTTTCAGCTCTTAGACTATAGCGTAAATAGTGTATATACATTTTTTTTTTCCCTCTGTATAAGGCACAGAAGCTATGTCAGCATATTTCCTTATCTTTAGTCTTAGTGTTGTCACTTCTGATGCCCTGTAATGAGCTGTGTTCATACTCTTTGCTGCTGGAGGCACTGCAGACTCTTGGGAAATAAGATAAAAGGTGGAAGATTTCCTCTTCCTAGGAAGATGGTAATCAAATTTAATTGCAAAAAGATAAAACTGGTGCAGGAAGTTACTAAATACTAGAAGTTCTTTTATGGGACTGGTTTCTGGAAGAAGTTTTAGAAAAGTCTTGTATAGAACCAGACAGGAATTTTACCTTCATCAGAACTTTGGCATATTATATAGTGAACATCTGCATATAAACAGAGACAGGAAACATTAGTATCAGATATAATTGTCTTACATAAATTTGCACACAGAAGATACTTTAGAAAAAAAAAGAAGTGAAATCAAACACTCAGAAGCTAGAAGAGAAAAAGTGGGGGGTGCTGTAACTTACCTACATCAATTTATCCTTTACATGCTGCCTAATGTGTTTCAGTTAGAGGATCATACACTGCTGTTTTGGGCTTCACTCAGTGTTTTAGGTTGATAGCTCCAGTATTCCAAGAATGATCTATTTCTTATAGTTTTATCTTTTTTAAAGTACCTGTTGATATAAAATTTCCTACCTCTGTTTGTGCCAGTATATGAGGTGTTGAGATGCTGTAGTTCTAAATTAAAGGAATATACCTGATATAAATGAAAGTGAATACATCTTAACTCTCAATACCCTGAAACCTCCTGAATCCACATGTACATGCAGTTATTTTTCAGAAATTCTTATATCTTATAACATGAAGTAGAACCACAGTGCTGTATTATATGTCAAGAAACTAACATATAATGTTGTAAACTTACTTTATGTTACAAATCCCAGCTTCAACGCTAGGGAAAATCTTAAAGCTGTAAATATATATAAACCATTAAAATATACCAAATTTGGACCAGTCTATGTAACAGATGCAATACCAAATACAAGCTCTACAGCAGATTTTGCCATTCATAGCCTCATTCCTCTTCAAATTTGACTTCAACAGGGGTACATTAAGCTACATTGTTTTAAGATGAACTTTAATGAAACCAAACATCACTTGCTTATTTCTTCCTTAATACGAGATCACAGTATCTGTGATGAGAGCTGTTTGCAAATCAAGTCAGAGGCGTAAATTCTAAATTTTGTGTTGATACTTCATAGACAATGATAGCCTCTCATCAGCTCTGTTTACAAGTATTCATCTTTCACAACTAGGAAATTAGCTTTTCCCTGTGACCATAGGTGTCTTGGTCACACACTTCTGTTCCTCTTGTGCCTTTTGGGCTTCACAGCTTTCAGTAACAGACTTTGATGCATCTTCTCTAGAGCAGATCACCTCTAGCTGCAAGTTCCCCCACTGAAGAACAAACACAACAGCTAAAGATATGTCCTGTGGATGTCTGTAACATTTCATCATCTTGCCTTTCAGCCATTCACCATATTTTAACTTGTCATAAGGAATAGTTCTGGGTGATCTTTTATCAAAATACACAGCAGTTGCTCAAAGCTGTTGTAGGTGACTGGAGCACTATACAGTGGGAAATAATGCTTTAAGGCTTCGCTGTCTTAGACTGAACCCTGTCATTTTATGTCAGGAAGTGCATGAAAAAAAAGAGCATTTGGCATTAACTGAGACATAGCAACAAATAATTCAAGTTTCTTAGCTGTGAAATAGAATGGAAAGCACCACTGTACAATGCACATTTATTTTTTGTCTTGAATTGAATCCTCTTTTGGAGAAGATTATTTAATCTCCTTAAAAACTTCATTGGTGTTTACTCTGTGTGACTTTCTCATCAGTCTCAGAAACAGAGGTGACCATAGTAACAGAATTTATTGTCAGAGACCAGTGTTTTACAGTAAATATTTGATGCTGGCCTTGACAAGTTTTGTTCCAGATCGTGGCTAGAACAGGAATTCTTTCTTCTTTATGTTGATAATTAGACTAAGCTTCTTAGCAAACGTAATCAAAATAGTAATGTAATCAAAATACTAACTAGTCAGCGAATTCTGAAAAGATGTAATACAGAGAAAAAAAAAGTAATACACTATATACCTGTTCAGCATTTGCAAGTTATTGCTGGAATAACTTGCAGTGGTTTGGTTAGGTATGCATCTTCTGAAAGTTGAGAGTCTTCTCACATGATAACTTCTGGCTTTAAGTTCAGAACAAAACATGTTCTCAGCACATGGCACCTGTAAAAGAGTACCAGGCAAGGATTTTTACCCACATAACAATAAAGTGGATTGCTCTTCAGAATTCATTTTCCATATATTTCCAGGTTTGATTAAATTCAGTCTTGGCCAGGTATCAGGAATGTATCCAGACCCTCAGTGCACAAAGTGGGAATGAGGGGCAAATATATAAAAAATGCATTTAGACATTGCATGTCTACAGAGGAGCTAGGAAAAAAAAAAAAAAAAAGGAAAGAAAAAAGAAAGAAAACCACATCCATTTGTGAGTGTTACCCCTTACCTAATTTAATAACCAAAAAAGCAGGTAGAATGAGATGTATGGCTTTAGTACTGCTTATCTAACATATTGAGAATAAAATATTTAGTGTACTATCTCGACTTCTGTTTTTGCAGTCTAGAGAGCCCATATGTCCAGTATCTAAACAATCTTTTTTTTTTTAATCTTTTTTTTTAAATTTTTTTGTTGTTTTTCATCCTTTTTGTTACCTCATAGGGTTAAGCTTTTCATATTTTATGTTATTTTGAAAAATCATGATAAAAGTTTTAACATTGCTCTGTTTCATTTGTTTTATTCCTTGTTAATGTACATTGTTCAGGAAGAGATTCCAAGGCCTCATGCATATCTTACTCATACTTTTTGCTAGTCTTTAAGTGGATGAATATGTGCTTTGGTGAAAGCCATATGTACCTAGATTTTTCCCTTTGTGGAAAAAATAATGAAATCAAAAGCTTCCTTGATAAAAGCTGATACTTAAATGTGCATACTGTGGGAATTACAACAGATCTACTGGCATTTTCTATGAACTGAAATATTTCAATTAGTCTAATCTTCTGACTTTAGTAGGGTAGGAACAGTGCTACTGGATTGGTGCAGCTTTTCTGGGATAATCTTACCAGAAAGACAAAAAGATAGAAACATACACATTCATCAGAAATTTTTCCTGCAGTAACTGAATATGAATTTTCTGTGTATTTTATCTTAATGGAAATAAATTTCTGTACAAGAAAATAATTAAAACAAAATGAAATGAAATAAAATAAAATGAAATTAATAAAAATTAAATTAAATTAAATTAAATTAAATTAAACATCTTTTCTCTGTCTCTGAAATGAACCCCTACACAGTCATTACCACAGATCTTCATATTTACAATCTTTTTGTCTTCATGTGGTTCAACCAACTGTCCCAGTTTCAGAGATACCATCAGGTCTCCTGCTATCTGGCAGTCTTAATGAGTATGTGTCTATTATTACATAGAAGAATTACTCCTTCCTCTATACTCTGTCAGTGGGTCACTGTCATTCTTGGTTGACCTATTAGAAAGACATAAAGCCAGCAAGCACTACACAAACAATGGCATCCAAACATTATTGCTCTTTAGCATGTCAATACACAGGGTATGCCACAGGAAATCTTTCCAAACACAAGCAGAAGTGTCCTCTATCTTACTGAAACAGCAGAACAAATCCACTCAAATCCTGATCCCATATTTCTGAGCTAGTCAACTTATTCTCCTTTTTAGTCAACAGAGAGAAATAAGCACTTCATATGATGTGTTTCATATGCTTACCTTATAGCTAAATGCATTATGCTCTACAAGTGCCTATTATTTTCTGATGAAGTAAAATGGTTTAGTTTATAAATACATGAGTGTATTTATAAAATATATATATTTCTGGAAGCTGAAGACATTATATAAGCAAAGACTGAAACTGTTTGCTTTAGATGATACAAGACTAGATATGGTGGAAAAATACAAAATGCCAAAAGCCATAGGGAAATTGAATTGCATTCTTTTTTACCTTTGACAGTACAAAACCCAAGGATATTCAGTGAAATTAAAAAGCAATGCATTTAAAACTTTGGAAAGGTTCTTTCCTCAGGATACACTGAGGAGTGTTCATCATTCACAGCAGTATTTAAAGACTATCTGTTTTACACCAGATATGCAGAGTTCCATGAAAGAAAATTACTAGCTTGGAGAATCAAGCATATGGAATAATATCCGTCAATGAATTATGGGATAAACATGAAATGATTTAACCACAAAGGTTATGGGGAACTTTTCTGCATATGTGCAACAAATCTAACAGACCTTTCTGCATATGTGCAGATCTTCCATATAGGATAAGTACAGTAAATTCAACAGCTCTGCACATTCTCAGTGAGAACTAGAGGTCTAGGCTTCTATAATCTACACTATGTAAACTAACATGGCATTAAAACAAACAAACAAACAAACAAAAGCAATAACAACAACAAAAAACACACATTAGACTCGTCATTAGATTTAAATCTCATATAATATCTTCTTGGATTTAAAAACTTTCGTATATGCTCTCATGAAAATCTCTTCCATAAGAAATTTTCACTGTCAGAAGGAGAATAGATTCCTCATAACATCCTTAAAGGAGACGATGTCTTTTATTCTCTATTTTAGCTTATTTTTTCTCAATGATCAAATATAGCTACATTATATCAGAGTACTCTACCACAGATTGAAGAGATTATAAATGAGAAGATGGATTTTATTGTGATCATATTTTCATTAAAACAAGACAAAGACATTATGCAGTTGACTGATTTAGTTTCATTTAATGCGTATTTACGCACATAAATACTTATGTTTCTTGGAAAGCCACATGTCCTAGATCATCAATACTTTTTGTTTGTTTGTTTGTTTTTCCTTAAGTAACTCTTCAATTACCATCTTCCAAAGAAATAACATTGGGGCTGTCATTCGGTGTACGAAGATTAACAGAGATTCTCTGTTATGTATCTCCCATCTTTTGACAGCTCAGTGGAATAATTGCTTACAATGTCATTGCTGTTGCAGCATCTGTAATCTGCTTCTATTGTCTTCCTTCTCACCTAGTTATTCTGTCAACTTTCAGTGCTACCAGGGAGAACCATGCATCAGTCTTGCTGATTTGTCCCTCTTCAACAAAAGGAACTTTTCCTTAAAGATATTGGGTAGCCTGAAAATATGCTGGCTAAAGACAGGAACTTTGAAGTTATCATCCTTGTCACTGGTAACAGCAATAGCATTGTCAGAGTAATTAATGATAGGTGCTCTGGAAAATCCTATGGCTTTATCACACTGTCCATTTTTTAATCACTTGTGCCAATCAGAGAGGGATTGCTGCTGTGAGAGGAACAGGAACTATTGCCTGAACAAGAACATACCTAGACTTTTTATCACTTCAGCAAAGTAAATACATAGCAATTGATTCACATTTGATCTTTTGCAAAGGTTAGCTTGAATTCCTAAATAGTAAGCTATGCATAGCCAAAAACATTTCCATTTCTTTCATCTTTTTTTTATTATTATTCATATTTATTTATGTATTTATTTTTTTTAAGGGTATACTGACTCTACATTGTAGGAACCATTTGGTATTTGACCATTGAGATGACTGAAAAGTTCTGAATGACCTACATCTAGATCAAGATAGGAAGTCATCTGGGGGTGGGGATAATGAGAGAGAGACAGAGAAGCTTGCACATTTATTTAGTGATGTTTGCTAGTTGAACTAAGGTCAGAAAGCTTGGCAGATTTAATAAATAGCTTGGTCTTTGCTGATGATTCTTGGGAGCTTTTGTTGGAAAACTGTTGATCGTTATTCTTGTTAAAAGACAGAAATGGTCTTGGATTTTCGCAGAAAAAAAAGGCACAAACTACAGACTGATTCACACACAATGACACAATGATTCTGATAATGCCATTAAACCTATAAAGTTTTCTACTAAAAGAAAAAAAAAATGTTGCTACATCTCTTTCTTTCTCTTTCTTTCTTTCTTTCTTTCTTTCTTTCTTTCTTTCTTTCTTTCTTTCTTTCTTCTTTCTTTCTTTCTTTTTCTTTCTTCTTCTTTCTTTTCCTTCCTTCCTTCCTTCCTTCCTTCCTTCCTTCCTTCCTTCCTTCCTTCCTTCCTTCCTTCCTTCTTTCATTTTTCTTTTTCTTTCTTACCCTAACCTTTCACAGAAAGCAAAGACCAAGCTGTATAATATTAGATGAATACTTCTTAAATTCCACCTTAAAATGCAACAGATTTGTAACAATGTAAATAATTTTGATTTGAATAGGAACATACTGCAGTCGTATTGTTGGCCTCTTTATGGCCCCCGTGGATTAAAAAAAAAAAAAAAAAAAAAAAAAAAAGAACTGTAAATGAATTAATATTTTCAAAATGTCGTGGATGATGGAATATTGAGGGTGTATTCCCAAATTCACAGTGTCAGAATATGTGGTAAAAATGAGGTGATGTCATTACATTTCTTCTTCTGTTTCTTCCCTGCCTGTTTCCACCCACATCTTTTGCATTATGTTCTAGTATTTTTCAAATAGAACAAATAATTTTTTAAAAAAGAAAACAGAAAGGAAAGTACAATGAATGAAATTAACACCGGCAGAAGAATAGATATGCATGACTGGTTGTTGGCAAGGTCTCTAGAATACAACCCACATATCTTCAGCATACTTATTTTAGTGTGATAAATTACATTCCCTTTTCCTTTAAGATATATTTTTTTTCAAACGTGCTAACAAATAAGTATCCCTAAATATATATATATATTTACATTATTATTATTATATATTTATATATATTTATAAATATATATATATATTTACTTTTTGGCAGCTCATCAAACACAAACACTATGGGATTACCCATATGACATATGGGTATGACATACTCTACCCATATGACAAGAGTGGCAGCCTAGAAAGATTCTCTGTCCCCAGATGTTTACAGAAGTTAATAGTTGTATTTTGAAAAGCCATTATTGCAGGTCATTCTCACATCCTACAGTAAAACATGAAGGTGTTAAGCATGTCTCTCAGCATTTTAAAGTCATTTTTATGACTGAGGATGTGGCTTGGGGAGAAACATCTTCCAGTTCATCTTCCCGTATACAATGTTAAATAAAATTTTGAGGGTGGAGAGGTCTTACACGTAAAGTCTACACAGTTTCTTCCTTATTCAAACCTAGAATTTGGTTTCAATTTTTTTGTCCCATCCTGAAAACTGGGGTGAACTAAAGGGAGAACTGTTTGAATCTGGATTAATTTCTCTAAAGGAATGACACGTGGGTTTAAATCCAAATTAAAGTCAGTGCTATGGAGATGTTGAAGATTCTAGAGGGCAAGACGTATGAGGAGTGGCTGAATTCACTTGGATTGTTCAGCCCAGAGAAGAGGAGACTGATGGGAGGCCTCATGGCGGCCTGCAGCTCCCTCACGAGGGGAGTGGAGGGGCAGGCGCTGAGCTCTGCTCTCTGGGGACAGCGACAGGACCCGAGGGAATGGCATGGAGCTGGAACAGGTGAGGGTCAGGCTGGGTGTTAGGAAAAGGTTCTTCACTGAGAGGGTGGTTGGGCACTGGGACAGGCTCCCCAGGGCATTGGGCACAGCACCGTGCCTGCCAAAGTTCAAGAGGTGTTTGGACAACACTTTCAGATGTGGTCTGATTTTTGGGTGATCCTGTGTGGAGCCAGGAGTCAGACTTGATGATCCTTGTGGGTCCCTTCCAACTCAGGATATTCTGTGATTCAGTGGTTCTAAATTAAATCTCAGGAGTTGTTCATGTGAAACTTTGTCTCCAAATTGCAGAAAACTTTTGTGTGTGATGTCATCTGACTCTAGATCAAACCTGAAAAATAAATACTCTAAGTTTTGATTTCAGATGCATACTGTATCAGAATGATATCAGAAAACAGATTTGGATTCAAAGTCCTCATTTCTAGTAGCTTGTGATCAATATCAAGTTTTATTTAAAGAAAAGTAAAGATTTTTTCCTATAGGCTTTTGAAAATCTATACATTGAAACTAATTTCAGAAATAGAAGTAGAACTGCAGATTTTCTCCAGTACTCATTAATAATTATTAATTTTGTTCTCAGGCGCAACAGTCTAATAATTATTGGAGTAGTTGTAGATATGAAGACATAAACCACAGGATATAACGATTTCAGATATAACAAGAAATGTAGCCCCATTTAGAAGCTGTAGTATCACTTTTCAGTTCCAACTGAGGCATTTTTGAAATTTTATATTCTTGCTACATGAATCATGTCTCAGAATGAATATTCAGTGAAAACAGTATTGTTGTTGTTGTTTGTTTGTTTGTTTGTTTTCCTGAGGAAAACAAATGGAATTTCAGATTTCTGGAAAAAAAAAAAAAAAGAATAAAAAAAAGGCAACACCAAAACTTTTCAGTGTCAGTCTATAGTTTCTCAGTTGTTTTTTTTTTTTTTTTTGTGTGTGTGTACATATGTTTTTTCTTTTGTTTGTTTGTTTTCCTTTCTCTTGCTCTTTTTTCTGTTTTCCTCTGAAAACCTATGGGATTATTATTTTATTACTAACTGGCCAGCTACTCTAATAGTGTGTTACAGGAATACAGAGAGCTACTAACACCAAGAAAAAGGACTGCCTTAAAAACTTGTAAGGAAGGTTAACTGTAATTATGCCTAGGAGACTCAGCCAGGAAGTCTATTTATGAAAGTTTCTAAATATTTGCCCAAAGGCAAGAACAGCCTTGGAAATCATCACAGGTAAATTCATCCATCAGATGTGATAACTCACAAGCTACTCTGAGGTACTGCCTTACTGGATGTATTGCTTGAAAATGAATTGAATGTGGATTTTGCCTCCTTTACCCTTACTCCTTAATGAAATGTTAAAACAGCTGTTGGATCTCATCTCACAGGAATAAGAAGCTCCTACTCCCCCACCCAGCAAAGAGTTTCCAGTCACTGAGATTCTTTAAGACCAAAGATGCCAAATATTAAATGCCAATTACAGGGTTTACAAATCAATGTTTGTCTTTAATAAAAGATGCTTGTGCTAGCAGGCAAAACCTTATATTCATGTACATAAGTAGATTTTATTAAGTAGATATATTATTAAATTACATCTTTAATGAAATTCCAAGCACCAATACTAGTTCTGGAAGGGTGCTTTTCATGTGCTTCGTGCATCAGAGCTGGCTGCTAAAGCTATTGCTTCTTGTTCACTAGTCTACTGTGACACTGACAAGTGAATGACTCAAGCAACAATACCAAGAAGAAATAAGAACAACATTGAAGACATAAGGATGATAAATGTTCCTCACTGTTGTTCGAAATAACCTTTTAGTTCAGAGGAAGATGAACCTGAGTGCTTCTTTCCCACTACACATGCAAATAATCAGTGATCAATTAATGAATGGTGCTATTTTCCACAGCTGTGAGATTGTGATTACAAAAGGGATCGAAACATAGAATTGACTGAGGGAAGACCACCTTGCTAACTTGACAGGGTCATAAGAACACCAAGGAAGTCATTTATTATTGCTATTCATTAAAGAAAGGTTATAGTCATCTTTCTAATTACTTTTCTTACTTAAGACTGCTAACTTTTTCACAGATTGCTTGTCACTTGTACTGACCTCTGTATAAAATCAATACATATTTGCATTTTTTTGTTGCTCATTATGGTGAAACATGACACAGCCTGAAAATAAAAAGTCTTTTTTTATAGCAGCAGGCAAGGCTTTGAAAACACTGAAGACAAAGGTTTAGACTCTCTCTTTTATTGTTTCATTATTCCTTTCATATATTCTCACAACACTTATGTATTGTGGCTGTTTATGCTTACCATGAAATTGTTATAAGATGCTTCAGGAAAACCAGGCCAATATAATATGCAAGTCATTCCAAGAACTAAGATATTGTCTCCATCTTTTTTTTCTTTCTTAAAATGTCAAATAAATAAGAATCACCAATAATTAATTAAAAATAAATGCTTCTATATTTTTTCCTTTACTGCTGTGTTGAAAAATCCAACTAACCTAAACTCTTTTTAAACAAAAATGTGCTGACACCATGAAATTTGGAGTTAAATCTGGATTTAGATTTTAATGTCTTAAACATCAGGTATGTTTAGATCAAAGTTCTCTAGTAGCAAAGTACATTTATTCACAGAATTAAGACTGGAGTCCAGCTTTTTTTTTTTTTTTGCTTGCTTACTAACTTTTGACCAAACTCAGTCACACAAAATCACACATTTCCAACCATTCCAAGTTTTATCATCGTAAAAGCCTCAAAGACAGACATCTCTATCAGGAGCTGAGATGCTTAGGGGTCTTATTCTAAATGGTAGTATTGGTTGTGACTCAGTCTAATAATAGAAACATTTAACACTTAAGGTAAAACACCATCTTAAGTTGTACACAAAGGAAAAAAGAGAATGTTAAATTCTAAATGGCTCAAAGTGATCCACGGATTATTATCTACTTTTATTTTTTTTTTCCAAGGGGATGACATTTAACAACAGTTAAGCTGTTTGAAACTGTATAGATGGAGAAAGTATCTTCATTGTACCTTTCCTTTCCATACCTATTTTAAATATATGTTTCAAGTGAACATTTAAAGTAGGGTAGTTACCCAAGCAATTCACATGATTAAGAGAACATAAAGGGGGGGAAATCACAGTGGTTTGGAAGGGAAAAAGGTGATGTCTTTGATTTTTGATTTTGAGATGAAGACTGACAGATGAAACAGCTCTCTCTCTCTCTTTATTATTTTATTTTTATTTTTTTTAAATATGGTTCTGCATAGCTACATGAATTTGAAAACCACTGGATAGGTATTTATACACATTGTAAGCAGGTATTTGATTTAGTAGGAAAGAAGGCTAATTACATACTGGGATATATTAGCAGAATCATGGCAAATAAATTGATTAAGCTGATTATCCCCTTTCATTCAGTGATTATACCATTTCATTCAT
Source organism: Anser cygnoides (assembly GCF_040182565.1). Lineage (NCBI taxonomy): Eukaryota > Metazoa > Chordata > Aves > Anseriformes > Anatidae > Anser > Anser cygnoides. Next base: position 18,940,525 of record NC_089873.1, read on the forward strand.
GCATCTAGAGTAGTGCATCCAGTTTTGGTCCTCCAATACATGACAGACTGATAGACTAGAACAAGTGCAGTGTAGGGCACTCCACATTGGCGAGGGGTTGGAATAGTTTCTCTATGAGGAAAGGCTGAGCAAGCTGGGCTTATTCACCCTGGAGCAAGGACATTAAGAAGACCGAACAGCACCTTCCCTACACCTACAGGTAAACAAAAAATATGTAGCCAGGCCCTGCATAGTGTTACAAAATGGATGAAGAGAAGGAAAAAGGGCATAAATTGAAACAAGAAATGTTCTCACTAGATATAAGAAGAAACCTTTTTCCCATGAGGTCAATCAGGCAATGATACAGGGTGACTAGAGCAGTTGTGCAGCTTTTCTCCACTCTTGGAAATAGGTAAAGCCCTGAGCAATCATGTCTAATCCCACAGCTGATTGTGCTTTCAGCATGTGTTTGGATAGGGGATCTCCTGAAATCCTTTCCAACCTGAATTATTATTTATCTTTGGGAATAGCATAGAGATGGAAGACATGCAAGACACTTAAAATAAGCCTAAACATAATGATGAACTCCCCTTTTATATGCAATTATGGAGAAATAAAAGTCAGTTTTTTCAGTTGTTTCTTTTTTTTTTTTTTTTTTGGTATGTTTGTTTGTTTGTTTGTTTGTTTTTGGGGGGGCACATTTAAAGTGCAAATGTTATTACCAACATCTATAAGGAATTTATTGTGTTCTGGTTTGGGTTTCAAAGGAGTTACTGTTTTTGTTTTTTTTTTTTCTCTTGCTGACTAAAGTTTATCGTTTTGACAAATCAGTTAATGCAGCTGTTCCCGAGGGATCTTGATTCTGCTTTCAGATATACTGGTGATGAATATGAAGTAACTCGACTCAGTGTAATACTGGAGAAAGATGTTGTTTGAGAATCTTGGAAGTTAATAGGCATACTCTAGATAGTGACCAGAGTAGATAAGAGCAAAATATGATCTTTAGACTTTAGCACAGTCTATGATAAAAAGGATTTGTGCTAGATAATAGAAAGTCAGGAAGACTTTTTCTTCTTATTCATTGTAAATAATTAAGGAAAGTTGACGAGTAAAGTACAGATCTTTCAAGAAGAACAGCAAATGCAGCTGTTACTATTTTTTTTCCAGTATGTTAAAATTGTCATAGTTCTAATGATCTGTATTCATCATATAGCCTCAAACTACTTGTAGCTATAATTCATCATATTTCTAATTTTACAGAGGCACAGATGGCTGTCCACTCTAGTGGTCCCAACATTACTGAGTTAAACATGGAATAAAATGATTGATTAAAAATTGTAATCAAACATTACTGCTTGTAATTGTGATTAATATGAGTTTACTATTTCTGACAATAATTACTTTTCTTCTCTCTAACAGAGGGAATGGAAAGTAAGCGGATTATAGCCTTAAAAAATCAAGGAAGACTTTAGGGCCAAATAAAAAACTCCAAAACTTTGGTTAACTCCAAAACATTTGTAGAAGCAAGTGGAAATCCACTGACTTCAAGGTTGGTCTGTCCCTGTCCTCTTTACCTTTTATCATGTGCTTATTTTAAATTCATCTGTGCCATTATGTGCTTTTCTGTGATTTTGTTCTCTGTGTTTCCCTTTCTCTTTCCTCAGTTTTATTCATTCATTCATTCATTCATTTATTTATTTATTTTTCCCGGGTATATTATAGTATGATGCAACTTCTTAAAAATATTGTTCATTTTTGTATCACCAATAAACATTTTCATCCTTCATCTTTTCTTCTGGCACAAGATCTGGTCTTCCAACCAGCTGTGGGATGCAGGTGGTGAAAACATGAGGTGAAAACATGAGAGCTAAACATAACATTTGGGCAAAGGCAGAGCACAGAGATGACTTGTTGATTCACAGCATCTCATGTGCTGTCTTTGGTAGCCAGATCTCTTGGAGCCCAAGGCAGAACTTAGAGCTGCTTCTTGCATCCCTTGTGTAGAATCTTTACACCCAGCCTCTGTGGTCTTGTTACCTCTGATTCTCCAAAGCTGAATTAGTCAAGTACAGTTCTTTAGGTGCAGGCAAGCTTTGATTTTCTTTTACATTACTCATAGTAACTTCCCACCTCCCCACCCCCCTCATATTTTAATTTGCATATATGTTTCCAAGGCTTCTGTTTCTCTTTGCCCTCTCATAACATTGTACTTGTTGCCCATATGATGCTCCAGTTTCCTTTTATTTGGGTTGCTATGCTTAGGCAACTGATTCATGGTAAAAGTAACGAATTATATTATGGAATATCTCATGGAGTAAATTTGTTAAAATTGGTGGAAGTTTTCCTTCCAGTTTATGTTAAAAACAAGCAAGGAAACAAACAAACTTTATTTTCTGTTTAACAAGGTCTTCTGTATATGCTTGCATTTAAGCTTGTATTAACTATGAGCTTAACTTCAGGTGACACATATTTCTAAAACAGAATTATGCTGTTAAATTCATCCCAGAAGGATGGATGGGAGGATGTGATGTTGCATTGGGTTTACGTGGCAAGGTCTTTGTAGCAGGGGGCTGCAGGTGTGGCGTCTGGGAGAAGAGCCCAGAAGCTGCCCCATGTCAGATCAGAGCCAGCTCCAGACGGCTCCAAAAGAGACCCGCTGCTGGCTAGAGCCGAGCCAATAAGTGTTGTTGTTTTCACCTCTGTGAGAGCGCATTTAAGAGAGAGGGAAAAAAGGAAAAAACAAACAAACAAACAAACAAACAAAAAAAAACAACCTGCTGCACAAAAGCAGCTGAGAGTGAGGAGTGACAAACAGCTCTGCAGACTCCAAGTTCAGTGCAGCAGGAGGGCAGGAGGTGTTCCAGGCATACAGCGCAAGTTCCCCTGCAGCCTGTGAAGAGGCCCCTGGTGGAGCAGGCTGTCCCCCTGCAGCCCATGGGTCCCACATGGAGCAGATCTCCACGCTGCAGCCTGTGGAGGAGCCCCCGGTGGAGCAGGTGGATGTGGCCTGGAGGAGGCTGCGGCCCATGGAGAGCCCCCACAGGAGCAGGCCCCGGGCCGGAGCTGCAGCCCGTGGAGAGGAGCCCACACCGGAGCAGGGGGCCTGGGGGGAGCTGCCACCAGTGGGGGACCCGTGCTGGAGCAGTTTGCTCCTGGCTGATGGACCCCATGGTACAGAACCATCTTGGAGCAGTTTTTGAAGAGCTGCTGCCTGTGGGAAGCCCATGCAGAATCAGTTTGGGAAGGATGGCATCTCATGGGAAGGACCCCACATTGGAACAAGGACAGAGAGTGACCGTGACAGAGCAGCAGAGATGAAGTGTTAAGGACTGACTGCAGCCTCCATTTCCTGTCCCTCTGTGCCACCTGGGGGAGGACATAGAAGAGGGTGGATGTGGGGGGAGGTGTTTTTATTTTGCTTTTAGTTTCTCACTGCTTTGTTCTGTTAGTAATAGGCAATAAATTATTTTCATCTCCATATGCTGAGCCTGTTTTGCCCATGAGAATAATTGGTGTGTGATCTCCCTATCCTTATCTCAGCCCTTGAGCACTTTTCATTCTATATTTTCCCCTTCCCTTTGAGAAGGGGGAGTGAGAGAGCAATTGTGGTGGAGCTTGGCTGCCCAGCTGAGTAAAACTACAACAGATGTGAAGAGGAAGTCTGAGTGGTAAAACTTCTGTGACTGTGCAACTTTCCCAAAAAGATGACTAGCCTTTGTATAACTACAGCTGGTAGGTGCTGTATCACATGGTGTTGAAAGCTGTTATCATGAGAAATGGCTAATTGGCTATTTGACTAATAGCTCTCCACCAGTCTACATCTGTAGTGAGATTTAGTCTATTGTTCTTAAAGCTGGCTAAGGCACACTTTACCATAACCTATCTGCACAGTTATATGGAGTGAAGAAATTGTTACGTAGTGAAAAATAAGATTGAACAAAAGGTCTCAGGTATCAATGGACACCATCAGAGAGTCTTTTCCCAATGGCACAATGCCTAGTTTCTCATTTTAAAGAAAGCATTTCAATTTTCTTTCCTTGTAAAGAGAAAGAAAAAGAATGCATAATAGAAAAAAACAACACCCTCACCTCCAAAATTACCGGTCTAGTAAAGAAGATAACAGGAAGTGTGTTGTACAGCTAGACTAGCCAGGATGAAGGAGGGAAGTGCAATCATATGGAGCTTGTAACTGCAGAAGCTATGGAGTTAATAGTAAAGTATTTCATAATAATGAATTTGCCTATGGCCCTGCCTTCCTAAACAGAGACAAGTGTACTTGTTGTCTATGCATGACAGTGTCCAGGTTTCAGTTAGTGCCGGCATAGGATGATAGTTAAAACTAAAGCGAGGACCTAGCATTAAGCTCTTCTTAAAGCCACTAAACTAATAGAAGATAATACAATGAACTAGATCTATAATTATTTCAACAGATATGCCTTCCTATCATGACTGTGTGTTTTTTTTCACAATGCATGTTAACTTGGGAAAAAATGACAAGTGAAATGAACTAGTCTATAAAACACTACTGAGTTAACAAAGTAAGCTACAAGGAATAAAACACATAATGAAATAATAAAGGTGATGGGCATATATATGTCCACCATTTTAATTATTTTTGATGCCAGACAAGTGATAACAGGTCTATGGATGGGTGTAAATATCAAAAAAAGGTAATGTGTCCATGTTTGCATTGTTTTGGAAAGCAAACATAACTGTATTAAAAACTGTTGTAAATTGCTGCACAGAAGCAGCATCAGTGATGCAAAGCAATGTGCAACTACAAAGTAAGCTTTATATCCTTGAATCCTAGTACCTAGCTCCATATACTTACCTTTTTGAGTTCTGTAGTTCCCTAACAACAACTACTATATTTCATACAGTTTATTCACAGTTGATTAGTTTTACGAATACTTTTAAGAATAGTGAATACTGAGGAAAATATTGGAGAGGCATAGTGGACCAGTCTTACAGAATAAATCCTCCTGGATGTTGTATCAAGTCCATAGAGACAGTAGCCAAGGCTGATCTAGTTGTACTGTCTTTATGAGAAAAATTTGTCCTTTTCATATTCCTGTAGAGAGTCTATCTCACCCATTCATGTCACAGCAATACTGCTGGTTCTCACCTATAGAGGACAGTTCCTGGTACAGTGTTGTATGCTTTAAACACACCTAGGAAGGGTGTTCCTTCCCAAATATATCAGCTGCTTTACTGTGCACATGCAAATTCCAACAGCAAAGATAGGAAAAAAGCGGATCGTCCAAATAGAGATGCAATATTACTCTATCAGGTGATTTGTATGTCTATAAATTAGACTGCAGATAAAATTTAGTAAATCTTATATCCCTGATAATAAGTAATATTGAAGTGAAAACTTCATCAGAACACCTCTCTCTTCCACCAACCTCTCCCAGTGACTGGTGTGTTCTTTTTGAATATTTAGCAAGATTGCTGCAACTTTAGAAAAATGTCTCTCTAATTCCTTAATCTCTATTCCCACTGGAAGATTTTTTATTCTAATATTTTAAACTAAGTTTTACCTAAAGCATAATCGTCTTTTCTGAAAGGTATTTACATCTATATATACTGAGACATACACATGCATACACTCACAGCTACTGATCAAGCCAAACTAATTTGTATCATCAGCTGTTGGAAGTATTTCACATGTGCATGACTCAAAGTACCTGTGAGATATTTTGTATGTTAAAAACTGCCAAATCTTCTATCCTGTTTTCAGTAATATGGCTTAATTCAATGTGAGCATAAGTATTTCCAACATTGTTTAACTCCCATAGCTGTTCCATTTTTAAAATTTTTTTTTCAGTTAAGCACCCCAAGGCATCAATACTTTTTACTTTCTCTTCTGTGAGAAATTAGGTGCTTTGTCAATACAATACAAGCAAAGAAACGGCTTAATATATACATATGGTATATATATAAAGGTAAACAACAACAGGTTGCTTTCTTCATGGCTTTTTGGTTATATATTAAATCAAACGAATTGCCAGAATTATTTACTTCCCAGAGCAAGCTGTGAATTCAGTTTAAAAAAATCTATAGTTTTATGCCTCAAATATTTTCACAGAGAGAATGTAAGCACATGATTTACTGGTAAATGTGGTTTCAGTCTATAAGCCTTTCAAGTTTTCAAAAGAGAATTAGTTTCTTAGAAAAACGAGTTATGGATTATTTAATTGTAGAAAGACTTGTTTGTTTTGTTAGGACTACACTATATTTACTATGATCTTTTGAATGTTATATACACTGGGAATAATGTTTTTTTTTTCAAAGTACAAATGATAACAGCAGATGTGACTTTTAATTAACACAGTGACATTGGGATGAAGTCCATGCCCAAGCAGAATTTAACGTTAAAAATGCAATTCATTTCTGCTATTTTAAAAACAAAACAGTCTAAATTAATATTATGTCAGTAGCTATGGGGAATATACAGCAATTCCTATACTAGACAACTAAATTTACCTTGAATATTAAAAAATATTTCAACTTTAAGGAGATTAAACCATGTATTTCAATTGATAAAGACCTATGTCTTCAGAATAAAGTCTGAAAAGAGATCCAAATGTCAGAAAATGTCAAAGAATGCTGACATGCAAAATTTTAAAAAGGCAATCACAATATGAGATAATAGTGTACAAGACTTTCACTTGTTTAGTTGAAAGGTGGTGACAGATCTGTGAATCTATTATGAATAAATTCAATATAGCCTTGAATCCACTACATTCTTGTGTTACCCACAGTGTTCTATATACACAGTCATACACAATGTAGGGGCACGTAAATCACATCAGTTTTCCATCCATATAATCTACCCAAAAACAGAAAAAAAAATTACAGATGAAATGGAGTAGTGTCTAAAGGCCTTTCAGAGCAGTACCTCCAAAGGAATCAAATTTGTCAAGGGTTTTCTTATACAACTCTCTGCTGACAACAGTGCAGCTTACAATCTTTTTTCCCCAGAACTTTTGCGGTATCATCCAGAATGGGTCCACTACCTAAGTATTGCTTAGTCACTGGGAGCAAATGTACTATTTAATATGCCAACATATTACAATGCCTAAATTACAGATGGCAGCATTGAAGAGACTGAGATATATGAATGACCTTTTCTCAACATTGTTGGATAAGATGTTTGTTCTGCTTAAGGACATTTTAATATTGCTCATTAATATCAATGTTATTGTGTTCAAAAGGTGAACGTGCCAGCATGCATCTGATGAGAGGAAAAAATCATATACCTCTCAGCATCAAGACAGCAAAAGAAAGATCCTCCAGTTGCGTCACTAATTTCCATTTATTTACAATAAATTGTCACTAAAATTTCAGTTTGGACCAAAGAAAGTCCTGTTGGAATCCAAGTGGTTTAATTATAACCATATTATATTAATGTTAATGGACTTCTGATTGCTTTTAAAAAAAGTAATTCCAAAGGTACAGAAACACAGCTTAAATGAAATCCAAAGTTTTGTAATGAATTTTAGCTTTCTCTGTTTTTCCCCTTGCTTGAATTACCTTTGTTGTTTTACTGTTTAGAACAAAGGGGGGATGGGAAAAACCAAACCAAACCAACAAAACCAAAACAAGGTGAAATGAGGGGCTGACGATCTATACAGTGGCGATATAAGTGTTATCACTTGTCAATAACTAGATCTGTCCACTGGAAATGTCACCTGGTCTCAGATACATGGAGATCCTGAAAAACATGAGAAATACCCATAGACAAATTAGTTTATTTAAAAATCTCATTCAACATTAATTCTCAGTGGTTGATATCACATAATGTAACTCTACTGAGGAGGGCCTCACCTTCAAATATATTTTTTTTTAAACAAAAGATAGACAATTACATAAATAAATGTATTGCTTGACCATTTCAGCTGAGAAGCTGAACTCTAAACACGTGGTCTGACCAGTGTTTTGCAGATCAGAAAAATAAGATGTCAAAGCAATACTCTAATACTGATAACATTATGCGTGTGGCCTGATACTAGAGATTAGTAATTTGAATGAGAAATGTATGCCTCTTTATGGACTAATTAACTCACTTGGTGACCTTCTTCCACTTTTCTGACTCAGCATATGTTTAGGGCATAGTTGAAACATTTCATAAAATAAACATCCAATAATCTTAACCCATAGCACAATAATTACTGGATATGACACAGGCTGATCTCTATCACATGATTTACCTCAATCATTTACAAACACCTTCACAATAATCTCTGTGAAATCTTTTTCTTTGACTTTTACCTTCTGACAAAGCTATTTCCTATGTGCATTGATGCTGATGAATTCCTATTTGAACAGCTAGGTCTTGAAAGGATCAGTTAAAATCTCACCTTGTGTTTTGATAAAATAAAAACAGTTTAGAAGATTTACCATTTATATTTATTCTAAGAAAGGTCAAAGACATCGATGCCTTTTGTTGGAAGTACTAACCTAGAGGATGCATAAAAGCTGTGATAGTAAAACATCTCTCTTTTTTTCAAATATGGAGATTTTCAAGTTTAAATGGTTCAGGAAAGATTTTCTGATCCTTTAAAATAACTGGTTATTGTAACGTATCTTTTTCTTTCTCTGTTCTTATTCCAAGTACAACTCCCTCTTGTATTTAATGTTTGGCATTTTTATTATTATTATATATATATATTTTACCATTTTTTCAATGACTACCTATAATTTCAGCTTGAGATTCAAACTTTTAATTTCTTTGATTCTGACCTATAAGTTTTATGAGAAAATTACAGAAAATAATTGCAAATAATATTTATTTTTTACTGCTGTGAACTCTGCCAAAGTATTAGAATATAATTGATTCTCTCACTACTTTCTTTACATGAAAATAACCTCTTATTGGATTCACTACCTATATATTTTTTTTTCCCTCAGCTTTGTCAAAGCAATCTTTTTAAAAGATAGGAAAGATATAATAAAAACAAAAGCTTCCCATTGCTTTTCAAATCTTCCTTATAAGAGGAAACCTTCCTGAGAAATCAGAACATATGAAAGAAAAGCAAATTAAAATGATTGTATTCCTATAGCTCTTTCAAAACTGGGTAGCACTGTGTGAAAATTTAGTATTACAGGAAATATAAAACTTTTTTTTTCTTCCTGTCTTTCTCCCTACTAAACTGCCCATCATGATTATCTCCCAGTTACTTTTGCCATTATGTTTGCCCAATGTTTTTTGCCATTAAAAGTTGCACTGGCTCTAGCTGGGATGGAGTTAGTTTTCTTCATAGCATCTCATATGCTGATGTATTTTGAATTTGTGGGTAGAAGTGTTGATAACACTCTGCTGGGAGCAGCCAGAAGGCAGCAACCCCACGGCAGATTCCATGACTGAAAAGGAAGGAACCCCCAACCACCAGTGAGGAACTCCCCTAGTGCAGGCCCCAGGTTGGCAAGGGCTTGCTGTGACACCCCTCACTATTGTTGAAAGGAGGTTGGTCCTGTTGATGTTTGGGCACAGAAGGTGAATACAGCACCAGAGGAAAGGGTAGATAGTAGAAAGGGCAAATAAAATGATTTCAACAATATTGCTGGTGAGGCTTAATTTGTATTGAGACTATTTACCTGCTCTAGGGAACCTACTTTGGCAGGGTGGTTGAACCCGATGATCTCTTGAGGTCACTTCCAACCCCTACAATTCTGTGATTAAATTGAAAATATTAATACGAGAGTCAAGTTATGGCAGGTACGCTCTGCTCCTACACATGGCTTAAGTCTTGCTCAGGCTTGTGAGCCACGGCAGGTCTCAATGTGATCACTCCTTGAACTGGACAGCTTGTTAATAATAGTGCCTCAGGCATACTATTCCCATTAAATCTGTCATGGGCAGTAATGAAGGAATTTGAGTTTGACTACAAATCAATCAGCCAGTTTAATAAATATGGCGTCTCATCTCGTTTCTCTTCGTAACCAAAGGAAGAGTTATCTTGACACCATTCCAATGTTATCTGCAGAGTGCAGTGAAGCCTTACGTCTTGCTTCAGTCCCTTTAACACCTTTTGTTCATATGGTATAGGCCTCGGATGATCAAGCCTCTCCCCGACCACAACTGGACCCTGTGGTATGATGAACTGACAAACACAGTTACTTTCTAAGGGGAGGAGGACTGCACAACCTTATTCTTAAACTAATTCGAAAAAGACCTGAATCCTTTAAAATTAATGACCAAAAGACAATGTCCATGCAATCCTATAAACAGTGATTCCAAACAAGAACTTTTTGAGCTCACCAGTGATTGCAGCAGGCTGCACCCTTGATCACCAAGTTGGTACTCCGCTCAGGGTGCCCCTGAGGAGAAATGCATCTCAGGGTTGAATCCTCAAGGAACAAGCTCATCTGCAGACAAACACTGATTAGAACACAGGGTGAGTAATTCATTCTAGGGGGTACTTCGGAAGCGTGCAACTGGATTTAGAAAACCGCCAGAACCCTGCAGTAACTCTCCAGTGAACCTTGCCATTCATGAATCTTTAACTTAGTTGCTGTTTCTATTGTAGCAAATTTCTTAAATCATTGTGTTAAACAACTAATACTTAAATACCGATTAAGTGCAGTTGAAATCATATAATCTTTGTTATCTGCTATAAAGGTGTATAATAATTGATTGTTACTTAATTGATGCTACATCAGAGTTGTGTAAATCTAATTCCATGACACAAGTTAACTCCACATATATGATGTGATCTCTTTTAGTCATAAAATGATCAAGTGTAACACAGCTATCACTACTCCACAAAATTCAGCTTCTAGGAACAGCAGCAGAAACGTGTTTGTTTCAGACATGGCAAAGTTGGCTGTCAGTGGTAACATTCCGGCAATGAAAATATCTTGAGGTAGCATTTCTGGGAATCAAATCACTGTGCATCTGTCCACAAATACTTTGCAGGATACTGTTAGCAATTGGAATTTTACCTCATAGCTTATTTGGAAGTAAAGCTACATTTCAAGATTGGATTTTTCTGGTAGTGAGGAAAAGGAATGCATTTCCAGAAAATATTGCTATATAGGTAGATACTTAAAATAAACAAAAAATAAAACTCCTGATGAGAGGAAAAAAATAAACACAAACACTTTACTTGAAAGTGCTTATGAATTTCTGCAATAGAAGGACATGAAAAATAAACAGCAATCTGATATGTAGCAATGATATTTTCCTTTTAGAAAGTATTTGTCATCTACTGATAGGTCACTCAGAAACTGAGGTTTAAATACATGTCTGAAGTGAGAAGTAAGTATTATTGGTTTAAATTCCTGATTTAGTATTTCAAAACTTACATTATTGTAACTTCCTATGTCTTGCACTGGCTCTTATTAAAACAAGTCATTGAGGCAAATGATATTATAGTGAGTGCTGAGTAAAGGCCAGGCCTTATCATGCAGTCATAGAAATGCCTGTCAGCACTACGGTTACTGATACAGTACTGCCTCATATGGCCAAAGCAACTGGAAACATGAAGTGCCTTAAGAAAAAAAAAGTGATTTAATACACTTGACCAGCCTTTAAGTTCTTTCTTTCTTGTCAATACAAATCCTTTCTTTTCTGGAACATATTAACAAAAAGATTATTAGAGAAGCTGCTTGCTTTTCTTGAAATACTGCATCCCTGGCTTTGTGCATTTATAACTGAAGTGTAGATATCCGCATTTTGTTAGAGCTTTTATGAGCTATTTTCCATAGGGGGGAAAAAAAAATGTACAGGTGCAGCCAGCACATGGAGGGGGGAAGGGGAGACAAAAAAAACTCTGCACTGGAGCCCAGTGTAGTAAAAACAGCGAATTCTGAAGTCATTCAGTAATCAGTTATGAAGAAGAAACTAAATTTTTTTCCCTAAACATTTTCCATGTATAGCAGCAACAGTCCGAACTCAGTGATGTGATGGGTGAACTAGCTAATTAGCAAGATCTAGTAAGAATAGTAAACAGACTGCACCATTCCCTAATGATTTCAGTAAGTCAAAGAGCTGGTTCACAGTGCTTCCTGCATAACTTCAAAAATACAGTGATTATCAAATATCCATAACTATTTCTGTGCAATAACTGAATTCACATCTACCTTTGAAAGTTAGCTATCTAACATTTTCCCTCCCTTGGAGAGGCGTCATTATTTTGGATAGTTCACTTTTCAGTTGGACACAGGAATTTAATTAGTAGTCTGCTTCCTTCTGATTACCCTGACTGGAGGAAAGATGTCTATGCTTGTAAACCTTAAACTTGAGGAAACAATTCGTAGTCTTCACACAAAAGTAATATCTGAGTAACTCGTAAACCGTAAAGCCTTTCACTTTGATGTTGCTCTTTCCTTTACAACATACTCTAAAAAGTTAACATGTATGACTATCACTTTCAGCAGCTTTTTTCCATTGGTTTATATTGTTTATACCACAAAACTAGCAAGAAATATTTTGAGAAATGTGATTAAATTTTTAGTGTTTACCTATAGTCTGACTTTCCAAAAGGTGTTTTTCCCCTAGCTTCATGTTTTAAAGAGGCAGGACTCTTTTATATGACCCTGTGAAAATAGCTTCTGTGCACATCTGCAGTTGATGTTTTTGTATTTAAACCTATATTTTTGAACAGAATCTGAAGCACAAAGAATCATTCGTAACAATTTTGTCAGTCCCTGGATTTCAATAATCATGAGCTATGGCACTAGGATAATGGGTTAGGACTTAGAAAGATGAAAACAGGAAAAAAAAAAAGGTTCTTCTGTTGTTTTTCTTTGTTTGCTTGTTTGTTTTTCTGATCTGCAGCAGAGCAGGGAATTGTGGCATACAGGAGGGAGCTCCTGAGCCAAGGAAGCCCCAAGGAACAACACTCAAAGCACCACTCAACTGGCCAAACTCAAGCAGAAAAATGAGACCTACAGAGGGTGGAAGCAAGGACAGGTAGCCTGGAAGGGATACTGAGACGTTTACTGAGCAGCCAGGGATCAGGTTAGGAAAGCCAAAGCCTTATTAGAATAAATTTGTCCAGAGATATCCAGGGCAACAAGAAAGGCTTCTGTGGGGATGACAGTGATAAAAGGAGGACTAGGGAAATTGTGGGCCCTCTCCAGAAGGAAACAGGAGACCTGGTTACAAGAGATACAGAGAAGGCTAAGGTACTCAATGATATTTTTCCCCTCAGTCTTGACCAGCAAGATGTCTAGCCACATACTCCAAGGCCCAGAAGGCAAAGGCAGGGACTGGGAGAATGAAGAACAGCCCAGTGTAGTAGGAGAGAAGGTTCAAGACCAGCTAAGGAAACTGAAGGTGCACGAATATGAGACATCATGAAATGAAGTCAAGGGTCCTGAGGGAATTAGAAAACGATGTTGCTAAGCTACTATCCATCATATTTGAGAAGTCATGGCAGCCTGGTGAAGTTCCCACTGACTGGAAGAGTGGAAACATATACCCAATTTTTACAAAGGGAACAAAGGAAGACCCAGTGAACTACAGGCCAGTCAGTCTCACCTCTGTGCCTGGCAAGATCAAGATGATGCAGCAGATCCTTCTGGAAAGAATGCTAAGGCACATGGAAAGTAAGGAGGTGAATGGTGAGAGCCAACATGGCTTCACAAAGGGCAAATCTGGTGGCCTTCTATGACAGGGTTTCAGCATTGGTGGACAGGCTAAGAGCAACTGACATAATCTCATGACTTGTGCAAAACATTTGCTACTGTTCCACATGACATATCACAGAATCATCTAGGTTGGAAGAGACCTCCAATATCACCTAGTCCAACCTCTGACCTAACACTAACAAGTCCTCCACTAAACCATATCACTAAGCTCAACATCTAAACGTCTCTTAAAGACCTCCAGGGATGGTGACTCAACCACTTCCCTGGGCAGCCTATTCCAATGCCTAACAACCCTTTCAGTAAAGAAGTTCTTCCTAATATCCAAACTAAACCTCCCCTGGCGCAACTTTAGCCTATTCCCCCTCGTCCTGTCACCAGGCACGTGGGAGAATAGACCAACCCCCACCTCGCTACAGCTTCCTTTAAGGTACCTGTAGAGAGCAATAAGGTCACCCCTGAGCCTCCTCTTCCCCAGGCTAAACAACCCCAGCTCCCTCAGCCGCTCCTCATAGGACTTGTTCTCCAGACTCCTCACCAGCCTCATTGCCCTTCTCTGGATTCGCTCGAGCACCTCCATGTCCTTCTTGTAGCGAGGGGCCCAAAACTGAATACAGTACTCAAGCTGCGGCCTCACCAGAGCCCCCAGAGTACAGGGGGGCAATCACTTGCCTAGACCTGCCAGCCACACTGTTTCTTATGCAAGCCAGGATGCTGTTGGCCTTCTTGGCCACCTGAGCACACTGCTGGCTCATATCCAGCTGCCTATCAACCAGTACTCCCAGGTCCTTCTCTGCCAGGCAGCTTTCCAACCACTCATCTCCCAGCTTGTAGCGCTGCTTGGGGTTGTTGTGCCCCAGGTGCAGGACCTGGCACTTGGCCTTGTTGAACTTCATACAGTTGGCCTCAGCCCATCAGTCCAGCCTATCCAGATCCTCCTGCAGAGTCTTCCTTCCCTCGAGCAGATCGAGGCACATACCTAACTTGGTGTTGTCTGCAGACTTACTGAAGGTGCACTCAATCCCCTCATCCAGATCATCGATAAAGATATTGAAGAGGACTGGCCCTAGTACTGAGCCCTGGGGACTCCACTAGTGACCGGCCTCCAACTGGATTTAACTCCATTCACCACAGCTCTTTGGGCCTGGCTACCCAGTCAGTTTCTAACCCAAGGAAGCATACGCCAGTCCAAGCCAAGAGCAGCCAGTTTCTTGAGGAAAATGCTGTGGGAAACGGTGTCAAAAGCCTTACTGAAGTCAAGGAAGACCACATCCACAGCCTTTCCCTCATCCACTAAGCGCGTCACTGTGTCATAGAGAGGCATGGATTTGACAGATGGACAACTTGTTGGGTAAGGAATTGGCTGGATGGTCACACTCAAAAGAGCTGTGGCTAACAGCCTGTTGTCCAAGTGGAGACCCTTGGACCCAAGTGGTCTTAGGGGTTGGTATTGGGACTGGCACTGTTTAACATCTTTGTCAGTGTCATGAACAATAGGATAGAGTGTACCCTCAACAAGTTTGAGGATGACACCAAACTGTGCAGTGCAGTCAACATTCTGCAAAGAAGGGGTACCATCCAGATAGACCTTGGCAGGCTTGAAAAGTGGTCTGGTGTGAACCTCATCAAGTTCAACAAGGACAAGTGCAAGGTCCTGCATCTGGGCCCAGGCAATCCCAAGCACAAATACAGGTTTGGCAGAGAATGGATTGAGGGCAGCCCTGAGGAGAAGGACCTGGGGGTGTTGGTTGATGAGAAGCTCAGCATGAGCCAGCAATGTGCGCTCACATTGCCTGAAAGCCAACCATATCCTGGGCTGCATCAAAAGAAGCATGGCCAGTAGATCAAGGGAGGTGATTCTCCCCCTCTACTCTGCTCTCATAAAACCCACCTAGAGTACTGCCTTCAGCTCTGGGGCCCACAGCACAAGAAGAACATGGATGCATTAGAAGGAGTCCAGAGGAGGGCCACAAAGACTAAAGGGCTGGCACACCTCTCCTTTGAAGACAGGCTGAGGTAGTTAGGGTTGAAGAGAAGGCTTTGGGGAGACCTGATAGCAGCCTTCCATTACCAAAAGGGGGCCTACAGGAAAGCTGGGGAGGGACTCTATCAGGGAATGTAATGATAGGACAAGGAGTAATGGTTTTAAACTAACAGAGGGTAGATTTAGATTATATATTACAAAGAAACTCTTTACTCTGTGGGTGGTGAGGCACTGGAACAGGTTGCCCAGAGAAGCTGTGGATGCCCCATCCCTGGAAGTGTTTAATGCCAGGTTGGACGGGGCTTTTAGCAATCTGTTCTATTGGGAGGTGTCCCTGCCCATGGCAGGGGGGTTGGAACAAGATGGTCTTTAAGATCCCTTCCAGCCAAAATCATTCTATGATTCTATAACATGCTGACACTGTTACAGAGCTGTGCTTACACTAAGTCAAGGATTTTTCTGCTTCTCATGCTGCCCTGCCAGCAAGGAGACTGGGAATGTACAAGAAGCTCAGAGGGAACAGAACCAGGACAGCTGACCCAGACTGACCAAAGGGATATTGCACACTGTATGACAACATGCTCTGCAATAACACAGAAGGGTGTTGGTCAGGAGGGGTGCTGCTGCTCAGGGACAGGCTGGGCATCTGTCTGCTAGTGGTGAGCAACTGCATTCTGCATCACTTGTTTGTATATTCTTTTATTATTATTATTCCCTTCTTTTCCTGTCCTAATAAATTGACAATTTCAACTAACAAGTTTTACCTGTTTTTCTGATTTTTCTCCCCCATTAGTGAATGGCTACCTGGTGCTTAGCTGCCTGCTGGGTTAAACCACAACACTTCTCCTTTTGTTATATGCACGAGCAAAGGAAGTTAAAAACAACAAACAGGGATTTTCTCCTATCCAAAAGTTAGGGAATAACCCTAACTGTAGATAAAAGACTGAAATTCATTTCTTTGAGTTAAAGAGTAGAGTTACAAGTTTAGGTTTCTTACCCTCTTCAATACCAGGTTGCATGAGTCCAGTAAAGTCATTTTTCTACTTTAAAATATGCTCGATCTGTAATTTTGCAAGAAAAAATGGATGGAGAAATACAGGGCATTAAAACCCTTTGAGAGTTACCAAGACTTGCTCATGCTGATTATACATTCAGAATCAGGAATTTATGCGTCTTCTGGCTTTTCTAGTGCATACAGAAGGAATCTGGGGAGCCTCCCCCTACCCAATAGATGTTTTTCGTGTTTCATGATACCTATAGACATTTCTAGCACAGTCTTTTGGGATCACTCATGTGACTTGTATAGGCTTAGGCATTTTAGTTTTCATTTTATTTTCAAGAATGTTTTTTTTCCTCAAATAACTTAACAGTTAAAATCCTGAGTGGTTTGCACTTTAGCATCTGTACTTGGCTGAAGTAAAAAGTGCACTGAATTTTGCTGTGTAAAATGAAAAGTTTATATCATGTACTAGGAATTATTCCTGAAGGGTAAAATGACCAAGTTTGTCTCTGATACAGCTCTATAATGTACTCCAAACATAACTCTCACACCTACTACAAAAGACTGAAATCACAGGTACTTCAGCCTTACAGTTTCTTAGAATGTCTCTTATTGACATAAGTGATAGGAGTTAATTCTGATATGAATAAAAAAAAATAAAATCAATATAAAATAGGAAGTTGAATAAATAATGTTTGTGAAAAGCCATTCCATACCTGGATATCCATCCTTTACACTGGATGTTCCTGAAGGGCTGGAGAGCCAATGGGTATAACATGAGTAGCAGGGCCTCACAAAGCAGGGCCCAGTCCCACAGCACACAAGCAAGACAAGCAGGGCAAACCCTGAGATTTTGTCCACATCCAACCAAGAGCCCAAGTCATAAGCCGTTATGACAGTGATGAGGCAGGTCTAACTTCAAGCCATGAAGTCACTCCATAGGTCACAGTGAATCTGCCAAACAAGCCCACAGAGCTTCAGACCCAGGGCTCCCATGAACAGACAGAGCTGAGCAACAAACACCTCCAACATAGCTCAAGAAAGGAACAAAGGCCCAAAGCTGAGCTTAAATACATCTTCTAGACCCATGGATGTGGGTGGAGGCCCCAGGTGAGGCTGGTCAGGGCCATTAAGGTTTACTAGTGCACTCAATGCCCTGACACATTCATTAGCTATCTTTCCAAAAAGATTTTCTATGTGTACTCCTGAGTGTAACATCTGATCACTTTAAATAGTCATCACTAGAGTTCTGGCCCAGATTTTCAGATTCATTTTTTTTTCCCCATCAAATAGCACTTACATTCTGAGTTTTTTAAACATTATTATTTAGTGATTGTCCTTTCCTTTTCCTGCACTTTTTTTTTCCTTGTTTAAGTTGGGAGTTTCTTGGTTTTGTTGTTTAGAATATATATAACTCATATCATTATTCATTCATTTTTTCCCGTTTCACTGTAAGTTGAAAACCTGACTCAATCAAGCCTGTTACATGATGGTGCTGTGGCACTGGCTAAAAGGCTTCAGGGATTAACCTCAGCAATGGCTAAAACAGCCCCAGGAATCAAGAATACTTTCAAACTGACCTATGGATGGGTGGAGCAGAGCCAAAGAGCAAAAAGGCTAAAGGGAGCCCTATTTTCCTGAGCAGTCAAAACCCCATACAATACACAGAATCAGAGAGACAACTGATGGTAACTTTCAGATTTCTTGCAATTGCTGTGAGACAGATGCTGCTGACAAACCAGGGAATTCATTATCTCCTTTCTGTTCCGGTATCCCATACCTCCTGCAAAGTCCATTACAGACTGGCAACAAGACCTAGTCACCCTGTGTAGACATTGGTGACTTCCTAGTCACCTAGTGTACACACTGGTGACTTTAAGGACACATGCCTGTATCTTCATGTGTCTGAAAAGTTCTACAAAGTAGAGGGTGAACCCAGATGTATAGAAGAAAACAGCTGAAGGTGTTTTAGAAGAGTTAACTCTGAACTGAGGTAGAAAACAGATCGCTGTGGCGTATTACCATCTTCAGCTGCTGAAACAAATTTACCAGAGCTCATCTACCAGCCTGATGGCTCTGAAGTCACATAGATATACTTTTGAAAATCTTACCTCTTTTGTTACTAATGACAGCTGATACAGGAATTTGGAGATTGTTCTATGCCTGCTGCATTTGACTGCTTCATCAGGCCTCTCAGGGGACGCACTTCGTGCTTTGGGAAATTCTTAAGAATCTGTTGCATTTGTAATACTTTGAAGATGAAAACCACTGTAGAATAATAAACTTTAGGTTGCAATTACCCTGATTATGCTTCACAAAATGTTCTTTAATGTCCTAGAAATAATCATATTACAACAGTTAGAGTACTTATTTCTATCAGAAATGACATAGGTCTTGTTGATATTCTGATTTTGACCCCATTTAGTAAAAGGATGACTAAGCATTTCTACTTCTTTTCCATTTAGCAGTTACTCTTTTTCCTCTGTTTTGTATGTTGGTTTTCTAATTGATAAGGTAGGATGTGTTCCCTTCGTCAATGTAAAATTAATCTTGGCTGTCATATAGAAGTAACTTGTAACATCTTGTACTAATCAAATGAATTGATTTCACACAGAATTCTTAGTACTAAAGATTTTCAGCATTTATATATATATATATATATATATAATAATCTCTTTCATTATGAAGGCCAATATTCTTGCAGCCACATTTCCTCATGTAAAAGTTTTAACAACCTATTACCCCACTCTCTATTGCAACTCCAGACCATCACCCCATCAGTTCCTTTTCAAACTCCACTCCCTGGCCACTTTTCCTTTTAATGATTCTGAATTAAAATTGGGAAGGTTTCTTTCCTCTCCTTTCACCTCCAGATGAGACAGATTGTAGGTGAATGGCTGCTGCAATTCACTGCAATTGGACAAGGAGTTGGTCCCACAATGCCTGGTCATAGGCAATGCACAATACACAGAAAGAAACAGCTAGACTGGCAGGAACAGCTTCCTCTGGCTTTCAGGAGGTAGGAACATGTTCAGTGTAATTGGAATTGGAGGAAATTTGGGCTGCTAAAATCTGCTGACTGTTCACTGCAGTGATTTTAGGTGGTAGTTAAGGAGCACTCTGTAATAGAACCTGTCAGCTAAGATGTTTCTGCAGTCTAATGCAGATATGCTAAGAGGTTTCCAGATACGTAAGGTAAGAGCCATGTCTAGTCTCTCTGGCTGCACATACTATTTCTCTGTAAATAATTGCTGTATATCTGAAATGAAATTGTATGTGCAGATTTTAAGAAGTCTGATCAGCCAGTATAGATGACTTGTCAATTGCAAATCTTGTGAAAAACAGTCACAGGTAGTCCATGTCATTCCTCTGCTTCTCTCTTCACCTAATAGCAACTGAATGAGGTTCTCTACTGACAAGCATCTGTGCAATAACTCTTCACATTTCTCTTGAACAGCCTTAATGCACAGAAATTAATTAAGAAATTGCCTTAGTACTCAGTAATTATGTAGTTGGTACATAGCTAACGAGCTAATCTACTGAAGTGAGTAAAAACATTGCACTGTCTCTGTTAAGTAAGAGATAAGCAACTTTCTACTACACAAGGCAGAGCTTGGGTAGCTGAAGTTATTTTATGTTAGTTGTCCTGAGAGGCAGAGCCTAGGCCTATCCTTCTTGTGATCTGCTCCAGGGCATTAAGTCCTTGTTCCCCCATCAGCTGATCCAAAATGGCTCCACAGTACTTAAAGTGCTGTACATACATTAAAAAGTTCTACCTACTGTATGTCAAAAAGAATTTGTTTTTATTCCTAGGATCGTGTTTGAATGACCTTGTCATGGGTTGCCCTTAAATCCCATAGTATTAAGTCATAATTATATATTCCTCTACATGACAATGTTCTTGCAGTTACAAATGGCCTCCCACTATCACCTCTCTTTCCAGGTCCAGGAAGGCTCAAGAAAAAGAAGAGCCCAGGTGTTAAATAATTCTTGCAAGAATTAGTATCATGCTCTGCATGACAAGAATTCTGAGATGAGGGTATTTGAGTCTGGAAAGCCACTTTCTTACTGAGAATAATTTCTTACTGGGTAGCAAGACTCCCATCCAGATTTTCTGTTGTAGTGAATGAAACAAGGAACAATCAAACTTACAGTAGAGAAACACTCCATGAGAATTTATTTCCAGAGTACTTCTAGATTGTCATACTTTCACAAATGTATACTTAAAAGTATTTGCTGTCAAGCTGTGTATATTTCAATTTTTTGATTTTTTTTTTCTGGGCTCTGCCTTGTATCTGACTGTGATATTTCAGGTTTAGACAATGGTAATCCGTTAACATTTAAAATTTTGCTTTGTATGCATTCTCCATCCATGCAGTAAATTAGCAGGTGTTCTTCAAATTGCTGGATGACATATAACCTTGTAACTTTGTAGAAAGTCTATAGTAAAGAATTTTAAAGCTTTTCTTTCCAGGTTAGCAATTTTCTAATGTTAACTAAAGGGAAAGGATAGCTTGTGATGATAGCATATGAATTAATACATTGTTAGCATCCAACTGGTGTTAAGTTTAGACCAACTTTAACTTCAACATGCAATTTTGGCCACCAGGAGAGACCTCATAATTCCTGTTTAGTTCTGACCCTTGCTGAATTTTCTTGAAACAGCAGTATCCAGTTAGAAAATAAAATAAAATAAAATAAAATAAAATAAAATAAAATAAAATAAAATAAAATAAAAAAAATAAAATAAAATAAAATAAAATAAAAAAGCTGACTATGAACAACCTTTATTGCAGATATCCTGTAAGGAAAGTTCATTCGGTAATATAACATGCTGTAGGAAAAATGAATCAAGATAATTGATATTGTTAGACCACCTTGTTATCAGAAGATCACATAATTTTCTGATGAGTAAGATGTATTAAATTTTAGTTCTAAATTGCTCTCCTGCATTGTAGTAAGTATGCTTGTAATCTGTGCAAGTACTCTATATCATCATTTATCTGGGCATCTGGTAGAGATAAGGGCAGATGAGATAAGCAGTCAGCCATCAAATTTTCAGTCTCTGGTCTGTACTCCATGTTATACATAAATGAAAGTATTCTCACTGATCATCAGGCAATTTGCATTCCTGCTCATCTGAATCCTTTTATTGCTAACAGTGTCATCAAAGAGCTATGATCTGTATGTATTTTGAATCTATGTACCCAAAGATAGTTTATTCATTTTTCCAAAGCCCATAAACAATAGTGATTCTTTTTTTCACAAGTGAGATACTTTTTGTCAGATGCTTCTCCTTAAGTGTTTTTTGAAATAAATGTTCTTGTCTTGTCTTCATGGGTTTAAGTGTGAACCCAACTCTTTTGTTTTATCATCCATTGTCATAATTGCAGGTAAGAAGGAATCAAACAGCAATTGTCTGTCTGTTCACAATAAAGTCTTGAATCATACTGCAGCTTGTTTGTATCTCATCTATCCAAAGGAAGGCTGAGGGTTTCCTGAAATAATTGTCTCAACAGTAAAAGATATTAAAACACATGAAATAACTTTGATAGAATACCAAAATGTGAGACCTGAAAATGTAATGTTTTTTATTTGTGGTGGGATGTGGCCATGGCAACAAATTTCAATTTCTCTTGAGAAATAACGTCCCTAAGAAAATCAGCTCTCTTTGCCTGAAGCAACATTTGGTAAAGTTCGATTTCAGTCTTTCATTGTTGTGACACTGCAACGTGAAATATGTATGAAGAATCTTTTGAAACGCAGCAACATCCAGTTGAAATTGGACTTGGGGATGGTTACTGAGAGTTATGGACGTCATTTGTCCAAAAAGCACTTGATGTTGAAGCAAGTTTATATAGCACACACTTAAAATAGAAAAATCAATCATATGTAATAAATGCTGGGACATTGCTGCCATGTGCAGCATGACTTGTTGATGCACAGTCTTGCAAACTGGAAGTACAGAATATCTTGACATTTTGGACTTCTACAACTACTTCTCTGCACAGCTTTCAATCACCAATGTAGGTGACCTGGTTCAGATAGAATGACTGAAACATGTCAGATTTCAACATGAATTTAAAGGGCAAGTGTTCTTGTAAAAACTGCAACTTTTAAAAGCCTCATAACTGGGCTGAAATGGGGTACGTAGGTTTATTTACGGATGGAAGCAGACATATCTCTTGTACAACTTTCACTCCTCTGCCAGATTTCTATATCCTATAAATGAAAATTTAAGAATGGGGAATATTAGTCTGTTAAAACAAAATGTACAGTGATATTTAATATGTATATAATATTTAATATGTATATTAATATAACAATCTATTTTCACTTGGGCTTTTTTTCTGAGGAGGAAGAGATAAGCCATTTAATTAAAAAAAAATCATGTTCATAATAATCATATCTAGATTAGGAAATGTGTGAAATTTGGCATTAATAGATGAAGTTGAATACAGGCTCACAATGGAAAGGCTGAGTTAATCTTAATAAAACGTAGAGTTCAGCTACTTAGAATAATCAGTTGCCAGTCTTCTAAATTCTGCCTTCTGATGCTTAATGTCAGCATCAGACATTGATATCAAAAGAGAAAACAAAATTTATTTCTACTGTAAATCAAAAAGATCTGAAGAAACCCCCTAAACTGAAAATAGGTAAATAGAATTTATCAGTTTATATTTTCATTAAAAAAAAAAATACAACATAGACTTGCTTGCCATTATATCTTGTAAATCATCTTATAGTTTGTATTAAGAAAATAAAATGGAAGAAACCCATTAATTTTATGTCAAATTTCTAGTGCTTGGATGAAAAGACATAGATGCAAGATACTTTCTGCAAGTCACTTCCCTTTTCTAATTCTATATGTACATTTAAATTTTGTTATATATTATAATCTGTCATTTTATGGCTAGCCTACAATTCATAAATCTAAAGACTGTATCAAAGATTTTTGGGGAGATTTTATTTTTTAAATATGAATAAGTGTTGTCTAGGTTAATAGAATTATTACTACTGGATTAGTGTTCCTCCCATTTAAATGATTGCATTTTAACTGCAGTTTTATAATATGTTACTGTTACACAGTGAATTGATTTTTATAGAACAGTTTCATTCACTTGAAAAATGTCTAGCCTTTTAATGAATGTGAATTACAGTACAATTAGATTCAATTTTTGAATAATCCATTTTAACTGTGCAGTGTTCGTGTGTCACTATTCACTACAGAACATTTTAAGAAGCAGTTTTAATTATTTGAAATAAAATATTTTACATGCCAGTGAGCATATCTTGTAATTAAGAGTAATAACCATATTTAAATATTGCTGTAATTGCATTGTATATAGTTTAAGTTGTTACTAAAGTAAATTACTTCTTTGCCCAAAAAGAAAATTTTATTTTTCTTTCACAGACAGGGAACTGGGTGAAATAGAGTCATGGACTGTTCTGATGACTGACCAATAGAGAATAACTAACTCCACCTCCATGGTCATAGAAAAGGATAGCATTGAAATATTTTCCTCTTCCAAAGATGACATTAACATTTATTGTTCAGTGTATAAGTGGCATAAGCAAATTTTAAGTGCATCAGTTTAGAGTCAGTTCTCTCTTGAATTAAAAAGTAGATTTCATTTTTATTTATTTTTACTATTATTTATTTATTTTTTTACTTATTTTTGTCAGATAAGCTCTCAATAGTTTTACTAGTCAATATTCACTGCTGGGATGTTAGTTTTATCATTTTATCTTCTTTTATAGAACAAAGGCTTTCAGATTACATTTAAAGAGGTATAAAGTACTCAAATAATAGATTTATCCGTTTAACTTTTCATCCGTTTAACTTTTCATCAGATAACCATAAAACTATGTGGTGTGATGTGGAAAATTTGACGGTCACAAGAAAGATCCCAATATGTATGTTGAAAGAAGAGCAGCTGCCAGATAAGGTGGCATCCTGCCTTTAATGTGCATTTTCATGCAATGTCTTTGGTATTTCTTTGTAAATTGACTTTCCAAAACTAACAGACTTGACACGTTTTTGTCATTTCTGAGGAAATCCAGGTGGGTACTCTGACATCTTCAACCAATGGGAACCTGTCACGTGTTTTGGTAAAGGTTCTGACAGAGAAGCACAATGGTTTCAGTTGAAGTAGTCAAAGCTACTTCTGCGCTATGGTGCATACATACCCATTTAGTCAGTAATACTTCTTCCAAAGTAGAAATTGCATAGTGCTTGTGAGCTTTTGGTATCTTACTTCAAATGGTTCTTCATTTTGTATGTATGCCCTTGGTTTGTGTGGTGCTTTGAAAACCGCTAATCTCCCTGCATGTTTAAACTTCCCTTCAAACAGTCTTATGTCCCATGCCTCTGCAACATAGTGTTGTGGTCTTCCTCCCATCTTGTAACTAAAACCAGCATAGGCAACTTATCTGCTTAAGATTGACCCTTCTGTATTTAGGTGCCTGAGGTGGTGGTTTTGTAGGCTCTCTAGCTACAGGTCAGCTTCTGTTTTTTTTTTTTGTTTGTTTGTTTGTTTGTTTTTGTTAAACACTTCCTCTAAGTGTTATCTACAGGATCAATTGTTCTTTCCCTGGTCATACCTTGCTCTGGGATAGGACAGCAGTTTGCTTCTTCTGGTCTCTGCTGGTGACAAATTACAGTAGTCTGCACATTGGCTCTTGTCTTGGGCCCTGCTTCAAATCCACTTGTTTAAGCAGCAGCTGTAAAAACAGTTTCTCCTTCTTTGGGGAATCTTGGATCCTTTGAGTCATAATGAAAAAAAGAAGAAAAAGAAAAAAAAAAAAAGAGAGATTTTCATTCCTCTGTGGTTCAGTTCACTGTGTGCAGGGCACAGCTGGATTAGATCTAAAATTGTGGTTTACTAACTTAATGACAGTATGCCTGCATGCAGCCATTTGACGTGCAATCATTGTCTCCTTTGAAGGTGAGAAAGTGACCCCTCCAGAAAATCTTCTTTGTGTACACATAAGGAATTGTCTGTAAAGATCATAACGTGGTTTACTTTGCACTACATGCCTCATGGAGACAAGCTCTGCAGCACAACTGAACCCTCAGGCTGCACATGAGAGTGTATATGATCTTCTGATATGCAGATACATTTCCTGAAAGAATTCAGTAGGAAAATCCTGTGAAATGAGTTGGTTAAGCACACAAAGTTCTGTAATGGCAATGTCCTCAGCCAAAGTGAAATAGAAGCATGATGACATACCTTAGATCTCTCTCTCTCTTGCCTTTGCTACATTTTCTTATTTTTCTGTAGTTGAAATTTAATCCCATATTTAGAGACCTCTGAAATTAAGAATGAAAGTGAAAGGCTTGTCTGCTTATGTTTATTTTTAGTATACGAATTAAGAAGATATTCTTATAATTGTATTATCTTTTTTTCCCAATTCAGCTTACTGCTGAAAAAGTATGTAAGTACACTAGATGTTTATGTGCATCTACTGTCATGTACTGTTAAATCTAATGAAAACATGTGCAAATAACTGTAGGCATCTTCTTAATGAAGCTCACTGAAGTTTTATATGTGGTTTAGTTACTAGTGCATGCAGGTAAATGTTATCATTTATAATTTACTAATAGTTTATACTCCACAAATAACAACATTATTGCTAACAATGTGTTGAACAGTTATTTCATGGAAAGTTTATGCTTATATAAAAGGAAAAGAGTGTTTATGAAGGCAAGTGGGTGGTTGCAAGGACTACTATTAATAAAATGATTATCAAAATAAAATGTTATTAATATTTTTATAATAAAATTAGTAGCCTTTCATTCTTAAATAAAAATACAACTTTGGTTCCAGAATTTGCAAGCAGCTGAAACTTCAGTCTTACATTTAAACCATAGTTATCTTTTTTTTTTTTTTTTTTTTTTTTTTATGAGAGAAAGCATTAATTATATATCAAGTATTTAAAACCTTCCATTAGAGATCTGGTGGAAGTAACTTGATAAGCCTGAGCAATGTGGGCTAAAATTTATTTTGTTTGAAATATAAAATTAAATATCTGTCAATTTTATGTATTTACACCTGTAAAAACAAACAAATCAAGAAAAAAGCCCAAGGTCCTGAGCACTATTTATATCCTTCCAGGGACTTTTAAACAAAAACATAATGCTGTTAATGAAAGCTTTATATGACCTTATTTTCTGATCTGTTGAGGAATACAGGACTAACTGCAAAGACAAGGAAAAAAGCAGTTTTCAAAGAATAAACTTCCTTTAAGAGATTGCCCTGCTTTAAGATACCTCCAGATGTGTATTAGAAGGAGAAAGACATTTGGCGTAGAAAGTGTCTTGCCTAGCTTTGTTATCTCCAATTTCCACATCTATAGCTTAGCTACTCACTCATTAGCTCCATTTTTAAGCAAATGGATAAGTACTTTTTAGGATATGATTCCTCTGGCCTTTCTTAATGTCTACTTTAGGATGAGCTGAATGATGCTTATGCATGTCTGTTAATCTCCATTGTATGTAAAGAGAACTTTTGTTTAACACCTGACATAGCTGTTTACTCTACAGACATAAGAAGAAACCAAATCTTTGTGACAGTAAACTTTTGTAAAATTCTGAATTGTAGTTCAAATGCACTCCATGTGCACTCCATGCCCTGATTCACATGTGGTGTATTGTGAATGGCATATATACATAGCATGGCACATATATATATATGTATAGATAGATAGATAGATAGGGTTTTTTTTGTTTGTTTGTTTGTTTGTTTGTTTTTTTCAAAAAGGAGTCATGACCCTTCTAGGAGCTAGAGAGGATTTAATGTGTTTTGGTAAGTATTTACAGCAGCCAGTGAAAAGATAGATAGCAGTTAAAATAATCAGATGATCCCCAACTAGGATGAGACTTCAAATAACTAAATATGTATATATTTTCCTCATTCATTGACTGAAAATAGGGGCTACCCAAAAGTCATTCAGACTAAAAAGAGGGTTGTTATTATAAAAGGTGAAAAACGTTTATCTAAGTAAACCTAATCTATATGTGTATTGTCATTGCTAAATCTTTGCTGCTTTGCACTGCTGCTTTTAGTAGAATTAATACTTTTGTGTAGTGTTATGAAGTCCCTTTGTTCTACTCGAATGTCTAAGAACTAGTGTGAATAAGGACTTAAAATACAAAACCCTAGCCAAATCAGAAATAAATACATAAATAAGTAATAAATATCAAACTTTCAAACACTCTATAAATTAAATCATTCTGATCTTTAATGCCTGTTTGGAAATGTTCTTTGTTCATTTCTATCCAGTTGTAATATTAATTTCTTGCTCTCTCTCTCTCTCTCTCTCTCTCTCTCTCTCTCTCTTTCCTCTCTTGGCATTTTAAAAAAGATATCTCTGTGCTAGAAATTCTGCAGTGAGGAACTCTTATCTTAAACATATCAACATGTTTTATAATTCAGATAGCTGAAAAACGGCTAAACTTCTAAACTTGACATGTACAGTAAGTAAATAATCTTTGTTAAAGAGCACATCTGCAGCTAAATTCACACAACAGTCTTAGGATCCATTATTAAATGCATTGTGCATTACTGGACGTGGTCAAAAGATATATACTAATCTGCTTGGTGTAGACCCTAGCAATTTTCCTTCTATGTATGAAAATGTGACACATAAAACCTCTCATCTGAATAGATCAGTTTGCTGCTTCAGGACTAAAAATTGTGCTTCAAAGTTACAGTTTCAAAGTAAAAAAAATCTGAAGATAAAGAATGTAAAAACTGAATTGATACAATTCAGAACAAAAACCATATAACTCTACATTATCTTTGCATCTATGGCTTGAAGAGTTGAAAGAGTGTTATGGCATACTAAAAATGCAAAGTGTTCATAGCTGTAACAGTTCAGGTTTTATCTATGAGATGGAAGGGTGTTCCCGTTTTAGAAGATTCTAATTTTGTGAATTAGCATATGTTTAAGCAAGGAAGAAAACGTAGTAAATGGGTTTACCAAAGCATTATGTGATGCTACCTGGCTATTTGCTGCAATATAAAATTTATTGGAAGTGTCAGAAAATGCAGTACTATTGAAACAGAAAGTTTTGTAAGAAATGTTGTTGTTACATTAGTTTATTCATTGTGAAGAGAAGAGCAAGAATAAACAGGTCTGAAATAGTCAGAGTCCCATTTATGCATTTTTCAAAATGAAAAGTTCTGTTTATTCACCAAGTAGCTTTCTGTTTAAAAATAAGATCCAAAAAATGCATAATTTAGAAAGCAAAACAGCATAAAAGCCTAAACTGGAAATGACTGAGGAACTGTATTTTAAAATAAATACCAAATTGGTACAAAAAAATAAAAATAATGTTTTTACAGTGTGGACATATCACTTTATGCTCATCATTAGAATAGTATGTTCTAGTTTGGAAGGTCTCTAAGGTGCAACATAAATTTAACAGGTATTCTGTGTGACCTACAGAACTCCTAAAGTTCAAAGATTTTATGTCCCCCTTGTGATACCATTCTTCCTTCTTACTTTAGTTTCTGGCATCCTACTTTTGGGAAAGTTAATAGAACATTGGGCACTTTGGAACATGCACTCTCTCACTTTACTTCTGTGTATCCCCAAGGGGAATACAGTTATACTAATTTTTTTCCATATCTAGTGGAAAAAATGATGTTACGTAAAGGCTGTAATTTGTAACAATTATTGAATTTGCACTGCAAAAGGCAACTTCTGAGCACAGTCACTCATTGAACTTAAGGTAACAGTTCGCTGTTGAAGAATGTTTTGTGATAAAACTAAAAGGTGATACTGTACTTAGTATTGCAAATTTACCAAGTATCTGATGATTAAAAAAAAACATTTATTTATTTATTTATTTATTTATTCCAATCTCAGCTTGCATGCTATCTCTTGGAATTTCAAGTGTTTGGGAATAGTATTTCAGTGGCATCTGGCATTCTTCCACATAAGGGTTTTGAGTAGCATGTTCTAGGTTAGTAAATTTTATCTGTATGACCAGAAAATGGCAGCAGATGTGAATGATGCTAAAACAAGGCGATCTGGCACTTCATGCGATCAATGATTATACAGAATTAAAAGCTTGACATATTTGATCAAAAAGAAAACTTACAAATTTATCAGAACATGGATGGCCAGTAATTGTTTCCACCACAAGCTTCAGCTTTGGAGGGCAAAGCTACAGCTACTGGCAACAGAATTAACCTTCACTCTAAAGACACTCTCATGATAATTCAGATTTTGTAAGAATAGCACAAATAATTCCATTTAAAATAAAGGCATGGAAATCACACTGTGGCAATGCAATTTTGCCAAGATGGAAGTCTACAATGACACAGAGACAATGGCTTTTCAGAGAGGGAACAGCAGGACAGCTCATATATGAGTGGTTGCACTATGCCTGCCAAAAGAGATCTAATTCCATCTTTTTTTCATCCAGCTAAAATTATGTAGCACAAGATGTTTTATAAACCTCTTTAAAGCATTAATTCAGATACCTTCCTACATACTACAGGGGAGAAGCTAACTGTGCACTAGGAAAGGGTAGAGAAAACAGCTAAACTCACTAATAAGAACTTAAGCATGAAAAGGCTGAAGCACCGACATTTAGCAGAAATCAAGATTTTTATGATGGGGCTCATTTTATCATTGAAATCCTCAGTGATTTTTCACTGCAGTTTCTATGCTATCTCCCATATTGCAAAATTCAACACTGGGCCAGAAAACAGACCAGCTTTTATTAATAAGGAAGGTGTGGGCTGTAGAGAAGATCTTCTCCATAACAATGATAATAGTAAAAAAATTAAAACACTTCCCCATGAAGTGTGAACATACCCCAATGAATAGTTCAGCAGTTTAATATTAAAAAAAAAAAAAAGAGGGAAAAACAAATACAATATCTCATTTAAACTTAAAATATTTGTATACTCCTTAGAAAGTGCTATTAAAATGAATTAGGATGTGACTGTCTAAACTTTCAAGGGGCAAAGAAAGACTAGAAAACTGAAGGATTCTTTATGCATGATCATGAATACCAATTTGTCTGACTCTTATCTAAATCTCATTACAGAGAAAAGAAATAAGCTTGTTTCCTTTGGGAGTCAGTTTAAAATACACCCACTGGGGATATAAGTCCCAACAGCAGACTGGAACACGAAAGCAAATAGCATTTTTCATCTCAAGACAGAACTGTATCTCCATTTTTTCAGATGTTCTCATGTAACATAAAGGTCATTGGATTTTCATAACAATGCAAATAACAAGTCAAAGCAATTAAAGTCTGCACTGAACAAGAATCAAGTATTGACATCTATTTTTCGTTTACAAAGAAGCAAGCATGATAATGGTATTACGGATATGATTAGTGAAGAAATAATTATTTGCAATGTTTTCAATAAAAGAAAACCCCATTTAAAAATATGTCCTAGAGTTTAGTTTATAAATTACTCTTCTTGTATTTGATAAACAACTGGAAATTACCCCTTGGTGATGTTAACCATTTATGCAGGTTGGCACTCTATTTCTAAATCTGTTGCAGAATTACAACTTGAGTAAAAATTAGTTTCCTACCATCCCAAATTAACATGGAGGTGACATTGTGTGTCATTTTGTGTCTTTATGACATACTGAAATCTATTAACAGATTCCCTGTTCAACTCCCCATTGTTAGAACATTTCCCAGTATAGACTTAATATCACATATTCTTCCTTCAAACATATTAGTCTATGAAGTATCTCTGGAGCCAGAAAAATAAAAATCCACAAGATTCATGTTAGCATGTGAGTACCAGGATGACCTCCACAGCAAATATAATAAAATTTCTATAAGTCAAACTCTTGCTAAGTTAAGGCTGAGTCTTTGATATTGTAAGGCTCAAAACTTGAAACTCATATGTTTCTCATCATAAAGGCAAGTTAAGCACTGATTTAAGACACCTGTGCTTTGAAAAAAAATAATGCAGAGATTTTAATTTCTTCCACAGAATTACTAGCAGTGAACAAAATAGTTGTCTGAGACAACAGAAAATGCATGAGAGGGAGAAGATACTTGAGACCTTATGCTATATTTTGAGTTTTCAAAAACTAATTCTTAGTAAGCTAAACTGCTAATGAATAAGGGAGGAATTCAGGCAGAAGTGGAAGGTCATAGATTCCAACCCTTGTATCACACATGCTATGAAAACAAATTAACAAATTTGAGCTCTTGGATAAAACTGAAGGAAATTTCTTCTTTTGTCTTTGTCATCAGTGGACATATGGGAAAGATACTGTGAGAACATATCCCAGAATTGTTTCTACAAGACTGAGGTGTGCTTAACATGTTGATCTGACCGGAAAATAAACTCATGTATGGTAAATCTTTCCAAGACTTTTACCAAGGATGAAAAAAATACCAAGGGACAGTAAATCATAGTTGATTGGCATTCTGAAGAATCTAAATTTAATGCTTAAGTGCTTAAGTGTCTTGGGTACCTCTTCAGTGCCGTCCTTCTGTGGATCTAAATTATTGGTATCATGTGAGATAGATATATACAGTCTAAAAATGGCAGGAATGTAAAAAGAAAAGTACTATAATGATACACCGTCTGATCCTTGAAAATAATTTCTTACATTCTTCTGTAGTCTAAACAGGGTCTTTGCTGACCAAAGTAACTAATGTGGGTTTTGGGAAGGACTTTATGTAAGTTCTAGAAGGAATTCAATAGTCATGTCCTGTCTATACGCACAAAATTTGGTGGGTTGACGGGGTTATAAACTGATTGCTGGCTTGTTGAAAGAGACAAATTGTTCAATTTAATACTCTTATTCTACAATAATAATAATAATAATAATAATAATAATAATAATAAAAAATCACTTTGCTCTGCTCTACTGGAGTTACTCAATTGAGTAAGGAAACTGTACTTGACCCCAAGTCTTTTGTGATTAGGAGCTTTTCCTGCAAACCCAACATATTTTCCTGTCTCATTAGAAATCCTCTATTCCCAATAAAAAAAATCTGGATCTTTTGGGGTTTTGTTTGCTTTTTTTGTTTTGTTTTCGTTGTTTGTTTTGAGGGGGAAAAAAATAGATCCGGTGCCATTTGGCAAAGGGAATTATCTATTTGTTTCAGAACAGTAATAATTATTATCCAAGTCCCTCTAATATCAGCATTCATTTATTATTTTAATGGGCAGAAGAGTCTCCTATAAAGTCTAATTAAATCTATAACAGCCATCACTGTAAGTGTATCGAAGAGTAATGAAAATTATTCAACTACTGGTGAATTGTGTCCTGAACATTCCTTATATCAAGAACAGTCATACTACTGGGATACTGCAAAGGGATATTATAAATTTCTTCATGACTCCTGTGTATTGGTGCACAATTGTAATGGCTCACACCAATTGATATTCTAACAGTGTATCTGAAGGAAGCTGTCACAATCACTCTAAAGTTAGCTTAGAAAATTTCTGGTGCTGTGTTTTCCAAAACTAGGGTATGTGTTTTAGACTTTGTAATCAATGTGATTTCTTTGTATCCTTCAACTGGAGAACATGAAAATAGAATGTGAAAGGAAAAAAATGTACTAAGACTATAAAATCACATTGAAAACCTCAATTCTGATTTGGTTTAAAACCAATCCCAGGCTAGGGTCAGGAAATACAGTGATTCAAATTGTGGAATTTTGAGTGATAGTTTCTGGGTCAGTGCCAACAATGCTATAAAAACAACTGTAAATGCACAGTTTTTACCTTGGTAAAGGTTATTATTATTATTATTATTATTATCATTATTATTATTATTATTATTATTATTATTATTATTTTACCCTGATAAAAAAACAATAAAGGAAAACAGAAACGAAAGGATGTAAATGAAAACAAACAAAAGTCATAAACACCTAACCTGTCCCCTCTGTCAAAAACTCCATAAATATCTCCTCACTCATCCTCTCACTTGATGACATTTTTAGAATAGTGTTAAGGTTTTGTCTGTGACAGGGTTAATTTTCTTCCTAGTAGCTGGTGTGGTGCTGTGTTATGAAAATAATACTGGTAACACACTGATGTTTTAGTTGTTGCAGAGCAGTGCTTAAACTAAGTCAAGGACTTTTCAGCCTCTCATGCTGCCCTGCCAGTGAGGAGGCTGGGGGTAGACAAGAAACTAGGAGGGGACAGAATCAGGACAGCTGACCCAGACAGACCGAAAGGATATTCCATACCATATGACAACATGTTCAGCAATAAAAGCTGGGGTAAAGAAGGAGGAACAGGGGACATTCAGATTGATTTTGTCTTCCCAATAAACCATTTCACATGATGAGCCCTGCTTTCCTGGAAGTGGCTGAACACTTGCTTGCTGATGGGAAGTAGTAAATGAATTCCTTTTTCTCAACTGCTTTTGTGCACAGCTTTTGCTTTACATAGTAAACTGTCTTTATCTCAACACATGATTTCTCGCACTTTTAGCTTTCCAGTTCTCTCCCTCATCACACCTGGGGAGAGTGAGCAAGCTGCTGTCTGGTACTTAGCTGCCTGCCAGGTTAAACTACAACAAATTAAAAATATATCCCATTTCTCTCAACAGAGACAGTTCAGTACAAGAGCCCAGTAATAATAAGCACCTTGTATTTAATTGTGTTCATTTGCAATTGTCACATAACATACCTTTTTAGAGATTAAATATTGTTTGTTTGTTTTTGTAGTTTTTAATTTACAGTGAAAATTACTCACTTTGAGGTCTTTGCCAAAAATTAAATGCGCTAGAAAAAAGTCTGTGTTCATATTCTGATGATGTTTAAAGGAGCTATCATTCATTTATGACTATTCCAAGTGATATCTCTCCTTTTAATAAATGCACAAATCTTCTTTGACTTTTATTCCTTTGTTTTCTGACTTCATATCATTCATTAATTCCATTAGAAATATGAGAAAAAGCTAAGACATCTACAGGAAGAAAGTACTATTTTCAAAAAATAATAATAATAATAATAAAAAAAAAAAACTATGTTAGCCTTAAGGGAAAACAAGCAAAGTAAATCCAATTTTAGACATTCCAATTCTCCACTCCTGTTCTTGAGTTTCTAATTGAAAATATTTCCCCAAAGTACATGGTATTAGAGTAATGATATGGGGTAATTGCAGAATTTATTGGGTGGTGATATGGAAAAATTAACATGCATCACTGTTTAATTCCAATAATTTTCTATGATAATCCTATGAAAACACTACAGTTTTGGTGCAAAATAATGTAAGCTTTTTTCAATGTCAAGTAAGGATGACATTTCAAAAGCCCTAATGGGAGTCAAACACCACCAAAAGTCAATGGGAATTGGCTTCCTATCTTCCTACAGCCCCAGTAAAACTTAATTCTGTGTTTTGTGGTATAACCTCCCTCATACAAAAAGAGGAGAAGACAGGGACCTCTGTTCTGGAAACCAATTTTCTTAAGTCTGCCATATACTGACTTAGACATAAAGCTTTGTAATGAGATTCAGCAATACCCTAAATAATTTCTTGGCATTTCTTCAAGTTTAGACTGTTCAGAAGACCCAAAATGTGGGTGTTTCACTACATAGGTACTTGGGAAAACCCTGCAATATTCCCAATTTACTAGTTTTGTTGCTGTTTTCAGTGACAACTGCTTTACCATACAATAATCATATTCCTTTCACCCTTTAGCCTTCACATTGATTGCTATACAATAAATGCAGTGTTAATATTTAAACTCTGTTTTATTAACTATTTTCAGGTTTGTTTTGAGGGAAAAAAATAAAATAAAAATAAAAACCAAAACAAAAACAGAAGTATTACATCATCTTCATTTCATTTTCTAGTCAAACATAAGAAAATCACCCCTGACTGAACTGAGATACCAAAATACAAATTAGATAGATAAATAATTTTAATCCTTTTCAGTAGTCTTTCATTATTAGATCATTTTTCCCCCTGCTGTTATCTTGTGTACTCCTATTTTACACAGTCTTTAAAACTAAGGTTCACTCCACTTACACAAGTACCAAATTCTGTGATCAATAATCTCTGGTTGGAAATATTTGCTGAAGTTTTTGGGGATCAGGGACCCTTTCATTTTCAGTTGATACATTTTTTGATTTACTATTTAATAAAAGCCTTGATGTAATCTAGAGATTAATTATACACATAACATAATGAATAGTACTGGAATCAAATATATTAATGCATTACAAGTTTTATCACTTGCACCCATTTTATTCTTTTTCTAACACAGTTTCCTTGAACTTCCATCTTGTGAGTTATTCTTCCCATTTTGCTTTGCTCATTTAAATCTACATAGTAAAAAAAATGCACATAGTATGCAAGTTGACTTTTCACTTTGCTTGCTCTATTTTTCATTTCAGAACATTTACAGTGCAAGAAACTTCCTTAAAGGTAACTTTCCTAGGATTTTGTACTAGTTCTTGCATCATACTTGGCATGTGACACAAAAGAAGTGGCAGATGTGAATGCTGATAAAACAAGAAATGTCTGAGAGGGAGACAATTCCCACCACTGATAGTTAGCTACTGCACTCTGCTAGCGAAAAACATGCTGAGATTATGGGTTTGACGTGTTTGGTCAAGGTGAAAACATTTGCAAATGTGTTTGCTCAGGAAGGCCAGGGGATCCTGCCATAAGTTTGCACCCAGGAGGGTTTGGCTGCAATTGCTAGTGGCAATATCACCAATCCATCTCAGAGGCCCTTGCACTTATTTAGCATCAACAACAAGATAAACAGTGAGATGACCCAGTACAGACAAGAGCTATTGCTTTTGTGTACAGCAAGATGGGGAGCTTTCTATTCCTTGAAGCAAAATGCTGTCATTCTAAGATAAATAGATAGATAGATAGATAGATAGATAGATAGATAGATAGATAGATAGATAGATAGATGCATGCCAGGATCAGTTTTATGTGTTAGGCAAAATGAAAGAACCTCGCAAATATGAGATAGATTGCAAAATTTGTCCCACTGCTTTCAGTACGAGGATCTTAAACATAAAAATTGCAATTGTTGTCTTTATATTTCTTCCAGATAACTGCAACTATATTTAAAAAGCTTACTGACCTCCTTGATAAATATTTATTTGGGGGACCTACACACAATATGGAAGTTTCAGCATAGCATAAAGGCTAGATCAATGTCTTCATAAGTGACATGGACAATGGGATTGAGTGTACCCTCAGCAAGTCTGTAGATGGCAACAAGCTGAATGGTGTAGTAGACATGTTGGAGGGAAGGGGTGCCATCCAGAGGGACCTGGGCATGGGCAGGCTCAAGAGGTGGGCCCATGCAAAATTCATAAAGTTGAACAAAGTCCAAAGTCCTGCACCCAGATCGGGGCTACCCCAAACATGAATGCAGGCTGGGTGACAAGTGGATTGAGAGCAGCCCTGTGAATAACGAATTGGAGGGTATTAGTGGACAAAAAATAATATGAGCTGGCAACATATACTTGCAACCCAGAAAGCCAGCTGTGTCTTGGGCTACATCAAAAGAGGCGTGGCCAGCAGATCAAGCAGCTGATTCTTCCTCTTTGCTATCATGATACCCCACCTGGAGCATTGCATTCAGCTCTGGGACCCACAGCATAAGAAAGACATACAACTGTTAGAGCAGATCCAGAGGAGGGCCACAAAGATAATCAAAGGGCTGGAACACCTCTCCTAGGAAGAGAGGCTGAGAGGGTTAGGACTGTTTAGTCTAGAGGAGAGAAGGCTCTAGGGAGACCTGATAGTGGTCTTCCAGTACTTAAAGGGGGCCTACAAGAAAGCTGGGGAGGGACTCCTTTACAGGGGGTGTAGCAACAGGATAAAGGGTAAAGGTCTAAACTAATGTTTTAATGGTAAAAACAGACATGGAGAAGGCTGAGGTACTCAGCAACTTCTTTGCCTCAGTCTTCACTGCCAGTCAGGCTTTGCAAGTCTTTCATTTCCTTGAACCTGTAGATGGGGTCTTAGAGCAAGGGTCCTCCACCTGTAAGCAAGGAGCAGGTTCAAGACCACATGATGAAACTAAAAAAGTACAAGTCTATGGGGCCTGATGACATGCATCCCAGGGCCCTGAAGGAACTGGCTGATACAGTTGCCAAGACTCTCTCCTTCATATTTGAAAAATTCTGGCAGTCAGGTGAAGACCCCAGTGACTGGAAAAAGGGAAACATCACTCTCATTTTTAAAATGGGTAGAAAGGAGGTCCCAGAGAAGTACAGACCAGTGAGCCTCACCTCTGTGCATGGGAAGATCATGGATAAGATCCTCCTGGAAGCAATTTCAAGGCACATGAAAGACAAGGAGGTGATCCGAGACAGCCACCATTCCTTCACCAAGGGCAAATCGTGCCTGACCAATTGGTGGACTTCTATGATGGAGTGAGTGCGTCAGTGGACAAGGGAAGACCAACCAATGTCATCTATCTGGACTCCTGCAAGGCCTTTCACACAGTCCCACAT
This sequence comes from Anser cygnoides, assembly GCF_040182565.1. Lineage (NCBI taxonomy): Eukaryota > Metazoa > Chordata > Aves > Anseriformes > Anatidae > Anser > Anser cygnoides. The sequence continues at coordinate 18,978,535 of NC_089873.1, forward strand.
GACATCCTGGTCTCCAAGCTGGAGACAGATGGATTTGATAGGTGGACCATTCGGTGGATAAGGAGTTGGTTTGAAGATTGCACCCAAAGAGCCAATGGCTCTATGTCCAGGTGGAGGCTGGTGAAGAGTGGCATCCCCCAGGGGTCTGTCCTGGGACCAGTACTGTATAATATCTTCATCAACAACATAGACAGTGGGATTGAGTGAACCCTCAGCAAGTTTGCAGATACACCAAGCTGAGTGGTGCGGTTGAAACAGAAGGAAGGGATGCTCTCCAAAGGAACCTGCACCAGCTTGAGAAGTGGGTCCACATGAACCTCATGAGGTTCAGCAAGTCTAAGTGCAAGGTGTTGCATCTGGGCTGGGGCAATCCCAGGCATGACTGCAGACTGGGAGAAAAGCTCACAGAGTAGCCTTGCAGAGAATGACTTGGGAGTTCTAGTGGACAAAAAGCTTGACATGAGCCAGTGGTATGTGCTTGCAGCCGAGAAGGCCAACTGTATCCTGGGCTGCACCAACTGAGGAGTGGCCAGCAGGTCGAGGGAGGTCATTGTCCACCTCTGCTCTGCTCTTGTGAGGCCCCACTTGGAGTACTGTGTCTAGGTCTAGGGCCCCCAGCACAAAAAAAGAGGTGGATCTGTTAGGACAGGTCCAGAGGAGAGCCACAAAACTGACCAAAGGGCTGGAGCACCTCTCCTATGAAGAGAGGCTGAGAGACCTGGGACTGTTCAGCCTAAAGAAGAGAAGGCCCTGGGGTGACCTCATGGCAGCTTTTCAGTACTTCAAGGGGACTTATAAAAATGATGGAGTGCAACTTTTTGCTCCGTCAGATAATGACAAGACAAGGGGGAGTGGTTTTAAACTAGAAGAGGTGAGATTTAGATTAGATGTTAGGGGGAAATTCTTCACTCAGGAGGTGGTGAGGCACTGGAACAGGTTGCCCAGAGAGGTTGCAGATGTCCCATCCCTGGAGGTGTTCAAGACCAGGTTAGATGGGGCCTTGGTCAACCTGATCTAGTGGGTGACATCCCTGACCATGGCAGGGGGGTTGGAACTAGATGATCTTCAAGGTCCCTTCCAAGCCAAGCCATCCTATGATTCTATGATTTTAATAGAAGGTAGATTTAGATTAGATATTCAGAAGAAGTGCTTTACTCAGATGGTTGTGAGGCACTGGGACAGGTTGCCTGGAGATGTGGATGCCTCATCCCTCTTAGTGTTCAAGGCCAGACTGGATGGGGTTTTGAGCATGGAAGGTGTCCCTGTCCATGGCAGGGCGTTGGAATCAGATGATCTTTGAGGTCCCTTATAACCCAAACCATTCTATGAATTTCCTCTATATGGCCTTTTGATATGCTTTTTAGACTCAACTGACTGAATTAAGCTTGATCAACATAGTCAGGACAATTAAATGAGTAAATTCAGACAAAAAATTTACTGCAGCTAATTCAATTTTATGTTATATATAGCTTTATTGTCCTTAACAGTCTCATTGCTTTTCTTCTACTGCTTTGCTTGATGTGTATATTGGAACATACATATATATAATCTGTACATAATATAAAATATTATATCAAATACACATTTTTCTTTCAGATCCCGTTTCCAAAGGTAGACCTGATTTTTTTTTTTTCTTTTTTTTTTCCCTAAAAATAGGTTAAAGTAGTTAATGAAGTGACTGGGGTCTTTACGGCTCTGATCGCTAGCAGAAGTCTTTAAAATTCATACACTCTTTCCCTTTTAATTTTAAACACCTATTTTTCTTCACCTCTTCATCTCTCCCTCCTTGTAACTTTCTGACCTTCTCTAGGTTGTCTCAATTTTGGGTTCTTTGTCTACACTTGTCCTGAGTCTGCCTCTTTTTCCATTTATATTCATGAATATTACCTTTAGATACATATTCATATTCAAGATCAGTTTATTTAGCTATTTGGAAGAGAGGAAAAAAAAACACACAACAAAACAGATTATATAATTTTAGTAAAGGTAGGAGTGTGTCTTAGCTTACAGGAATAGAAAGGGATTTTGTAACTGGAGTCCAGTGTCTGTCTTGTGAAAATTCCTTTTGTAGTCTGAAGAGGGTTATACAGCTCAGCCCCTCCCAGAAAATTGCAACATGCTGCCTATTTCATGGCTGGCTTGCCCTTCTGTTCAGCGTGCATTTGGAAAAAGGGATGTGATGAGGTTCTCTCTCTCTGCAATGTACCTCTGAAACTGTACTGGAAAGTTCCCATGTGCTGCAAAGTTCAGAGAATTAGGAACCCAGTTAAATAATAAGAGACTGTATGTCATTTTCCAGACAGGTTGAAAACAGGATGGAAGCTTTGTCCCTTCTCTGTCTTTGCAGCTACCAAGTAGAATGCAGGCCTCAGCAATCAGTTTGCGATGGTTGCAGAGATATATTCAATGCTTTATTTTGCAATTTAGTAGAAATGCCAGAGCAGGACCAAGACTAGATAGGGTACCTTAATTACATTTTACAAGATGCTTTCAAAAAAGAATTGCTGAATAGACCAGAAATGCTTTATAGATAATGGAATATAAATGTTAGAAGAGTGGTTCAAACAGCTGTTTTACAGATATCATCAATCAGAAAATATCCTACTCTGCCAGAGACTATTATTACCCCAAAGAAAGTGCTTAAGTAAAATATTTTCTCTCTTTTTTCCTCTTTCCTTCTTCCCCCTCTCTCCTCTCCTCTCCTCTCCTCTCCTCTCCTCTCCTCTCCTCTCCTCTCCTCTCCTCTCCTCTCCTCTCCTCTCCTCTCCTCTCCTCTCCTCTCCTCTCCTCTCCTCTCCTCTCCTCTCCTCTCCTCTCCTCTCCTCTCCTCTCCTCTCCTCTCCTCTCCTCTCCTCTCCTCTCCTCTCCTCTCCTCTCCTCTCCTCTCCTCTCCTCTCCTCTCCTCTCCTCTCCTCTCCTCTCCTCTCCTCTCCTCTCCTCTCCTCTCCTCTCCTCTCCTCTCCTCTCCTCTCCTCTCCTCTCCTCTCCTCTCCTCTCCTCTCCTCTCCTCTCCTCTCCTCTCCTCTCCTCTCCTCTCCTCTCCTCTCCTCTCCTCTCCTCTCCTCTCCTCTCCTCTCCTCTCCTCTCCTCTCCTCTCCTCTCCTCTCCTCTCCTCTCCTCTCCTCTCCTCTCCTCTCCTCTCCTCTCCTCTCCTCTCCTCTCCTCTCCCCTCCCCTCCCCTCTCCTCCCCTCCCCTCCCCTCCCCTCCCCTCCCCTCCCCTCCCCTCCCCTCCCCTCCCCTCCCCTCCCCTCCCCTCCCCTCCCCTCCCCTCCCCTCCCCTCCCCTCCCCTCCCCTCCCCTCCCCTCCCCTCCCCTCCCCTCCCCTCCCCTCCCCTCCCCTCCCCTCCTCTCCTGCCCTACCCTCCCCTCCCCTCCCCTCCCCTACCCTCCCCTACCCTACCCTACCCTACCCTCCTGTACTCTGTCAACAGTAATTAGAAAAATAAAGCTCTCCTCACATTAGCTATGTTACAAATTCATAAAGTATAATTTAATATCACAAAGTCGTAATCCAGCAGACAAATGTATCTGACCTTACATATAACTTTTTCCTCGTCTCATATCTCTCTTTTACCCACCTACATGCAGGTTTTACCAGCTTTATTTTGATTTACTTTCACTTCAGCTAGACACCAAAGAAGTTGAGAAATACCTTTGAAAAGGGTAAAAATAATCTTTCAAGTAATTTTTGTGAATCTATTGATGGTGTTCTCTTAAAAAGAGAACAAAATAAACGTATCAATACAGCATCTTAGAATTCTGCTATTTTACCAGATATCTTGACTACTTCAGTAGGCTTTACGTCATGTAGGTCTTCTCCATACATGCAACAAAATCGTAATAGAGATAGGGAACCTTGATAATTATTTTATCAGATGTGGACTACTGTTCATTTTGCTTATGGGTGAAGTGCATTGTCTTCACACACCGTGAACATTTATGCTAGCAAATATTAAGTAGAAACATATTTTGCACATTTTACTATTCACAGAGTTGGAATAGATTTAATGCATTTGAAATTGAGCATTTGTTCTGCTCTTGTCACAAGTATGATTGGTTCTGTATAAATGCTCAGAAATGCCTACTTTAATGAAAGCAACACAATTTAGAGCATTCCTGATAGTTTCTACTGTGTAACAAGGGAAAGCTTATTTTCACGCAGCCTGAGGAAAATGAATGCATCTCTCTCTAAAGTCCTCTTGCTTCTGGGGAGGGAAATATGTGCAAATAATCTGTTACTCTTTCTTAAGCTGGATACCTCATAAATATTTTAAGCTATCAATTCATATATTCAAGATAAAAATATTTATTTTAGGCCTTGAGGGGCCTCCCATTTCCTCATATTGTGTTGCAATAATTACAAACTAGATATGAGTCTGAACAGACCAATATTTTCAAAGCCTGAATTCACTGTAATGAAAATGCGATGAAAACAGAAATCAACAACAATAATAAAACAGAATTAAACAGCTAAAACCTTTTTCTCATACAAGCAAAAGCAGGAGATGGAAAGAAAAGAAAAACAAGGCAATAAGCTAGCTGTACAACAATGATTAATTGCAATATAAAGCCTTCAGATTCTTGACCTATACAAGTAGATCAAATATGCCTGGGAACACTTCTGAGTACTGAGGCCAATTGGCACAGAATGGCATGTGCCTATGCTAATAAACTCTCAGTCCAAAGAACAAGAAGATGACATGCAAACTGCCTGTTAAGGGTAGTTCCTGGAATGTTCTGGCTTCTGAACCCAGCCTGGGGATTTTTTGGAAAACTGCTAGCTGGCACAAGCAGCAAACATTTAATATTGATGACTGAGGTCCAACACCAAGGAACATTCACTGGCCTGTTTCATCTCCTGGTAGTACAGTAGAGGATTGTTAAGAAGTGTTGAGAGATAAAGATGAAAAACAAGCTTGTCATCAGGCTATTTTTAACCTTGAATAGTTTGTTATTCAAGGGTCTTCATCCAGACTGAAAACTGTTTATATGCCGAATAAGGTCCATAAACTGAAGAAGGTTAAAAATGACAAGTATGGAACGGGTTCTTCTGAACCTGCAAAGATAGCTGCAGCATTGTACTCAGCCAGTGGTGAAAAGAGAACTGCTTTGGGAAATGTAGCTGTGAGCTCTATTCTTGGGTTTATAGCACACTTATAATCAGAAAATAGACTGTTTTGGTAGAAGCGCAGTTTGAAATGAGCTGAAATGAAAGTGTTTAATTAGTGTCTTCAGTTTAAATTGACTGTGTACTTAACTACATTTTTAACAATGGTTGAAGTACAATGATTTCAAAAAATATGTGGTTACAGGAACTACCTATGTGGTGTGGCATATTTTGAAATTCAAGAATGGACAAAACTCTTATGATACTCTGGGATCCACATTATTATAGCTATATCTTCTTGATGACAGGCTGAGCTACTGAAATAATCAATGTTTCTTGGGATCTCTGTGTGAGAGTATGATTTATATTCCCTTTGAAATAAAAGCTGAGAACAGGACCAAAAAAAAAAAAAAAAAAAAAAGCTGTCACTTTGCACTCTTTATTGCCCTCTTTGTCCTACCTCACATATCAAAGAAGATATTTCACCATAAGATCACATGCTTGTCATAGGTGAGACTGGTAAAGAGCCATAAAGGCTATGTAAGGAAGCTAGGATGTCTTTAATGCCTACAGAGAGACAGGAAAGAATGAAAGTGAAAGATATAAAACAATGTGGGACTAAGGCACAGGTACACACTGTTAGGACTTATGTCAAGTGGATTGCTCCCACCAAAGAACTCTTGGAGAAAATATCTCTTGGAGAAAATAACTCTTTTGAACGTATCCTGCTCCAGCAAAATGAGTACAGAATATTAGAAGGCAAATTTAAAAACATGTTTGCTGAGCTTTTTCAAAGCACAGCAGAGGATTTAATTATGAAATATTTCCCCGTAGAGCTGATTGGAATCACACAACAACATTTTTTTTTTCCCCAAAATATCTCAGTACTCATTTATATCTCTTAGTATTCTTTAAATATCAGACTTGTCAACACTAAGAGAGTCAATATTTAGAATGAAGTCCTGAGACAACAGATTTCTTCCTTAATCTTTGAATCAGAATAATTATAGGAATAAGAATAAAGTGACTAGTATTTTTATTTTTATTTTTATTTTTTATTTTTGCGAGTACCAGAGTCTGACAAAGGTAGAGTCTGTTACAAGGGGAATCTTCTAATGCAGGTTGGTTCCTAAGGATGGTATCCTTCTATCCTTGCACAGGGACATTAAAGGTCACAGTAAAACCTTGGCTAGAGCTTTGAGAGGGATCTTCTGGCATCTTTTCCTTAAAATGGGCTTTTCAGGAATTGAAAGGGGCTTTTATTCTCTAAAGTTAGGTTTCATTATCATAAGAACAAAAACAATAAAAACAACTGAGGTCAGCTGAGTAAACTGTAATAGATTGAAACAAGTTTGTAAGCAATAACCTGGCCACTGTATTATTGCAGAATAGACAGTTCCCACTATTTTACACTCAGACAAACAACCTTTAGCATCCTTCTGGGTTTCAGCAATCCAGACATTTGTCTACTGTGATGTTCAGCTAATGATTTTCAGGATGTCTGGCAAACTGCAGTTACTTCATTCCCAAGAAAGCAGCAGTGTTTGAGAAGTTCTGGTGCTCAGTGCTTGGGATTCCAAAACACATGCAGCACACTCCATACCAACCCCCACAGATCCCTACTAAAAATGTTTTTTCTTTTCTCTTCCTTTGCATATGAAACCTGACTGTAAACCTCCAACTCTCAGGAATCTCTTAAGCTTCTCTCTGTATTACACCCTTTTCCCTGCTGTGTGTCTGTCTCTATCTTCCTGCCCCAAACTGTGCTTCAGAAGTTTTTCTCCCTCCTCTCCTTGCCCTTTCTCTGGCTTTCTTAGCCATATCCAATGTAAGAGCAACCTAATTCTGCCTCCAGGGTCTCCCTGAAGCCCTGTAAGGACAAGAACAAAAAGCAGTCTTTTTATCCATGCTACACAGCTACAGGCTTTTTAAAGTAGCATTACACACAGTATATAGTGAACAAACAAAACAGATATACGGTTAATCTTGGGGTAACTCATGGTAGCCTGATGTCACTCCAAAGACTGGTGCTATCCACTGATAGAATATAGCGATAATAGTATTTAGGGGGTATTTGTGCCTAAAAGTACTCAGAAAGTGGCTATGTAAGGATATGAAGTTCAAGATCTCATTTTGTCAAATCAAAAACTTGGAAGCACAGTCAGACTTGTGGATTCCAGCTCCAGAAGGTCCTGTGTGAGCATCCTGCCACTTTAAGAATGATTAACATTTTGCGGAGCTGAAATCAGTGTAGGTCACTTTAAGCCCAGATTTACTTTTTTTTTCTTTTTTTTCTTTTTTCTGAAAACCTGTTTTATTAATTAACTATTTTATTAATCACTTTATTGTTATGCATGATTTGGCCTGGATGCTTGTCCAGCATTGACTGTTTTCAGAAAATCTGTTAAACTGCAATTATTTAATTTCCAAGACAAGAAATTACTCATATTTAAAAATGTGTACTTATTTTTACTCAAAATATTTTTTTCCAAAATATTACTCATATTTGAAAAAAAAAAAAAAGTGTTGTCTCCAGTTTTGCATTGGCCTATGGAACAGGAAAGATATTCAAGAATTACCAAAGTGCTGTTCCTCTTACATACTTACATAGTCTTGCTTGGGATCTACTTAGTTTCTGAAAATTGTTTTGTTGTGATGAACATTAGCTAAATTGTACTTGACAAGAAACACAAGAGTGGGCAAGTGCCATAACCTCAAGGTTTTCCATTAGATTTGTTGGAAAAAGCTCCTGAATACCCCTACTTATCATGATGGTGAGGGAACTGTGAAAATATACTGTGAAAGTCAGAAGAGTGAGAGACTAATTTTTTTATTTTTATTTTTTCAGAGAACACCATTGAAAAAGGTACAAAAAAATCATGTGTTTAGGTGTAACATTCGGAAAATATGAGGAAATGAAACACACAGGATGGGGGCTGAACATTTTGAAAAATATTCAGTGTGACAGTGTGATCTTTATTTTTTATTTTTATTTTTATTTTTTTTTTTTAACACTGAAGTGGATGTAGTCGTATTCTGGTCAATATAATGTAGCTAAATTCAATACAGTCAAAAACTTATACAAGACTTAAAGGAGAATACAGTGTGTAGAGAACATTTTGAATTACAAATATTATTTGCTCGTGAATATGTACCACCATATTCACAAGAGCTTGCAGAGTTTCTGCACTCCAAATGGTTGTGAATAACAAAAGGCAAAATGCCAGAAACAAAAATCTTTCTGTGTTATTTCTAATATTACTAATATTACTCTAATAATAATTCCTAATGATTACTGCCAAGCTGTAACCATTTCTTCTCTCTCTCTTTTTTTTTTTTTCTTTTTGGTTATACAGTCTTTCTGTTACCCTGTATTACTATTGAAGTAATCCACAAAAAATAAGAACTTCATTAATGATGTTAGGCAGCGTAAAAAGCACTGAAGGTGGTCCCTGCAGAAAATAGTTTACAATCTAGGAAAAGGTGAAACCAAAAGAAGTATTCCTCTGCCCCTGAAGAAATTATGAGATTATAATGATTAACAGGTCTATCAATAGACAGTGGCAAGTACAGATTGTCAGCTAACCAGCTGCCAATTTTTCCATAGGCATCAAAGAAAAGAAATGCAAAGATGGAACTGAAGGTTTACTTGGGGATCACCCTAGGCCTGAAAAGCAGTACAGATGCTTTATCAGGCTAGATATAAAGAAAAGGTTCTTCACCAAGAGAGTGGTTGGGCACTGGAACAAGCTCTCCAAGGAAGTGGTCATGGCACCAAGCCTCCCAGAGTTCAAGAAGCATTTGGACAATGCTCTCAGATACATGATCTGATTTTTTTTTTAATTTATTTTTTTTTTTGGGGGGGGGGGGGGGGGTGTTCTTTGGGTATGCAGGAGTTGGACTTGATGATCCTTGTGCGTCCCTTCCAAGTTGAATGTTCTATGATTCTATGATTCTATGCTCACAGATGCTTCCTTGAAAAATGAACCATTGGTCAATGGCTGCTGGATTCATGATCCTGTTGGAGATCAAAATTGTTCTTGTATTAGTGAATAAGAAATGTTTGGTAGGCTGGAAGTCTTTGAATATGAAGAAAAGAAGTGCAAAAAAGGTACATATGATGAAAATACGGAAAGAAATGAAAAATTAAAGCCTTAGGGAACCTTTTAACAGGTTAAACAATACCTCTGTAAGGTGAAAAAAAAATGTTTTCAAAGAAGAGTGCAACCAAATAGATATCTACAAAGTAGAAAAGGGGGAAAAAATCCATTACCGTTAGCCCATTAAATGACATCTAATAATTAAAAATCTAGTAAGAAGATATATTAGTAAATCCACAGGGCATAACACTTATTTCATATGTATATAAATATATATATATATACTGCCCCGAATTTGAAAATGTTCCTACTTTCCAGAAAATATTACTGATGTAAATTCCAGTATTTTCTTAATAACTATCTTATATTCTATATTTTTTAAAAATACATAGAATAAATAAGGTTCCCAACTGGAAAAATCCCCATTTATCCAAAGGTTGATTAGAATATATAAAAAAGCTTTCATCTATACCTATGGCTAAAATAATTTTGAAGAGATATGTTTTTAATGGATACCACTATAATTACTGCACATTATGTAAAACAAACCCATTTAACTAAGAGAATGACAGTAAGAAAAGACTCTTTGATGCTGAAATAATAGAAGTCAATTGGTATTTTATATATATATATATTAATTAAGTACAGGTTAAATGCTTGGGAAGTGTCTTTGAATAACTGACAGTATTGGAGACTTAAGATGCCAAAAGCAGCCTTCCTACGTATACTGAGAATGAAATTTCCATGATCACTTACTCTAATATCCTGAAAAGATCAAAGGCCTCTCTTTCTTCTGTTTTCCATTCCACCTATTTATCCCATTAAATGTCATTAGATTAATCAGCAGTTCTTTTAGAGTACCAGTTCTTGTGTTCAGAGAAAAAAAGAAAAAAAAAAAAGGAAAAAAAAAAGAAAAAAAAAAAGAAAAAAAAAAGGAGATAATAAGGACAGGGTGAAAAGCAAATGAGTATTTTCGATGAGCAAAGTCAGAGCCACCTCTGTCTAAAAAAAAAAAAAAAAAAGGAACAAATTTAGCAATAGTAAAATAATAAGCTATTTCCACAATACCATGTATTTCCACAATACCATGACAGAAGTTTACTGATAAAAAGAAAAAAAAAAAAAGAAAAAAAAAAAAAAAAGAGGAGTGGTGGGGGTGAGTTTAATTGCTCCTTTTCTACTGCATTTTTGTTACCTAGTAGAATTCTGTCAACATGGGCCTCTAAGAAGTCTGACAGTCTGTGCTACAGTGGATGAAATGTTTCTTGCACTTAATCTTCCATTAAACCAATGGTAAGCAATTTTGAGTGCTTTTGTGTCAAGGAGTGTCCTGGTTTTGGCTGGCATAGAGTTAATTTTCCTTCTAGTAGCTGGTATGGTGCTATGTTTTGGATTTAGGATGAGAATAATGCTGATAACACTCCAATGTTTTAGTTGTTGCAGAGGAGTGCTTCCACTAAGTTGAGGACTTTCAGCTTCTGATACTGCCCTGACAGCGAGGAGGCTTGGGATGCACAAGGAGCTGGGAGGGGACAGAACCAGGACATCTGACCCAGACTGGCCAAAGGGATATTACATACCATGTGGTGTCATGCAGAGCAATAAGTATAGGATGGTGGGCTGAAGTGGCTGGGATAGAAGAAGGGGAAAGGGGGTGGAGGTGGGCACAGGCATGGTCCCTGCCCAGGGACTGGCTGGGCATCAATCGGTGGGTAGTGAGCATTGTGCATCATTTGCTTTGTGTATTCCTTTACTACTACTACCACTATTATTATTATTATTATTTAGTTTTATTTTTATGTTCCCTTCCCCTTCTGTCTTATTAAACTCTTTTTTTTTTTTTTTTCTTTTCTTTCCCCATTCTCTCCCCCATCCCACCACTGGGGTGGGGGGTGAGGGAGGTGAGCAAACAGTCGTGTGGTGCTGAGTTGCCTGCCAGGTTACACCACATCAAGGAGCCTTCCAAGGAGAAGATAAAATGTTAGAAAGAATGGGAAAAAAAAAAAATATATATATATATAACATGAAAGTAATTTGCTAAACTGAATTTTGATCTGATAACCAATTATTAGATTAAGCTGACTATTTATATTGTCCCAACAACAAATATAATTAATATATCCAATGAATTTGACCCTCATAAAAGAAGGAAAAAAATGTAATCCATTTACTCAAAATAATGAATTTAAATTTAAAGTCATCGTATCACACAACAGTATTTGACTTGCATGCATTTTGGAGGTCTTTCACGTTATTCTGAAAGTGCTTATCATGGCTGTAGCTGTTTATCCTCTAGGATAGCCAGTTGTGAATCAAAACTTGCATGTTCGTTCTATTGCCATTACACTGGCAATATGCAGGCAAGGTAATATTCAAACATCTTCAGATGCAACCACATAGTTCAGATTAACAACATTTACCATTTTAGGATACACCTCTTTACTCTGGGATAGCTCTGTGAAAAAAACAGTTTTTAAGAAAGAATTGTAAGTATAATTCTGATGAGATTTAGGGTACCATCTTCTATCTTATTTTGTAAGAGCTTCCTGAGCTCAGATTTTCAGAGGAGATACAGTAATATGCTACGCACTCTACTCAGGGCAATTATTGTAAGGATTCAGACTGCTGAAGAAAGAGAAAATCCACTTCAGTTTTCTTCATTTTCACGAGAACTGGAGAGCATGGAAGTGTGGCATGCTTTAAGGGTTCTGTTCTGTAATACAACAACACAACATATAAAACTAACCTGGGGATTACCTCCCTAGTAACTACTTATTTTTTAAAACATATTTATTAGTTTTTTTTTGATCTGTCCAACACCTGTAAATAGAAGGAATGAAAAAAGGTATCTGCTTCTGTGAAATGTCATTTAGAAAAAGTGATATATAGACAAAAAATATTTAATCTTATGAATGCTGAAAACCAATAATCATATGAATTTTGAAACACCAGAAAACCCTACTGACACTTTTTTCCCCTCTATTTTTACATGTCTCCTTTTTGTATGTGAATAAACTGCGGGGTAAGAACATCCATAGACTGTAGTTTTATGCATATTATCCCTCATTCCTTCAATGTGTTAGTCACAATCTAGGCATTAATCAAAATGATAGAAAACAGTGCAAATGAGATGGCATAATAATATAGTCTTAAATTAACACATTTGCTTTAACATTCATTCACACAGAAAACCTTTCCAACTGTCAGATGATCCATTAGGTTGTTTAATGAGTTCTAGGGTACCTCCAAGCTGCATATATTACTAGCCTATTGTAGCATAAGCATATTAAAAGACAATGTAATTGCTGATTCAAGTTGGTAATTCCTTGGCTGGTTACAGTTGCTTAGCAGACCCCTGTGGTGTCTACACTTCTGGTCAGGACCCTGGGTGACTTAGGTTATTCCCCACTGCAATGACAGAAGGCTTGTTAGGGTTAGTCATTGAGAGGTCTGGGGACTACCAATGGGACAATTAGCAGTTTGGTCATGATTGAGCAGAAATTCTCTTTAGTTCAGAGCAAAGTACTAACAACCACAGTGCATGCCCACAAAAAAATGGAAAGTGTCCTTGTGAAACCTGAGGCTGGAATTCGAGAATCCAGTAAAGAGGTGAAAAAGACAAGGATGCCAAGTTGGCCGGGACAAAAAAAAAAAAATCTTGGAGAGCACAGCTGGTGAAATCTGTCCAGCTCCCACTCTGAATGTTATGACTCAGCCAGACATTTTAGCTGTTTGGAAGAGATAGTAGAGCCACCAGGCTCCTGGGACTGTGGTACTGGTTCACAGGTTGAAGTATTAGGAATATTAGTTTGTTTGAAAAGACTAATTTTCTTAAATCAATGCCAAAAAAATTGTTTCTACTCAAAAACTAAGGAACCATGATATGTGATCCTTCATCCCCAAATTACAGAAACTTTCATATCTTGACTGTGAATTCTTATTTAAAATATCTGTCTACAGATCTATCTAGATCTTTTGAAGTACCAGGATTGAATATGTTTCCATTTGCATCAGGGAGGGGTGTGACTTTAGTCTATGACTCTTTTCCTGTTGAATGTTTGCTTGTTTTCAGGGGTGAAGGATACTTGGTCTTTAAATTATTATTATTTTTAAGGTAAAAATTAAGAAGTCAGATGTGCAAACAAAAATGAGTTATATAGCAAAGTTTATACTACACCAAGCAAGCACAAACTTATTGCCCAAAGCAATAGAAAGCTGATTGATGATATCATGGTGACAAATGAATTCTCATTTTGAATTCTGCCTGCTAAGTAATTAGGAATGTCATCAATATCATTACTAGCTCTTCATTCAACTTCATCAGCAAGCTGTTGCTATTGCTCATTTTTCTGCTTTTCGTTTCTGTGCTTCAGTCAGAGGATGGATCTACACTGGGGATTGTTTCTAGCAACTACCCAAGGGAGCAACAAAAAAATTAGTTGTCAGACACAAGTGGTCTATTGAAAGGATGAATTACATTTTAATAGCAACAGCATCATGGTATTTTAAAGTGGTCACTAACATAAGCATTAGTGTCTAGACCATATTTTTTCTGAATTATATTTAGAAACTGATAAGATATGAAGGAGAGATACAATTCATGACAAACTATTAGTGTTTATAAGAGAGGAAGTGACTGTGGGACAAAGGCTTATTAAAAACGTCTTTTCATCTTATTTTCTCATGTGTCTGTGATGGACAGCAACATTATCAGGTAAGGGGAATAAAATGTTGCCAACACACATTTCTCCCAAGATTCCAGTCAAATCTCCCATTTTCAAAACAATAACAACAACTTCTATTTCAAAATAAGTAAATAAATGAATGAATAAAGAAAGAAATAAAAAATCAGGGAATGAATGCTGAATGAAATACTTAAAACACAGCTGCATCTCTGAGGCTAAACTATAATCTAGGCATTATTATAATACATTGAAAAAGGTCCTGGCACTGGCAGTACTTGTCTTCTTTCATTTCCTCTGCAAACAGCTCTGTATTTTAAGAGAATGTGATTAAGTTATAGACACTCTTCATTTTTTTTACAGTAACTTAGTCATCATACTTATTTCATGGCATTAGAATTTTTCAGAGTTTTCATTAGTTTCATAAGCTGACTTGATCTACTTTTTATTCTTTGGCTGTTGCATTTTAGGAGCTCTGAAATAAAACTTGTCAGAGACGCTTAATTCTTAAATATATATTTTAATATATATACTAGATTTTGCTCATTGTAACTGGATTTGTCTCAGTTTTAATAAGTATATATCTACGCAGTTCATATATAGGTTTTGCTATTCAGAAAGAGTTGCAGCAAATGAGTGATAAAGGAGTACAGATGAAGAAAACAAGGTTCTAGTTGATAGAGAAGCTCATTTGAACAAAAAGATTACTTTAACAATATGTAATTTGATTCTAAAATATGTGAGATAAAAAAGTTGTTTCATTCATGTCAGCCTCCAACATTACAGACCCGTGTGCCTCACCTCTGTGCATGGGAAGATCACGGAAAAGATCCTCCTGGAAGCAATGTCAAGGTACATGCAAGACAAGGAGGTGATCCGAGACAGCCAGCATTGCTTCACCAAGGGCAAATCTGATATACTTAGATAGGGAGGGAAAAAGAAAGAAAGAGAGAGAGAGAGAGAGAAGAAAGACAGAGAAAGACAGAGAGAGAGAGAGAGAAAGACAGAGAGAGAAAGAGAGAAAGAGAGAAATATTTCTTCTTTGCTCCTTTAGCTACTGGATCATTGAAACCTACTCTATCTCCTTTAATATTCTTTTCTAATTTATATGCTTAATTGATCAGATTTATTATTTCAGCTAAACATTTATTAGATTGAAATACCTCACTGAAATTGGTCTCAGTATTATATTCCTAGAATAGAAAATGTTTTGATAAATATGTACATAAATATATATATTTTAAAAGGATCTGTTTTTCTTTTTGGACACTTTAACTCGATAATTTAAAAACAAGCAAACAAACAAACAAACAAATCCATCCAAAATTTTAATCCCAATTGGAAGAAAATGAACTGGGATAATTATACTCATACTGATTTCGTCTGATTATCATAAGCTATAAAAATGCTTTATTGACAGACAACTGTATACAAACATATGTTTAGTTTGTCTTAAAGGATTTTTCTGAGAGTTTACAAATTCAATTACCTGAGAAATTCACTAAGTAAAGGGAAAATTTAATGCATAATAGATCAAATAGATCATAGTAGTAATACATATATATACATATAGATAAATTTCATTGTATGCTAATGCTCACCAGCTTGTATAAAGAATAATTTCAGATAGGAAATATTAATGAAACATAAATTCAAATTAATTAATTTATTTTTTTTGTCATTAGTGAATAACAAGAAACTGACTTAAACTAATGCTTCAAAATTCATTAAAAATAATTTTCAACAACAGCATTATTCTCCACTATTGCTTATAAAAGGTTTTTATCTAACACACTGAAACCTAGAAGTCATGGTAACATCTTGCAAAATGATAGTTATTTTTATGGACTCTTTCAGATCATTGAATTCTTGTGATAATGGCTCTTCCTTGATATAGAGTTTCTTTTCGTTGTTCCAAGTTTCTCTATTTATTATGCAGTAATTCATATTTGGAGTCCTGGTTTTTGTTTTTGTTTGTTGGTTTGTTTGTTTTGGATTAACATTTTAGCAGTCCTAAGTAACTTCATCTTCAAGGAATGAGTTATTATTTTTCCTTTTTTTTTTTTTTTTTTTTTTCAATACGAACAACATGCCTTTCAGGGGGGTGATTGAATCCAGCTGTTACTGCTTGTCAGTTCTCCATTGACTTATTTCCTCAGGGAATGCTTTCAGCTGCTTCTTCAGTTCATGCATACATAGATAAGTAACAAGTTATAAATGCTTGTCAAAGTTATTATCTTTTTGTGTTCTAGTACAGAAAGTCTTCAGAACCCATCAGATGTTATCTTTTTTTTTCTTTTTTCGTTTATTCAGTTCATTTTTCAAGCTGCTATTAGGTTTTAGAAATGCACAGGAATATTGGGAAGGGCTTTTTCAGACAAATATATATATATATATATATATATTCTTTTTAGATATAATACCCTTTCAGGTATTTTCCACTGCACCAGCCTTTTTGTACCAAATACTTTCTGTCACCTGATACCTCTGAATTTTCCAGTCCTAGGGGTATTATATGAATGGCCTGGAAATCAAAGGGTATTACTATGATCTACAGACCAGGGAAAAAGTTTAGGAAAAAAATGATCATCTTTTTTACATATATAGCATAGATATTTAAAGATGTTAGAATGTGATTTATTTTTGCATATTGTTTTCCTCACATATCAAATTTGTTTTTAGTTTTAAAATAGCCATTTATTCTTTTATTTACACAGCTGATACTATCATCATGTATCATCATGTCTTTGATTTATTACCTATTCTAGTGGAATCACGAGATATAATGAGATAAAGGAACACCTGATCCTGGCTTTTTAATATTATCTGATAGGAAACAGAACCCACTTTAAATAAACAAACAAACACCTGCAGTCTAAACAGATAAGAAGCAGATAAGATACTACATAGAACAGGAAGGAGAAAGAGTTAAGAAGTGAACGATATGGTAGAAATTAAACCTAGATCTATGTTCTTCGCTGTTGTCTTTCAACTGTGCTTGCCATCAGTATGATAAAGCAATTGTAAACATGTAAATTATGTTTTTAAATAAGTAAGGAAGCAGATGCATCTCCAAAGATGCATCTGGTAACATTAATATATTTATGAAAATATTTGGGATATTCCAGATGAAAAGTTGAAAATGCCATCTCTATCATTGGTTATAAATCTTATGAGGAGGAAATCATGTCTGCATATGATATAGAATAATAAACTCCAAACCAGAGTATGCATTTGTGACAAAATAAAAGAGATATTAATTGCTTACATTAATATTTTTTTAACAAAATAGAATAGAAAAATATTTTGCAGTCACAGGCAAATATTAAATCCTTCCTTTCTAGAAAGTCATAACTTCATGCTTGTTGAGGCACTACCTTTCATGGAAGCAGCAGCTGGCTGGGATGTTAGTATGCAAAATTTCATACTATGAGCCAACAGCCCTTTTCACCCTGAAAAGCATGAGAGGAGGGAAACAGTCATACCATGAAAGTAAATTCTGCATTTGTGTGAAAACTAATAGGTAAAATCAAGACATCTTCAACTATTTTCAAACTTTCTTGTTATACATGTGAGAGAGTAAAGAAGATTGACACTACAGGCCCCATGGCTGTTTCCAGTCCCACTGCAAATCACTAGCTGACAAATTCAATGGTCTGGAACCTGGGAAAACGAGACAGTCCGATAAAGACTCAGCTTAGTCACACATTTTCGTTTAGACTGTTTGACAAGCAACAAAGCAAATTTTAAGGCAAATAAGCTTAAGTCAGATAAAATCTCCTCCTTGTTTTCAGCACAATCAGTATCCAGTAATTCCAGTCTTGTTTAAAGTGCCTTCTTACGCCGAGGTTAACCATTATTTGAAGGGTCAAGACAGAAAGCTTTGCAGTGTTTTTTCCTCTTGATATGAGTGTTAATGCTAGCTTAATTAAAATCCACTGCAATAGTTTGAAAGGAATTAATTTTAAACATCTCCACAGGGAAATCATATCTTTCTGGAAATTTCCAGTCTGCCAAAAGCCAAATTTTTACTGATGGTCTTGAGGCAGGAAGTGCTTACAATATGTAAAGAAATCTACAGAAGGAGAAGTTGAAAAAACAACAAAAAAAAGAGAAAGCGACAAATTTATCCTGTGAAAAGAATGTTTTGATTTACAAAATGCTTAATTTATAAATAATATGAAAAGCAGAGCTATAAATTCATTTTTTTTATTAAGAACAACACCTGCATTAAAAAAAATTATCCTAGAATTTTAATCAAACAACATTTTTAAACTCTAAATTCTTTCTCTTTGATTCAATTCACTTTGTTGCATCTATTCCCCATCTGTCTTGAAAGAGAAGGTAATAATCTCCTAACATACATGATTATTCTCTGTTCATCTTCTGAATAGAACTAACAAGTAGTCAAAACACAAGTGAATAAGCAGGACACTAAATAAAAACACAGAGAACTATGGAGTTTGGGAAAGGGAGGAAATAAAACTAAAGTGCTGAAGATGTTAAGGCAGAATTGGGGCAAGAAGAGGAATGAGGCTTAGTACTGGCAAATGTCTGAAGAGATATAGGGAAACAAGTTGATGTGAAGCAAAACATAGGAATGTGGCTGCGTGAAGGAAAAATATGGCAGATATGGGAACAATATGGGAAACAAAAAGGAAGCTGTGAAAAATGCAGGGAAAGAATATGTTAGGACCACATGTGACAAGTAGGAACAAGGAAACCTGAGATAAGAAATGGGAATGACAAGGTTTTATGAACAATGTTGGTTCATAAAAAACGTTTGTCTATCGGTATAGTTTTAGTGGATGCAGGACTGAGTTTGAGGTGTAAATCGATTATATAATAGAGATTTTGAATGGGCGTTCTATTAACAGTCCAAGTTAAATCAGCAACCATTTTCTTCAAGTCCTCTAAAAGTTCAATTCATACTTTTAATTTAAAATTAAGGTGGTTTTTAAACATATGTGGCTAGCTGTATACATTCCAAATGGTATAAGCAGTTGTGTAGTGGAAATTAATTGGAAACTTTAGAATTTCCCCTAAATTTTTAGATACCTGAATATTGTTGAAAGAAGAGGTACATTAGCCTTTTCCTTCATTTTTAAAAAGTCTCCCTAAATTATGGTTTCAAAGTTTGGCAGCGGGTCTCTCAGACCCTTCAACCTAAAGCTAGCTAGGACTTCTACGCTTTTTAAAAACACAATTTAGGAGTTAATTGTTCCATGCTAGTCATATTAACCACTTCATTTGCTAAAATCAGAGGGGAAACCAAGTTAGAAGAAGCAAAGTAGTCAAAACGTTAATTGTGACATTGTCTCCTAAATGACTAATACATCACAAATTGAACACATACAGATGTGTCTGTCCCAAATGTTAATGCTGCTAAACTTACAACTTTATTTTGTGTTATTTTATTAAAAATATTATTTTATGTTGCATTTTTCATTATCTGTAAGAGACAGAAGAGAGATCTTTGTGAAGGTGTGGTGCCTGCTGTTCAAGTCACGTAGACTACATGTTATAGTTAAGACTTGCAAGAACATTTCACATTTCTTTACTTAAAAAGGATTAAGATTTGGGAGATGTCACCCATCATCAATTTTATTTCCTTTTACAGGTAACATTGTTTGATAAAACTAATATTAACATAGTATACAAATTACAATAGCAACTAATAAGAGCTTATGCTGATAGGTACAGTACAAACGTATTTGAAGTGGAAATAGAGAAATTACAAACTAACTAGGTGCTTATTTGCTGGACTAATGTGGTGATTAAGGTTCAGAAACCATCACTACCTAAGGGACGGGTCAATAATTGTCAGTATATAAGCAGAATGATCAGAAATGATACCATGAGGACCCACAAAAGCACTTACAGATATATTAAAAAAAAAATCGAAATGAAAAGGAAAATAATAATAATAACAACAACAACAGTAATGATAAAATAATATACAAAGCAAGTGATGCACAATGAAATTGCTCGCAACCATTCAAAAAGTGTCCATCTCGTCCATGAGCAACAGCAACACCACCCCAGCCAACTCCCCCGAGTTTTATGGTTCCACATGTCATAAAGTATAGAATATTTAGAATATCCCTTTGGCCAGTCTAGGTCAGCTGTCCTGGTTGTGTCCCGTCCCAGCTCCTTGTGCATTCCCAGCCTCCTCACTGTCAGGGCAGTATGAGAAGCTGAAAAGTCTTTGGCTCTGTGTAAGTACTGCTCTGCAGCAATTAAAACATCAGTGTGTTAGTATTATTTTCATAACAGAGCACCACACCAGCTACCTGGAAGAAAATTAACTCTATCCCAGCCCAAACCAGGACAGTATTCTACTTCCCTCTGGCTGCCATACTAAACATAAATGTAGGATTTCCGTGTTCTAAGGAGTGAAAGTGATGATTGCAAAGGTATGCTGGTAATTATGTTCTTGTCTGCACGGTGAACTGCAATCTATCAATATTCTGTGGAAAGTTGAATTCTTTGCTTATATTTCTGCTTCAGCCAAAGCATCAGTTATTGAACTTTCAGTGGCAACAACAAATTTTGAACCTCTGTTCAAATCCCTGAATCATACTTGCATGATCATTTTGTCTGATAGTTTTGTTTTAAAAGATTGTGTGGAAGTGGCCACTAAAATTTCATTGTTCATATCATGATTCAAGTGGTGAACCACTGCGTGGTTTCACACAAGTAGGTAGTTCATTTCCACCACAACCTCTCTCTCACTCCCACTCCTCAAAGGGAAAGGGGGAGAAAATATGATTTTAAAAGTCTCAAGGGTTAAGATACGGACAAGGAGATCACTTCCCAGTTACCGTGGGCAAAACAGACTCAGCATAGAGAGATTAATGTAATTTATTGCCTACTGATAACAGCTGAGAGCAGTGAGAAACTAAAAGGAAATACCTTTCCCCCATTCACCTTCTTCTACCTCCTTCCCCTTGAATGGTGCAGGAGAATGCGGAATGGGGATTGCGGTCAGTCCATAACACATCTCCGTCACTCCATCACAGTCACTCTCTGCACTTGCTCCATGAAGGGTTCCTCCCACAGGATGCCGTCCTTCACAAACTTCCTGTGTGGGCTTCCCACAGGCAGCAGCAGCTCTTCAAGAACTGCTCTAATATGGATCCGTACCACGGGGTCCATCCATCAGGAGCAAACTGCTCCAACACGGGTCCCCCACAGGCGGCAGCTCCCCCCAGGCCCCCTGCTCCTGAGTGGGCTCCTCTCCACGGGCTGCAGCTCCGGCCCAGGCCTGCTCCTGCAGGGGCTGTCCATGGGCCGCAGCCTCCTCCAGGCCACATCCACCTGCTCCACCGGGGGCTCCTCCACGGGCTGCAGCGTGGAGATCTGCTCCATGTGGGACCCATGGGCTGCAGGGGGACAGCCTGCTCCACCAGGGGCCTCTCCACAGGCTGCAGGGAAACTTGTGCTGCGTGCCTGGAATGCTTCCTGCCCTCCTTCTGCACTGACCTCAGTGTCTGCAGGGCTGGGTCTCTCTACATTTTCCCACTTTTCTCTCCCAGCTGTTGCTGCACTGCAGTTTTTTTCCCCTTTCTTAAATCTGCACTCACAGAGCCCCAACCAACGTCACTTATTGGCTCAGCTTGGCCTGTGGCAGGTCCCTTTTGGAGCCTTGAAGCCAGCTGGAGCTGGCTCTGATCGGACATGGGGCAGTTTCTGGGCTCTGCTCACAGAGGCCAGATCTGCAGCACTCCCTACTCACCCCCACCCCCCCAGTAAAACCAGTGTATGTAGAAGAGTGATGTTACCTTGTAGCGGAGTTCCTTTGAGGCTGCTGCTCTGCTACCTTAACCTTCCTTCTTTACTCTAGCTGAAGCACAGCAGCAAGGTATTTCTCCCTCTAACCCTCATTTAGCAGTATAACTCTCTGACAGACAACAGCTAAGGCATGCAGTTGTGATTGGCATGTGGGATCACAAAGCATGACAAATGATATGGTTTTGCACTGTAAAAACGTATGGTACAGACATGTTGCTGTAAGAAGGTGCAAACCCAATGCCATGTGTCTGAGTCTCGTGATCATTGTGTGAGACTTGACAGCTCTGTTCTTAACATACCAGAACATTTTCTAGATATCCCGGTTTCTCTTCAACGATATAGCACCTGAATACAAGATTATTGGCAAAGGAAAAGGAGTTAAAGTGACACTACAGTTAAAAGTATCATTTTAAAAATTATATTTATAAAGTCTATGTATATACACACATGTATACAGACTCATATACAAACATACAAACGTACAGACGTTTAGATTTAGAGCTTAGCGATGTGATTTAGTGGAGTACTTGTTAGTGTTAGGTCAGAGGTTGGGCTAGGTGATCTTGGAGGTCTCTTCCAACCTAGATGATTTTGTGATTCTGTGATACACATGCTTCATTTAACTCCGAGGATGATCTTAATTATAAAGCACAGAAAGACTAGTCCGAAGCTAGCATAGAATAATAGCAACAATAAGCGCAACAAGTGATACTACAGAGTTCCAAACATATATAAAACAAAAGCTATTAAGAAATCCTGAATCTTAAAGATGCTATTTTATTCTTACACATACCTTTTATACCAATATTTATCTAATTTCTTGAAATGGTAGGCTGAAATGATTCCAACTTGCAGCACTGTTTTTCATTCAACCCTATAACGGTAATAAAATGCCACAAATTAACTTTTCCGAATATATATATACATGAGATAGTACTCATTTCTAGACTGAAATGTCATATTTCATAAGCCGTTTTACTTTTTACAGAATTTTTAACATGGAATATTGAACCTCTAAAAGTAAGGATATGTGGTGAAAATGGTGATATTTTGATTTATTTCTATGGCATTTTATTTTATTTTATTTTATTTGTTGTTGTTGTTATGAGATTGTAGTTCCTTTATTTATATTTCATTTATACTTCCTTTCCTTTTAGTATATAGACTGTAAGTTGACTCTAACCAAACCACCTGTCTCTGTGTTAAAGATGCTTCTTTCAAAAACAAAATAAAAAAAAAGCATAGATTGCAAAACTTAAAAAAAAAAAAAAAAAAAAGAAAGGCCAGGGTAGTTGGAAAAGCTGTTCATCTGGCTTGTGTTTTTAAATGTGTCATCTGAGAAAAGCAGAGAAAAGGACCAGTTAGGTATGCTGAAATCCCTTAAAATCACCCAGCAGAACTTTTAAATTAATTCCGAGATGACTAATGATATATTGAAATAACTCCCCTGGTAGATACAGGCAAGACTGTGGGGGGAGGGAAAAAAAAAATAAAAAAAAATAAAAAAAAGACATGATGTCCTTCTTTATGTTCCTATCTATATCTTCCCAGAATCACAGTTATAGAAGGAACAATCAAACAAGTAAAAACAGTGATGCCATAATCATTGGGGAATTCAAGCTCGTAGTAATTCTGGTCTTTAGTTGCTAATTGTGCTAGCTATCATTTAGAGTACACTGCTCTCCCTTTTGAAAAATACTTCACAGAATCTGAGTCAATGCAAGCAAGACATTTGTGAGGAAAGTCTTCTGTTAGATGTGGATCAGTTAAACAAGGGTTACAAAGAGTTGCAACCTAGTTTAAAATAAAGGACAAAACAAAAGAGTAAACACAGCTTTTCCAGCAATTAGTCTGAGAGAAACATCTGAGCTCCACTGATGCAACAAATAAAAGGGCAGTAGGTTGAAGTTAGGGAGAAAGTGTTTTGTTAAACACAGTGCATTCCCCTATTTTCCCATAGAGTGTACAAGGTAGTGCCTGTAATAGAAAGGTACTTTTTTTCTGAAATAGTAGCTACAGGAAACTAAAAGTGAGAAGAAACCCGGCACCCTCACCAGCCCAACACACTGCAAAGGTTTATCATAGTAATTCCCTGAGGAAGCTGTGATCATACATAAGTATTATTATAATGCGATGGAGACATGCTCTCAAGATGGTAAAATGTTCTTCCCTGTGCGTTATAATCTAGCTTTTAATGACTGTTGTATATGGAAATGTAAGATAGGGACATTTAGAGAATACTTTGCCTAGGTCTGGGTCTGAAAATTATGTGTAAAGGGAATTGAAATTATGGGTCCTGGCAGCTTCAGGACAGGCAGCTGTGCTTGTCCAGGACCAATCTGGCCCAGAGAAAGATGGCCATTTTTGGACTGAATATAATTTAGAAGTTGACATGAATGGGACTTGAAAGACACCCTTAGGTCCCTAAGAATGGATTTTAATGCCTCGATTTAGGCTTCCATTTTAGAAATTTTGTAAGTTATTCTGTTAAAAAAAAAATAAAAATCTGGAACCATCTTTTGCTTCTTAGTTGTACGGAAAGGTGTTATAAAGGACTGTTCATTATTTAGGGACACCTTCAGATAACAGTTTGCATCGGCATGTAATCTATATGACAAGGTCTGCAGGAGAGGTAGAGAAAAGCACACACCTGAAAATCATGAGCAAAGAAGCCATAGAAACCATTATCTTTTCAAGGTATGCTCAGAATTATCTTTAATTGCTTTATAATGCTAAAGGCTAGTCTAAACTAGAGAGGGATTGCTAATACATCTATCTCAGCAAATGCTCTGAAAGTAGATACAGCTTTTACAGATAAAAATGTGTTTCTTTGGATGTTGTATATACTAGTTTCTCAAACAAAATAAGCTGTATGAGAAAAGCACATTTTTGTTCAATAATTGCTATGTCTACATTAGGGCCTTTGGTGGTCTAGGTGTATCATTAAAAAAAATAAAAATCGGAAATGTCTATATCTGTCAATATTGTGCTGAACAAAGTTTCTAGGATAGACCCAAAGCATAGTTACCATGGTGACAAGGCAACTTGGAGTTATCTTGGTTATTGTACACATTTTGGCTTAGCATGGTGTTCTGAGTGTTCTACCCCAATTCGAAAAATAGGAAGAAGGCTTAAACTGGAATGAGGCAAATGTATTTCTGAGGTGACATCTTGAGTATAAATATGTTTTTTCCTATTAACATATATCAGCTACACAGTGGAAAAAACCTACTACGTGAAAATAAATTTCTAAAGGATCCTAAGCATTTTACTGCTCAAGAGGAACCACAAAAGAGATCATGTGTTTCCTCGAGAATATACACTGGACATCAGCTATTAATATTACTGTTAAAATAAACATGCATCTTCAACTGAAATCAGTGGAACTACCTGATGTAAACCAAATTAAAGGGGATGCATCCAGAGTTTTCTATAAATAAATAAATGCTCTGATATTGTTAGTGAAACTGGAGGATTGTTGTGTCCTGTTCCATGTGTATTTCTGTAGCAATTAAGTTTATCTTAATTATCAAGAATTATTTTATTTGTAATGAAAAAAATCCAGAAGCATTAAATAAGGATAGAATTAGAATTTGAAAATTCTTGTCATTTTCCACAATAAAGTCTCTTTTTCAAATGTGACATAGCACACAGTCATAGCATTATCTTGATTAACTTCATCTAAAGAAGATAAACCCTTTTACCACTGCCATAGAACATGCATATTTGTTAGCACCTGTGTGTATGGTATGCACGTTCAAAGAAAATTAAGTTCCTTTGATGTTTTTGTACACAGCTGTACACAGCTGAGATCCTATTTCCTTGATTACCACAGATGAAGGAATAAATAAATAAATAATGAAAAATGTTACCTAAAAAAAAAAATACTTTACCATGTACTAAGTAACAGTGAGTTTGTGTAAAAACTAAAGGACCTGACAATGTGCCATGGTAGTACAGATAAAAGCTAATACATAATGATACAGATTGACATGTGTTTGATAAATAAGATTGACACCAACTCAAAGCAGTGCCAACTTATCCTACATAATTTCATAAACGATCAAGCAGAATGTTATAACTGACAGTGTCAAAAACAGCATTCAGATCAAGCAAAATTAAAATGCTTGAGCAATGAAAGCAAGGCTGCATTAATAAATCATTATAAACTGTAACTATAGCAGACTCTGTGTTGTAACATGATTGAAAAGCAGATTGTTGTTTCTCAAAGAATCTGTTTCCCACTAAATGGTGATATAATTGAGAAGCATTGACCCATTTAAGGGTCTTGTCCAGAAATGGCATATCTTAAACAGGTCAATAACTCCAAGCCCCATTTTGAATCAAGATTATTTCTTTAATAATAAAGGTAGTGTTTTGTTGTTGTTGTTTTTTGTTTTTGTTGTTGTTGTTTTTAAACACAGTGGAGCTACTCTACAGCTGAACAAAATGTGGAGAGTTTGAATAACACAAGACTAATGTCACAAAAAATACCTGAAAATATATGGATGTGGAATAGAATGCAAAAACAAATAATAAATAAGAAATTGCTGACACAACTACAAGACATCATTTTTACCATTCTATAGAAGTGTCTTTGTGTAAATAAAAACAATCAGCACATAAAAATAAATAAATAAATAAGTAAAGCTATCCTCATTTCAGGAAATATTTTCAGATTTCCTTATCGTTCACAGTTTTATGGACCAAAATGTCATCCTAGGTCAGCTAAAACCTGAGATTCTAAAAACCCACTGTTCTCTTACAAAGAGTGTATGCATATTGTGTGCATTTGTTCTAGAGATGTGTATGTTTTTAAAAAAATTATACTACCAATTATATCTTCTGGCAAATAATACCCCACTGGAATTCACAGCCTTGGCAGTTCTCCGTTCCCTCAGGTTCCTCTGCTTTGAATGGACTTGTTCTGAATATGATTGCAGAAAATTCTTGGTAATTTAATCCTTTATCAGTTGGCGTTCAAGCAATGGCTCAGACTGTTATATTCTTAACTAAAATCAATACTATCTGAAATCCAGTCTACTCAGCTGCTAAGTAACACCTTTTTCATGATATAAATCAGTCTAAAATTAAATGAATAGAATGGCTGCTTGATTTCATTTATTCTCGCCTTCAAATAACTGCTCCTCTGTTACAGGCAAAATGCTACACGGTGTGATTGTTATCAAAGATGGCAGCGGAATGAAGCTAGAGACAAAACGTGCACTGTGTATGCTTAAAGACAGTACTTCCTCCCAGGTTTTGAGATTGTTCTTACTGTATACATGGTGGCACCTATAATGGAAAGAGAGTTTCTGCTGAGAAAGTACGTAAGCAAATGAAGACTAAGAAGCCCAGTATGCTTACCAACCTGTCACATCGTAAAGGTTTCTTTGTAATGTGTGCAGCAGCATTCCAAACTGTGGGCTCCTTACTGGAGGATTAGACAATATAGGCATGGTGCCACCTATCCAGTAGAGAAGACACTTAAACACTTTAAAAATAAAATAATACTTCCAATAATAAAATATAGATAAGGGGATCTATCAGGGCTACTGTGTAAAAAGGTGAAATCCAAACTCTGGTTGGGTAACAGTCTGGTAAAATTGAAAGATTAAACAGATAACTATGTAGGGCTTAAGAACTTAATAGGTTGTTTTCTTCCAGGGGAAAATAATAAAAATAATAATAATAAAACAATGTAGCCTTACTGTTTGCTCCATCAGGAAGCAGGATTTCTCTTACATGTACATGGAACATGTACTTGGATCCTTGCTATAGTTGCAATAAATATTTTAAAATTCTGGATAATATTACAGTATGGTTGAGGTAAGAATGGCACACTAAGAAAGACCTCTTTGGGTCTTCTCCAAAGAAGGATGTTAACACCACTAAGTAACAGGTCAGTAAATATATCATAGAGAAATGTTTATTATAAGAAGTAAACATAATTAGTATAATTTACAATAGTTGCATTAGTGTCTATCCAATGCAGTAAGAAATTATCCAGAGAATGATAAAAATAAGAACATATAGAATATTCTCAAGAGAAAAATGCCATGAAATAAATAAATAAATAAGGTTAAATTTAAGACAATAGAGTGCAACAAAGAAGACAAAGCAGTTCCATAAATCTGACATACAGCCATAACTTATTAATCAAACCTAGCATCTTTGCAGGTTTGGGTTATGTAATTAAGGAATCTAGAATATCAGTGAATATTTAAATGCACACCAGGAAACATTAACCATTCAAATTTTGTTTTCCAATATATAAGAAATATAGTAGTTAAATCCTCTTTGTGAAATGTTTTACCAAATTTGCATTTTAAAGCATATCCTATAATTATATTTATATATTTTTCTTCCTAAAACACTGAAAGAAGATCAAAAATGTTTCATTTGTGTTACACTGACACATTTTTATTTTATACTTTTATTTTCATTTGTCTAGGCTATATGTGTGGCTGCAGCATCAATATTTAAAAAATGCTTCTGATGTTGGTCTGGGAAACTGTTTTCAAGGTCATGCAAAGTGTAAATGCAATCCACTCTCCACATGATTACACTGGTGAGACAATATCCATTTCTTCACATTGGCAATTGTGAGGCTTCTCAAGCATGAACTATCGTATTATCCATTCAAGTCCATTTGATAAACATTCATTTTTCTAAAGTAAACAGTAGACTAAGGTTCTCTCAACTTATTTCAGTGAATGTATCTTAACTGTTAAAAAAATACCGAAAAATAACTGGGAAAGGTCACAGCCCATATACAACCTATTAGCATTGTGCTGTTTATTGAGTTTTTATGCATGGTTTAAAACTGAATTACCACTGCATAGAGCCAAAATGCATTTATGCCCTTCAGGAAATTTTGTACATAAAAATTATATTATATTATGAAAAGCACAGACAGTCACAGAGATGTTAAAAAGAAAGAAAAAATGATTTGGGACTCTGATTTTATGTGCCTATGATTTCCAGTTATTCAGTTTTGCAATAGTAATTTTTATTCATAGAATAACAGCTGTAACTGCAATCATATTGTTTGTTGGTATGTTTGTTTTGTCCTTTGTTAATATTTCAGGGGGACTCTTCAGCAATTGACCTGCTTACACAGCACTTGTTAGGCTAATGGGTATTGCACTTGCATACTAGCGCAAGAGTGAAGCCCTCAGTTTGCTAACTGGTTGTCGCTAGATCACAGATTGTCAAACCACTATGGGTTAACATGGTCAAATCAAGTTATATATCAGATGTTACAATAGTAATATTTGAAAAACTAAATTATATGGCATTCGTGTATTTCTTTTTGTATTATTATTTTAATCATTCATTCATTCATTATTTGTGAAAGAATCTCAGTAGCTCCCATGGCCATCTATTTTTAAGGGTGGACTTTATTTAGGTTAGTGTAGAGGTTGCCTCTGTGGAATGGAAATATAATCGGATGCCATGAACAATTCAAGAGAACTTATGCTTCTGATTCTGGCTTTGACTGCCATAGAAAATATCAGTTCTGAAGCTGAGAATGGGATGGTTTTGTGATAAGCTGTCACAGTGGCCTGTACCTAACCCACTATATCCCATAAAATGGTTTTTTTAGTGAAGAAAGAAAGGAAATTATTGGAACAAATATCTGGGTCTTATACACATGCAGTACTCTCAGAGTGACTCATTTAAAGCAATGTGAATTTCTTCTGAGAAGTGGAAAGATAGGAGCAGAACAGAGAAGCAAACTTTTCTTTTTAGATTTCTTGGATTTGGTGTAAATTTTATATGAACAAACAGACACCATTAATTTACTTCTTTATTTTTAATACTACTGAGTCTGGAAAAAAAAACACAACATAGTTTTTACTTGGATGACATAAGCATAACATATTTCATGATTTGAGATTTGTAAATTCTCTGAACATTGGAATATATTTTCTCTATTATCTCTTTATGTCTTTCAGGCCTTGTAACCTGTTACAAAATCAGCTACAGTACCTTCCAGGCATAATGGCTACCGGTTGCGCTTTTTTAACAAACCAAACTTTTAAAATGTCCAGGCTAACTCCAAAATATTTTACTTTGATTTGTAAATTAACAACAAAACCAACTATGAAAAAAAAAAAACCACTGTTTTTTGACATGATTTTTTCTCTTAACTATTTGAAACTGGCTTCTGACATTATATCCCAGCAACACTTCTTTCTAAACAGGTCAAATGCACTTTATGCATTATTGAAGAGAACATACTTTTGTCACTTTATAATACTGTCATTTGGGCATATCAGGATGTGTTTTCTGACCTAAATATCTTATTTTATGATGTATAAGAGGTTAAATTAAACTTTTATTCTGTTTTCTCTTTCATCACCTTTCATATCTCTGCTCATACTATTTTATCTTTAATGTTTCATCCCTTGTAGGAAAAGTTCTAATAGCAAATACCACTCTGTATACCAGCTATGACTCAGCAAAATATTTCACCATGTCAACTTATATTGGTTGAGTAATCTATGATCAAGGGACAATCACGTAGCAAATTGAGGGGTTCATTCTTGCAATAGTGTACAAGTGCAATTCCTATTAACCTGATATCCCATTCTTTCAAATAAAATGTCGTTCCATTAGGTCTATTGCTCATTAAAGCTATAGCTCATGACCTACTTCTGACCTAGAAATAATTTTCCAGAACAGTAAGAGTGGAGGTAGAATAAAGGTCAAACAAAACATATAACATATAAGGAGAAATATTTTTATATACATATTTTGTAAGTAAATAAGTAATTGATGTTGTTCATGGTTTATAGGTTTCATAGCACTGATAAAGCTTTCATTTTCCACTTACTTGTTTATGTCACTTCTAGCTAGAATCATAATGTTGTGGATGCAACTATAGCAACTTTAAAGAACATTACACTATCACAGAATAGAATCATAGAATAATATGGTTTGGAAGGAACCTTTAAAAATCTAGACTAACCACCCTGCCACAAGCAGTGACATCTTTCATGAGATCATAGATCAGGTTGCTTAGAGCCCTGTCCAACCCAGCTTTGAACCCTTCCAATGATGGGGCATCCATAATTTCTCTAGGCAACCTGTTCCGGATTCCCACGAGCTTCAATGTAAAAAAATAAAAATAAAAATCTTCCTTATATCCAATCTAAATCTACTCTCTTTCAGTGTAAAACCATTTGCCCCATGTCATATCACTAAAGGCACAGCCAAAAATGTCTTTTTTGAACTTTCTTATAAGCCCTCATTAGATATTGAAAGCCTGCAATAAGGTTTCTTATCCTATCCTTCTTTTTAGAACAGCATCCTGTAAAATACCCCAAGTGAAGTATTCTGGAGCTGCTGAAATTGCAGAAACAATTTGGTATTTTATATTTATTTATTACTCATCGGGGTGGAGGAGGTTTGTTTAGTCTTATGATTCCTGCAATGCCCTACAGAGAGTTATAATTCAAAGTCTGATAATGTCTTTCTGTAACATTAGGTTCTTTAAACACATCATGTTGTTCTATATCCAGATGTAAATTAAAAACAGCATCTCCCCTGAAGATATTGATCATTGGTAACCTATGAACAAAGGTACTTTGAAAAGACAGGAAAACTTAAGCATAATAATTTAGAGCTACTGCCCAGCTTCCATCAAGTGCTAACACCTACTTCAATTTTTAAATTTTAGTAAACTGAATGGATTGATGGGAATACTGATTTAAGTGTGAAAGTAGGTGTTTGTACTCTTTTGGGATCCAGATTAAAAATCCTGGATAACCTAGGAAATCAGGAAAAATAGAGCTTTACTGAAGTGTTTTCTTCTACATCTCATTTCAAAGATGGGTTGATACATACTATATAGGCAGACTTTCCAATTACTTTCTGTGTTATCTCCATCAGATGGCATTTTAGTAACTTAAACTATGGGTGAAAAAAATCTCTACCACAGAGGACATATAATGGAGAAAAAGTTATGTGTTTATTTGTCATGGTCCAGCAATGGGCTCAATAACCCTTTAAATGTCTATTACCTTTGTAATGAAAATAGAAGTGTTTGATTAATCTCTTCTGAGTTTCGTAGAACATTTTCGTCTCCCTACTGGTACTGCCATTGTTTTATTTGAACTAGGAGCTCTAAACTGCCTGTTGTCATGTCTGTAATTGGCGTATGGTGGTCTGACTTTACTGCATGTAATGATTTACTTCCTAAGAAGCCTTTCACAAATGAGACATCTCAGAGTTCTGCAGGACACTGAAGATCAGCAATCTTAGAAAAAGTGTAAAAGTGACCAGCTGACTGCTGAGAACTGACTGGAATGAGCCAAGTCTTGCTTCCTGATAACTTTCATGCAAGTCATTGAGCAATTGTGGTGGCAGCTTTTGACATACCAAGCCATATCAGCAGAGATAAGTATCTTTTGTGATCCATGACATCCCTATTTGAACTTTTTTTTTTTTTTCTTTTCACCCTAGCTAGACTGCAGTCTTCACATGCATTAACATTTATTTCATATAGGTCTAGGTGAAACTTTTTGATAAACTGGGTTAGTGGTGTAAAATGTCTTATGTAAGAAGATAATCACATGTTAAATAGAAACACACATCCATTTTGAAAAGCAATAAAAATCCCCCTTTGTCATTCTAGGGAAAAGATATATATATATATTTCTTTCTAAATGACTTTTGAAATGATATCCCTGTTTATACTTTGACAAACTACTTTTAAACACTTAGAATATTTTCATTCTATGACAACAAAACTATGTGAGTATATGTTTTTTCAGGAAAGTTATTTTCAGAGGAAATTTCCAAATAAATAGAAAAAGTCATCAAAGTAGGAAAAAAAAAAAGATACAACAGGTTCCCAAAAAGATGAAAACACGGATTATTACTGTACATACATCCATTAATGCTGAAACCTTTATTTCAGTGCTTAGTGGAACATAGAAGAAAGAAAGTGCTTATATTAACTAGCATTATTTTTTGCATAGGTGAATTACTGGAAACAGAAGAAACTTTCTTCCCCAGCTATTTAACAGTATAGAGAACAGGTAGTCTATAGACTAATAAAGAGAAATATACAATGAAGCAACAGTACTGTTTATTTCATGTGATTTAATGTAAATGTTAAGAATGTAGAGGTTTTTGCGAGCATGACATTTTTAAGGGAAAAAAATAAGCTATAATCAAGTAATTTTTGCATATCTGTAATTTATTAAAAAAAAGAGTGGCATTTAAAAGATTTTCATATGTCAGTTGCAGGATTTTCAAAACTATTCTCTTTTGTTTGTTTTAGAAATGAACAATTTAAAATATTAGTAAGATGATAAAGAACATCTTTCATGAACATTCCACATTCTCAGAATGTGCAGTATGTCCATTTGCCTGTCTTCAAGCTCTTATTGCTAATTTGTATAGGCTGTTTGCATGGCTCAAGCTGTTATGGATGATCTGAAAAATAAACTGAATTATCTGAGTATTACTGCTGTATTTTTGAGTGATGTAATCCAGACGGGTCACCAAGATATGAGTGGATATGTAAAAAATAGCAAAAACAAAGCTGTATGAAATGATACTCTCGTGCAAGTATCCAGTTGAACTGTTTTTCGTTTTCACATCTTCTGATAAGAGTGGACTCTGTCTATCCTAATATGCCGCACTGTGAATTTGGAAGGAGAGGCAATTCTCAAGATTGTTCTATGATATGATTTATGTCATTTATACAAACCTGAGAAAGAAGCTAATGTTCCATCATTGTCATTAATTGTTTTTGTTTGGTTGTTTGGTTTGGTTGTTTGGTTTTGTTTCTGTTGCGGTCTTTTTTTTTTTTTTTTCCAGATGCATTAAGGGGATTTAGTATATCATAAGATAGACACCTATAGGATAATGTCTCTCTTTTTTTTTTTTTTTTTAAATTATTATTTTAATTTTTATTTTTACTTTTTCATCCTGTCTGGATGTCTTGGACATCTTAAGGAAAATCACGTGGTGCTAAATAGCTATTTTTACATTGCTCAGTCCCACACTCAACTTCCATCGATTATAAATGAAGCATAAACAACTACCACACAACTAGATGTCTGCTGGTAGATACCTAAAATTGAAGTCCTTAATCAGGTAACTGAATCATATTCTTGTATTCATGCTTTTTATTGTTTGTCTCTTGTAAGTCTTGTGGGAGTATAATAGCAATCTTAATAGGAAATGATTGTTAAGGAGATGAAAAGGAGAAATTAAAAGGCTTTGAGAAAGAGAAAAAAGCTTCTGAAAGAAAAGCTTTTAGTACAAAAACTATACTTTTTCATGAAATACTGCTTAGTACATTCCCACTTGTATTCCATACATACTTAGACCAGATGTGTGATATTTTTTTTCAATATCATAGAATCATAGAATGGTATGGTCTGGAAGGGTCTTCAAAGATCATCCAGTTCCACCCCCCTCCCTCCCCCGCCAAAGGCAGGGACACCTTCTACTAAACCAGGTTGCTCAAAGTCCCGTCCAATCTGGCCTTGAACACTTCCAGGGATGGGGCATCCACAACTTCTCTGGGCAACCTGTTCCAGTACCTCACCGCCCTCTCAGTAAAGAATTTTTTCCTTATATCTAATCTAAATCTCCCTGACGAAGAGTCCCTCCCCAGCTTTCCTGTAGGCCCACTTTAGGTATCGGAAAGTTGTTATAAGGTCTCCCCAGTTGCTATAAGGTCTCCCCAGTTGCTATAAGGTCTCCTCTTCTCCAGGCTGAACAACCCCAACTCCCTCAGCCTGTCTTCATAGGAGAGGTGTTCCAGCCCCTTGATCATCTTCATGGTCCTCCTCTGGGATTGTTCTATTGCATCCACATCCTTCTTTTTTCTCATCAGCCAACACCCCCAGGTCCTTCCCCTCAGGGCTGCTCGTAATTCTCAAGCTTGTCCAGGTCCCTTTGGATGGCATCCCTTCCTTCTGTTGTATCAACTGCACCACTCAGCTTGGTGTCATCTGCAAATTTGCCCTTAGTGAAACCATGTTGGGTGTCACCAATCACCTCCTTATTTTCCATGTGCCTTAACATAGTTTCCAGGAGGATCTGCTCCATGATCTTGCCAGCCACAAAGATGAGACTGACTGGCCTGTAGTTCTCCAGGTCTTCCTTTTTTCCCCTTTTAAAAATGGCAGTTATGTTTCTCCTCTTCCAGTCAGTGGGAACTTCACCATATTGCCATGACTTCTTAAATATGATGGATAGTGGCTTAGCAACAACATCTGCCAGTTCCCTCAGGGTATATTTCATCACATTCCATGGACTTGCACCTTTTTAGGTTCCTTAGGTGGTCTTGAACCTGCTCTTCTACTACAATGGGCTGTTCATCATTCTCCTAGTCCCCGTCTTTGCCTTCTGAGGCCTGGGGTATGCGGCTAGAGCTCTTGCCTGTGAAGATGGAAGAAAGAAAAAAATCAAGACCAATAGCCAAGGATCACAGTGATGGAATTAAGTTACTATAATGGGGATTGCTGCATCCAGACTTGAAGAGAAGAAAATAGACAAGTTTAGATAGAGGAAACTGGTCATCAGAATGGATTGGTTTGTGAAAGAGAAGATAGCATCAGTCAGTAGAGGGATATAACAAGCTGTTTTAGACAGATGATACAGAAACCAACTACTAGCCAGTTTGCTTGAATAAAATTCTCCTCTAGCAGTGATTCAAACCACAGTGTATAATAAAAATCTCCATACAACAGAAGACTATGTAAGTCTCCATACATAATAACCCTTATGGCAATTTTCTCATTACATCTGAATTGCTTACTTGGAGCCTTCTTTTCTCAAGAGTAGCTGAATGTGGAGTCAATTCACTGAAGATATACCACACAAGATTCAGCCTCTACAAGGCTTTTTTTTTTTTTTTTTTTCCCCCGGTGTAATGCAGTAGGTTGCTGCTAATCTGCTTTGAGTAGTAATAGACAAAAAAGTCTTGTCACTGATTAAGAGCCACTCAATATTTTCTAAAAATATATGAAAAATGTTTGCTAGTTCAGAACGGATTAGTTCTGAATTCAAAGATCAATAATAAATAGGAGATCCATCATCCAACACATTAGCAGACCTCTGGCTGTCTTTTTCAAGAGGTTTATGATTTGAAAATGACTGTGTTGAATTTACTGTGCATTCAGAATAGATGAAATAAGGCTACAAGCTTGTAACATAAGAATTAAATAAACAGCATGCCTTACTCACATCCTTTCAGTAACTATCAGGTGAAACCTTTTTTCTCTGAATTGCTCTCCAATTAAAGTATCTGATTAGAAAATAAAATAAATATATATATATAAAATATATATATATAAAATATTTTCTTATAAAATAAAGGTAGTTAGTGGTATAGTAATGTGGAGGTTATTACAAGGATTTGTAGAATATTTCTTATAATTAAATAGATGTATTTTTAAAGCTGAAAACAAGTGTCAGTAGGATGTACATATTCTGTCTGCTGTGCTTAAAAGAGAGCAAAGCCAGTGTTTACATTTTGAAAAATGACCACACTACTTACAGATACTTAAGCCATTGTTTCCATTTCTTAGGATATAAAGACAGTTACGTAAAATCTTCTGGCATGTAGGTGAGGAGCACTGGTTTTCAGTCACAGCAGAAGAAAATTTCATGCAAATCAAGAGGAATTTTTTATGCCTCAATCTGATGAAGGCCACTTACTTGGGTAACATTGTGAGCATATCACTTTAAAGATATTACTTTCTTTTGTTGGATTTGTTTCTGTTTGGTCTTCTGGTTTAAGTTCCTAAGGGGACAGGAGTCTCAGGCTCATGCCTAGTAGTGGGCTTAGCTGATAACATAGTCAGTAAATATGCCAGCATTTTGGGGGGCTTCTGGAATTAGAGTCCAACAAAAGCTTGGGTTGCTTTGATGCAGTAAATGACCATTCTCAGTGCTTAAGTAGAGCCAAATTGAATATAAGCTGTGCCAGAACACTTCACAGCTTGGGGACATGATGAGGCTTTGCAATCACTTTCTCTGTAGGAACTAGGATGCAGCTTTTCAAGGGGATCTGAGGAATAAAACCCGTGGGTCTGTTCTGTGTAATAGTTTGATGTTCTTTGTTCCTTGATAGCATCCTGTGGAAAAAGTTTCAAATAAACAAGATACTAAGTGTGAACAATCACTCTCTTGGAAGCACTGAAATGTCTAAAAAGCTATAGGTTTGTTATCTACAGAGTACTCTAGTAGTTCTGAGAAAAGTTTGATTTTTATGAAGAGACAGGATTTTGTGGTTGAAGGTAGTACAACAATAACTGATTATAAAATTACACAAATTACCATTTGATTAAAAAGGTGTGTTGTTTTTGTTTGTTTGCATACTTGCTTTATTTTTAGTATTCATTACAGGTAGTAACATTGACTCTGAAACTTCTGTATTGAAACACTAGCTTCAAACTTCACAGTACATTACCAAAGAACACAGAGTTTGCATATAAGTTCTGCTGTCTGGAAAATATTATTTGAAATGAAATAATGTTTTTTTTTGATTCTACAAGAAGTTCTGCACAAATGTACACAGAATATATGTAGAATACTTCCACACCACCCCCACTGCAATTTAGTCTGTCATATTAACTGAAAGGATTTGAAATAATTGGGTTTGGATTTCTGAATGTTTCCCATCAGTGTCATTTTTTTAAACCAAAATCAAGAAAAAAAAAAAAGCTGTAAAATGAAAAATGAAAAAAAAAATCATCTTGTAAAAGTTGCAGTGTAAAACTTTCAAATAGAATGAACATATATCTTTACAATAAAGCATTCAAACATTCTTTAATTTATAAATATCTGTATAAATATTTGATAGAAGTGTATACAGAAGGCAGATCCAAATTCTTCCTAGGCACCCAGTGACAGGATAAGGGACAACAGGCACAAAAATATAGTAAATTGTGTTTAAAAATAAGAAAACTTGTATGTAAAGATAAAATCAAGCCGAATACTACCTATGATGAAAACTTAAAAAAAAAAACAAAAAAACGAGAGGAAGGGGTAGAATCCAATTTACTTACTTGATGTTTCCAGATATTGAATTTATGTTTTAATACATACATATGTATTAATTAGATAACACATTAATTAGATAACACAAAATACCAAGTTTATTACATTGTCTATCATGAGACTTCTCAAGTAAGTTTGAAAGGAATCTCTGTACATCATCTGGTGCAAAACCCTGTGACCTCATCAGGTGCAATAAAGTACCTCCCTTAGGCCATTAATTCACCTTTCTTTTTTTTTTTTTTTTTTTTCACTCTCCAGAAATCTCCCAGATTGTGTCCCATGGTTTCCTTATGACAGATGTTGGGCTGGTTAAAGCCCCCCTACAAGTATGAGAGTCTATAATCATGAGGCTTCCTCCTCATGAAGGAAACTTTTTGGACCCAAATGTTCCTCATTCTCATCACAGAGAAATTATATTTGTGTTCAGAGTGTGTCAACACATCAGCAGATGTGTGCATTCATACACATGTTCACAGAATATCTAGTTATATATTACTCTTTAGCTCTATTTAATTAACAAGGATGAACACACAAAGCTTGAAACAGTTTGCTGTGAAGCCATTTCTTTTTCCCTCTTAGTCTAAAAATCTGTAGTTTTGTGTTCTGTGTGAAAATGATTGCTAAGCAAAGAAATGATAAAAATTGGTGTTTATCTTGTTACTTGAGGTACATGCATCAGCTGCTTGATTATTTGTAAGTAAAGCCTCCAAGCCAAAATAAAATATAAGAGGAAAGAAAGCAAATGAGGGCTTTATTTGTGGTATATACATTCTACATTATTTCTAAGTTGTTGGATTTTGTGCCCTTTGTATTGGTGGTTTTAACTTGAAATGCCTACAGGTTACAAATGTCCTTATCTTAATTTAACATGTCATTTTGTGGGCAACAAATAGAGCTTGCCATTTAGGCATTTGTGACCAAATTAACCCCTGCTGGGAAACCACTGTTTAAAATCAGCTACAACAACAGGAATGTGGACAGTTTGGTACAGAGAAATGAGAGAAGAGAAAAAAAATAAATCCTTTCTCACTCAAGGCATTCAGCTACAAAATTGAGGCCCAATATTAGTAAATCTCATGCCACTACATTCTGAAATGCATCAGTCCATCAATCCATTATGTATAGAATGATTTTCCAACTATTAACTACTATGTATATATTTTTAATGTGAAACATACAAATATATTATGATGAACAAATTGTTCTCATGAGGGTAGAAATAAATTTGGGACGACCAGTGCATTCTCCTTGTTCATGACTTTTATTTTGTGACCAGTGGTATATATGAATATACATCTTTCCTAGAGAATATATAATTTCACTGTGTGAGATCTAGATACAGCAGTTCTTGGCAACAAATCTATTTTAGTATTTTGTATGCTACAGAGTATTTTGATCATGTATTCCTACTTTTCTTATCCTTTTTTATTATTATTATTATTATTATTCTTTTTATTACTCCTCTTCTAGTTTCAATCAAATCAACACAGGAACACAGTTTAAAATTAAAATTCCTTCTAGGAGGAAAGCTTAACTGAGGATTGGAGAACATGGTAAAACATAATGGAAGAGATGTTATACAAAACTTCACAGAAGACCTCCAGAGATGGGAAACACTCAACCTCTACATGTAAGGTAGAATAAATGTAATTAAAATGATTTTTGCTCTACAGTTTCATTATTTATCATGAACAATTTTAATAATCATCCCCAGAGACTTTTTTCATTACTTTATAATTCCAAAAACAACAATAACAACAAAAAAATCTGTTTGTTAATGATAAAACTAAAACTACAGAATGAAACTGAAGTAATTACCTGTACCCTGTGAAGAACAGTGTTTTTTAAAATGGCCAACTTGAAATTATATCAGTCAATATTATTGCAGCTTCTGTTAATACACTACAAGACTCAAAAGAAGAATAAACATCAGAAGGTCAGAGGAGAACAAGTTAATGCTAGCCTACTGAGAGAGAACATGTAAAAATTAGCAAGGGCTCTCAATTTGGCAAGTTGCTAAACAAGTCATGGGTAATGAGTGTTTCAAGGTGTCCAAGAAGCTGATGAAACAGCCTATATAAGTACTATTTATATATATAAAGGTTTCAGAAGTGTTCATAAATAAGAAGTCTTGTACGTCAATGTGGTGGATTAAAGAAAAAGGCCAATAACTACAGTGTCCTCAGATAAGTAGGTGCTATAATTAAAAAACCTCTGAATAAAATAAAATAAAATAAAATAAAATAAAATAAAATAAAATAAAATAAAATAAAATAAAATAAAATAAAATAAAATAAAGCCTATCTCAAGAAAGGAGAGATCTGCAAAGATCAGAAGAAAAAATGACAAAACATGTACAAAACATGGGCCTAATTTAAGTCAGCTTTCCAAAGACAGCCTGTTTGCAAAGAAAAAGAAACAGGGAATGCCAACAGCTGGACACATCTTACTTTGTTCTAGCTCAGTATTTCCTGAAGGACTGTATGCAACCTCTTATGGCAAGCATAACATTCAAGTAGATATATGAGCTGGCAGAGAAACAGCTACAGTGTTATTACCACAGGTAGCAGTGACACCTACTGCTGCCAGTGCTGAACCTAAGAAATCTTAGGAATTTCTGTGCCAGATTTACTCATGCAACAATGGTTTCTATTCCTTCTCCAACTTCATCTCAGTGTCTGTATGTACTTTTTTACATGTCCATCTGAACAGCAAAGTTTTTTGTTTGTTTTTGTTTTCCCCTTTACTTGTTTTACTTTATATTATTCTTCTAATAACGTTTACTGGTTAACGTTAGCACAAAGTACAAAGGTTCTTTCAGCCTCATCATATG
The DNA here is from genome assembly GCF_040182565.1 of Anser cygnoides. Taxonomy (NCBI): domain Eukaryota; kingdom Metazoa; phylum Chordata; class Aves; order Anseriformes; family Anatidae; genus Anser; species Anser cygnoides. Next base: position 19,019,090 of record NC_089873.1, read on the forward strand.
TTCTGTCAAAACGAGAACCAAACCTATTATGACAGTGGATTTTTCTTTCATTTTGTGCTGCTGCTGCTATTGTTGCTGCTACTACTACTAATAGTAATAACAACAATAAGAATGCCATGGTTTCATAATTAATTAAAATCTGTTAATAATAATATATATATATATATAGGTGAAATATGCTATTATAGGCATAGTCATGATCTACAAATTGAGAAACTATTTTTTGGATTTTGTTTCCATACTTTAGAAATGTAAACATCATAAATACTTACAGTGTAGTCCCAGGTGCCAAAAGGTGTGTAGATACTATGTACTCCTGAGATAAATGGATTTCAAAATGCTTCTGGATAATAAATCCTAGAATTAATGTGACAATCTCCAATTCTTCTAAGAATCCCAAGCTATCCACTTAGGCATGTTTATGCGAGTGGCATTATTTCCTTCACTGCTTTTAAGTCTTGTCTTGATCTTTCATTCTTTACTGCTATGCTGTAATTTTGAAACTAAAAGGTCCTGACAAGAGCTCTCTCCTTTTACAACAGCTGCTTATGAAGGCTGTGTTTTTATCACCTATCTGTAGCACTGTCCTCTGTGTTTTTTTTCTCATCCAGCTGAAAAAGCTTAGTTTTCTCCTGAGAGAGCAAAGAGGAGTTTATACCTTTTCTTGAGTTATTTCTGGCACTCCTGATAGGTAGTTTTTATTGTGATTATTGGCTGGAGGGATGAGTTATTGACTTCTGGAGCTCAATACGATATACACCCCTGAGTATATTTGATATGGGGATTGATACTGTATAAAACTACCAGTAGTTAGTCTGTATGAAGCTCATTATATATAGATGAATATATAGACATATACTCTGATCATATACCAGATCTTCATGTATCTGTTAATGAAAGAGTGCTGATTTACATCAGCTATGAAACTGTTTTGGTGGATTTTAAATTGTTTATATATATTTTAGTTAAAAGTGCATATGATTTAATTTTTCCACGTGCAATTTATGTTCAAAGGATTTATGAATGCGAGAATATAAAGGACTGACAGCCATTCTTTACAACAATATGGAAATGCTCTAAGATCTTTGGAGGGCTATAGCAAAAGTTTCAGGATAAGTCAGTCAAGCCATGAAAGCCACTGTGACTAGGTTACCTTGCAGGAAGTTCCATACTGGAGAAAGATATCTGAAAACTGAGCTACTAGTAGCAGCTCCACATGTAATAGTCTGTTCAGAAAGCACAGATTCCCCAGCATAACATATTTGTTCATGACTCCTGGCCCAAGTTTGGATATCGTGAATTCTTCACATGCTTTTCAGCTGTACATTTTTCTGACTCTGAATAGCAGGATAGAGGACTATAATGTGATGAATGTTTTTATTGCGGGGGGGAGGGGAGGGGGGAGGAGGGAGGAAGATCTTTTAAAGATTATATTACATGCATAAATATTACAAGTATAAGAAGACAAACTTTGAACAAAGTGAATGCTTAAATAATGTTAAAGCAAATATTAAACTTTTCTAGTGAAAAGAAAAAATAATTAACAAATCAGACTGGTTAATACCGGCAAAAATGATACATGGTAATCTGCATCAAAAGAAGCACGGCCAGCAGGTCAAGGGAGGTGATTCTTCCCCTCTACTCTGCTCTCATGAGACCCCACCTGGAGCACTGCCTTCACCTCTGGGGTCCACAGCACAAGGACATGGATGCATCAGAATGAGTCCAGAGGACCATGAAGATGATCAAGGGGCTGGAACACCTCTCCTACGAAGACAGGCTGAGGGAGTTGGGGTTGTTCAGCCTGGAGATGAGGAGACCTTATAGCAACTGGGGAGACCTTATAACAACTTTCCGATACCTAAAGTGGGCCTACAGGAAAGCTGGGGAGGGACTCTTCATCAGGGAGTATAGTGATAGGACAAAGAGTAATGGTTTTAAACTAAAAAAAGAGTGATTTAGATAAGATATAAGGAAGAAATTCTTTACTGTGAGGGTAGTCAGTTACTGGAACAGGTTGCCCAGAGAAGCTGTGGAGGCCCCATCCCTGGAAGTGTTCAAGGCCAGATTGGACAGGAGTTTGAGCAACCTGGTCTAGTTGATCTGAAGGTATCCCTTCCTATGGCAGGGGAAGAGGTGGAATTAGATAATCTTTAAGGTTCCTTCCAACGCATACCATTTTATGATTCTATGGTACATATTGAAAAAAATCCACCCTGCAAGAATTTTTATATTATCTTGCTTCAGAATTAAGACTTTATTACCACTGCAAGGGAACCTAGTCCCTGAGAGAAGACATATGCCATACAAAAATATAAAGATTTGTTACCTTTGTATGTTTTTTTTCATTTTGGTCATGTCAGATTAATTTTGTAAAAACATGGACAGAGGGATTTTCTAATGTGCATCATGTTGACATAACTCCTTGTCACTAATTTTAGACAGCTAACACTTTGAGTTAGGTGGGTCCAGACTTACCTGACTGCAATGTGCTCTTGAAATTTGCTGCCTGAAAAAGCAAACCCCTCTACTGGATTTTTTAATTTTATTTATTATATTTTATTTTATGCTTGTGGCTTGAATAGAGCAAATTATATTCTCAGCTACTGATTTTAATTTTATGTATCATTTTCAGATGAGTAAGAGGGTAATGAAAGAGTTCAAAAGGGTAATACTCATATCACAGTTAAGACAGGAAATTACAAACTGTTACTTTTTGGGTGCTAATTCTTTACTCATTAGAAAACACTCCGGATAAAAAAGGTCACGTAGAGGCAGCCACCCATAAATAGATTCTGACATGTTCTAGCTTTTGTGCTACTAGTTCAAAAAATATTAAAAGAGAGAGAGAGCAGTGATATGTAGCTCCCGATATCTGCTGGTCCAATAAAGTGCTTGGAAGGAGGTCTGGGAGGTATTTAATTAAAAGAGCCTTTAAATTGACATTTTGGCCTCTGAATTCTGCAGCTATTCATATGACTGTCAGACACAAGTTCTAAGATGCCTTTCAAGAGGCCATTGCAATAACTGAGAACTATCATGGTAGTGGGAAGGGTTTTTGTTCTTGTTGTGGTTATTGTTTTAAATTACATATATTGCCTGCACCAGCGAAGACTTGTGAAAGGGTTAGCCCAAAGCTGGAAATATCTTTGAGATGGTTAGGAGCCTTTTAAGACAAATTGTATCTCCCAGAATGTGTTCTGATCAACATGATATAGGTGGGTGTGACCCCTGCATGCTGATGAAAACATAAATGTGTAAAAATAGTCCAGAAATTAATATTGTGGTTCAGTGAAGAAATGTTTTTATTAGCACTTTCTTTGTGACCTGGCTTATGGAGATAGAATGGTATGGAATTGCTGGATAACACAGGGCATAGATTTAGTTATACAGAACATGTATAGTTGTTATTCCTGATAGCACAGGGATGTACAAAACTCATTGAGAAGGAAGTTACAAGAATCCAACTAACATTTAAGTGTATTCATGACAGAAATTAAAAAATAAATGTTATGTTGTTGTAAACTAAATACAGAACTTCTGCTTCCTCCATATCACATCACTAGAATTCTCTTTTTATTTGCAGACTCAGTCTGATGCTTCATTGTACTGCAACCATCTTATTCCTTGATGATTACAAGTGTTATTTGGTTCCACCTGGAATGGCTGATGTTGATAACTCTATTCACAGTTCACTACATTTTAGGTGTCAAATCAAGCAAGCAGGTGTGTGACACTTCACAGTAATATCTCCTTCAGCACATGACCTGTGATCTGCTAATGTGTCCAGTCAGAAAAGAATGAAGACACCTCTTAGTAAGTAAATAGAATTTTGAATAGATTTGAGATGTGTCATCATGACTTATAGTCTGATCTTAAACTATCACTACAAACATCTTAATGCTCCCAAATAGACCTGTGCTGAGCAACTCAAGAGAAATGCAGATTGCATAAATAGCCCACAGCTTGCAAAATCACATTCATTGCAACACACATTTGAGAGTCATCTACACTCATTTAATCAAGAGCAAGATAAAAAAAAAAGAAGAAAAAAAAGAAGAAAAAAAAAGGTTACTTGAGCCACCAGAAAATAACAGACTGGGAAATGGAATGGAAAACAATTATTAAAATTTTCAACAGAATCTGTGCATTTTAGGTTTTGGGAGATTTCTTAATATTGTTTCTGTCCATTGTTTCTCATTAATCAAGAATGCTAATTCACAAATGAAATTGCCAAGTAAAACAATTTTTTATTATTATTTTCATCATATGTGAAATTGCTAGCATACACACTTATGCCTGTATATATACTATAGTATGATTCCACAAAACCAGTCACTCCCTTGAAAGAGTATATGAGGCAAAACTTTGCTTTTCATAAGGTAAGGAGAAAGCATTTCTGAGATATCATCAGCTATAAGTGTAGGATCTTTGGCATAGTAATTGAATCATGGCACTTGAATCAGGAAACTCACAAGATTCATTTTAATTTGGATTGGTAACTTGAGACAAAGTGAAAAAAAAAATAACATGATCATCTGGATTATGTTCCTTGAGTATGATTTTCAAAAGCAAATGGCTTCAGGAATTACTTTTATTGGGTCTTTTGCATTGGGGGTTTCAGTGTAACTGAAGGTTAGTATCTTATAAAGCTCACATATACAAAGCAGAGTTTCAAGAAATGCAGCTATGTGGTACTTGAAAACACATTGGAGACACTTTGTATGTAATTACTGCATGAGGCATTCTTACAAATATATTCCAGTTGCTCAGTCTAAGGGAAATCTTCCTTAGGAGCAACTGGAATCTTTTAGGGTCTTTTATAAGGCACTCTACTTCTTTTATGTAGCATAATGAGGCTAGTGTGGCCTCCTTGATAGTCAGGCTGGTCAGGAAGTCTGGATGATGTTCTTTATTTTAAATGTTCTCTCAATATGAATCTTATTATTGACTAACAAGTGGATATTAACAATGTATGCAATTTCCTAAAAAGTTACTATATAATTCTGAAATGTGTCATAAGTATTATAGTACACCTGAAAAAAGGTATTAAAAAATCCTTCTGTACCTAGAAAGATGAAAAGGAATCTTTAAATTGATGATTAATTTTCCATTTGTACAGCTGATTTTATCCCTAAAATCTCTCTATAGGAAGATAAGAAATGAAAATTTTGTGCGTGCATTAAATTTTTAAAAACATTACAACCCAGTACACTCTTAAAATATAAATGCAAGTCTGAATAGCGATAGAAAGTACAACCTCAGTTTGCTAGGAAAGGAAGCATCAGCATTGATGGACAGCACTGGGGAACCACAACACACAGTGGAGATGTATTTGGCTGCTTTTAACATTGGATCAAATGTCTTGGGGACAGAAGTTAAAGACAGAAAGACAAATTAGAGCTCATCCCAATGCCAGTGCATGACTGTGGTCTAACAATTAAGCTACTCTATTTGCTTTTCAGTTAAAGCTTATGGTAATATAAAGTTCTTCACCTTATTACCCTCTTTGTCCACGTAAAAAAACAAGTCCTAGAAAGTGTCTCAGGGCATATCTAATTCAAAAGCAGAGGTCTTGTAAAAATCAGAAAAGGAACTTGAAAATTATTGTTGCAAGTTAGAGCTTCTAAATCTTTTCTTTACCTTTTATATTGGGCTAGGAATGATATACATTAGTACAGTATTCCTACATATAACATTAAAAAAATATGCACTGGCCTCTGCTTTCCTCCTACTACAATTGCTTGTCTTTGAATGACAAAATTCTAAAGGAGAAGTAGGCTCAGGGGACAGAGTTCAGGACTGAGATATTTATTCCACTTCACTGTGGAATGTCAGCAGGGATTTTCAGGGAAATGGAGTGGAGAATGAAAGCTGGAACAAGGATTATAGTGGGAAGTAATGGTAGAAAGGGAGCAGAGAAAGGTTAGTGTACTTGCAAGGAAAGAAGAGAAACGTGTACGAAATGATTTGTGAGGAGAGGCAAGAAGAAAAAGAAAAGAGGAGAGCTGGGAAAGAAAACAACTAGGATTGTGATAGAACTTCATAAAGAGAACTGGACAGAGAGAGGATAAGGTATAAAGTAAGGAATCACAGAAAAAACTGTAGAATCTATCTGGTCAAGGAACGGCAGAATCTAAATCTCTAAGCATGACACTGCTACTTCATAAAGCCCTAATTATTACTACTAAGCAAGATGAAGCCTTGAAGATGTTCACTGTGATTGTGCAGGAAGCTTTTTTCACTTTCCCAGAAGGCTTTCAAAGCCAACCAGTCAACAAAGCCTCAGTGAGATCAGAGGGACTGATGAAGACTTACACAGAAGTAGATAAAATGATCTTTGAAAGATTGTTTCCAGTTATTTTTAAACAATTAGCATTTTTAGAAGGTAAAAAGTGTTCACAAAATGAAAATTTTGTGGTCAGAGAGTTGCATGGAGTCCTTTAGAACACTTGACTTTTTTTTTTTAATTAATTAATTAATTTATTTATTTTCCAGTCCTCTTATTTATTTACCCTTAGCTATGGGCTCTCACCGTTTCTGCCTTTTTTCATCTCATAGGCAGGGGACTTTTTCTGCTGCTCAGTTTTTTTTTTTTTTCATTTTTTTTCCTTTTAAATTTTAATTCCTTTGCTTCTAATTATACTCTCTTGCATCAGGCTAAATTATTCCTCTCCTTTCTTTGTGTTTATTGCCTTCAGATGTTTGTAGTTGTTTATTATGTCCTCCTCTCCTCCCTAACCTAATTACTTCACTAAACTATTTGTATTTATCCTTTTAATCTTTTCTAATAAGTAAGTCCATTAATCCCTTTAATCATTTCCATGAGTCTTTGAAAAGCCTTTTTTTCCTGAGCTTTTCATGACTTGCAAAATGCTTTCATAATTTTTTTCATGTTAAATGCTAATTTAAAATTTATATTTGATATCTTAACCATGTAAGTAACTGTCCTTTTAGAATTCTTTTCATCAATTTTTAATAACTCACTTTTTCTCATATAATTTTTCTCTTATTTGTGTATCTCTTTTTACGTCCTTTTATCTTGTGTGCTTAAATATGGATACTTTACTTTTCCTCCAATTTTGTTTTGCAGTTGCTTACAATCTAGGCAACTGCTAGACACATACAGGGGCAGAGACAGAAACACAGACACTCAATCCAGCTATAAATGATTTAGGATTCAGTGACAGAAAACATTTCCAGCTTGTGTATCCTCTGTGGGCACCTACCTACTTTGTGTTCTGTACTTTTTCCATACACATCATCCACTGTTGTCTAGTACTGATTCAATCCTGACATATTTTGCAGTCTCACTTTGTACACATGCATACTTCATCTCACATATGACGCAGGGGGTGTATTTCCTTTTTCTTTGCATTTCAACCATGTGTCAAGAAGTTTTACAGCATCTGCTGACTGATGATATTGACTATAGATCAGTTTGGACAAAATTAAGGGTGAGTTACAAGGATATTTTTGTAAGAGGCTTAATGAATTTTCTGAAATGTAAATTAACTTGCTTTCTAATTTCACTGATTGAGAAAGCTGTAACTAGTTGGGAAGACAATGTATTGCGAAATTTTAAAAAGCCTTTTGACAAATATAAAGCTGTGACTTAATGTGTATTGCTACTAAATACAATTTTTAAATGCAAGTGCAGGTGTGTCAAGAGACATAAGCAGAAGTTTAGGGAGCAGAAAAACTCAGCTAACCAATATTGGTAAACAGACTTCCACTTTTGCCTGCTTCTAAGTGGGTGCAGTTGAATGAGACTTGTCTGGAATAGAAAGCCCTGGGAATTTTGCATTACACAGAGACAAAGAGAGCAGGAAACACAGGTTTCATCCCAGGAGTACATATCCTTGCAAACAGAAGCTGCTGGCTCTGCCAAAACGTGAATTTCCCTGTTTCCTCAAGCCAGACCGTGACTTTTTGTTTGAGCTTATGATGATAGGGGTGCCTTCACTGAATGCTTAGCTAATTTTTGACCAAATAAAAACTTAACACTGTATGTCAGTCACCAGGACTTCCTCTCCCCATTTCATACATACCTGTTGGGGGAGGGGTAAATTTATCAGATATGATAGCTGAAAAATTCTGGATTACTGTTACAATGCATATAGACTCAAGAACATTGAAACCTCTCATATATTGGTTGTATATATTTCTATATTTTTAGATTTTTGGAAGAAAGATCAAATTGCTTTGTTTAATTAAAATAGTCCTAACTAATTTTTAAACAGATATATCAAAGAAAACACTTTGCAGAGTTTAAAATGCTTACTCATGATTCTATTATTCAAGTGGGAATGATTTTTCTCAAATTGCCTTTTTTCTTTTTTTGCAACCAACAGAAATAATGTTATTTTAATCAATTCTACTTTCCTTGCATTGCTATTCTTTCTTCTTTCTTATATGCCAGCCTCACAAAACATATGCCTTATAACAGAGGTATGTTCAAACACTTATTTCAATTATAGATTCAATTTTAGAAACTGTTTCAATTTTAGAAAGAATATATTCTTGGACAGTCTTTTCTAATATCTTTTTCATTATATGCAGTCTTTATTGCATGTTTTTCTTGCTAATGGTGCAGGAATTTTTATTTGTATTTCTTGACAATTATTCTTGGGTCCACTGAATGTATCTCTTTGGTGTTTTACTTATGCCAATCTCTTGCACTGTACTTGTAGCAGTTCAGTTTGCTCAGGAAAAACAGTTCTTTCCATAGCTGGCATACCCTGCCTCTACTGGATGTTTGTGCAGAAATACAATCTCTACATTCCTAAGATTAACTACCATACATATTTGGAGATATAACTGAAATTAGATATTGTTCTATCAGTGTTGAGCTCAATAGTCTTAAAATTCTACATATGCAAGTTCAGGATGAACAGTGAGGTCTACCCAAACACATTTTCAAGCAATGAAGTTGTGGTGGTTTTACCTTGCTGGGCAGCCGAACTCCACCACAACTGCTCTCTCACTTACTGTCCTCATCAGAAGAGGAGGAGAACAAAGTATTCTGGAAAGAAAAACAAACAAACAACAACAACAACAAAACAACTCATGGGTTGAGATAAGAATAATTTAATTAAAGGGAAAAGGAAAAGGAAAAAGAAAAGAAAAAAAAAAAAAGCAAAGGCCACACAGAAGCACAGAGAGAAAAAAAAAAATCTACTTTTCATCAACAAACTATATTTGGCCATGTCCCAGGAAGCAGAGCCTCAATACATGTAGCAGTTTTTTGGGAGGACAGATGTCTTCATAATGAGAACCCCCCCTCTCCTTCCCCTTTGCCACATTTTATTGCTGAGTGTCACATGGAATATCCCTTTGGTCATTTTAGGTTAGCTGCCCTGATGATGTCCCCTCCCCACCTCTTGCCCACACCCAGCCTACTGGCCCTAGAGGATTTGGAGGGAGTCTTGATTCTGTGCCAGCATTGCTCAGCAATAGACAAAACATTGGTGTGAAACCAGTGCTGTTCTAGGTACAAGTGCAGAGCACAGCACTATATGGGCCACTGCTGGGAAAGTTAACTCCATCCCAGCCAGATGCAGTACAGATGTCTACGATCAAACACTGTATATTTTAATTAAAACATATCTCATTGTACTTTTAGCCAGTTAAAAAGTATAATTCTAATCTTAACTTCCCTTTCCTTTCATACGTCTTTGTAATTGTCTTTAAATTGCATAAGAACAAATTTGTACAAATATATCTAAAGCGTAATTAAAACTAACAAATGATTAGGAAAAAGAAAGTAGAATCTGGATTACTTTTGAAGATCATGTTTATATACAAATATACAAATATTACGGCTGCAAGCACCATTTTTTCACTGCAGATGTGGGCCTTGGTGTCAGGGAAGACTGGGTAAGGCCAGACTTCAGGGTGTTTGACTGAGAAACTGAATAACTGTGTCTATTTGTCTGAATTACTTTTATGCAAGCAAAATAATTGGAAGAAAAATGATCCTCAGGGCTAGCTATATTTTATCCATGTGATTCTAGATAGATTACAAGCATTCTACTCTCAGCAGCATATCCTATGACACTGGAGAAACAGTGATCAAAACCTGAAACCAAGTTCTAGGAAAAAAAAAAAAAAAAACAACAAACATTTACAACTGTGGTCAAATAATATTTTTTAGATATTGAGATCATATCAAGTCTTGTAGGTACTGAGTGTTTTCTGTTTGCTTTTACCATACCCCATAGAAAGGCGTATTGCAGGTAATTCGCTTAGCAATTATTGGTACACTGACAGCTGTTTTCATCTGCTTAAGAGAGATACAGAAATATTTTAGCATTGCTGAACTATACATATCATGAACAAGGGAATTAATAGACAGTCACTTAGAATGATTCCAAGAATACTCTAAAGAAATCTGTGACATTAAATTCAATTTCAGAACTCAAATTGAATTTGATTTTGGTTTAATTAGTTTTAGTTTTGTATGTCTCTGCATATCTACTTTCTTAAACTGATCCTTCAAGTGAAATAAAACATACTGAAATACTACCTTTCTTAGTGAAAAATGAACAGTTCTGTTGCTTGGGGGGGGGGGGGGAGGGAATAGAAATATTAGAAAATACTGAAATACGTTTTAAATATAGTAAACGGTAGACACTATAGTATTCAAGTGAGAAATCCATCAGGCACAAGTCTAGGAGGATTTTTTTTTTTTTCCAGTTAAGTGGTAACTGGATGTAGAGAATTTCTGAAGGCTTTACACCAATTTCTCCTTCTTTTTGAATGGACTAGTTGAAAAAAGCAGTTGTTCGTAAAAGGAAAACAGTTCTTATACGATTAGTGGAAAAAAAAAAAAGCTGCAAAATGTTAACAACTTTTTGTATCCTAGATGAGGAGTTGTGTTAGTAATATAACTTTCTTTTACCAGGTAAATGTAGTGCTGGTACAAGCAATTTTATAGAGCCTACATGACATAAGTGAGCTGCATATTGAGATGATATGTAGGAAGGAAGGAGAGGAAGAAACCCATCTATTTTTTAGCACAAGATTTTACTATATATCTTTCTGTACTTCATTAACAGTAGAATGTCTTCAGTCTCAGTCTTATGTCCTGTGAGAGTGCATGTTATATTTGCACAAGAGTACTCCAGTACTGCACTCATTTTGTACAGTATGAATTGTGCAAATGAGGTTGTTTCTTATTGATGCAGAAAGAGTTGATGTCACATCTTCCTCTCTCACACTGATTAGCAGCAGCCAGAGAAAAGCAGGAGGTCCTGTCTGTTATACTGTTCGTGTGGTCAGTTAACAGAAAGAATGATGTTCACTTGATGAACTTCAGCACTAGGCATTTTGTTACACAACCGCAACGGCAATTTCTGGTCACAAGAGTAGCAATTTCAGCAGCAATCACTGAGATGCATCTCAGGATCCAGGATCATGTATGAAGCCTTGAGATGATGTGTGAAGCCTTGTCACAACTGCCAAACAAAGATGAAAGTTTCACGAAAGTACAGCTATGTATGCGTATTGGGTTTACATGGCAAAGTTTTGGTAGCAGGTGAGTTCCCATGTTGGTCACTGTGAGGGCCAGGGGCTTCCGCATGCAGGACAGAGCCAGCTCCATCTGGCTCCAAAATGGACTCACCACTGAACAAAACTTAAGAGCATCAGCAAAGCTGGTGGTTCCTCTATGATAACATATTTAAGAAAGGGTTAAAAAAAAACACTGCACAGCTTCTATGAGAGAGAGGAGTGAGAAAAAAAATATGTGAGAGCCAACTCTGTAGAACCAAGGTCTGTGAAGAAGGAAGGGAGGAGGTGTTCCAGGCTACAGAGCAGATTGCCCTGAAGCCTGTGGAGAAAATCGTAATAAAGCAGGTTGTTCCCCTGAAGCCCATCGGAGAGGCCTCCAACAACGCAAGTGGAAGAGGACTTCAGAGATTATCACCTTCTTTAGCTACTGCAGCTATAGACAGAGGCTACAGATGTATATGGGCATAAGTGAAGGCAAATTTTTCATTTCCCTGAGTTAAAATATAAACAAATTATCTGGATATTCCTTGGAACTTTTACTACAGATCCCTGCTATGAAAAGCTATGATCACCAAAGATCTTCTCTGTTTCTTTGACATAACAGTTCCATGGAAATGGACTTTCCAGAAACAAAGATCATTTCAAAAATGTGAGTGACTGACATTTCATTCCCATCATCTGCTGTGACAAACAGACTCTGTTGATCATTGTGTGTGATGTTCCAGCCTATAATATCAGAGTCAATCTCTGGTATGCATAATCAGATGTGAATGAAGTACTTAAAACTTGCTATTCAGGAACTTTGAATCAAGCTATACATAACTGAATCAAGCTATACATAAAAGAAGTACTTTCTAATGAAATTCCAAATGATGTCTATAGTCATAAGTTGGAGATTCACGTAGATCACAAGTATGTTCCAGAGAAAGGCAAGCTGACATTGCCCATCACATCCTGATGACTGCAGAGGTGGTTCATTTGATTACATAGCTGTCTGCAAGACAGAAAAATTGACATGATGAGATGGCTGCTGATGTAAATGTCAAAATATTCTCACTTCCATCTTTAAAGCTGGAATCATTCCCTGATTGGTCTCTTCAGGTCAGAGATGATTGCCAGTGATCCAGTAAGGCCACAATTCAGTCTGAAGAGATGGACAGAAGCAAAACTGGTTACTGGAGTTTAAGTAGAATCATAAAATATGCTTGAGTTGGACTCACCAGGATCATTGAGTTCAACTCCTGGCTCCACACGGGACCACCCAAAAATCAAACTATATGACTGAGAGCATTGTCCAAATGCTTCTTGAATTCCAGCAATACTGCTGCCATGACCAATTCCCCACCCTCAGCTCAACCATCCTCTCAGTGACAAACCTTTTCCTAACTCCCAGCCTGATCGTCCCCTGTCCCAGCTCCATGCCGTTCCCTCGGGTCCTGTCATTGTCCCCAGAGAGCAGAGCTCAGCGCCTGCCCCTCCACTTCCCTCGTGAGGGAGCTGCAGGCCGCCATGAGGCCTCCCCTCAGTCTGCTCTAGGCTGAACAAACCAAGTGACTTCATCTGCTCCTCATACATCTTGCTCTCTAGACCCTTCACAATCTTTGTAACCTTATTTTGATGCTCTGTAATAGTTTTATGTCTTTCTTATACTGTAACACCCAAAACTGTACACAGTACTCAAGGTGAGGCCACACCACAGCAGAGCAGACAATCACTTTCCTTTCATTCCTGAGCATGAACAGACTGTGATTTCTAGTGGGGAAGTTAATATTACTCTTTCTGACTGAGCAGTCTAGACCTACTACCAATCTTATCTGAAGCATCAGGGATTTGTTCCCATGCAAGTATTTGTTCCCAAGCAAGTATTATTAATAAATCAACACCTCTATGAAGAGACTGAGAAATTAAAGTATTGTTTTCCAAGCCTTTTGTTCTTGAAACTCTTATGAAGAATTTTTGATTGCACTAGATTTTTGTTTAAAATAGCTGGATGATTTATTCTCATCACAAATATCTAATGTGACACTTCATGTGCTTTGCCATCCATTGGCAACTCATATGTCAGCAGATACTGACATATTTAGTAATAGAACTGTCTTCATCTCTGATTAGTTGAAGGACTTCAGAAGAAGTAACTTTACTCAAGCTTATGCCATACAAACCCTAGACAAATAACCAGCTCTATGGGTGGTGATGATAGACAGAGCTGTCACTCTCTGTCCATTACTAGAGTCAGTCCTGATAAACTTCTCATATGATGATGAGACAAACCTGAGTCTCACTTTTGCTGTATCTGAATTGCAATACAAGCAAGAGCAGATTTTTTTAATTCCTCCTTTCACCATATTTTGTATGTGAGTATCTGACTGTGGGTGTGTTTGGTGTTTTATACACACACACACATGCTTAAGCAGGAAGTATCGTATTAGCCAGAAATCCTGAGGCTGGATCTAAATGATGTTCTTCGAAATGTACCAGGGTTACTTTTCATGTCTTGTGAAGGTCCAAACTACTACAGGGTACATTTCAACCTATCATATCAATGAACTAAAAGTCATTCCTCTTAGAGCTTTATTGCTCTGAAAAAGACTTCAGATATGCCATCTCTGGCACTTGCTATTGATAATCTATTACTTCTAAGACAAGATTTTTTTCAAAGATATCAACATAATTTTGTTTAGCCTGGGGTAAATTTTTAGGTCTCCAGTTTGAATGAGGAAGAATAAGTGAGAACGAGGTTGGTTCCAATAAAGCCCCGCTCCTGAAATATCTTGTTTGAGCCTGGCTGAGGCATACAAGTGCAGCAAGCCTCAAGGAGAAATCCTCCTGATGACGCAGAAGGTTAGTGGGAACATGGTGTGGCAGCCTTGAAGTTAAAAAGCAGAAAGAATCCAGGAGCTGCTGGGGAGATTTGTCCTGTTGCACACACTGGATTGAAACCGCGTTTTACAATCTTAATTCTCCATGGACCTATGGCTCATCCTGCAGAGCAGCGAAGACCCATGTAAGTTTGGATGTGTGTTTATGAGTGTGTCTCTGATCAGTACAAGGTCCAGAAATTGATTTCTGACTGTAAGCAACAAGGCCTGCTCGTCATGTACAGGAGCAAAAGGAGTAAACAATCTCTGGGATCTCAAGATTATCATAGTCCGTAATTATCATTATTGGCTCTTCAGGAGGGACAGGCAGCGCAGAGGGGGTGGTGGCGTGGCTCTCTACATTAGAGAATCTTTTGATGTTGTGGAACTCCAGGCTGGGAATGATAAGGTTGAATCCCTGTGGGTTAGGATCCGCGGGAAGGCCGGCAAGGCTAGCTTCCTGGTCGGGGTCTGTTATAGACCGCCGAACCAGGATGAGGAGACGGATGAGGAGTTTTATAGGCAACTGACAGAAGTTGCAAAATCGTCGGTGCTTGTCCTCGTGTGGGACTTCAACTTCCCGGACATATCCTGGAAACACAACACGGCACGGAGAAAGCAGTCTAGGAGGTTTCTGGAGAGCGTGGGAGATAGCTTCCTGACGCAGCTGGTCAGTGAACCTACCAGGGGTGGTGCCCCGCTAGACCTTCTCTTCACAAACAGAGAAGGACTGGTGGGAGATGTGGCGGTCGGAAACTGTCTTGGGCAGAGTGACCACGAAATGGTAGAGTTCTCTATTCTTGGCGAGGCCAGGAAGGGGACCAGTAAAACTGCTGTATTGGACTTCCGGAGGGCTGACTTTGAGCTGCTCAGGACGCTGGTTGGCCGAGTCCCTTGGGAGGCGGTTCTGAAGGGCAGAGGAGTCCAGGAAGGCTGGGCGCTCCTCAAGAAGGAAATCTTGATGGCACAGGAGCGGTCCATCCCCACGTGTCCAAAGACGAGCCAGCGTGGAAGAAGACCAGCCTGGCTCAACAGAGAGTTGCGGCTCCTGCTTAGCAGAAAAAAGAGGGTTTATAATCTTTGGAAAAAAGGGCGGGCCACTGAGGAGGACTACAAGGATGTAGCGAGGCTGTGCAGGGAGAAAATTAGAAAGGCCAAAGCTCATCTGGAGCTCAACCTGGCTACTGCCGTTAAAGACAACAAAAAATCCTTTTACAAATATATCAACGCGAAACGGAGGACTAAGAAGAATCTCCATCCTTTACTGGATGCGAGGGGAAACCTAGTTACTAAGGATGAGGAAAAGGCTGAGGTGCTTAATGCCGCCTTTGCCTCAGTCTTTAGCGGCAATACCGGTTGTTCTCTGGATACCCAGTGCCTTGAGCTGGTGGAAGGGGATGGGGAGCAGGACGTGGCCTTCGCTATCCATGAGGAAATGGTTGGCGACCTGCTACGGAGCTTGGATGTGCGCAAGTCGATGGGGCCGGATGGGATGCACCCGAGGGTACTGAAAGAACTGGCGGAGGAGCTGGCCGAGCCGCTTTCCATCATTTATCGGCAGTCCTGGCTGTCGGGGGAGGTCCCAGTTGACTGGCGGCTAGCCAATGTGACGCCCATCTATAAGAAGGGCCTCAGGGCAGACCCGGGGAACTATAGGCCTGTCAGTTTGACCTCAGTGCCAGGAAAGGTCATGGAGCAGATTATCTTGAGGGTCATCACGCGGCACTTGCAGGGCAACCAGGCCATCAGGCCCAGTCAGCATGGGTTTATGAAAGGCAGGTCCTGCTTGACGAACCTGATCTCCTTCTATGACCAAGTGACGCGCTTGGTGGATGAGGGAAATGCTGTGGATGTGGTTTACCTTGACCTCAGTAAGGCTTTTGACACAGTTCCCCACAACATTCTCCTCAAGAAACTGGCTGCTCGGGGCTTGGACTGGCGTACGCTTCGCTGGGTTAGAAACTGGCTGGATGGCCGGGCCCAGAGAGTTGTGGTGAATGGAGTCAAATCTGGTTGGAGGCCGGTCACTAGTGGTGTCCCCCAGGGCTCTGTACTGGGGCCGGTCCTCTTTAATATCTTTATTGATGATCTGGATGAGGGCGTCCAGTGCACCCTCAGTAAGTTTGCAGATGACACCAAGCTAAGTGCGTGTGTTGATCTGCTCGAGGGCAGGAAGGCTCTGCAGGAGGATCTGGATAGGCTGGAGCGATGGGCTGAGGTCAACTGTATGAAGTTCAACAAGGCCAAGTGCCGGGTCCTGCACCTGGGGCGCAACAACCCCAAGCAGAGCTACAGGCTGGGAGATGAGTGGCTGGAAAGCTGCCTGGCCGAGAGGGACCTGGGAGTATTGGTTGATAGTCGGCTGAATATGAGCCAGCAGTGTGCCCAGGTGGCCAAGAAGGCCAACAGCATCCTGGCCTGCATAAGAAGCAGTGTGGCCAGCAGGTCTAGGGAAGTGATTGTGCCCCTGTACTCGGCTCTGGTGAGGCCGCACCTCGAGTACTGTGTTCAGTTTTGGGCCCCTCGCTACAGGAAGGACATGGACGTGCTCGAGCGAGTCCAGAGAAGGGCGACCAAGCTGGTGAGGGGTCTGGAGAACAAGTCTTACGAGGAGCGGCTGAGGAAGCTGGGCTTGTTCAGCCTGGAGAAGAGGAGGCTCAGGGGCGACCTTATCGCTCTCTACAGTTACCTTAAGGGAGGCTGTGAAGAGGTGGGGGTTGGTCTGTTCTCCTACGTGCCTGGTGACAGGACGAGGGGGAATGGGTGAAAGTTGCGACAGGGGAGTTTTAGTTTGGATGTTAGGAAGTACTTCTTTACCGAAAGGGTTATTAAGCATTGGAACGGGCTGCCCAGGGAGGTGGTGGAGTCACCATCCCTGGAGGTCTTTAAAAGACGTTTAGATGTAGAGCTTAGCGATATGGTTTAGTGGAGTACTTAGTGTTAGGTCGGAGGTTGGACTCGATGATCTTGAGGTCTCTTCCAACCTAGAAATCTGTGATACTGTGATACTGTGATAGTATCTGTTTAAATTAAGTTAGACTCTTTTTCTAAACCCAACTGTACAAAACACCCCAAATATTCCATGTCTCATAGAGCTGCTCAGGCTTTGATGTTCTTTTACTAAGAACTGGAGAAAAAGACTAAGATTAAATTAACGTTTCATTTAGGTCTGAAGTAGTAGTTTGCAGAATTTTCCGACTTGTATTATGTCTGTCTGAGATTTCTTGCGATGTCAATAATTTATTGAATCCATGAAAGATTTAGTGATGTCACCAAAACACATGAAACACAATTAAACTTTGACACTAATCACTTTGATCAAGTAAGGTCAGAGACAACACTTGCATCTATTAATATTTTATGAAGTGAACTTTTTGCCTTGATTTCTGAATGAGGGAGAAACTCAAAGGACATGTCAACAGTGTCAGATGAAATTTTAAAAATATAATGCACGAGTGAATCACTTGATGACATGAGTCAGGCCATTCAGGTTTGAGTTGACAATTGTGCTAGCAACATTTTTTCTCTAGATAGTGTCAATGCTTTATTTCAAAAATCATTTGAATGACATTTTTCAGTCCGTCTGTCTTTGCTTTGCACTGCTATTGATTTATTAACTCTAGCAATAACAAATATATATTTATTTTTAAGAAAATAAATTTCAAAGGAAATAAATATATAAAAATAAATATTTATCTATAAAAATTATATTACTAAATAGATATATTTTTAACCAAAATAAAGTAAACTTCTAAAGCATTCTCTTGAAGTATGGAATAGATATTGAAGAATTAATGTTTCTTCTTTCTCACTGTAGGATTCTTCTTAAATTACGTTAAAAATAAATAAATAAGTGTCCCACTGTTAATTATGAGCAGCCCAAATGTAGTAAGATAAGAAATGAGAGTATTAATAACTTCAAAGTTTTTGTTTACTCCAACAGCCAGTTTTGTGCAGCAGAATCAAGAAATGTGTTCAAAATTTCAAGTCACACCAGTACATTGTCATCCCACTTGCGAGAGCTCACTCCCAAACTGCTGCCTCTATCCTTTGAGGCATGCTCCAGCCTGACAGCATAAGTAAACCACATCGAGTGTGGGTGGATGGGTGGGTGAGTGCTCCTTTATTTTTTGCGTTGTTGTCTTGCCACAACAGACAATGTTTTCAACTGTATTCCTGAGTTTTATTTAACCTCTTTGAGAACACAGCAGCATGCAGGAGGCTCAATTTAGTGCACTGTAAATCACAACCCATCATGGTAATCTCAAACATATACAGTGGGGGATCGCTTGAGGAAACACCCTGTGAAGTCAGCACCATTTTAGCTATAAAAATGAAAACAAAATATAGTTTAAGCAAAATGTTTATTACAGCTTTCCCCCTCGTACAGTGTAAGATAACAAAAACTTACTTCCAATTATGATGAAATTCTCTAGCACTTACTGAGAAACTTCTTTGTGGTAGTTTTTTCAGTTTTATATATTTTGCAGCTTTTCACCATCCCTCTGTACTTCTATCGTACATTGACACAGCATAATTTTTCACATGCATGCCTCCTAAGTAATCTCCGACCTCTTATTTATGGTTTCTCTGTTTAAGTATTGATATTGTCCATTCTCAGGAGTCTTTGAAAGAAAAGACTGTTGGGAATTAGCTGGAATTCAAAACACTATTTTTACTCTTTCTAAGACAGCTGGGTTTTGCACAGTTAATTGATCATCGTCTATTCAAACAGTAATAATATAACCCAATATTTAAAGTTATGTGTCACCTCTACCACTTTGTATGAAAAACAGTTTAGTGAATCATCAGCAAATGTTTATAAATTGGAAAACATGATAAAATTATATGGGGATAGCTACTGGCAGTTCACAGTGTATAGAGAACAAACTTTCTTCTTCTTCAGTTGCAAACATGCTGAGGACAAATATTAACAGCAAACAAACAAAACTGGTCATTCTGTGAAGTTAGCATCTGCTCCTGGTCAGTTGTCAAAGGGAATTTGGAGAGATACAGTTGAAATTCCAAATGTTGTTTGCATCTTCTCCCAAACGAATGTTCATTAATCCACACAGAATAAGTGCCATACTTAGGCATCATACTTGTCCAGTTCTAAATCCAATCTTCAATTAACTATTATTATGTTTGTCACAACAGGAGTATACAGAGCAAGGAGATCTGAGGTCCAATCTAACTAGTAGTCTACTCTCATTCCTAACTGAAAAGTTACCATTATGCTGCAGTCTCTTAAACTTCAGCATAAATCTTAGTGACTGCACATGAAACGCTCCACAGTTTGTAAAGGAAAACGTTCCTATTCATTATAAGGCACTGTGCATATTTTCTACATGGGGAATTATATGCCATCTCTTTCAAGGACTTCAAAGGAACTAAGTGAAGCATAATAGTTTTTTTGTATAAATAGTATGTAACAAAGCCTTGCTAATGCCAATCACTGAATTATTCTTAAGGATTATTTCCTTTGACACCGTCATCCAAGAAAGGATGTGATCTGTCACTTTTATTAGTAGGAGAAAGTTAAAGCATAAAGTTTATATTTCATGTCTTTCTCCTTTTAGACGAATATCAAAAATTCTGATCACAGCATGGTAAATACTTGAGTTCAAGGATCTTGGGTTCAAGGTAATATTTCAGAATGAAATTTGCTTGTGGGGTGTTCTTAAAGCGTAAAGTACACTGAAAATAGTGATTAACATATGTCCCACCTCCAGAATAGTCTCCTTAAGGAGATCCTGAACACTCTTAAGAGAATGAAGTTGGCAGTTTTCATATTCCCATTTATTCATTTTAAAGTCAATGATTACAGAAATGTAATAAATGAAATCCCCTATGGGACTTCAATATTCAACCCTAGGGAACACAAGGTATGCAACAAATCTGGTGTTGATTATTAGGTGATACAAAACCGAAAACTTTACCAAAGAGCCTTCTGTACAGGTTATTTAAGATTACCCATAAAGAAGGCCAAGTCTTAGCTCTGTCACATAATGACAGTTGGACAGTTACTGTTTCTCAAAAATCTTAATGATTAATCTTTGTCCTGAACTTATACCCTCTAGTTGGCCTCGTCATCCTCATGATAAAAAATGAGAGAGATTTTGTTGAAGCTAGATGACTAAGCATGCACTTGTTGCAGTCAAAAAATAAAACAGATGCTTTACTAGTGTTAATATCAACAAAGCAAAGTTAAATGCACTGTAGGCAATATCCCAGTGTTAATATACCTCCTTAGAAGTGAATAAAATTCTTTGTTTTCAAAGACTCAGGGGATTTTGTACAGAAAGTAGGAGTTTAAAAATCTAAGTGTGCAGAGTGGGCAAGTCCAAAAATTGCAGAAAATGTTTTCAGGGGACAATTCTCATTCCAGTGGCTCCATCAATTTATCTATGTGCTTTCCCCCCAGAGTTACTGCCTAATGAGGAGGAAGGCATGAGCATTACTGTCAGCCATGGAGACAGCCATGTATTGAGGAAACCTTGAACCCACATGCATCAGAACTGGATCCAGATCAAAAGAGAGTTCAGTTTCTTCGTCCCAGTGGGGCTTGGATTTGAGTTAACATACCTTCCCATTTACCTGTCAGATGGATTGGGCTATGCATAGCGATGCACTCTTGGTACCTGTGGAAATATGATGTCCCGTGAAATGGTTGAAAGCTGAGTGTGTGCTCTGAGTGATGGCTCTACATTCTGTATATATGCATAACAGGGATAAAATAGATATATAAAAGGAAAATTATATGCCTAGGTTCTAGCTCTGTTGATTTTTATTCAATCATTTGTATAAACTCTACATCTGGCAAAGTCTTATTAATGCTTTGTTCTCACTTCTGGAAAACTTTTTATCTTCAGAGTTCCTTTCAAATTTTGAGGCTGATGACAGTCCTTATTTTATGGACTTTGATATTTCATGATGCACCCATAAAATGGAAAATCATTACTATCTATTGTCTGGCCCGATTAACATTCTGAGGGAGGAATTAAGAATAACTAAATAAACATCTATATTACATGCAAAAATGTCAGTTTCTCAAGTGAAGAAAGGTTGGCATGTGCAGAAGTTAAATTTGCCCATCAAGAAGGCAGATATCCATTTTACAGTTGGGGACAACGAAAATAGTAATGAATTAAGCAAAACTTTAGAAAACTTTTATGGTGAGGGCTAAACTGAAATACAAGACTTCCTGGATTTTATTGTTTCAATATAAATAGGTGATGTCTTTTTATCAAACTATGTTAAAGCTGAAAACAAAATTGCTCACTGTGAGATAAACACCAGATATCAGTCAGAAACCACAGATCAACATAGATATTTATCTATTGATTTTCCATGGCATTAAAGAAATATTTATTGGTCTTAAGGAATGTTTTCCCCTATTACTCATTTTTCAAGGATGATCCCCTACAGTGTGAGGCTCACACTGGAAAGGAGTATGAAATATTTTCAGCAAGTATTTACTCACTTAGCATGTTTGATTACAGAAAGTGTAAAATAATCAAAACATTGAAAATAAAAAATATAAGCTTTTTGAAAATAGAGCAACTTTTTTTCTTTTGAGGGAAGCTTTTGCATTCAGAATGAACTTTAATTTCATTTGAAGCTATTACAAAAGCTTGTAACTCATGACAAATATTCCCTTTATATTCATTTTTGTTAATAAATAATTAATTTTATTATTATAGATAAAAAAAAATTGAAAAACTTTAAACCAGGATTTCATCTGAATGAGGACAGTTTTCCCCAGAACTGCTAATATGCCATAATTTACTTAACTTCAATCACTATTATATGTAACAAAATAACATTGCTGATCTAAATTCCTCACTTATCTGCTACAGCATGGACACACTGAGCTTTCTAGTGTGGCCAGTATTTCTGTCAAATTTAAGTATCAATTAAATATCATACTCTTTTCCAGTTTCTGGAAAAAAAAAAAATCACCTTTTATATACTTTGGTGAAAACCACAACGTTCCACATCATTATCTAAACCCACACATCATTTTCAAAGCTGCTACCTTCAGACTCCAAACTATGTATGATGATCAGGGGACACAATTTATGGTACTCAGAGAAAATATTTGTGTTCTTTCACACATTTGTGTGCTTTCTTTTCCATATGAATTAGTTTTTCTATTCGTCAGTTCACTGTATTTTTAAGTTTGCTCCTTCAATTACAGAAAAATCTCAAGACTGAATGATCTGAAAGAATACAACAAATGTACATTGCACTGAAAGACAGGTAAGAAAACAAACAAACAACAACAACAACAAAAGCATGTCAAGCATTGCCAAGATTGTTTCAAATATTTTTGCTGCTCTGGGAAAGAGAAAAATGGATTCCATTCATAGCTCACTGTCATAAATATTCATTATGCTTCCTTTCCTATGTGGAAATGCATCAATTAATCAGTTAACTATTTATAGAAATACTTCTTTTTCCCCTCACATCCCATTCAATTTTTTCCATACTTGAATTCATTTTCATGCTATGTTTGAAATACTTTTTGTCTCTACGTTAAATAGAAATATGAATTTTCATGAATAAACAAACATAACATATATGATCATGGTTACAATCTGTGTAAGAAGGAGAAAAGAGGGGAGGAGAAAAAGAGAACTGTGAGTTAAAACTATATTGCCATGAGTAAAATATGCTTAGCTGTCATATCTGAACAGTATGAGGGTCTACGTGAGTTATGCAAATACTCTGCCTCCTTTTGCAGAATCCAGGAGATGGTTAAACAGATAGAGGTATTGCACTTAAAAAAAAAAAAAAAAGTAATAACATATTTGTCAGTCAAATATTCCTGTTTATAGCTTCACCTACAAGTGATCAATTAATAGTGTTAATATTTTGGGTCATTACACTGTAGGTGTAATATGCATGTAGGTTCTATAAAAATAACTTCATATGAGTTTTGTTCTGTCATTTTAAAAATGAAGCACTCATTGATATGAAAAAGCCAACAGGACAGATTTCTTTGATATTTTACATCTTATTTATCCAGTCTTGTCTGTGATGGCAAAAAGTTCCAAAATTTGTAGAGCATTTTTTCTGACATTTATAAATGAGAATCGATCCTAAATTAAGAGTGAGGGACTGGGACTTCTACAGGGTGATTGAAGTAGAAATATGTACAGATGTATATGTTGAAATTGCTGTTATAACTAATAAGCATACCATTTTCTTCAACAGAAAATGCTAGTATGCCAACTATGCCAATTATCATGAAAGTGAATTGTAGTAGCTTACTTTTTAAGAGGTACTGATAAATTTAAAATATAGTATTTTTGTTTTGTTTCTATATACATATATTTATAAAATCAGTGCCAGTCAAACTATAAATGTGTGTATGGTTGTATATGTTTTGTGTACATGTGCATTGTCTACATGTATACATTTTGAAACAAACATATTTCTGTGATGGGACCTTGAAAAGTTAAAAGCCTATATTTATTTGATGTGAGCAAGCTCAAAGACACTAAAGCTTCTCCAATGAAAAAAGCTAGGCTTTTAAAACACTAAAACACGCAACTAGGGCTATATAATTCTTTAAAATAGGAAAACACTGACCTGTTGAGAAAAAATCAAATGAAGACATGGAAATAAATGTTCCCAGTACCTGCTGTGTCTATTCTGTGTGATTCCTTCCCTCCAGTCTCTTTTTCCAGTCCAACACTTTCCAGTTCCTGTTGGGGTTGTGGGTCATTCTGGAGAAAGATCCTTACTTCATCAGGCTGACATTGAATCTGCTCCCCTCCATGCAGATATGTTTATGGTTCCTGTCTTTGATCCTGCCTAGCACATCTTGATTTTTGTTTGGAAGGTTTTCAAATCTAAGCAGGTCTGTCTATCCTTTCTCTAGTGTCTTGGACTGAGGACAAGGCCAATATGAAGGTTTACATTTTGCTGCTCAGCTTCACATTTTTTCTTAATGTAATATGCCATGTAAGGTATACAGGCAACAAACTATGAATAAAAAAAATAAATAAATCAAACAGTTTGCCCATTCATCACAACACTACTGTTCTAGTTATCTACCTGTCTATCTGTACACATGCACTATGGTCTAAGATTTCAAATGTATATAGCATCTCCTTCAGTGGAAAATAACACAAAAAGAAGTCAAGCAAAAATTTTGCATCTCTCTACTTGTAACTACGAATAAATATTATTTATATATACACACATTTATATTAATATGGGTGTCTAGATGTCTAATGTCTGCCATATAGTACTTTATTATTTAATGTACAGTATAAATAAATGTATAATGCATTAGAAAAAAATACTTTAAGAGTTGTTATGGATTAATTTTACTGTCCCTGCTTACAAAAGTTGAAAGATGTGCTTTCTTTTCAGAGAGAACCTTAGTAACCAAGGAAGATTTCTCCAAGTGAGAAACGGTAAGAATTCCTTCAATATCCTCCTGAACTAGGTCATGGGAAGCACCGTAGGATCCTGTCTGAATGAGGAGCAGGCAGGTAGTACTGAACTTCTGCCTGCATGTTTACTCTTGCTGTCTCCTTCTTGATTATCTTCTCCTCTGTTTCAATATGATTGAGATTACAGGAAATATTTTCTCTATCTATTCACTCTTGTAACTAAACATTCCTGGTTGGCTGACCAAGGGAGTTTAGACTTTGAAAGGGTCAAATCTGTTAAAGTCACAGACAACTATTAAGTGATTAAGTGGAAGACTGTAATTTCTATGAAAACTAACATTTTCAGGATCTGGTCCTTTCTTTCTTAAATTTTCCTCTAACTTCAGGAATTCTTCTGGCTTCAAAAACAAAAGCAAACAAACAAACAAAAAAACACCATTGCCACCAACAAAATCAGTGGTTTTACAAACTATGTTGTGTATGATGTGTGATATATGGGCCCATTGGGACAGAAAGAATAATATGACTCTTACTCTAAAGTAATCCTACAATTTTACGGATGTGACTGTCACAAAAATTTCAGAAATCAGGTTGTCTGTATTCCTTTTGTCTTGTTTTAAAGGATGAGACTTATCTTAGGGGATATGTGGTATTCTTTCAATATTCTAGCTTTAACTCATATGTAAAAAGTGAGTGTGGAAAAGAACAAGATCTGAGCAAAATAATTTAGGGTCATATAAAGACCTATTAATCAACTGAGACATTCAATTAAGAATTCTGTGGATAAAAGGTCACAAAAGAATGAAATAATTCAATGTATTTATTCCTTTAAGCGAGGTATTATACCAATTTCTGTGGGCCAGAAAGGAATTCAGTATAGATTTATTGGTACCTGTGGATAACTGTGATATTCCTTTCAATGAAGAAAAAATTTATAGTTATTATTATTAATTTCAATTGAATCCATAAAAAAACACTGCTCATTCTGGGTAAGGTTTTCTATTTTCCTTTGTGCATATGAAGAAGGGTTCCATGATGTTTAATGGAAACAGGTCTATTCAATAGAACCCTTAATTAGCATCTGTATCTCACATAAAAGTTTGTGCACTTAATTATATAAAGCGTTGAACAGGATACCTTTTGCACCCTTAAAAATATGAATCCGTAAATCTCTTAAGTTGATTTTAGTATTTACTATTCTCCTTATTAATGCATAGATTTAAAATTAGGGGGAAAAGATAATTAATTCATGTTTATTCTTATTTAACATTTATGATGAGTGACAGAGGTATGTGCATGTATCAATTTATGCATCATAGTTTGATAAATACTTGAACAGATAAATCTTTTTTAATAAATTGATACGACAACCTATATCAGTGTTTATAAAAGTTACAAACCTATTTGGTTTAAGTCTGTACACTGTTGAAGTATTATTATTTTCTTAACTCCCTGGTTTCAAAAAATGTTGTAAGATTAGGATTTTTCATGGACTTCTATTTTCTCTTTTAACTGTAACTTCCCATGGAAATCAATGATACCATTTAATGAGATAAAGAGCTCCTAGCTGGATGTTTTCTGGACATTTGCAGAAGATTACACATTTGTTATTGCATTTCAGTAGAATGCCTATGAGGCATAATTTTTTTATTTTTTTCCCCATGATTCCCCACCATATCTCAGTAGCACTGTGTGCAGAATAGGTGAGAAGTTATGCTCCAAAGTATGGGGGTTATATGCAACTGGTTATAAAGTAAATGATATTTATTCTTTTTACAGTAAGGTTTATTTACATTTCACTTATATTTTCATTTAGTTTCTTATTCCCTTACTGCACACTTTTTCCAGTTATTTGTAAGCACCATGGATTTTTCAATTACCTCCATATTACCTTTTTGGGTAGCATTGTTTTAAATGTGTATTTTAACAGCACAATTTGCGTTGACAGAATGATTTGTAGAGCTGCAGCAAACCATTCACCAGAGATTTGAGATCTTGTGCACATACTCCCTAATCTAGCAAGCTTTAATTCACAAGCTTACTACTGTTCCTCCATTAAGATAGTGATAAAATGAAAAAAAAAAAGAAAAAAAAAAAAAAGGAAATTGTTGTGCAGAGTTTCTAAGCTGCTAAAAGAAAAAATCCTACAGTACTGTGACATTTACAATGAGGTCATTGTATCAGAGTCATCATTTTCTTTTAATTGAGAGCAGGTAGAGGAGAGTATGGGGAATATTTAAATGCAAGTTAGGATGACGGAAAAAGGAGGGAGTGAGCAGTGCCCTCAGCAGCCTTACAAGATTACTAAATAGCTTTTTCACTCTCTATTCTTTTAGTTCTTGTACTCCTTTCACGATGATGCATTTTAATTTAGAGGTAGGAAAACAAATGTCACGCTATCTTCATCAGGGATTTGCTGGTTAAGGCACATTCCAAGAACTTAGTGCTCTGGGTTTGAACATACCTCAATAAAAACAAACTTTGCAATCCAGCTTTCTCATTACTTAAATCACAAAAATAGTTGTACTTAAAAGACCGCTCCTCTCTTCTATTACTGGGTAGAAAGTTGAAATGTCAATTTTAATTCATGGTGGGAATCAGGCTTAAGATAGTTTACATATGTTTCAGGGGAAGGACATTGACAACAAAATTAAAGCTCAGTGAGCATTTTTCAGGTAGGTAGATGAGCAAATTGCTTATATTTCATGTTTCTTATTCAGAAGTGAAAACCAGAGTATAAGGAACAGTAATTGTACCAGTGTGTGTGTATGTGAAAGCAAGTGAAAATAGAAACAAACAAAAAACCAAACAAATAATAATAATAAAAAAACACTGCATGTTTACATGAAAATAAGAATATGCCACTGAAGTCTGAATTCATTTGGGACACAAACATACAGGCCATTATACTTCAGGCTGAGGCTAGAATTGAATCATAGGTTGGGCAGAAGCAGGTTCTGTTCTTGATATTGTAGTGGGTTTACATTGCATGGTTTTGGTGGTGTGGCCTGCAGGGCTGGTTTCAGTAAGAAGAATCCAGAAGCTGACCCATGTCAGATAAGGGCCAGTTTCAGCTGGGGACCTGCCACTGCTCAGAGCCAGGCCAATAAGTGATGTTGTTTGTGCCTCTGTGAGAGCAGATTTAAGAAAGGCAAAAAACCTGCTGAACAACAACATCTGGGAGAGAGAAGTGAGCAACAGCCCTGCAGATGCCAAGGTCAGTGCAGAAGGAGGGCAGAAGGTGCTCCAGGCACGCAGCACAAGTTCCCCTGTGGCCTGTGGAGAGGCCCCTGATGGAGCAGGCTGTCCCCCTGCAGCTTATGGGTCCCACACGGAGCAGATCTCCACACAGCAGCCCTTGGAGGAGCCCCCCGGTGAGCAGGTGGATGTGGCCTGGAGGAGGCTGCAGTCCATGGAGAACCCCTGCAGGAGCAGGCCTGGGCCGGAGCTGCAGCCCGTGGAGAGGAGCCCACACAGGAGCAGGGGGCCTGAGGGGAGCTGCCGCCCTTGGGGACCCACGTTGGAGCAGTTTGCTCCTGATGGATGGACCCCCATGGTACGCATCCATGTTGGAGCAGTTCTTGAAGAGCTGCTGCCTGTGGGCACCCCCACAGTATCAGTTTGGGAAGGATGACATTCTGTGGGAGGGACCCCACACTGGAGCAGAGGCAGAGAGTGACCATGAAGGAGTGGCAGAGACAAAGCGTCAGGAACTGACCACAGCTCCCATTCCTCATTCTCCTGGGCCACTCAAGGGGGGAGAAGGTGAAAGAGGGTGGATGGGGGGAAGGTGTTTTTAGTTTCTTTCCTTTGTTTCTCACTTCTTTAGCTTGTTAGTAATTGGCAATAAATTTTATTAATCTCCCTATGCTGAGTCTGTTTTGCCTGTCACGATAATTGTTGCTTGATCTCCCTGTCCTTATCTCAACCCTTGAGCCCTCTTCATCATATTTTCTCCCTCTTTCCCTTTGAGGAGGGGGAGTGAGAGAGCAGCTGTAGTGGAGTTCGGCTGCCCACCAAAGTAAAACCACCACAGATATTTATTGTAAATGGCAATGGCTGGTGGCATCCATTATATTATTTGTTACAGAATTACATAAGAATTTATTAAGTGTTTATGTAAGTGGAAATTTTTCAATATAAATAATATTGTGAAAAAAATCTCAAATAATTTTCTTCAGACAGGATCTTCTGTGAAGCTATTTTATTCACGATTGCAATGGCGGGCATCCTGTCAATCAGGAGCACATTTTAGTAAACAAATCATAACCTTTTATGCCCTATTACCCGACGCCTGATCACCTCCCCTGTTTCCTCATTGGCTGAGTACTACAGGTTCACAAGCTACTCGACGCTCCTCTATACCATATATGTACAATTTCTCTTTTTTTTCAACCCTTTAATTTCTCCTTTCTTATGTTTTGAGAACTTGTGACCTTTGTTTTACTGTTCTCACACCGCTCATCCTGTTTTTCTCAAGCTTCTACCTTATTTTGGAAAAGTGATGCCTTCTACTGTCCACTTATCTACTTAGCGTTTCTCCTTATTATGACTACACAACTACCTTGGAATACAGAAAAGTAATTCTCTACTGCAAAAACACAACTTTGTTTCCCACAATATCATTACCTTTCCAAAATAAAACTAACTGATGATTAATACTTATTCGGTGGAGCAGATACATAATCCTCCAAATGGTTTAGACAGGGAAGCATAATGCATAAGGTACATTCGTGTTTGTCAGCTTCTCCCTTCCTAAAAGAGTTGTTTTGCAGACATACTCACCCTTTTTTTGGTTGGTCCTATTTTTCTCCTTGTAACAGCTTTCAGTGTCTTGAATAAATCACAACAATGTATTTCCTGACATCTGAAAATTTTTCTGGGCACCTTCAGATTCTTTGTCTGTTCCTCGTTCATGAAAAATAAATATTCCAGGAGACGTGGATGATCAGAATCACTGAATACCCCCTATTCTTACTAGTAATTAATGTTCACCCTTCCCAGACCTCTGAAACCATGTCTTAAAAATATTGGAAAAAGACATTTTTTAAGAGTTTTGAAATAAAATACTCCTTTTCATTTCTCAGAACACAATCCTATTTGTACTTCCTTGTCATATGTTTGCATGCATTCTTAATTGCACATTTTACTTCTCAAAGATATCTAAAGAACTTTCTTCCCTTCTCATATTCAAATGAATGGTGAGAACAGTCACAGATTCACAGAACTGTAGGAGTTGGAAGGGACCTCAAGAGATCATCGGGTCCAACCCCCTTGCAAAAGCAGGTTCTCTAGAGCAGGTTGCACAAGTAGGCATCCAGACAGACCTTGAGTATCTCCAGAGGAGACTCCACGACCTCCCTGGGCAGCCTCTTCCAGTGCTCCGTCACCCTTACTGTGAAGAAATTCTTTTGTATGCTGGTGCGGAACTTCTTGTGATCCATTTTTTGGCCATTGCCGCTTGTTCTGTCCCCACAAACCACTGAAAACAGGTTGGCCAAATCCCTCTGTCTCCCACACTTTAGATATATGTAAACATTAATAAGATCCCCTCTCAGTCTTCTCTTCTCAAGGCTGAACAGACACAGGTCTAAATACATACGAATTACTATTACTGCTACTACTTCTACTGCTAAAAAGCCTGCAGAGCCTTTAGCTGACAGTCTTTTAATAAACTTCTTAGGGATAAACTACATTAACATGACTTTTTGGATAAAAATACTAAGTTTCTTTTTATTACAGTTTGTCTTATTAGATTCAACAACTCTCCAATGTGCCATGTGGAGATTGAATATAATAAAAATAGGAATAAAAGTAATAATAATAAAAATAAAAATCCAGTAGAAAATCCATACCAACTCCATTATCTATACAGAGTTTGGGTATGATTTTGAGACACACTGAGAGACTCAAAAATCAAATAATTTATTTTTACAGATTCACCAAGTTATCAGATAATTTCTGTAATGTAGTACATGCGAAAGAACTTCTTCATGGTGAGGGTGACAGAGCACTGGAACAGGCTGCCCAGGGAGGTCATGGAGTCTCCTTCTCTGGAGATATTCAAGGCCCGTCTGGATGCCTACCTGGGCAACCTGCTCTAGGCTACCTGCTTTGGCAGGGGAGTTGGACCCGATGATCTCTTGAGGTCCCTTCCAACCCCTACAATTCCATGATTCTGTGATTCTGTGATTTCATGCACATACATTTGCATCATTTATGCTGACTTTTCATGTTACTTAGGTATTTGCTGAGAGTTTTTAGATGTAAGCTACAAATAAATACCATCTGAGAGGCAGAAGTCTCTAGACTAGGAGTCTAGAACTGATTTCTTTCATAAACACTTGAAATTGTTCTTTCTTCAATGTCAAAAACCTCTATTTTGTTAATTAATTTCCAGGAGGTATTTTTTATGAAAATTCAATGCTTCTATTTCCCTAAGAAAATCTACTTGTTTTTTTAAATGGTTAAAATCGCTTATACTTTAGTAGAGAAATAGTAAATGTAATTGCAGGTTTTAATTCATTGATATTTGACTAGCAAAATACTTAGCATACCAGAGTCCTTTGATGGTTCAATCAGTTCTTATGTAAGATACCAACAGAATATTAAAATATTAATAGAAAATAATTTAAAATAATATAAATATTTAAATTAATTGATTTGGCAAAAATTTAATAACTTCTTAATAAACAGAAGATGATTAAAGTGAATTTCAAATACAATGGCAATAAATAGAGACTTTTTTTGCAACATCTAAATTTGAATACTTCAAAATGAATATTTCAACATTTTTAACAGTTTTTTTTTTTTGAAATAGATTTCCAACCCTGTACAGGTGTCAAAAAATCTAAGTCCAAACCTTGACTTCGTTGGCATAAATGTCTTTCGTGTTTACTGAATCTGAATTTGAAAATGATTCCAGAAAAAAATAATACATATTTAAAATGGAGAAACGGATTTTTTTTTAATTTTTTTTTTTCTGTCAGGAAGGGTCCTGTCAAGTGTTGAATAATTAGTTTTTCTGTGAAGCAGAGAGGATAAGCTATGATTTTTGATTGTTCTGTCACATAACAAGTAGCCTGCATGAAAAGATTTGTGCCATTCCTATTCATTCAGGAATTGTCTGGCCATCTGGCTCAGGGGACTGCTGGTAAAAGGAGCCATCATTTTGCTATTTATGATACTGTTTGCCCAGAGCACATGTACATTCTGTTAAAAAAGCCTGTCTTTGGACAGACAGCCTGTAGCCTGGTCTCTAAACCTGGAAAGGTGAAATCTGGTTTTGTCATTTTAATAACAGAATGGATCTCTCAGGACAGCAGTGCCCCCAGGTGTGGCTAACTGGCGGGCACTACCCAGATGAAGGACTGAAGCCTCTGCGCAAACTGACCAGATTAATTTCATAGGAGCTGAATAACAAAGGTAACATTTTATTTTTGGAGGACATTTTTGGTGAAACCCCAAAAGGGTGATGGAAACCACTGTGATAACTGCAGATTGGCCTGGGGCTTCTCAACTAGCTTTTGGCTTGTCATTTGAATGGGTTATGCAGGGGGATGGTGGAGTCACATTCCCTTGGCATGTTTAAGGAAAGGTTAGATATAGTACTCAGGGACATGGCTTATGGGATAATATAGGTAGTTGGACCAGATGATCTTAGAGGTCTTTTCCAGCCTTAATGATTCTATGAACTACAAGGCTATTGGTGGCTTGTGCTGACCAACTGACACAGAATAGAGTAGATAGTTAAAAAGAGCTAATAAATACTTAAGAGGAGGGGGACAACATTCAGGAATGTCTGTGGGAGCTAGAGCCTGAGAATGTATAGAGGCAGACTTGACACCTTGAAAGAGCAGTATCCTGCTCCCCTGAGCTAAGTTGTGCTGGGCTAAACTGTCCTGGAGTGGCTGAGGTTCAGATTTGCCAGTGTGTTTGTGCATTAAGGACCAAGAATTGCAATTCTCCTGCTACTGCTATTCCTCATCCTGCCTAGTCAATAAATATGAGATGTGTTTTTTTTTTTGTTTTGTTTTGTTTTGTTTTGTTCTGTTTTTCTGGTATCAGTAATCTGACTGATATAGCAATCCTTCCTTGAGTTCCAATCACAACTATGTCCACTAATTTTCAACATCCACAAACTGAGTTAAAGTTCTTTATGGAAACAAAGCAGAAGGAACTTTTAAACTCTGTACTTAACAGGTTTTATTTTTTTCATAGCTATGCTCAAATGCAGGTATGTAGGAGAAAAACACCACCCATAGTGTTCTAAAAATAAATATATCTGTTGATAAATAAACCAGTAGACACATGAGTTGAAAAATGATATTATTTAAGTTTTTTAGAAGGAAATATCTTTTGGTGACTAGCACAGCTGGAAAGAGTAGACAATTCTTTTGATTAAGAATCAAATTTTTGTCAAGTAGCTTAGCTCAGAGCAGACACTTTAATTAAGAACACATACATCTTACATATATGCCTTTGCCTTTTCTCCAGTAGAAAATTGTAACTGCAGTGACTGGAATAGCTTTTTCTCCAGTTTTAAAGACTTTGAATTCTATTTCCTAAAGTGATCTTAGTATAAAATCTTCATCTCATGTCAAACCCATAATTCAACAATTACTTGTTCTATTTGAAGATTTTGATGTTTGAAAATAGTCATTCATTATCTCACTCTTTCCTGTGACCTCAATTAAGATTGTTCTGTCTATAATTACTTTAATTAATTGTACTAATATGCTTATTTAGGTGAATATCTGCTTGATTAGTCACTTTAATTGAATTAATAAAATACAAAGAAATGGTTTATCCCATCAAATTGCAAGCTGTGTCGTGAAATCTGAGAGTTTAGTTAACTTCAGGAAATACTTCTGCAAGCAATTTGAATCTGTTTCCAGACTAAAATAATGCAACGGATATAACTCCACCTGTCCCCTTTCTCCACATGCTCCCACAAAAAAAAAAAAAAAAATATATATATATATAGAGAGAGAGAGAGCCCTAAATTAGAAAAATACAATACAGTGGTCTATGTCAAAAGCTGTGATCTTGAAAATTAAAATGTCTACCTAACGCTAGTGACATCTAAATTTCACAACAGCCCATTTTAATGCAATTTTATAATTTTAATTTTATGCAGTCGTTAAGCATCTGAAACTTTGCATTCAGAATATGGCCATAGGACCTTCAGACTTGAGACTGCTGAGATATGTGTTGTCATACACATCTGTGCCTGATGATTTGAGAAACTAGCACTTTTCTGTTCAAGGTTTTGACCTCATTTTATTTTTCAGAGAATCCTTAACACATGGTATCAAGGTCAGACATTTCACACAATACTACAGTAGCTGTTGCTTTCTTTTCAAATACCACTACTGTCATCAACTTATTTTCATAATATTATAGTAGTTAAAGCACTTTTGCAGGAAGTGGAAGACTTGATTTTGTTCTCACTTCAGTCTGCCAGGACTTGAACCCAAGTCTGCTGCTTCCCAAAAGTGTGGTAGACTCATCAAGGTGTAAACGAGGATGGAAATTAGGAGAACAGGAAGGGATTAAAAGGCACCCTTTTTAAAATGTGTGCCACTCTGCTGGAAGAAGGCAAGTTCCTTGAACCAAAACTGAGAAAAAGTATCAGCATTTTCTTTGGCCAAAAGGGAGGAAACATTCATGGGAGGAAGAAGAGTCAGAATTCAATCCCTTATCTATATATTTTACTTTAGATAGATAGGCATTGCACAAAATCTTGAAGTGGCACAAAAGAAATGTCCATATTCCATAACCCCAGTTTTATATTTTGGTTTTAATGATCTAAATATCCCCATCAAAGTAAGAAACAATGTATTTTAGTAGAAATCCAGCACAATGACCTACAAGATACACTATAACCAAGGAATCACTTGTTTTTTATTGCTTATTTGTATCTTAAATAATAATAATTTAAAAAGAAAGTTTATTTTTATTATTATTGTTGTTATTATTATTATTATTATTATTATTTTGTGGGATTTATTTTTCTCATAAACATTGTGAGACAGGTTAGTTTTACCCCACTGATATGTTGTTGCACTAGTAACCCTAGTCAGTACAAGAGGAACCTCATGGTCAGACACTTGGTATATGTGCATGGCTGAGGTGCCACTGGAGTGAGGCTACCATCTGTAGGATTATGACTGAAGGCCTCTAAGTCAGAATCCCCCCTAAACATAGCTATACCGCAGTCTCGGGGTGACTCAGTGGGCTCGCGATAGCCGGCCGCTCTGGCGGCCAGTGTGGAGTGCCGCTCGTGGTTGGGACCGGAGCGCAGATGAATGTGGTGCCACCTTTCCTCCGTCACATAGCACATGTTCGTGGGGAACCCAGTGCTAAATCATTCATTGAAGACCTGATTCTGGGTCAGGGTTTTGTATGTAGTAGAGCAGTTCCCTCGCTGCAATCTATTGAGTCAGCCCTCCACAGAAGCTTTTGAATTCAACTACCTGAAAGGAAGGTGTGGAGAGCTGAGGGTTGGCCTCTTCTCACAGATAACTAATGATAGGACTAGAGGGAATGGCCTCAAGTTGTGCCAGGGGAGGTTTAGGTTGGAAATTAGGAGACGTTTCTTCTCAGAAAGAGCAGTCAGGCGTTGGGACGTGTTGCCTAAGGAGGTGGTGGAGTCACTGTCCCTGGAGGTGTTCAAGGAAAGGTTGGACGTGGTGCTTAGGGACACGGTTTAGCAGGTGACATTGGTAGTAGGGTAATGGTTGGACCAGATGATCTTAGAGGTCTTTTCCAACCCTAATGATTCTATGATTCTATATGACTAAGCAATGGAAGCCACATTTTTGAACTAAAATTTGAAGCTTTAATTGTTTTCTCTATAGTCTGCATTGCTGATTTAGAAGTCTATATGAATAATGGTATTCTACAGATTTGCTCCCCAATTACACTGACAAATGGAAAAACTGACAATGACTTTCCATATATTCTCAGATGTGCTACTTTATAAGTTTCCATTAAGTGATTTGAAATCACAGCAATGCACATTCCCAGACTAGGGTTTATCCATTAGTCTTCCTCCTTTGTTCCTTCCTATTGATTTTCTTTTATTAGTGAATCTGGGTGAAACTTGAATCCTTATGTAATTTTTGGTTAATATTACTCACATAGGAAAAGTTAGTAGCTTGTGTGTTTGAAAGCAAAATTCATAATTCAACAGCACTGACTGCAGTTTTATCTGGAGGAGTTTCCATCTTTTCACAGATGATATAGGGATGGAACTTTCAGGTGCTAGAATACAACAAAATGCATTATCATTACATGGAACTGGGAAGATACTTGAAAAATATTGATTCTGTAAACTAAAATGACTAGCAGTTCATGACATTTTATTTTTCTTGTGAAACGACTGAGCTATTTTAAAGTAATAGCACCATTTTTCTGTCACAACACCTTTCAAAAGTTTCAAAAATGAAATATTTTCAGAATAAACATATAAAAGTATATTTTAAAATATTTTTTCATACAATATTAAAAAAAATAATAAATCAGGCTTATGGCGTAAGCACAATGTATGTTTTTCTCCTAAACCACTACTCTCAGTAATGTAATGACATAAGAAGGGGGAGATGTCCCTTCAGCATGCAAGTCAGTGGAGTGACAGGCAACATGCTACCTGATACTTTTAAAATGTGGCAACATGTTTCAGGCAAAATAATATGCAATAGCAAATATAAACATAGGTTCTGACTTGCATCTAGTAGTTAGAATGAATGCAGTATGTTAGATGATGTTACAAGGATTGTGAAAGAGAAACTGAGTGGTTCAGTTATAGTTAATCCACTTGTTTCAGATCTTCAAACAGAATAAAAAATATTGAAAAATTGTTGTATTGTAGAGCAGGCAGAGATTATTTAAGCCTCTTAACAATTGTAGCACAAATAAATAAAAGACTTTCCAGTAATATTTACAGCTGTTTTCTGTACATAAACCATAAAAGATAGAAAAAAAAAAAAAAGTTTAACTAGTTATTCCTAGAGTTTATCCAGGGCCTTGAAATCTTAGATATGAAAGGATGTGATGGAAAAAATAAAATAAAAAATAAAGTGAAATCATTATTATTAATGACTGAAGATGAGTACATACATATACACCAATACACATTTTTTTCGACAACTGTCACAATAGTTGGTGTGTTAGGGTTCTTTTAATCTTTTCATTATTCATGAGAAAAGATTATGCCAGGAGACGTAATACATAATTTCCAACAGGATGAATGAAGCCAGATATACCTACCAGAGGCCTCTAACACTACCAACTAAAAGACGGTGTTTCATGTTGCTGCATGATAAACCAAATTGTTGACAGAGTCAAGTTAAAATAAAATCAGTAAAAGTCTCAATAGATTAATTCTCAGAACAAAATTTTAGAATGAATGTTTTTCTTCTTAATTTGCTGTGTGATCAATAAACACTTATGATAGCAGGCTGTAATAATTCTGTCACATAAAGAATCTATGGAAAGAAATAATATATCAATACCAAGATATAAGATAATAGTAAAGTAAGGTAGTAGGAATCTGCTAATAGCATAAGATCTTCTCTAATACCTAGTTATGGCCCCATTGGTCACTGATGAGGATTTAAAAAGAAAAAAAAAAAGGCAATTCAAGAAAAAAAAAAGAATATTTCTTCATTTTGATAAGATCACATAGCAGGTAAAACACCATCACAACTTAAAAGCTCTCATTAAATCAATGCATAGATCTCTACAGAGAACTTTATTTGGTTTCTTCATACTTTAAAGAAGAAATTGTGCTCCAAAGAACTGTGTTATTTTATTTGAACCTGAATTGTTCATTGCTTTGAATACATTGCTGCATTGCTAAAACATATTGATGGCATACTTTTTTTTTTTTTTTTAAAGAAAAAAAGGTCATAATGCCATTGCTATGTGTGAATAAAGGTTTTCAGCTCTGCAGACAGGTGAATCTCTCCTAATGCTAAGCATTTTGAGGTAATAAGCATCTTAAAGTATACCGAGTTCCTTTGAGTATCACCAATATAGTGAGTGACATCCAAGATACATAAGCACAGTATTTAACTCACCTAACTTTAGCTGCTGTGAATGGATAATGATGAACAAGTGCATACACAATTTCAGATGAGAGATGATTTTGAGAAAAAGAATATAATGATATTACAATTACACTTCCATTTTAATTTTCATTTCAGAGACAAATGATTTAATAGCTTCATTAAAGTTTTCAGTGTGTGTGTCAGAGAGGAGAAAAAACAGGGCTTCTTCACAAGAGAAACCAGAAACTGAGGGTCAACCAAATTGTTTTTGCTGCACAATGGAAGAGTTTCAAACGGAGATATTAATTTCTTCTTCCTCCCTAGTTCCTTGCACACAATACTGCAGCTCTTTGGGTAAAGAGCTCAGGATGTGCATCCTCCCAGGCTGAAGAGGAAACTGAACACTCATATCAGAAATCAATGCTGGAGCATTTCAAACACTTTCAAACGGTCACTCAAAAAGTAAGAGGAATTGTCCTCTTTCTCTCTCTCTCTCTCTCTCTCTCTTTATTTTCAAATAGCAGTTTACAGTTGTTCAGGTAAAGCTGAATAGGGAAGCATTTCTAGAATGGCACTGTTTAGACCCCAGAACCTTTCTTGCTAAATCTGATATTCTTCTCACCTTCCTACAGGAGACTTTTTCTACACAGTAGTGGGGAAAAAAAAAAAAAAATAATCATAATAACAATAACTAAAAAAAAAACCACAGGTAAAGGTACCTACAGCATCTGTTGCTAATCTTGCTTCCCAAAATTCAAAAAAAATAAAATAAAATAAATTACAGTTTTGCTGAACTCTAAAAATAAAAAATTGATTTTAAAGAAAGTATCAAACAATTAAATCCACTTTTTTTGAAGTCTGACAATGTTATATGCAATTGAAAATGGTAGGCTGTAATGGAAAATTGAAGAACTTTAATATCAGAGCACCAGCAACTGTCCATATAATTCCTCACTAAAAATATTT
The DNA here is from genome assembly GCF_040182565.1 of Anser cygnoides. Classification (NCBI taxonomy): domain Eukaryota; kingdom Metazoa; phylum Chordata; class Aves; order Anseriformes; family Anatidae; genus Anser; species Anser cygnoides. The sequence continues at coordinate 19,057,892 of NC_089873.1, forward strand.
TCATCAATGTAACTGTGAGTTATATATTAATAAATTATTTCAGTCATGTAGCCTTAAACTGTCACAAATCCTCAGGACTATCATTACCTCCAACAGCAAATTATTTTCAGTCCTCTTGAGTTCTTTCACAAAGGCCTGTTCCCTGTGCAGTACTGTTAACACACATGACTTTGAAATCTCTTTAAAGAATCGTAGATTCAATAATATATTTGCTAAATGTGTACTATGTACATCAGGGCCTAAAATCTGCCCATGAGCATTTGTTCAAAGTTCATGTATCTGAAGGCAAAGTTTGAACTTTTAGTAAGGTTAAGTCTCCAGTTCTTTTGATTACACTTTGAATAATTCTATGCTTATTTAGAATTACCTCACTCATAATGAATGAATGAATCCTTTTTTCTTTGAAAATCTTAAACTTTTCTAATATTCAGAGAAAAATCTTATACAGCCATTTCATAATTTGAGGAGAGAATTAAGGTAGCAAATGGTTTCAGCTATTTTGGATGCATTAAGCATCTTTTTATTATTATTATTATTATTTCTAGAGATGTCTTTTTTAGCTCATAGGGGGATCACCATCTTGAATTGTATTATTTTCTCTTTTTAAAAGTGCGAGAAAGCTTAAGCTTCATAATTGGTATATTACTTTACTTCTATTATTAAAAATACCCGATTACTTTATTACAATGCTAACTTTTCCAAAACCTATTGAAATGTCATGACCTCTTGGAAATTCAGCATTAGAGAAACTCATATTTCTTGAGTCAATTTGTTTGTTTGTGTGATGTTTTTTGCTTGTTTGTGATCTTTCTTTGTGTGTGTGTGTGTGTGTGTGTGTGTGTGTGTGTGTCTCCTTTTTTGGCCTCAATACACATCTAGCGATTATAACTTAGTGAGATGTACATCCTCACAATCCAAGTTCCTGGTTTCTTCCCGAAGCAGTACAAATATGTGCTCCCCTTACACAAAGCTTGTTGTAAACCTGCAAATGAGCTCTGAGACAGAAATGCTTCAGGCAAAGTTCACATCTCATTTATGGTCTATCCACCCTATTTTTGTACCTGAGAGTGTAATTTTTAAAACACCTACCTTGTGTTAACTTTCAAAGACATCTGTTTTTCCACAAACAGATTCCTTAGGCACAGTGGTAAATCACTAGTAATATTAGTATAGAAAAGAAAAACAACAGCAGCGAAGTTCTGCAAAGTATATTGCCTTCATACACTGCTTAGCAAATGCTTTTCAGAGTGGTGATCCTGATTCTTAGTTTTGTTCAGGAGTACAATCTATATTTCAGGTATTTTTTTTTTCTTCTTTGTTATAAGTATTACAAACAACTAATGCATAATCTGTTTTAAGAACCCAGGGCCAGAATAGAGCTTTGACACCATGGAAGATTCCCAGCTTGTTTGCTACTCAGGATAATTTGTAGTCTGCATCTTTTGGTTAAGCTTAAGGAATGGAAAAATATCCATAGTAGTTTTCCAGAACAAAATCTAGAGTAAGGAAGGATGGTGAAGTATACGTGAATTGGATGTTACTGACTGAAATTTCTACAGTTCTTTGTGTATTTAGGACAGTGAAAGAATGGGAGAAGAGTGCTAACTTCTGTTAAGGCTGCATGGGATCAGTGATATTTTTTGGAAGAAGCTGAGGTAGGATTTTTTGGTCCTTCTGAAATCAGGTGTAAAACTGCCACTGTGTATAACAGGAGATAATTTAACTGCACAGTTATTAACTGCATATATTTTATTTCAAGACTTTCTCTTTCATTTAAAACATAAAACCTAACCTATATGCATAACTGACCTTTTTATTATTAAAATCTCACTGATCCTTTTAAATCATTTGAAAACACGTATGACTGTGAGTATTTCACAGGAGATTCACTACTTTACATTTCCACCTCTCCTCACCCAAATCCTCATGGCAGCCAGAAGATTATTTCAGCCTTCAGATATATTTATTCTGCTCCTATTGGCATTTAGTGCTTTTAGGCCTGCAATTCCAAAACCACTTTTCCAATTTACTCCTCTTTTGTGAAATTCTCCCTGTCTATAGGTCCATGTGCTAGTCAAGTATTGCATCCTGGCATGAATGAGATTAAATGATGTGTCAGAGTTGGATTAGCCCTATATTAAATGGATTCCGAGCCTCTTTATCTGCCTGCTTATTGTTCAAGATTATTTGTTTTAATTTTTGAACAGAATTTAGTAACATTGTGAGCTTTTTTAGTTTAAGTGTTACTAAAGACAGCACTGACTGCCAACACAAATGCCAATTAATTCTGCAATAGAAAAGTAATTTTAAAGTATGAAAAAAACAGACTGAAGATTTATCATTTAGCTCTGTGACATTCCATGGCTGTCATCCTAATAAGTTATCACAGTTGCTGAAATATCAATTTGGCACATGGTTTCACATGGTTGCCTGCATTTCTACTTAGGGCCTATTACTTAACTCTTCTGTCATTAGGAAATTAAATCAATGATTCTAGCCAGAACTGGAGATAGCCTGATATTTATATTTAAATTGACTATTAATTATTTCATCAGAGAGCTATTCTGAAGTCTGAAGGATCTGAAATGGATAACAAAAAATGTAGCCCTATTTCATACAGATGAGTGGAAGGGAGCACAAATAAAAAATATACCAGTGAGCAACTTTTCATTGCACAGCTATATTGATTTTTCTGAGACAAAAACAAGAAAACAAAACAAAATAAAACAAAATCTTGAAGATTCTCAATTAACTGTAAAGAAAAACCTATAGATTTTTTCTTATTCCTACCTTTGCTAGCAGAATCTCTATTTGGAAAATAGCATCTGATCTCTAAACTGTTAAACAGCTATTATCTGTATTTCTCTCAGCTGGGGTACCATTAAGTATAAAAGCACATTTGTTTGGTCACCTAATTGCCTGCTAAGGATAGGTAATTAGCCAGAAGAAAAAAAAAATACAAAGAAAAGCATAATTTTATAGCTACATCAGGACCATAAAACAAACAAACAAACAAAAAAAAAACACATAACAAATAAAGTAAACAAAGCAACAATTAAAAAATCCTGAGGCCCTGCCTGGCTGTGGTGTGAGATAGAGGAAAGAGGAGAGACAAGAAATCTATAATATGTCTCAGATTGCAGATATCCTGGTATTTAAGAATTTGTTAACATGTTTTATTGGTTGAGAAAGTGACAGGATAAGAAAATTTGAGGAATCCCTTTCCATCAAATGAATTCTCTCACTACTGAAAATATGCAGGGGCATGCTCAGTACAGAAAAAAAAAAAAAAAACAAAAAAAAAAAACGAGGAATTATATAAATCATAGGAAGGATATCCTTAGACTTGACAAGATGAAATCCACAGCACAATGTCCTGCTTCCTCTTAATACACGCTGGCCCCTTTGGCTTTTTTCCATGAAAGAAATTATCTTCATCATTGCAAAGTGTTGCAGTAACTGTATTTTCGTTATTTTGCTCATATACACTAAATTCAGAGCTGCAGCTTCAAAAAGTCCACAGCACATGATACATCATCACTATTATTGCACTTGAGCTGTTCAGATGACCTGTGTGGGTGTCATGGCCATTTGTATATAATTTACAGACTTTGGTAGCTCAATAACATCTAATGAAATCCAAATGAATGACAAAATTCCTGTTTCTCTCTGGACTGTTTCTAGGTGGTGAAAATAAATAAATAAATAAATAAAATAAAATAAAAAAGTATGTCAAAGAAAAGCTGGAGCTATGGCAACATTTCCAAGATAGTTTTGTGAGTCTTTCCTTCTCTTTAGGGATCTGTATCCAAACCTTGACACAGTATAGAAACACCACAGTCAGATATTATTTAATGGAAATAGTGACAGCATAAATCAAGGATCCTGTTTTCTAAATGAGAGACTGTAACCAAAATCCTATGGATTTACTTACAAAATTCACAAACATATTGTGTTATTTAAAAAAAAAAATCAAGGGGGAGGTGAAAGTGAAATGATTCTTCACTCTAAAGGTAGGATATTTTCCTAAAATACAGCACATCTGGGTTGTGCTTGTGTTCCAGGAAACACTATGCCATGAAAGAGCTTTAAGTAAGAGGATCATGAGTACCTCCATCCTCCCAGATATCCCTAGATACTCACAGAATATCAGTAGCTATGGGGTTAGGGAAAGCTTGGTCATGATGAGGTCCTTCAGTGATGCAGATGTGAACATATTTACAGGAGAAGGGGGAGTGGGAATGAACCTCTGTTTTCCTCATGTTATTTAAAAGCTATACCTTTGAAGCTTTCTTACAAATGAGACCTACTGTAGTGAAAAGAGGCTGTCCTTTCAAAGCCAGGTGGAACACTTTCTTTATCAGACAACACCTTGCATTTATCCTGTTCCTAGTTTGTTTCTGTCCTAGGCTTTTGTTTATTTTATTTTGCAAGAATAACAGATTTCTTTGTCAAAATGAAGATATAATTTGTTGACTGTGGAGCTAGCAAACAGGTCTTATTTCATGTCTCTCCTGGATTGAGTGTTCTACCATGTATGATTTGCTCTCTTCATATAGGTTTTGTTTGCTTATTTATGAATAAATAAATAAATAAAACTATTCTGTTGTAATAGGGAAAGATTTTGAATAACATTCAAACAGATTTAAATATATATATACAATTTTCTTCAGTTAGAAGACACAAAGAAACCTATTATTAGTACGAACCTCATATTAGAAAGGACCTCCATACTCAGAGGAGGCATAAGAAATTGCTACCACTGGTAAAGATTCGGAGCTGGTAGTCTCTGGGGGATGTTAGGTAGCCATCTTAGGGATCTCTTATTTTAAACCTTTAAACATTGAATATTTGGGTTGCATTTTAATTTGTTTTTAAAAATGATGTTGCAATGTCAAGATCCTGCTGTCCATATCAAATGTAGTGGGTGGTTTTACAGACAAAAAAATCCACAGTGAGAAAAATGTTATCTGACTTTTTGCTCACTGAAATTGGTGGAAGTCAGATGCTGAAGGTGAGAAATCCTTTTTGTTTCAAAGCATTGAAGAAATCGTTAAGCAAAAGAAAAATCTTTGATCGTCAGTACACTTTTTAGGATCTTAGAGCATACATTTGTGAATTTCACTGAAAATAACATCAAAAAATCAATAGACTTGTTTTGTTCAGATATTACTCTTGTATTTCTACAGCATGTAGAATTGATAGACCACAAAATAGCACATGCAGACCTCTACCAAGCCCTCTCTTTTGTGGCATAATTTTATCTGTAGTTTTGAGCTGGCTCCTTAACAGTGAAATTAAATTTTCATCTTGTGTTACCTGTCATAAGCTTTTCTTCCTGCTTGTTTAATTTTCTCTATTAGCATTGTTTATACACTTTTATGAAGTAAATCATAATGGATGAAAGAGATTATCGGGGAGCTGTATCCTGGCTTTATGCAGCGGCCATGATATTCCTCATAGTATATTTCAAATATTAAGAAGTTTGATTAGCCCCTTACACTCCGCAGATTTCATTAATTATTTTTCCACAATTTTCTGTCTTTCTACAGCTCTTTCACTTCTTCCCAGCCAACTTTTACTCCACACCAGGAAAACAAATCTGCTTTCTGATATTATATTAGAGATGTCACTCCACTTGTGGTGGAGTCGTATTTTCTGTCTTGTCATATTTTCAATTTCACAGCTCCCAAAGACACATGACTATCCTAAAGTCAATGGGAGTTATGCATCCTATCTGCTTAGGTGCTTTTGAAAACCTCTTACATGCCTATTGACATATTCAGGTTCTTCTGTAAAATATACCTGATTTTTTGTAGTCTTGTCTTATACTGTAATTTCTTGATGTGCAGACTCATGTAAAATCATGTAAAATAGTGAGCACAAAAGATGGATATTCATGTCTGTTTTAATGTGTATGGTATGAGGGAAAAAAAAAAAAGCTTTGGGAGATGCAGACTCTTGAACAAGACAGGATTTCATTCTTGCAAAATCACTTTATGTATTCAAGGACTGTTTTTGAAAAGCTTAATAAAAGCGCTGAAAGTATATCACTTCATAATAACACTACTTAATCATAGCACTATACAAGGAAAGAGAGCGTTATCATATATCTGACATACTTATCAGGTACTAACCCATTAAATGTATAGTGAAAAAAAAAATCACTCAGATTTCTTTATCAAATTAGAAGATCGATGTTTGGTTTTAACTTCATCACAAAGAAAGAATGTCATGGAGTCTGTACGTGCTTTCAAATATTTGATGAGCAGTTGTGTGCAAACAACAAAAGAGTATGTCTTGTAGTCCATAAAGTTCTGACAGTCCAGCCAGAATGAATTTCCCCTTTCAGCTACAGTTGGATTGAGTGAGTCCTTGCTGAATTTTGTGGGGGCTTTCTCAAAATCCTTTCTGATGAAGTAGGAAGAAAGTTGCAAACTGGTTTAAATCGAGAAGATTACTTTTAATCTGAGGGAGCTGTGAGAGTGTAAGTCCTGATTTCTTTATGATTTCAACATTGACCAAGTTGGCAATAGTATTTAACGCTTTGCAGAAGCAAAGTTTTAAGAATACTGATCTCACTCAAGAGCAGAACAGGAAAGTGCTATGAAAGCCCCTGAAAAAACAGTGCCTAGAGAAAGCAAGACATGCTTAGTTATTCCTGTTCTGGAGCCTGAGGACTAACCAGCATATTAATTTTCTGATTAACTCTAATATACAGTAAGACAGAATCTTTTGAGCTATACATCAAAGCTTGAACAAAGCTGACTAATTCCTGACTACCAGTTTTCCCTTAATTCTTGCCCTTAAGCATTTTTTACATTTTTAACATAAAGATGAATATATTAGTATCCATTTCCACAGTTAATCTCAAAATTAATGCAAGTTTGCAGAGATGTAAGAAGGATTTGATCCATAGCCCCCGTGACCATGATAATGAGGTCTTACAGATAATTGTGGATGGTTTAAGTTAGGTTGGATCAGCACAAATATGCTTTAAAGACTATAAAGTTGCAAATTAACTACTCAATTTTTTTGTGCTATGGAACATTAAATAAAAATGGAGAACATAGAGACAGTTGTTCATATATATTACCCTTGACTTTAAAGTTTGTTTATGAATGACATTCCCAATCTGCAGACTTTATATACCTAGGAAAGATGACAGTTTCATTTATTACACCAAAAATCCTTTTACAGGACATAGAAAACACACCATGTAAATGAGCTAAGAATTTATTGTTAGGCTTATTAAAATCTTATCAATGAATCAAAATACAGTACGATTACTGTCGTTAACCCAATCTGCAGTATTACTATTACTGATTCCAAAAACCCTTGTTCTCTTAAGAGAACAAAAATTTCATATGCTCTCATCCTATAATTCAAGAAGGAATTCAGTAAGGTTTAACTATAATGAAACATCAGATCTGATGAGACAAAATTAACATACTTTACTGATTTCAAGTAAAAATAAAATACTGTTAAATACTTTTTTTCCAATTGTTATAACAACCATCTGTTCTATAAGGAGATCAGTGTTCATTGTAGGATTGGTCAAATGACACAAATCGTAATGGAAAGAAACAAAGCAGTCTGATTTTCTGGGCATAATGGATTTTTGACTTAGATCACTTTTGACTAAGAATCTTAGTATTCTCTACAACTCAGATGATGAAAAAAAGGCAGCCAAGAAAAATGATTTCAAGAAAACTTTGCTGGAAATTAAAAATAAACAAACAAACAAAAACTCTTCTCCTTTAAAGTGTGACTATACATAAACATGGATGTATATTCACATGTATACACACATGTTCATAGAAAATTTTTGAGTTTTTCAGACACTAGAATCAGAAAAACTACAATATATATCCACACAGAAGGAAGCTGTTTTTCTTATTTCAGTCAATGATTACCGCTTTTTATCTTTATTTATTTTTTAGTTTTGAACTGATACAATCAATTTTTCAGATACCCCATTGCCAATGTAAAAAACTCAGAGATCTTACCTGTTTGTTTTCTACTCAGTAACTTTTGAATAACAAAATATGATACAATGTCCCGGTCCATGTTCCTGATCTGAAATATTTTCCTGAAAATGAAAAAGAGAATAATTACATCCAGGATTTGATTCTAACATGCTTGCTTATATGAACAAAATTGGTGGTGGAGTCACAGTCCCTGGGGGTGCTTAAGGAAAAGGTTGGGCATGGTGTTTAGGGACATGGTTTAGGGAGTGATACTGGTGGTAGGGGGATGGTTAGACCAGATAATCTTGGAAGTCTTTTCCAACATTTATGATTCTATGATTCTAAGCAAATCAGAATTTGGTCACCAGTATGATTTAGATTTGAAAATTCAGACTGTTTATCTATATGTACATATATATTTATATACAAAGTTCACTCTCATCGGCATTTAACACTTCTGTGACATAGCATATCACCACATTTCAATAACTGTAGAAATAATACAAATTCAAACCTTACTGTATAGTTTGTTACATCATTTGTGTTTGATTTCATTTTTTATTTCTGTGAAAAAGAAAAATACATCAATGGTTGTTTTTCTATATAACTCATACAAAACCAAACCTACTGAGGACAGTTTTTTATCACCTTTCTCAGTGTAATATTTAATATTTTTGTTGTTCAGTGTAAGTCAAAATCTGAAAAAGAAGCTCGCTTTTCTTTAAAAGTCATTTTTTCTCTGGAACCTTTGACAAAAATGCCAAGTTAGACCGTGTCTTTGATGTAAGCTTTCTTATCGGATGGAAAGCAGATCATCTCTTAGTTGTGACAGGTCTATTGCAAAGTCAGCTTTTCTTTCTGCAGCTTTACTGTGAGAAGGATGATTTCTCCTTAATGCACTTTTGTTTTAACGGGTGCTAATTTAAAATATGCTTAGAAGTTCCTCTCTCTACAGTCTATGGGTTCTAAAAATTTTGAGGAATATTTGCGGGTACTAGTTTACAGAGGTGAATTGGTGGATGTAGTTGTTAAGCCACTGTCCAACATATTTGAGAAGTTGTGGCAGTTCAGTGAAGTTGTCATTTTTAAAAAGGGAAAAAAGGAAGACCTGGAGAACTACAGGACAGTCAGTCTCACCTCTGTGCCTGTCAAGATCACGGAGCAGATCCTCCTGGAAACTAAGGCACGTGGAAAATAAGGATGTGATTGGTGATAGCCAAAATGGCTTCACTAAGGGCAGATTGTTCCTGACAAATTTGGTGGCCTTCTACCATGGGGTTGCAGCACTGCTGAATATGGGAAGAGCAACTGACATCATCTACCTGAACTTGTGCAAAGTATTTGCTACTGTCCCACATGACATCCTTGTCTTTAAATTGGAGAGACATGGATTTGATGGATGGACCACTCACTGGGTAAGAAACTGGCTGGATGTTCATGGTCAAAGAGCTGCAAACAACAGCTCCATGTCGAGGTCAGTGACAACTAGTGTTCATCAGGGGTTGGTATTGGGACCTGTAAGAAACTGCAGAGCCAGAAAAGAAGAATGTCTCAAACACTCTGCAGAGAAAAGTTGTTATCACACTAATGAGATAAGATATGGTCACAAAAGAAGATCCTGCAGAGATGGGATATTGCTTTTCTGGGGCCTATTTCCTTATCTTGGGTAACCATCTGAGATTTCTTGGCTCCAATGGTTCTGGTAGTTGAGGGAGGAAAGGCATCAACAACCCCCCTGCTAACCATCTCTCAAGAAGGTCTTGGGACACACGCTTGGAATAGTTAGCATACAAAGTAAGAGCTGGATGTAGGGGCTGACTCATAAATAGCACAACTCAGAGGGGCCACCCACTACCATTGCAAATGCAACAGGAACTGGACAAGAAACATTGCTTGAATGCAGGGTGGTGATCCAGACCTTTCCTCTACTTTTACATTTCTAATTTACTCCCTCTCTCTCTTTCTTCATCATATGTTTTGGGCCATTCAGCCCTTGGTAAAATAACAAGGTTTAAAAAACTCCTGTTATAAACAATAAGGTTTGATCATTTTCTTCCAGAATATCTTCTGCCGTCAATAAAACTTTTAAATCAATCATTTGTTGTTATGTCACCTTAATTTAGCCTAAGGGTACTTTGAACACTGGCAGCTTCCAAGTAGGTCATCAAGGACAGCTCTCTCTAGGCCCCCACAGGACCAGTGCCATTTAACATCTTCGTTAGTGACATGGACACTGGGACTGAGTTGCACCCTCATCAAATTTGTCTCTGTGTGGTGTGGTCAACACACTGAAAGGAAGGAATCCAAACCATACTATGACTCTGATGAGTTACAGACAATGAATTACAACTTGCCGTTCCTGCTTCTGCAAATCTTTACTCTTATGCTTAAAAGAAATTGTAATTTAATTTAAAACTTTCAGGAGAAATACAGAAAACCAGCACATGCATATATTCTTCAGCAGTTCTTAATGTTTATTGGGCAACTGAGTCACAAGTAAGTTTTGCACCAATGGTGAAGATAACGTGAAAATTCTAATATAAATTATACATATACATATGTGCATGTGATGTACCTACATGTCTAGTTATTGTATATTTAAAGAGATGAATGTAGTATAATGTCAAAAAATCTTATGAAAAAAAAAATATGTAAATTTAATGACCACTTATCAAATAACAGTAATTCAATTTATGTATGCACAAAACCCTTATCAGGGATAGCTTATGTCAAATTCATATTTATAAATAAGTTGATAAACTTATTAGGTACATTATATGAACTCAATTGTTATATACTCCAGCAGACAAATAAACTCAACGTGGTTTGTATTCACTTAGATTCAGTTGTGTGGTGTCTATAGCCAGTGTCTATAGAAAACTTGAAAAGCCTTCAAATTGTTTATGAAAATAATGTTTATTAACTGTGGCCCATTACATGATGCTAAACTTTACACAGAAATTTCATTTTTTCATTCTGTATTTTTGAAATAGTTCAAATCCTGGTGGAAGAACATTAGCTGTATATGGTAATCTGGTCATATTGATTTTCATATAATATTATTAAAACATCATATTCTATAAGGAAAACCTCAAAAAGACAATTTATTAAAAAACATTGAATGAGAAGTGTGACAGCATAAATGATTACCCTGGTTTTAAAAATGCATTATTATTTTATAAGGCAGTCCCACTATGTCCAACTACTAAGTAAAACAGATGTGATGGAAGAAGAAGTTAGACAGATTGACACATTTCTGACCCTTTCTCATGTATTTCCTGAAATGAAGCTGTAATTATTATGCATGTTGCAGGGTATGCTGATGAGCTGATAGAGGAGGTTGTCAAATTATACAACACACAATCACTCAATGACACAGTAGAAGAAAGAGTAGAGCAAAATTTCCAAATCTTCCTACACCACATAAGCTTCCTGACAAAATGAGCATTCTGTAAAGCCATATGTCACACTCAGGCAAATTAGACATGCATATGTTGTGTACAAGAAAACACCCATAAAAATAAGGAGATGAACTGTTTGCTTATCAAACAAGTTATCAAGTGGAATCCAGATCAATCATTCTGTACAAATCACAGGGTACTAAGAAGATATATATCCCTAACTATTTCCAAAAGGATACAGCTAGTTCCTATCAGTTTGCTACCTTTTTATACAATTCACCTGGTGAAAAGAGAAAGTTATTTATTGTGAAAACCTTATATTGAATCTGAGGTGCATCTTAATAAAAACATTAGCCAAGAAAAGTCAAAGAGAAATATTAAAGTGGTTTTTAGTCATTAAAAAACAATTCTTTCAAAAGACCCACAAGATACTTCAACATAAAGCACAAAAAATCTTTAATAAAATTAATGATGCTGGCACATCAGCCTGGATGACTAGAATGCAAAGAATAACAAACTAAATCTTTATTACACCTGGAAAGTTAAATTGGCGTATTATAAAAGCAGCCAATTTGTTCAACAGAAACTTTGGGTGGCCATTGGGTACCATATTACAGTGATTCCTACTCATGTTCTTGCTTTGTGGTGTCTTCATTCTTTGCAGTGATCCATTTGATTTGAAATGCTCTCTTTCCTAAATAACATGATCAAATGATGAAGATTTTAAACCGTACTTAAATATATCTCTTTTACCTTTTTTTTTTTTTTTTTTTTTTTTTAAGAATTAGAAGAAATTTTAAGAAAGGAAAGAGGAGGTAAAGAGAATAAAGAGAAAACAGGAGGGAGGAAACTGACGGTGTCTCTTTTATTATGTGACTTTTTATTTTTAAATATATATATATTTTTTATACATGAGCCACTTCAATCTAAAAAAATATTATCAAACTCAAATAGGTAATAATTGGTCCTAATAAAATTTAAACTTTCAAGTCAGCAATAAACCTCACAATCTCTGTGTTACCTTTTTTTTTTTTCTTTTTTTTTCTTTTTTTTTTCCCTCTATAACTAATTTGGTCGGTCAGAAGATATATCTGTAAGCTACCATGTTTCTCATCTTGGAAAACACTAAAAAGGAGGAGGAAGAAATAAGCTTTATTCTCCTCAAGTTGTTTGATGGTTCTAGTTGCCAAAATACATTTTTATTCCTGCTTATTCTTCAATAACTGATGACAAAATTTGCCCCACAGTGTTTAATTTTTACAGAGCAGGACATGTAAGTACAGGGAATGTAAACATGTAATTTCAAATTTAGCCAATATGTTAGGGCTAATGTGTTTTTTGTTTGTTTGCTTGTTTTTGTTTTATTTTTTACATTGATGTGCTGATATCTGGTTGTCAACATCTTGGACTTGTGTTATCTTCAACAGTCTGTGAAATGCTTGCTTTCTAGTGATGAAACTCTCTGGCTCACACTGTGACTGATTCAGAGGAAATAAAGAACCACTCTTACACCCTGCAGTGCTGGGGATGCCCTTGAGGGTTTTTATCTCTAGTTCTGGTCATATTTGGCATTGTTTAGTGTAGTTCTTGCAAAACAGTGAATATGGAAGGAATATAGGTTACAGTTTGCTTTATATATAAATGGAATATAAACACTGCTTATATGATTTTATAGAAGCACATTGTTAATAAATATTTCCTGAAGTTGAAGTTTAAATGACTACTACTCCAAATGCCAGATACAAAATGCAGCTAGCACCAAAGTTAACTGAAAAGTTGTAGCATTGTCATTGACAATAGAGTATCACTGCTCACATCCTATTATAAAAATGTTGGACTTCTCTACTCTGAAGATTAAAAAATTCTATCTGTAATCCAAGTCTTGTCTGACATGACATTTTGGAAGCGAAAGCTCAGAAACTTTTGTACTTAGTAGTAATAGGATAACATGCTACAGTAGTTACAGTAATTGCCCAACTCTTCTATTGCTTGGCTGCCTTTTTTTTTTTTTTTTTAATCTTCTATTCTCTCTTTCTCCCACAAGGAAAAATATTTGCAAAAGTGTTGCATATTTCAGGGATAACAAAACTAAAGAAACAACAAAAATGGATTCCCCCACCCTTTTCTGTGATGTGAGCAATAGAGGACACAATGATTTGCATAAATGACAATACACCCCTTTGAGTACAACAAAAATATGCTTATTATTGGACCTAAGATGCAATGAAAGCGTTACGTCTTGATTGACTTACAAATTTGTACTTACTGTAAAGGTCTTTTTCCGTAATTATCATGTGTGTGGATCATGGTCATTCTCAAAATTACTAGTTCTGGATATCTACTGAAGATTTGAGGAAATGAAAATACTCTTCCCCCTCCCCCCCCCCACCCCCCCCATCTGTTTCTTTGTTAGTTCACTGTAACAGGCTTTTGATGTATTACTGTTTTGTTGTTGTTGTTGTTGTTGTTGTTAGTTTTTAATTTGAAATATAATAAGTCTGCACGTCTTTTTCATACAGTAGACTAACAGTCTGAAATAAGAAATTTTACCTGAGAGAGAAGGACACAATGAGTTTGATGCAATGGTTAAGAAAGCATAATAAATATATGTAATGAATTACAACGATTTGGAAAAGGGGAAGGGAAGGGAAGGGAAGGGAAGGGAAGGGAAGGGAAGGGAAGGGAAGGGAAGGGAAGGGAAGGGAAGGGAAGGGAAGGGAAGGGAAGGGAAGGGAAGGGAAGGGAAGGGAAGGGAAGGGAAGGGAAGGGAAGGGAAGGGAAGGGAAGGGGGAAGGGAAGGGAAGGGAAGGGAAGGGAAGGGAAGGGAAGGGAAGGGAAGGGGGAAGGGAAGGGAAGGGAAGGGAAGGGAAGGGAAGGGAAGGGGGAAGGGAAGGGAAGGGAAGGGAAGGGAAGGGAAGGGAAGGGAAGGGAAGGGAAGGGAAGGGAAGGGAAGGGAAGGGAAGGGAAGGGAAGGGAAGGGAAGGGAAGGGAAGGGAAGGGAAGGGAAGGGAAGGGAAGGGAAGGGAAGGGAAGGGAAGGGAAGGGAAGGGAAGGGAAGGGAAGGGAAGGGAAGGGAAGGGAAGGGAAGGGAAGAGGGAAGGGAAGGGAAGGGAAGGGAAGGGAAGGGAAGGGAAGGGAAGGGAAGGGAAGGGAAGGGAAGGGAAGGGAAGGGAAGGGAAGGGAAGGGAAGGGAAGGGAAGGGAAGGGAAGGGAAGGGAAGGGAAGGGAAGGGAAGGGAAGGGAAGGGAAGGGAAGGTCTTCCAATGGATGGAAGCAGCAGGAGTTACATACTTTGTAAAGGGAGAGGATGACATTAATGTCACTGGGTCAATAGAATTCTTCATGAGAATAATGGTAATGTTTTTGGCAGAAGATGAATCATAGAATCATAGAATCATTAAGGTTGGAAAAGACCTCCAAGGTCATCTGGTCCGACCGTCCCCCTACTACCAACATCACCCACTAAACCATGTCCATAAGCACCACATCCAACCTTTCCTTAAACACCCCCAGTAATGGTGACACCATGACCTCCCTGGGCAAGCTGTTCCAGTGTCTAGCTACTGTTTCTGAGAAGAAATGTCTCCTAATTTCCAACCTAAACCTCCCCTGGAGCAACTTGAGGCCATTCCCTCTAATCCTATCGCTAGTTACCTGCAAGAAGAGGCCAACCCCAGCTCCTCACAACTTCCTTTCAGGTAGTTGTAGAGAGCAATAAGGTCTCCCCTGAGCCTTCTCTTCTCCAGATCAAACAAGCCCAGTTCCCTCAGCCGCTCCTCATAAGACTTGTGTTCCAGGCCCTTCACCAACTTTGTAGCCCTCCTTTGGACACACTCCAGGGCCTTGATGTCTTTGGTGTGTAGACTATTTGCCTCCAAGAAATTGAGCTTTTCAATTTGACATTTGTATACAGCACAAACTTGAGCAAAACCAAAGAACAGTGTCACTGAAAGAGTAGCCAGAGATAATAGTCAGTAAATGAATGAAACTTTGGTCTGTGATGATGAACAAGAAGTAAAGAGAAAATTAAATATACAGGTAAATAATTGGGAAAAGAAAAATGGTGCAATTAATGTTTGGTCTCAGAAAGTAGTAGTATAACTAGAATGACAAGGGAAAAGACAAAAAAAAAAAAAAGCCAACCAAACAAAGAGGGTATCTTTGTCCTCAAGGATATGGAAGCCTTTAAACAGAACAAAACTGAAAAATCCATTTCACAATTGCTATACTCCTTTTGCCTTACGATATAACCTAATAGTAGAGATGAAATAGAATGAGCACCCTTGCTTGCTATTGTAGACTGAAAGGACCAAATCTGTTTTGTTTTCTTTTTTCCACTTGCTTCATCAGCACTGCCAGGACTGTTGCCCTGAGAATAATGTAAAATGTTCACATTTCATATTCCTGTCGTAAAAAGTGCAAAAAAATCTCATCATACTTAGGAATTCTACAGACATTGTTAATGTCTGCACAGATCAGGTTTATACAAAAAGAGGCTGAGATATAACAAGTTTTGTACGTATTTGAAGTCTACTATGGCAGAATATGATGGAGTGGTCTGTAAGTGCCTATATAACATTTACAAAAATGTGTGTCCTTGTAATAAATCAAAAGTGGTGTGACTCATGAAGCAACAAACTTAGTTTAATTCTTACATACAGAAAACACTAAGCACTTTAACGTCTATAAAGGTAAATGTAGCACAGCAAGGAGGGAAGGTTCTAGTCATTGCTTTGCCTACACTTCAGCTCTGTCTGGATTTCATACAGAGAAATGTTTGCTTTTCTGTTCTTTTTCACCACATAATCTCTGCATCCAGAAGATGGTCAGACAGATTCTGACCTACTGTAAGTATGCTAAAAGCTAACAGTCTATGCAAAAGCAGTCTCTAGTCATAAATGTGTTTTGTTTTCACCAAATTTTTTTTTTTTTTTTTTTTTTTTTTTTTATGTAATCAGCAACAGTATTCAAGAATTTACCTTTGGCTCCAAATACTTTCAAAATTGTAACATTGCCAGCATCATTCCTAAATATACTGTCAAGTCCATTTAACTGTGTCTTTGCACTAATAATCCTAGGCCTACCAAAGGAAAGGTACATTTTTATAATCAGACCCTGTCTTAGTCAAACATTTCTTCAGCACATTTGCAGCTGGGAATTTTAGTAAAGAGGACTAACAGCCACTGCAATGACTGTCAACATACCATTGAGTCACAGTTTTGCAGAACATTGCCTGGGTATCTGGAGGAAGCCTCTTAATTGTTATTTAATTAAGATAAAGGTATGTTTCTTGTTCCTATTTTGTCTAAACACTGCCTGGTGCCAAAGGGAAGGCTTATATGTGGGTATAACTGCCTTTCTTCACATTCTTAAAGAATATCCAGGCTTTTAAATGTAGAGCAGAATATATGTTTTAAACAAAATATATTAGTAGAAAAGGAAAAAAAAGACTATGATCTTACAATTGCTGTCTTTTCTATTTTGTCCTTTAGACAGAGCTTGCTCTAAAGAAGGTCATAGGCAGGTCCCCATCAGTGCTTTGGCTTGCTTAGGGCCTTCTAACAGCAGGTTTCCAAACTAACTTTTAAAATTATGCCAGGCAGGGTTTCTTTTATGAATTTTACTGTAAACTACTGAGGGAATACTTACAGTATGGTTTGGTTCCCACAGACAAAAGAAGGCAGAAGCTATGTTAAAGTTCTTCTAACAGTCAAGGTATCCAAATATTTTGAGTCTCACATACCCAGAGCTAAGCGCATGAAACATAAAATCACACAATATCCTGCATTGGAAGAGACCCACAAGGATCATCAAGTAACATAATTACTACCAACTACCAACTACTTACAAAGTACTACCAACTGAAACAGATCATGAAGTCATGAAGACTCTGTATAGGCGTATTCTGATCCATATGGATTCAGTTTGATACTTACAAAGGGTGGATGCAGCCCTCGAAATAGCAGCATGCATTGTTTGCAAAAGCTCATCTCACTTCAGGTATGAACAATGTAAAATGTATCTGTCTGTTGACTAGAGGCAATCTAGTCCATTAGCTAAGGAGCAGTCACATTAATACCACCCCTAACATGATCACCGTGTCTTCTAGCTACTCTAGTCTACAGCTCAAGCAATCACCATAATTTGGGCCTATTAACTTTAATTTGCTGATCATCAAAAAAAAAAAATAATCTGTGGCAAATAACTCTCCTACTTCATTCTTGTGATGGCAGTATTACTCATTTAAATGCAAATCTGCTTCTGAACCTGTAATATGCATCTTTCATTCACCAAACCTTTCTGTTTTATCCTTAACTATTTATGCTAATGTGTAAAAAAAAAAAAAGAAAAAAAAGGTTTTTTTCAAGGGGTCACTGTATTACTGTTGTTTGGCTGTTTTTTCTGTTGTAGGTAGAATGCTTGGAGATTGTTATTCATAAACCAGAAGAATCTAAAAAAGTTTTCCACAATTTATCACACACACACACACAAAAAATATCTAAATATGAAGGTGCAGTATTTATATTAAATTTCTTTTCCTTTGTTCACAGCAAGAAAAGTCCTAAATTACTTTTTAATTGAACAAGAAAATGAAGAGCTCATTGTTGTACACTTTTCTATTTACATTTGCCACCTCAGATTTAAAACCAAGTTCATGTATCTCTAGATCCATTTGCCCTAAACAAAATATATAGTTGGTACTGGCCTTTGCCATTAGAAGTTACTGTAAACAATTCAGTGTGATCTTGAAAGAACTGAAGAAATCAGACTTTGAATGTGCTGTGTGACACAAAAAAATGTTTGATGAAACATTTGGTCTTCAGGAGATCTAACTACGCACACCTTCTGCTTTTTCCACTTCAGGTAGCCCCCATATATAACAGACCCATACAATTCAACTCTGTTCTTAAAAGAGCTTCAGTTTAATCTTCTATCTTGTAAATAATTCTGCACCTCCAAATAGTTGTGCCTTTCAGTTATTGTGAATGTAAACAATATCAAAAAGTTAAAAGATTTATGTTGAAGATATTAAAGAAGAGGATATCTTTCTGAATTCCAGAGGGACTTAGGGTAAGTTGTATGACTCCATTTATAATAAGACTTTTAGACACATTTATGAGAAAGAGCAAAATTGTGGTTACAAAACCTGTCATTTCGGACAAAAAAATCTGTCTATTTCTTTTCACATTAACAAAAACAATGGAGTTATTTATTTAATTCCATCTGATTTCTTTTATGTATCTCTGTAAAATGGTAATGGGTGAGTTGACATCCTTTACCAATATATGCTTCTAGTGTCATTTAAGCTAGTTCAGTTACTTGAGCTAAATCATTCAGTCATTTCTATGTAACTACGTGTACATAGAATTTTCTTGAATCACATTGGATAAAATATCTGTAATTATATCCTAATACTCATTTAAACTGTTTTGAGTTTGGGTCCTGTTTCTCCTTCCTCTTTATAGTAGAACATCATCCAATTGATCCACCTTTCCTCAGACCTTGTCCCTTTTGCAACAACCATCAGGTGGAGGAAATGGCATAACTCTGTGTTGCTTTCTACTCAGAGAGTGAGGGAGGGTTTAGTGGTCTTGAATCTGAGATACATCCTGTACTTCTATTATAACTCCCATTTAATAATGCTGCTATGTCACTGAAGGAGTTAGCTTTACTGACTCACTGCTTTATGCTTCAGCTCAACCAATAGAAGATGACAAATCAGGTCTTATTAGCATTTTCAACTGCCATCTTTTTCCTTAGTAGAACCTCAGCCGAACCAAATGGATTGTTCTGCTCACATTCTGGTACTTCTGACTGGTAGAGTTCACTATCCAGAAGGTGAGAGGAGTCTCTGTTACAAAGGTCCTTGCAACAGTGTCTGGACTGGACAAGATCCCCCATGCTGCTATGCTCAGTTCTCAACCTGAGTACTCATAACCAGCTGGTTCATGCTCCTACATGACCACTCCAGCACGGGAATGATCTGCCCCATTGCTATTATTGTAAACCATGTACAAATGTGTCTTATTGATGTATAACTTGGTCAATACTGCAGTAATTGCAGACTCTTTGGGAGTCTCCAGAAGGTCCAGCTTTTCTCCCAGAATCTTAATCAATTGCACATTGCAATGTACAGTTAACTCCAGGCACTGAGGGAATCTTCAGAACAGTACAAAATTCCCAACCTGGAGAGACCCTGCAACAATTAATTCAATTCCTTATTGTGAAGGCAGATAGCACTTCAGCCAATCACCAAGATGTCTCACAGCAGTCAACTACCTCATTGATATATATGACTAGCTAGTGAATTCCTGGACCACATGGGAAATTAATGTCCTAAGTGCAGAACATGCACACATATTCACAGCACTGATATCCGGCTACACCAGTTTAACAACATGACAAGCTGAAATTTCATTATTATATCTCACAAATTCCACAGTTCAACAAATGCATTAGAATTGCATGTGACACACAAATTAGATATTTCTTCCACCTTTTCCCTAAAATTACAACATCAATAACCTTAAACTCCTTTAAAAGTCTCAAATAGGTTCTCCAAAGTAAATTACTTAAAATTTGCATTAGTATTTGCAAGTTTATTTGCTGTTTATCTGAAAACTCAGAATGATTTCCAGTTTGTGAGTTTCTGAGTGCGTTTAATGCCCAGTCTTCTTGTTTCAACCCATTAAATAGCTTTAATCTGAAATCCACCTTGGTTGATTAACTCCCACCTGCAGGCTACCTCAGATATAATCTTCAGCTTTGGCCTTTTCCTTTCTGGTTGCACCACTGCGAACATCTTGGATGATGCTAATGACCACCTCAAATTACATTGATTTTAACTTCCATTTTTCCTGAGCATTGTTAATCTGCACAGTCTAATGCATGCTTCTGCATTCATGCCACAGGTCATATGCCCCCTTCAACTCAACCTCCTGTTCACTTTTAGCCTTATTGCTTATCACCTGCATTTATTCCCTTGGCAAAGCTTTCCCATACTTCATTTGCCTTCATTGGCAAGTGTCTTCAGACCTTAAATTGCAAATTTCTTCCCTAGCTGTCAACTTCTTTCATTGTCCTACCTTTGTTAACTTTACCTCTGTAAAGCATATTATTCCTATTCCTCCAGTTTATCTTTCCTTTTGTACAAGACTGCTTTAGGTTAGGTTTACCCTGATGTTTCTTTCTCACTTCCAGCCAGATCTGTGTTTCTTCTTTCTGTAAAATATTTATTGAAGCTTTTTATTCATGGGTTTATTTACATTTTGTTCTGATAAATTATTGTTTGCATTAACTTGCTGTTCCAAATGGCTGAAAGATCACTTGGATCATAAAAATATTCCTGATAAAATTTACTTGGATTGTCTTTGGGGACTAGTTGGAATTTATCTGGGTAAGAGAAGGTTGTTTAATTTTTGTTCTTGAGGATAAAGTACACAGAAATCAGAAAAGGAGGGAAAAAAAAAGCAAAAAAAAAAAACAAAAACCATGCTACCAACAATCTATCTCTTGCTAATTCAACTGGGAAAATTGCTTTGAAAGTGTATTAAAAGGATGTTATATTGTGGGTTATAATAATTAAACTTTAGCATTTTATTGATACTTGTTTCTTTTTATAGACAAAATGTATTTTGTTGACAATAAATAAAATTGAAGTCTAAGCCATGAATGGTGAATGGATCTGCAGCAATGGCACATTTAAAGTCTAGATCAATGACACTGCTGCTGTTTTAGTTTGGGCATTAGATGCAACATAGGAAAGTCTAATGCTATCTGTACATGGATGCTAATTTTGAAACAATTTATTAATATCATTTAAAATATTCTGCTAGAATCTATACTTAAAGATGAAAAGGAAATAAATAAGGTCCTTGGTGGTTGTGATGCCATTTGAATTGATACAATACTGAATAAAGTTTTTTAACCTTGACATGTAAAGAAATTCTATGTAACACTCTGTATCCCTTCAGTCATTTTTGTAAATCCCAACTAGCTTTTTTTTTTTTTTTTTTTTTTCCCCTGTAGAAAACTTCGTACAGCTCAGTATCTAGTACCTCTTTCATTTACCTGGGCTCACCCTTTGCTACAATAACAAGTCTCCTATGTGGTGAATCCCACTGAAGGAACACCATTTTGTCACAGGCCATGGACCTTCCACCATCAACTCTTCAGTCTTTTTAACAGTAAGCTGCTCTGTAATGATTAATTAGTGCTTAGTTTTTCCTGGGGTTCTGGATCAACCTCCCCTTTCTACCCGGTGTATCTTACCATTTTTAACCCCAACAGAAACACTGAATGTAAGTGGTGCTTGACATGCTGAGGAAAAGTGGATGAAGTTACATGTCTGAATTTGTTATACTGTGATATACAGGGCTTTCTGCTCTATGTAAAGGAGCTCCATGCTGCCTCTGAACCATATTCATGTCTGGGGTCTCCCATGCTTTTAGTGTGTGAGAGTATATGTCCCTTAAAACACAGATATACGAGAGCAGGGTGAGCAAAAAGCTCAAAGTAAAAAATGCTCAGAGTATTTTCTAGATACTCTTTTAAGTTAAGTGTGGGCTTCACTTTGCTCCATCACAAATTAACTACTGTGTTTTTATTTCTGACAGTGAAACATGATGCCATTGCCCTTAGTCAATGGGAACTAAGGAATGAAGGAAACCACAGAAGGTGAGCAGCTGTGCTGTCCACTGTGTTCTTCATGTTCTTGTGTGAAAATATGAATGTGTTATCTGAGTAAAATTAGTGATATTGGAAGACAACTCTGACAGCAGTACATCCCAACAATGATGCAGGGGGAAATCACACAACATGGAACAAGAGCCTTTACAGTCAGTTCTGAAGGTTCTAAATACCTGTCACTTCTGCCAGTAAAAGCTTCATGAAAAACCAAATCCCATTTTACAGGAACATGACTTATATAGAATTACTCCTGTGGCATAAGAAAAGGATTAGACTAAAAGATGGTTGTAAAATAAAGTGTTTGTCATGTATATAACAGATGCACTTTGGAAAATTTGGTGTTTTGCTTGAAAAAGTACCATAACCCAAATGCTTTTTTTTTTTTTTCACATAACATTTTAATCACTTTATGTTTTTATTCACATAACAGAAATAAATGAATGAGAAAAGGATTTCAGTGTATAGCTAGTCCTATCACATGGCACTTCTGTGGCTAAGTTAGGCATGACTAAAAATGGAGGTTAATAATAAAAATCTGTCACAGGAATACAATAAAATCATATGTGCATTAAAAATAGGTACATTGTGAATTAAAAATATGTGAAGTAATTTACATATAATTTCACATGTATAATTCAAAGTCTTCAAAGAACCTTCGGTATTTCCAGATTAATAGACTAAGGACACATTTTAACTGTAGAAATTCTCTCTCTGCCCATGAGGCTTCCTGTGGGTTGCTTACTTCAGTATAAGCATAGCATATAGTTAAAAAGACAAATGGCTTTCATTTTATATTCAGTGTTTAAAATAACAAAACACGCTTTTAACTTGACAAATTACAGTATTTTCAATGATTTCTTTTTTTCTTATAATTATTCTTTTAGCTGTTGAGGTATAACAGCATAATCTAACAGCAAAATGAAACTGCTTTAGTAAATTAAGCTTTTTTTTTTTTTGTCATATTAGTATTATTCTATACTGTAAGCACAAGAAAGTTAATGACAGATCTTACATGAGATACTGAAACTGTGGTTTTTAATTTCAGTTTTGACACAGCTACCCATACTAATATGGTTTAACTTTATAATACTTTTAGCTCACATATTTCTGTAGAAATTACTGAATAGTTACCTGGGATGTGAATTTAAAGTTCATAGCTACACAAAACAAAATTTTCACGGAAAGTCTATGACCTAGTGGTCTATAAGACCACTATTTATCTAGTAAAACTTCTTTATCCAAGAAAGCCAACCCAGAATGAATACCCAAAATATTAAAATCAAAGAAAAAAATGCAAGACCAAGTTTTGTAAGCAATAAAACCATGTTACTTTCATCAGAGTGATAAAATATTGGTGACAGTAAGCTAAGTATTTCATCTCTACACTGGTTATAATTAGAAATAGTTCTGATCACATCTTTAAATATTTTTTAACATTACATAATAGTAAATCACGAGGTTAGCTAACAGAAACAGCAGACAGGTAAATTCTGAGAGGGAATCTGAGGGAAGAAAGCATGTGTAACAAAACCAAAAAGATTTCCATTTACTGATAATATTTCTTCTTCACATATAAGTCTGATCAACAGAATGGTTTTGGGTGGAAGAGACCTCAAAGATAACCTAGTTCCAACCCCCTTCCATGGGCAGGGACACCTCCCACTAGACCAGGTGTCCAACCTGGCCTTGAACACCTCTAGAGATGGAGCATCCATAACTTCTCTGGGCAACCTGTTTCAGTGCCTCACCGCCCTCTGAGTAAATAATTTCCTCCAAATATCTGATCTAAATTTACTATTTAATTAATTAAATAATTAAAAACAAACAACAATCAAACAAACAAACTACTCCTTGTCCTATTACTACACTTACTACACTCCCTGACAAAGAGTCCCTCTCCAGCCTTCTTGTGGGCTCCCTTTAGGTTGCTCTCAGGTCTCCCTGTCACCACCTTTTCTCCAGGCTGAACAACTCCAGATCTCAGCCTGTTTTTATCAGAGAGGTGCTCCAGCCCTCTGATCATCTTCATGGCCCTCCTGTGGACTAAATCCAACAGGTCCATGTCTTTCTTATGCTGGGGGCACCAGAGGTTAAGGCAGTACTCTAAATGGGGTCTCATGAGAGCAGAGTCAAGGGGGAGAATCACCTCCCTCGACCTGCTGGCCATGCTTCTTTTAATGCAGCACAGGATAGAACTGGCTTTCTGAGCCAGAACTGTACATTGCTGGCTCATATTTAATTTCTCATCAACCAACACCCCCAGGTCCTTTTCATCACGGCTGCTCCAAACATTCCTCTACCCAGCCTGTATTTGTGCTCGGGACTGCTCTGACCCAGGTTGAGGAACTTGCACTTGGCCTCGTTCAACTTCATGAGGTTAATCTGAACCGTCTGTGCCCTCCCTTTAATCCTAACCCCCTAAGCTTTCAGTCATCTCCTCATACATTCCAAGGCAGAGCTCCATGCTCTCCAGCTGGTCATTGATATAGAGGTCAACTCACACTCCTCCCAATCCCTCCCCTCCCCTTCGCTCTTTGTCTAAGACAAGTGCACACTATTCTGTCTTGAGAGACCAATAGGATGAGTGCCGCCAACCAATGCAGATAGTTACGAAATAGTTCCCAGTTACTTGGTTTTGTGTACTGTGAGTCTCCCATAGAGCCAATGGAATGGCCTTCCTTCAAAGAGGCACCCTCTTGTGCAAGCTGCTGTGCCAGTCCCTCAGTGCCATGCTACCATGCCATGCTGCCATGCCATGGCTACATAAGGCAGACTTTTGTACGTATAGGGAGTGCCTGCTGCTACTGCTGGCCCTGCCCATGGCTGGTCAGCTGCTCTCTCTCAAGCTTCTTGCTCAAGTAGCTGGAGATCCATCTCAGGAATTCCCCTGTACAGTGATCTCCTGATCTGCTGCAGAATGCACCTGCACTGGAGCTGATCACCTTGGCTTGTTGTAACTCTGTCTCCTCTTGTACGTGCAAAAGCTTCTTCTAGAAAAGTGTCCAGATTCTGCAGTTCACTGTGTAGAAGAAGCAGCAGAGAAAAACATATTGCAACACAGGAAAAAGATAGTGTAAAGTGTCATTAGAGATAGGGTTTTTCCACATTGCCACTGCTGAAATCAACACATCATAAGGTTCTGGTGGCATAATCCCACCTTGATGTCAGAGCAGAAGAAGAGAACTCCAAAGCCTGCCAAACTCATTGTCCCTCAAGAGGACATGAAGACTAGCTGCCTAGGGACTGCTCACTAGTGACTGATAGGAATGAACCTTTTTACAGACTTGTCTAATTGTCCTGGGATGTTGTGCTGAGACAGCTGCTGAGATAGTAGATCATGCTCCAGCTCCACCCACTGACAATGACCCTGTGCCAGTCACTCATCTGAATGCTTTTGGGAGTAACTGTAAGTGGATGAGTTATTAAAAAACTGGGTACTTTATGGTATTCTTCACCTGTATTTTTTTTCACCACACAAGGGAGCCATGTAGGGAAAGACAGCACTGGCTGGCTGATGTCACTGGGAAAGAACAAGGGCAGCTGAGCAGAAATGATTAAATGTCACAAACATAGAGGCTTAGTACTCTCATTGGAAAAGCCTGTAAACTGTAAACAATGGTGGATGGAAACATAAGGCCTTAAC
Source organism: Anser cygnoides (assembly GCF_040182565.1). Taxonomy (NCBI): domain Eukaryota; kingdom Metazoa; phylum Chordata; class Aves; order Anseriformes; family Anatidae; genus Anser; species Anser cygnoides. The sequence goes on from NC_089873.1 coordinate 19,083,595, forward strand.
TAAGTGTAAACTCTAAAAGTCTGGGGAAAAGCAAATGTTAAAAGGCATTCTCTTGCTCTTCATGGAAGAGTCTTATGACAGACAGGAAAAAAAAAGTGAGTCAGTCTCCTGAAAAGTTTTATATTATGCATGCCAGTTTAAGAAATAATATTAAAATAAGCAGGATAGACTAGAAGTCTTAGCATATAAACAAATTTATAAGTTAATTGGCATAACAGAGAATTTTAGGAGTTATGTTCCCTTAGGTTAGGGAATATAACTGGTATATTCCTGTCGAAATGTACAGCTATTCAAAAAGCCTAGGCATGGGGGAAAGGAAAGGAGTACCTACAAATCAAAGGCCTAATGTTCCTGTGAGGTAGGCCTGTCAATATCTGTGCAGTAAAAAAGGAATATAGTCATAGCTAGTACCTCTTGTAGCATTGTGGGCATAAACAGTGTGTGTGACACCCAAAACAGTCTAGATATTCCCCAGATGGATCACATTAAAGATGAAGGCAACCACCAATCAGATTAAACTGTTCCCAGGGAATTACAAAGAGAATTTTGAAAAACAACAACAACAAAAAAAGGGATCAGCTTGAAAAGCAGTATGAAGAAATCATGAAGATTTCTATGGGAGATAGACCCTACGGAGGGGAGAGACTAGTTACAGAAGGATATTTAAAAATACTAATAAATAAATAAATAAATAAATAAATAAATAAATACTTTAGTAAACACTGTTCAACTGTAATTTTGGCAATCTTGATCCTGAATCTGTAGTTCACCTGTAGTGCTTAGATCCTGTGTATGTGTAAACTGTGTGAGCTAAATAGTTTTCATCTGGGACAGCAGAAAAAGAATTTCCTTGTTCCTACTTTTCCCCTTTCCTCTTTCCTTTTCCTTTTTCCTACTCATTTAATGAAGTAGAAGAATTCTGACATGCTGATAATATCAGATTTCATCTAGTTGAATATCCCTTGGGAAAAGTCTAGATCAAGTAACAGTCCAACAAGTTTATGCAGTGTGTTTCTGATTAACTTTTTGATACAGGAAGTGAAGACTGCAAAAGTAATGGATTGTTGCTAGGAGGAGAAAATATGAAGGTGGAGAACTGTATCATGAAAACAGGTTGTGCTTAGGAAAGGAAAGATGGGTGATATCAATAAGAGTGGAATAAAAAGCACTTCTTTTATTTTAGATAAGAGAATTTCAGTAAATTCTACAATTACCTTGTGAGAGTTCAGCCACTTTGTAGATCACTTGACTCAAGAGTCTTAACGTCCTGGAATGTGTTTAATAGTCTGAACTTAATGTTACAACAAGTGGTAGCAGACTGACAGATGTCTTTGTTGAGTGACTTGACGTGAGGTTATTTTGTATGCAGTTTCTTCACTTTGTAGGTGTATCTTTTCCAGTGAGATTTAATAGAAAGAAAGAATTTGTCACCTTCCTAAAAAAAAAGTGTTTTTGTTTTTGTTGTTTGTTTGGCAAATGCACTTCAGCTGGGATTTTTTATTTTTTTATATATATTTTTTTTTTTAATCTGGATGATTTTATTTGCCATTGGAACCAAGAATGAAGATACTCTTCCTGATGATTTTAGCAATGTATATTTCATATATTTGTCTACATTATTTTGTTTTTCTTAACATAATATTGAGTTGCTGCAGGTTTTCTTATTAACTGTGACATGAAAACAGTCTTCAAAACTGAGTTCTTGCTATTTCATTTTTTTTGTTTGTTTGTTTTTGAATACTGTGTGGCCTGCTCCTTGCCTTATATTGCAGTTTCATAGCAATTTGAATGATAAGTTTTTATACAGGATAGTTTTAACTTTTTAACAATTTTATTTGGCATGTACATTTTTAGATACAAGTTATATTTATTTCTTTATTCACCCTTATTATAGTATCATACCTCCATGAAAAAAAAAAAAAAGGATACCTGAGTATATATAATTAAGTAATAATGCAGCAGAACTACCTAATTGATTTTATTCATAAAAAATACTTAACTGCAAGAAAAAGTGATTAGTTGTTTTGAGGTCTTAACTGATTTTTTTTTTTTTTTTTTTTTTTAAGAATCTAGGACCTTCTTCCCAAAGGCTGGAGTAAAAAGGCTGTAGGAGGGAAATGGGAAACTCCATCTTTTCTTCCAAAACTGCGTCTGTATACTGGTAAGACTGCCAGCCTCAGCAGCCAGCTGCGTTCTTTCCAGTGTGGAAAAAGGGTTGTACAGGAAGGGGAAGGGAGGTCTTGTTTTTACTTCTTTTCTAGTCTTTCATGTAAGATAAATAAACCATTTTCAGATCTCTAAGGTAAGTAAAATATTCTATAAGCACATTAAACATCCTTGAAGAACACAGACTTGATATAAAAATAGTTCAGAAGTGCTCTGTTTTGAAATCTGGATTTTTCATAAAAGTGATTAAGATAGAAAAATAAGTACACAAAGCATATACGTAAAAATGGTATACAAAGCAGTTTTACAGATGCTGCAGGGAAACCTTTATTATTAATTCAAGACTTTATGGATTTTATTTTGTTGTATTTATTGAATTCTTTCAGTTTGAGAAATGCCTCTTACCTTTCAAAATATTTGATATGGGATGAGACAATATGGGGCTGTCTTCCATAGCTGTTTTATAACGTGTCCCTTTACACCCTTCCTCACTTTTTCTAACAAACGTCTGCTTTCCTACTTATACTTTATTTCATCTTCAATCTATTATTTTATATTTGTATAATATTTTCATTGCTACTATCAGTCTTTTTGTTTCTTCTTTTTCTTTTTACCACATTATATTTATTATTATTATTATTAAAGCACAGTAGAAGACAGGTTTTATACCTAAGGGCTGTTTCAATTTTTATTTGCCTATTCAGATAAAAATTCACCACTCTCATTGAAGTGAGTTGTCATGTAAATACAGTATCCCCACTGCTTGTTCACTCTTTTATGTGACAGGACTGAAAAAGTGAAATACTGTGAAACAAATTGGGGCAAAAAAAAAAAAAACAATCTTATTGGAACTACTACCACTTGGGATGGTATTTCAAAGCTAAACTGGTATGTTTGCTGTTTGTTCCTGGAATGCACCAGTGTTGATCTGAACACAAGTAGAATTTTCTCCTGGTTCAGAGAAAAAATATATTTAAGGTTGCCTTTGGATTACACAGCAGAGACATCTGCTTAGTTTCATGAGTAGAAGATTATAAAGGGTGTCAGTAAATGATCAAATCTACTTAGCACTAGTTATTGTATCTCTACTATCAGAAAAAAAAAATACTTATTACAGTCAGTTTCAATGGTTAAAGTGGGTTTGTACATAAACAAGTCCATCTTTGAGAAGAATGCAAAACACTTTTTTCTGAATGAACAGAACAGTGCTCCACAATATATGGAGAGATTTTAAAAGTGTGTTGGTAGCACTGAAGTACTGGATACAATAATTTTATTATTTCCTTGCCTAAAATATTCAGTGCTCACTGTATTACACTATTTCTTCTGTTAAAGATGTAAAACAGAATTGGTCTGTTATATCTATATAATGGGTAAAACTTAATATCAGAGATAAGAATGTTCATACTAAATAAATCTTTACTGAGAATTTTCAGTTTATGGATGGGGCAAAATCTGGGAAACATCTAAATCATATTTAGATGTTACATTCATAAGGAGATTTATTTATACATCTTTTAAAATTCAAAAACGAGCACTTTGTTTAAAAATAATATTCACAAAATTTATTTTGAAGTCTTCATTTTCATCTTGCAAGTTACCAACAAACTGAAATGTTTGCTTGTTTGTTTGTTTGTTTCAGTGCTTTATCAACCACTTTGCTACATATCTCAGTGATTTATCAACCACCCCATCTCATATGGAACATTTGGAAAGAACGGTTTCCTTTAATCTGATGAGTAGCATAGTCAGTGCTCTACAGCAAAATCCCTAAATATGTGTTTAACTTCAGGTTTTAGAAACACTTTAGGTATTCTAGAAACACTGAGCTTATTCAGCAGGAATACATGGCAATAACTGCTCTCTTAAAATGTAAGAGCTCTCATACATACAGGCTGAAAGACTATGCTTTCTATTACATTAGTCTATTTCTCCTGACTGGGACAACACAAGAAAATGTTTTGTCCATTTTTACTTCATAGTTGTCAGATAAGGAATCTATGAAAAAGAACAAGTTCATTCTTTCTTTTTCTGTGAAGCAAAAAGTAACTGAAAAGTTTCAGATCAAACGTTTCTTATAATATGGCTAAAAAACTTTTCTGTGGCTGATCATCAGCTGAATGTCTTTCTAGAATTATTCTGTAGCTTCTTTTTACTATATTGAACAGTATGAACAATAGAGAAAACAATATAAGCCAAAAATATGTTTAAGAAAGCACTAAAATAAACAAACAAGCAAACAAATAAAAAAACCTCAAACTTACTATAGATAAATTGAAATCTGTAGTGTTACATCAGAGGTAAACCTGGCTTAATGCCTTTAACAGTTATGTGCTCAATTTTATACTGCCTTGACTAATATACAAATGGTCCCAGTAGAAAGCATACTGGACAGCAGCTGCATTCTCTCAGTCATTTTAAAGGGGAGATGAGTGGACTGGATCCAAAATACTATTCTGCAGCTGCAACAAGAAGGGGTTTGCTATTTAGAAGCATGACATTTTGAGTGCTAATTTTCATCTTTTCCTTTTATTAGGTTACTCTTCCCATGATATAACTGAGCTGACTTACCAGCAATTCCTAAACACTCAGGATCTGTATAGCATTTCATAGCTGGATTTAACAGCTGATTGTAATTCTAATAATGAAAATGAAAATTCTAAGAAATTTCAATCCATATTGAAATTGACATAAATGAAGAATATATGACATTTCACAACATTGAGTTAATGGAATTTTTAAATTCTTATTTTACAAAAGAATCTTAAAATTTATTTATTTATTTATTCATTTATTTAAAAGAATCCTAAAATTTATTCACATAGGAATCACATTTTCTGATAAAATCAATGGACATGGCTGTGCACAAGAGTGCCCAAGACCAGGACCATGCTGTGCTCACAGTTGTGTTCATTGATGTCAAAATTTTATGTCTATTAATATTCACACTTGCTTTATGATAAGGAAAAAAAAAATCTTTAATCTTCTGTCGATCTGTAAAGATAATCTATCAGTATTGGGGGGTTACTATAAAGTAAACAACTGTAGTGTAAGATAATGCATAACACAGTAGGTACTGTGCAGTGCCCCAATAGTAAATATCTGTCTACGACGTTTAGAATGCTTCTGCATGGTGTAAGTAGCAGCCAGTGACTGTGAGATATGTTTAGTGAACTGCAAATACACATCTTGGGTAACTCTGCACTAACTCTTTGTGTAAGAAGGTCCATAGTATAACTGTATGGTGTTTTTCTACCTCTTGAAAACATCTAAGTCAAAAATAAATTAAAATAAATAAATAAATAAATAAATGGTGACTGTAGCTGCTTGTTTAGCAGAAGCTTTGCAAGCAGCTACTGACCCATCAGCTGTTGGAGCTACTGTTTCTATTCTGAGTAATGGTTTCATTTCTTTCAGCTTACAAATTTATCATTGAGCATTCTTTCTGTGGAAAGTCCATCAGCACTATGGCCACATATAACATTGTGGAAATAATTATATGCTAGTAAAGAAAAAGAATCTCAACTTTTATTGCCTTTTCAGGTATGGTAGGCTTTATTACAGATTTATTGTAGAAATTTCTTACATATTTATTGTAGAAATCAAAGACTAGTTTTGCCAGTGATAAGCAAAAGGCTTAAACAAATAACAAACAGGATAAATAAAGCATTAAGTAATGGCTAAAGCTCAAGTTGATTAGACCTCTTACCCCAAAGATACTAAAAGCCAAATCCTTACTGCACACTGGTCTCATATTTCTCCATCAAGATATCTTCTTTGACGGGCAGCCCTTCCAGTCCAGCCACTAAAGGTCTACAATTAGTGGTCTCTCAAACTTTATACTTATTGCATACCTTGGCTGTGAATTTTGTAGCCTAATTTGACCAGTAGACAAAGTTTGACCAATAAAGCTAGACATGCTGCCTTTTCAAACATGTATTGTTTCAGGTTGTTGCACCCAATTTGAATGGAGCAATGCAAACCTGTTCCATAAGGAGGGACTAGATGACACAGGTTATGCCACAGATTATGTAGATTATGCCTTGAGTGGGAGCACCTGGTAACTTATATTAACTGCTTTTGTTCTGGACTGTGTAAGTCACTTACTATTGCCAACGTAGGTCAGAGTACCATCTCACCACACCCATATCTCTTCATTTCTCTGATCACTGTCTTTTAACTTTGAGTTGTAATGCATGTATGAAACTCAGGCCTTGATCAAAAGTCCATTATCGGCAACTCTGCAACCTTCTTTTCTTGCTGCTAGGCCTTCTTGAACTTTTTTATTATTATTATTTTATTATTACTTCTATTTCTATAGCTACAAAATAGGCACAACTAGTTTTGCAGTTAATTCATCTCAGGATTCTTTCAGGGTATTCAGAATATTGTGAATAATGTCAATACTATTGATAGTAATGTTGATGTTATTAATTATAGCAATGTTAGGGATGTTAATGATGTTCCCATTACTCATAAACTGGGCACAATATGAAAACATACAACGTATGACACATACCATGACAGAAGGATGGTTTTCCACTGATTTTCACATTGGTGAGGATTTTAACATGCTCCTCGTATCTAAGGTTGTTGTTTGAATTATTTGATTGCCTGCTCTAATTCATCAAGTATTTATTTAGAGAAGAATAAACTGTTTCAACAGGACAAAATCACAGAATCACAGAATGGCTGAGGTTGGAAGGGACCTCTGAAGATCTAGTCCAAACTTCTGCTGAGCAGGATCACCTAGAGCACACTGCGTAGGATGGCATTCGTGTGGGTTTTGAATATCTCCAGAGAAGGAGACTCACAGTAAAGAAGTAAGTGCCCTCATATTCAGCTGGAACTTCCTGTACTTAAGTTTGTGCCCATTGCCTCTTGTCCTGTTACTGTGCACAACAGAAAAGAGATCGGCTCCATCCTCCCAACACCCTCCCCTCAGATATTTATATTTATTAACGAGGTAAATGCATTTATATACATTAATTAATGATCTGTCAGATGATACATATGTAGAAGGCACATTGGTAGCAGGGGTTGCAGGGGTGGCCTCTGTGAAAAGAATCCAGAAACTGTCCCATGTAAGATAAGAGCCAGTTCCAGCCGGCTCCAAAAGGAATACCGCCACTGGCCAGAGCTGAGCCCGTGAGCAACATTGATTGGGCCTCTGTGAGAGCACATTTAAGAAAAATAAAATAATAATAATAATAATAATACCCTGCTGCACAACAGCAGCTGGGAGAGCGAGGAGTGAGAACCAGCCCTGCAGACACTGAGGTCAGTGCAGAAGGAAGGTAGGAGGTGCTCCAGGCACTAGAGCAGAAGTCCCCCTGCAGCCTGTGGAGAGGCCCCTGGTGGAACAGGCTGTTCCCCTGCAGCCCATGGGTCCCACATGGAGCAGATCTCCACGCTGCAGTCTGTGGAGGAGCCCCTGTTGGAGCAGGTGGATGTGGCCTGGAGGAGGCTGCGGCCCATGGAGAGCCCCTGCAGGAGCAGGCCCCAGGCCAGAGCTGCAGCCCGTGGAGAGGAGCCCACGCAGGAGCAGGGGGTCTGGGGGGAGCTGCCACCAGTGGGGGACCCGTGCTGGAGCAGTTTGCTCCTGATGGATGGACCCTGTGGTATGGACCCATGTTGGAGCAGTCCTTGAAGAGCTGCTGCCTGTGGGAAGCCCACACAGGATCAGTTTGGGAAAGATGACATTCTGTGGGAGGGACCCCATGCTGGAGCAGGAGAAGAGAGTGACCGTGGCGGAGACGAAGTGTTAAGGACTGACCATAACCCCCATTCCCCATTCCCCTGCACCACTCTTTGGGAGGATGTAGAGGGTTAATGGGTGTATGGGGTGGGTGGTTTTAGTTTGCTTTTAGTTTCTCACTGCTCTAGCTTGTCAGTAATAGGTATTAAATTATATTAATCTCCCAATGCTGAGTCTGTTTTGCCCATGATGGTAACTGGGAAGTGATCTCCTTGTCCTTATCTCAGTCCTTGAGCCCTTTTTATCGTATTTTTTCCCCCTTTCCCTTTGTGGAGGGGCAGTGAAGAACGGTGGAGGACAGCTGCCCAGATGGGTAAAACCACCACAGCAGAACAGACTCCTAGCTGAATCACCTATATCTCTCATGAAAGCCCTGGCTACAGAATTATTCAAGATCTCGGTGATATTAGAAAGGAAAAATGAATAGCACCTTGAAAAGTTTCTGTTTTCTCACAAAGAAGACTAAGATACTTTCTTCAGTCTTGAGTGCATCAATTGATAAACTGTTTCTCACAGAGTCACAGAATCACAGAATCGTCTAGGTTGGAAGAGACCTCCAAGATCATCTAGTCCAACCTCTGCCCTAACACTAACAAGTCCTACACTAAACCATATCACTAAGGGCTACATCTAAACGTCTTTTAAAGACCTCCAGGGATGGTGACTCAACCACCTCCCTGGGCAGCCCATTCCAATGCCTAACAACCCTTTCAGTAAAGAAGTTCTTCCTAACATCCAACCTAAACCTCCCCTTGCGCAACTTTAGCCCATTCCCATTGAGATATAACTGCAAAAATATTGGTTCTTATTGGATGGGAGCTTCATTACAGGGTACGTAAAATTTTAAAATGAGGGAGTAGGAAGAAAAGAGCTCAGCTCTCCTTTTTATTATTATTATTATTATTATTATTATTATTATTATTATTATTTTTTCTCAGAAATATACTCTGCAAGTGTTATAAAGGCTCCTGTGTAATTTTGTGCGATTCTATGGGTGTGGATAGATAAATACCAGAAAGCAACAGGACAAAAGAGGAAATGCACCTGCTCAGAAGCTAGTACGTGACAGTTTTTTAAGGACTGATGAGCTCTGGTGATAAATAGACATGTCGTCTCTCCAAGAACTGATAAACTCAGGACAGCCAGAGTCTGCCATATCTGCACAAGGCCACTAGCACAAATGCACGCCAATTGTGTCAATTGTGTGACTGTGTAACTCTGATAACTTCCAGAGATGGCTGATAGATGCATAAAGATGGGAAGTTGATATAAGCCCCTGAGGAATCAAATAGCCCTCTGATGGACCTTATGAACACCAACCTAGAAGCCCCTGTGTTAGTAGAACCCTCTGATTACAGTTGGCCTTCCATTTGCTGTTCCAGCTGCATAACTATGAATGAATGAGTAAACCATAGAAGTGAATTAGTGAAAATGTGCAGTTTTCTGTTACTGATGATAGAGATTTGACACTATTAACAGTCACAGCATAATATAATTTGGAAGTGTTTAGAAATAGTGAGCAGGTGAGGAGGAAATGCTTCAAAACCAATCTTTTAACTAAAAGAGAATTAAGAAAACATTTCAACCTAAGAAACCTATATTATTCTGTTTAGTGTAGAACACATATCAAGGTCTACAGCTCTGCACAGGGCATAAGGCAAGAGATGAAGTATCTCAAAAATAGCTCATCAGTTGTTTTTTTTTTTTTTTCCTTGTTTTGTTTTTCTTTGGTTTATTTGTTTGACTTTCTTTTTCTTTTTTGAAAACACCAAGGAAATCTGAAACTATGCAAATACAATCATAAGGAATGAATTACAGTCTCAGAATCTATTACAAGATTGCAATAGCTAAACACACAGAGAGTAATTATTGTAGTGATACTTGCAGATAAACTGTAAATAAATTGTTAAAGTAAAAAAAAAAAAAGAAAAAAAAAAGCACAAAACATTGATGCAGCCAAATGTGAGTGAATAAATGAATGAATGATAAAGTGTCACTGTAAGAACATGGAACTACTGAAAAAGGAAACTTTAATGAATCTTGTAACTAAACTCAAATATTTAAGTATCTTGTGCTGAAAAAGTTTCAGACATTTAGTCAACATATAACATGGTTGAGGGCCCAAGTGTTGAAAATATTAAAATTAAATAAAAGGAAAAGAAAGGATGGGAAATCAAAAATGAGATAAGAAAATCAAACTTCAGAAAATTTTAAATGTGAGGCATGTACTTTCATAATGACTCTAAGTTAGAGGATCATATGAAAAGTTCTGGGGAAAATATTCAATTATAATCAACAGAAGTGACTAATTAAAATTCTACATGTAGCTTAGTTTTCCACTCTTAAACCAGTTCATTTCTACAGTGGACTTACTAGCTAACAGCAGTTATCTTGCAGTCTAGATGTGTGTTGTGGATGGAGTTTACTAAATCCCAGCTGTGATCTACTGGCTTCAAATCCATTGGTTTTCTTTTCTCAGCAGCAAAAGGAAAAATGCTTCCTCTTTAGCTGATACAGTTTGCAGAAGACAGTCAAATATGCAATTACACTTTTGAACTCTCCAAGGAGAGTTGCTAAATCTTTAATCATTTAGACTGTTGGAGAGATAAAACCTAAAGCTACAGCTGTAGTTAATTGAAACTCTACATATACATACAGAAAACGAAATGCTGCCCGTAGAGAAAAAATTAAGCTGAGAAAAGCAGAATTTTCCTTGTGCATCTGAACCTGGGAATCAAAACAATGTTTGAGAGTCTTCATACCAAACTGACTAGGGAGTCTCAAGTGTTCTTGTGATCACTAGGGAATCCTGGGATCTTAAAATTCTGATAAACTTAAAACTCTGTGACACTTAAAACTGCCATCTGCTGCTGGCATATAACAGGACAAGCTGCTTTTTAAATATCTCCCAGTTGCAATGCCTAAATTAAAAACAAACAAACAACAACAATAACAAAAGAAAAAAAAACACCTAATCTTATGAATATTCATCAAAACATGAAATTAGACTTCTCTGAAATAAGCCATTTATATAATTCTGGAATTATTCTGTAATACTTCATGTATCAAAAGTAGTCTCTAGATTGAAAACAAAAAGTGAGTGCCTTTAAATTAAGAAAGACATAAAGATCACTATTTTATTTTTAAGAGCAGTTTCTGTTATCAAAAAAAAAAAAAAAAAAAGACAGCCTGTAAACTTGTAAACTCACCACAGACAAGGTCCATATTGTTATTAAATTGAACAGTCACTGCTTTTCCAAACTGTATCTGCAATTGCAAAATAATTGCACCCTATTGTAGGCAATGGGGTAAAAATTAACATTTATATTCATTGGAACAAGTCAAATTTTAAACGCATAGCATTATCATAATTGAAATAAGTCCAATTATTTGAATTGCAAATCATGCAAAAATTGCTGTTACATCTGAGAATGGCCAAGAAACAAGTATAGATAGTGAAATTTAAAATTTACTTTGTGCAAAGAAATTCCACAGTGTTTCTTTCAACATAATTTGAAAGCATAGGATAGATATCTATGTCTAATACACACGATATATACTTAGGACAAAGGAGTTACTCAGCTAGCCATCAATATGTTCACGACTTCCAACAAAGTAGTTGAAGGGACTTTGTATACTTGTCAGTTATCAATCAGGTTAAACAGGTTGTCCTCCACTGCTGCTTTCAATGGGCTGATATTCAATGCTGCTGAGCTGCCTCTTCTGACTCACTACATTTTTTTTTCCGTTAGGATTTTATATAGTTTCATGTCAGTGTTTTTCCTCCTCTATCCTTGAACTGCTAACTATGCCTGTATCAGCAATCTTACCTCTTTCTGTATTTTTACTTCTGTCGTACAGCTCCATTCTATGTACTTTCTCACAACCCTTTTTCACAACTTGGCAATTTTCACAGAAGTTTGAGTCAAAGTTATGCAGCTGGACCACATCAAAGTTTTTAAACTGAAATAAGGTAGGTTTAGATTAGATAGTCAGTAGAAATTCTTTCCTATGAGGTTGCCCAGAGAAGCAGTGGATGCCCCATCCCTGTAAGTGTTCAAGGCCAGGTTGGATGGGGCTTTGAGCAACCTGGTCTGGTGGGAAGTGTCCCTGCCCATGGCAGGGGGGTTGGAACTAGGTGATCTTTAAGGTCCCTTCCAACCCAAACAGTTCTATGATTCTACAAAAGTAGGCCTTGAATATATATATAGCTAAATCCCTTGAAGAAGGGATACAGGTATATTTAGCTGGTACAGGTATAGGCAGAAGCCTAAAGAAGGAAGAAAAAAAAAAAAGTGTTTTTTGCTGAACCAAAATCAGTTTTAAGTGAAATAGTCTTCAAGGTTCTTAAGGCCCTGACTACAGTGTTGTCATGGACATGCTTGTGCAAGAGCAGTGTGGCCAAATATAGGGCAAGCTGTATGTTTCACGTACAGTAAGTCTAGTTTGCTTCATGTTCAGTAGACAGTTGGCTATCTTCTACCAGAATATGAGCCAGAATTCCTGCCTGTGAAAAACAGTGAATCTAAGGCCTGTGTAAGTTACATAGAACAGCTGTACTGGTATAGAACACTTGTCTGCAACAACATTAGATGTAGCTGCCTAGGAACAGATATAACTGCAAAATATGTAATGATAATTTGCATTAATACTTTCAGATATGTTTCAGGTCTGGGATTATTTGAGCCAGTAAAGTCCCTATATGTATCTGTGGCTTTTTCTTTTATTAATGTATTCAATTTCTCTTTAAATTTATAAGCTTTTTAGCTCTTAAAGCATTTATAGGCATCTAAGGCAAGGGGTTCTAGAATTTGACCATATATATGAAAAGTAAACAAACTAAAGTCATTCCATCAAGTGATGTTACTTCCCCCCTCCCCCCCCCCCCCCCCGAATATTTCTGATTCTGCAATATCTTTTCTGACGTGATGTTATTTGAACAACATACTGTGTGTGAGATAATGGTGATTTAAATTTATGATTGTAGGTAAATGCTCTTGCTTACCCACTTGAGAGGCCTTTCAACTAATGAGTCTTTAACTCTTGGCCTGGAAGAAAGAGTATTGAAATAAGCGTGACAGCAAAAGTTAATAGCTCGGCCTATATAGAAAAGAATGATCATAATCAAACCCAACAGATATTCGTGGCATTGATGACCCAGAACAAATTCACAATGACTTTAATTAATCTTTTGCTACATTTCATCTTGAACTCATGGAAAAGTCCTGATCTTTTGTCCAGTACATGGGATGCTCTGTCTTTAACAAGAAACTTATTCCTATACATCTACTGTATTTGCTATTCTTAATCATACGATAGGACCCAAATCTTGTTCAGTTCAAACTGTAAATCGTATTATAAACTTATGTTAGCAGTTTAGGTCATGACTTAGAGGTCTCTCTTCAAAAAAACAATAACTTTTTTTTTTTTTATTAGAATGGAAAATTGGTCTACAGATCTCTTTTGTAATTCTAATGTCTTCCCTGTTGTTTTCATACTCCCAGGCTTCTGGATACACCAATTAGAAAAATGAGAAAAATAATTTTAAACTAAGAATTAATTTAGTCATATCCCAGTAAGAAGAAGGTAGATGTTAATAAAAGAAATTTTAATGAAAGAAAATCCTCTACAGGAATTGAACCCATATCCTTTCATAACATCAACAGTTACTTTATTCACAAAGCTACATTAAGCTAGTAGCACAACAGAATCAGGTGTTGTATTAGGCAACAGAGGATGCTCTTTGATCCCTATGAATGTAATAAAAATATATTAAGAGGAGCAAAATAATTAAAATTTTACATGACTACGGAATGTAGACAAAATGCATTCCCTAGGTCATTCCAAGGACTGTGTGTATGCAATTTAATGACATTCAGAGGAAATACAGCATATGTCTGGCCCTCTGTGACAAAGACACCTGGAAAGAAAGAAGACTTGTATTTTCTGGCCTCAGCTCTTTAAATTCTGTTTAAGATAATGGTTTCTGGTACATGACGTTAGCAGAAATCTTCCCAAAATACTAATATCATTCCTGTATTTGGAATATTAATTGCTGCAACATATACACAAGATATTTTAAAGTAAATACAGTTCCTACCACTAAGACCATTCTTTAAGTCGAAAAAGTGATGACATAACAAGTATTTTGCATTTATAATACTGTAGTTGTTTTTGTTTGTGTTGTGGTTTAACCCGGCTGGCAGCTAAACACCACACAGCCGTTCGCTCACCCTCCCCCTTCCCTCTCTGGGATGGGGGGAGAGAAACGGGAAAGTGAAGCCTGTGAGTTGAGATAAAGACAGTTTATTAAGACAGGAAAATAATAATAACAATAATAATAATAATAGTGATAATGGTAATAGTATTAACAATAATAATGTGTAAGAAAACAAGTGATGCACAATGCAATTGCTCACCACCCGCTGACCGATGCCCAGCCTATTCCCGAGCAGCCGGCCCCCCCACCCCGGCCAGCCACCCCTATATATTGTTTAGCATGACGTCAGATGGTATGGAATACCCCTTTGGCCAGTTTGGGTCAGCTGTCCTGGGTCTGTCCCCTCCCAGCTCCTGCTGCACCCCCAGCCTGCTCGCTGGCAGGACAGAGCGAGAAGCCGAAAAGTCCTTGGCCTGGTGTAAACACTGCTCTGCAACAATTAAAACATCAGCATGTTATCAGCGCTCTTCTCATCCTAATCCAAAACATAGCACCCTACCAGCTACTATGAGGGAACATTAACTCTGTCCTAACTGGAACCAGGACAGTTTGGTATTTTTTTTTTGGTTGTTTGTTTGGTATTTTTTAAAAACATTTTCTATAGTGTTTCTTCCCATTGTTAGAACTCTTTATCAAAAAAATAATAATTTGAGCAACTTAATACTCAATTGAGATTACTTTGAGGAAATGAATTCTATGATCAACATGAACAGCATGAACAGGTTTCATCTGAGAGTCTGAACTAAGGTGTTAGTACATACAAGGAATGAAGTGACAAGCCCAGAGAAAATGTGTACCTGTGCTCATAAGCATCCAATAAACCTCCAGATGTAAGACTGAGAGACAGCATCAGTTTAACATGTATTCTTTTATACCATAGATTCTATGATGTGAATAAATTGTATCAGCTAAATTTAACATCCAAACAAGATACTTACATTATGACACTTTTCATTCTAGACTTCGTGTATAACCTGTGAAGAAAAATGGATGCTTCCTAGGGCAGATATATCTTCTTAAGGAAGATACTCTTCTCTGCTCCTGCCATTCTAGAGTATCTGTGGAAAGATTAGGCTTATCGTTTATATGCTTCTGTTACATGCTTATAGTTAGGTGAGGTTAATTCCCTTGTCTCACCCTTCCTTTCCTGGGTGTGTAAATAAACCTTTTAGAATTCATTTTGTAGGTTAGATGGAAATATAAATTACTTATTCATAAATCCACAGTTAATCACTTCTTCTCAATAAGGTCACCACAGAATCACAGAATCACAGAACTGTTCGGGTCACAAGAGATCATCGGGTCCAACCCCCCTGCCAAAGCAGGTTCCCTAGAGCAGGTTGCCCAGGTAGGCGTCCAGACGGACCTTGAATATCTCTAGAGAAGACTCCACAACCTCCCTGGGCAGCCTGTTCCAGTGCTCTGTCACCCTCACTGTGAAGTTCTTTCACATATTGGTGCGGAACTTCCTGTGCTCCATTTTGTGACCATTGTCCCTTGTCCTGTCCCCATGAACCACTGAAAAGAGGTTGGCCATATCCCTCTGTCTCCTACACTTCAGGCATTTATAAACTTTGATAAGATCCCCTCTCAGTCTTCTCTTCTCAAGGCTGAACAGAACCAGGTCTCTCAGCTTTTTCTCACAGGGAAAAGCTCCAGGCCTCGTATCATCTTTGTGGTCCCTTGTGGTCATCAAAGTCAATGAAGTTGCTCCAGATTTATAACTAGCTATTAAATTCAGGCTACTATGCAACCACATACTTTTGCATACAGCAACCACATGAATGGAGAATTCACTACACAACATTAAAAAATAAGGCTTGAGAATAATGTGATCCTAATCACAATTCTGTTGGTATTTTCATTAAAACATTGCTACCAAGAGAGAAACCATGTTAGTGTAACATCCATGTACCAGAACGAAAATAAAAGCTCATCACTCATCAGCTTAAGGTTTTGTGGGATTTTTAGTTGTTTTTTCATCAACCTGAAAAAAAGACACCATCTTCTTATTGCAAAGTATCTTGGGAACCATAATAATTTTTTATAGCAAATACTTATAAATTATATTCCTTCAATTGTTTTCCTGTTTTGGATTTTTGATTAATTTGATAGTTATTGTTCACTACAGCAGTTTAAAGGCAATTTTCCCCCATTGGGTTAGAGCTGTAGAAGACATCCTGTAGCTGTTTAGAAATACAGTTTACCAAGTGTATGGATATCAAGCACATCAGTAATGGGAGTATGTATAGGCAGGTAAGGAGAGTAGTCCTTCTATCTTCATGACAGAAAAATAGATGAATATTTTGATATTATTTCTCCTCCAGCCAAAATGTAAATGATTATTACAGTGAGGTCTGTAGGATAGAAGGCATAGGATGAGTAGAAATTTCTCTGTCGACTTGCGGCAAAACATTTGAGAATGATTTGTCAAAAAATAAAAATAAAAAAAAATTAACAACATATTCTCTCCCTTTCTGTACATAAAGCTCTTACAACAAGTAATGAGCTTTCACGGCCTACACAAATGTATCATTTGAATTGTATTTCTGAGTTGCTATGCATCTGACTAATTGCTAGGGTGTTGATTATAGAGCAGAAAGAAAGGCAGTAGAGATTTATTTTTTTTTCAGAGTGATATCCTCATTCTAGGCTGCTAGCAGACAATTATGACATTCTTTGTCCTTTCTTGTTCTCAAAACTGCACTGCAGCAGCAACCCAGAAGCCCAGTTTTCAGTTAATGGATAAAGAAAGGATTTTTGAGGCCATACTTTTCAGAGCGGAATGTACAACAAAATCCTATCTCAACATGCAGTCAGTGTCCAGCACAGGTGAGTGTCTCAGTGTGACTGGCATGATTAAAACATAGGAACTATTCAGTAAAAGACTAAACTATTCAGAAGTCAACAAACATACCCCGAGAATCTAGAATAAAGACAAATTTAATCTCAGCAGTGATTAGTCAGTAATCTTAAGAATTTTTTATAATCAAAATCTTGTCAGAACTTGGTGACGCTGTAATGCATTTTATCCAAAAGTGTTAGCCACCACCAGTCATTTATTACTAAAATTGGAAATTATATTTTATCTTATTACTCTTTGAATTACCTTTTTTTTTTTTTTAAACAACGAGACTTTTGCATTAATTTTGGAAAAAAAACTGTGATTTAAATCCCAGTTTTGTTTGGTGTTTTTTGTTTGTTTGTTTGTTTTTAATATCTACATATGAATCCTCCATATGAATATGAAAGATTCATGTAGATAATTTTTTACCATACCATAGTTGGCTTGTGACTATAAGCAACCATGATGCCTTCATTCAAATCTTCAGATCATAGCCTATGATAAAATTTCATTTCCATTTACATCTAGGCACATCATCATATTCTATTTAAGCTAAAGAATAGTGTATATTTGACTTAAAACAGAAGCTTTTTCTCATTTTATCTGTTCCTGTTGTGCAAGGACCTGCTAAGGAGTCTTTAGGTGTCAGAAGTAGTGCAGAAGAGTTTCTCATGCATGGAATTCAACTGATCATGCTTTAGATGCCTGAGTATCAATCATACAAGTGATTGTGACTTCTTTTACAGTCAAAGAAATAAGCACCTCCTGGGGGTGATTCTCTTGTAATATTTTACACAAGTCTTGAGAAGACATGAAGTTTTGTTTTAAGTTACAGAGTGTTAGAAGAGAGCTTAAGGTGATAGGTTTAAATGTAGACCTTATGTAGACCCTTCAGACCCTATCTTTCCAAAATTTTCCTGTTTTTTATGGGTTTGATCCACGGCAGTAACCTTTCCATTATCCATATACTATTTAATTATCTGAGAAACAGCCCAACAGTAATTAGTCAGAGAGACAATGATTAATAATCCATCCCTGTTCACAAGAGTTGTCAGAGAAATTTGGACTAATAATAAATTTGCACTAATAAAGCAGAGGAGGTGCAATTTTAGAATTTGAGAAGGGAAGAAAAGGAACCACTAGTAATAAAATATAAAAAAAAGTATTGAGTTAAGAATTTATTTTCTTCTGTTATAAATGTTTGTAAATTATTCTGGGAATAAACAAGTGATACATTCCTGTAAAGTACTGTGTTTTAAATAAGTGGATGAAATGCATGACTGCAACTTTTCCAAGATCATGAAGTTTATTTAACATTTTTTATTATTATTTTTCCTTTAAACTGTTTGTAGATTTACAGTTTAAATAAGATCAAATGATAAAGCTAGCCTACCCCCAAAAATAAAGTGACTTCACCTGATGTTATTCAAATTATTTGATAGTTTTTTGGGAGAGTCTCTATGTCATATATTTCTAGACACTCCTGTGATTTGGCTTGCTTGATTGTGCTTGAATTACCAGAAAAAGAGAAGAACAAAAAGAAACAATTTGCTAATGAACATGGACATACTCCTGTCACATTACAGATGCATAGATTGATGAAGGACACTTTATCCCTTTCATTAACTTGCATGATATGGACATTGTCTTGACACATATTTGTGACCACACAGCTCTATAGCTTCTCTTTCAGATGTGTCTTTCAGAGAGTAGACCTACAATAGTAATAGAATTAACAGTTTCATTCATTTTCTGGAGTGAAGACTATTAGCCATTCATTCTACTTCTACACTACTCCAGGCCCGTGCCCAGTGTATCCACAAAACCAAACAGAATCAATAGTCTTGGTGACTATTGTTAGTATTGTCTTGGTGACTCTATCTCATCCCACATACAATTGCAGCATTAATAGTATGGCATGCAAAGTCAAGAAAAGTGAAAAATATTCAATTATATTCTACACATCAATTTTTGTCTGTATCTCACTACCTACTGGGCAAGAAAAGCATATCTGGAAACATATTTTCTTTAATGTACTTTGATTTTCCCAGCAGTGTATTTTTATGAGAAGTTGTTTCTAAATATACTGAAACCAATGCTCAGATTATGGGCTACAGATTATTTATTCAATTATTATGTTAACATGTCTATCACTTTTATGATGGCTTTCTTCTTTTTAAACTGGTCTGCTCTACCTGATAATTGTATTTCTTTTTTTCCCTGATGTCAGGAAATGAGGATTCACTGATGCCACAGGTTTTTATTTTTAGGCAGAAGTAACTAAAAAGAGATTTGGAGAAGAGAGCATGGAGGACATAAGGACATAAGACAACAGATTTATTTTTTCTTGTTTTATAGTTGTTTATCATGCTGGAAATACATGCATTTTTAAAATAATTACATTCATAACTTGAAGAATAATTTTAAAACAAAAATACACCTAAAATATACATTACACGTTCCTGATTTTCCACTAGTCACTAGTATAAGATATGACCACCATAACATTTTGAACTTTGAATAAAAAAATAATATTTTTTCTTCAGCCCATTCCTGTTTTCTTCCAGTGTGGACTAACAGAATAATCACAGCTTTTCATATTTGTGTAATTTTCTTTATTCCACTATGGTTAGATGATATAATTCAGATAAATACAGAAAATGAATTAATCAAAGACACGTTTGAAGTATGTTTTTGTCAGTTCACCAACTTCTTGACAACATTTTCATATTTTTTCAATCATCAGTGATTTTACCTCAACAAATAGCTACAGGTTCTAGCAACAACAAAATGAAAGAAAAAAACAAGACTGAGTAATTTGCATCTCACGTATTACTCAGGTGTGAGATCAGTTTGCCATATGGGAAGCAAAGGGCATGTCCCCTGCTTCTCTCATAGCTCATTCCCTGTTGCTACTGTTTTAGTGCTCCAGTTTCAGGGAATCATATGTCCTGCTGTCATTTTGTCTTGTTAATATTCCACAAGAGCATATTTTCTGTCCCACATAAACCTAATAGCTCAAACTTCAGGGGATTCATCTTTCTGCACAGTTTGAAAGAGTATTATCTCTCATTGACACAGCATGGGTTTCTTACACACTATTGCTAATTTATCAATGTAAAGAGAAAGATGTACATTTTAGATCTTGTTATATTTCATGGGTCTGATTTACAGAAAAATAAATATCCATGATGATAAATTTATCAAATGCAAAAACTTTTGATATCGCAGTATATGGTTTGTTATAGAATAAACTTTATCAAAAGGAACTTTCTAAATGTCAGCCTTCATTGAAAAACAGTGAAGAAATCCTTAGGGAGACATAAATACTGTTGTATTTAAATACATATATGTGTGTGTGTATATCTATCTATCTATCTATATCTATATATCTATATATAAATATTTATATATTTAAAAATGTACTTATAAATAATTTTTAATTATAACAATTATGTCTAACTGGTAGCATGCTTGCAGTTCCCTTGATAACTGTGTTTTAGACAGTTGATGCTCTAACTGTACTGGAGATTTAGTTGAATTTTTTTTCTTGTATGTTAGATCAGATAGCTTTACTGCCATTCAGAGGGACCTCAACAGGAAGAGAGGAACCTCATGAAGAAAAGAGTAAGTGTCAGTTCTTGCACCTGGGGAGGAGCAACTCTAGGCATATTTGGAGCCATGCTGGGAGGAGGCAGTCAAAACAGCTTTCCAAAAAATGACCTGGGGATCCGGTTGGACACCAAGTTGACTGTCCAGTTTTGTGGCAAAGCAGTCCAACAGCCTCCAGAGCTGCACGAAGCAGAGTGTTGCCTGCATGCTGAGGGAGGTGATTTTCCCTCTGTGTTTAGGGCTGGTAAAATACATCTGGAGTAGTATGCCCAGTCCTGGGCTCCTCAGTACAAGACAAACACGGACATAGTGGAGAGAGTCCAACAAAGGGCCTCAAAGATAATTACCTTTGAGACTGTAACATGAGGAAAGGCCAAGGGATATGGAACTGTTTAGCCTGCAAATGAGAATTAGGAGGGATCTTACATATATTTAATATGGATGGGGGAGGGGAAAAAAAAAGGAGCCAGGCTCTTTTCAGGGGTTACTCAGTGATAAGAGAAGAACCAATAGGCAGACATTGAAACAGAGGAAAACATTTTTACTCTAAAGGTGAGTGAACACCAGAACAGGTTCTCAAGAGGGGTTGTGGTGTCTCTGTACTTGGGTGTGTTTAAAACCTAGCTAGATACTGTCCTAAGCAACCTGCTTTTACTGGTCCTGCTTTGAGTAGGGGGTTGGACAGGACGATTTCCAGAAGTTCCTTCCAAGCTCAGTGATTCTGTGATTCTATGAGATAGAAACTGTTAGCTCTTTTCCATGACTGGAATTTGTATAATACCTTGGGACATCTAGTATGTTTGTACTGTATATAGTATATACGTATATATATATACATTTATATATGTATATATATGAGACAAAAAGCAGTTCAACAAACCTGGGCGATTTTAGAGAAGACAAAGGCAAAGTAGACATTACATTTTTCCACTGCTTTCCTTTATGGGCAATCGCAAAAACAAACAAACAAACAAACAAAAAAAACGGGGTAGCAGAAATAATACAAAGAAAGCTTCTGAACAGAAGATATATTAATACATTGATGCTTTACTGACTAATTCTGTGGTGTTGTAAATACATTTTGAAATACTCCACCTCAGCTTGTTCCACAGATGCTTCCACAAAATATTGAAGCATCCGTCCTTCAGAGCAGGAGACCTTCAATTCTATTGAGAAACCCAGTTTGAAAAAATAGAGCAGAGGCAGCAGAACAGCAATAGGAAGAAAACAGATTAACCACCACTGCCTGTTTTTCTGAATCTCTTCATGTTCATAGCAGTTAGCCCTTCTGACAGTGATATTCTCTTTCTTGCAACAAATGTCCCCCAAACCCCCAAATAATCTTATATTTATATATATGTACATCAGTTTTGTGTCTACATCTTCAAAGATGTGATGATTCTCCTCAGACTTTTTCACCTTTTCCAGTGATCAGAAAAGTGATCAGAAATCCTCAAAGTTGTAGAATCTGGTAGCTGCTTGCTTTGTCATATAACCAAATTCTTACATATCAGCTTTTTATATAATGTACCTTTCCCAAACCACTGACTACAACTGGTTTTCTTCCAAACCTTGTAAAGGCACACATTTCATTTCACATGTCCTTCCCTCAGTTGTCCGTACTTGTTGGCTACAGACTCTTTTATTCCTCCTAATATTCATGGCTTTCTCATACGTTCCACAGCTCCCATCAGTTTTTTATTGTATTATTCCTCTGTGAAAGATAAAAATCTATCTAAATAGAAAGCTATGTGAAGCACCAGTAAAACTGAGGATTTAATAGTTGATTTCCTTCCTTATCTCCCTGTATCCTTTCTTTTGTTTTGCTTTCTCTCATATCATTATAGTAATGTGTAATGAAACTCTTTGGAGGCAGGGATTATGGCTAATTTTATCTACTTGTATAATATCTTTGAGTACTGATAGATTAAACAACAATATCTAAGGTACACAAGGTAGCTTAATATAGGAAAAGAAATTCTGGAAAAAAGTAGCTGCATTTGTAGAGCATTTGCTCAGAAAAAGAACTGCAGTTGTTTTATCACCAAACTGTAGTGACAGATCTCCTACTAACCTTAATATATGAAGGTCACAGAGTAGAATTTATTTTAGAGTTTAACGTTCTTGAGATATATTTTCCCTAACCCCTTCTATAAAAATTCCCTTCTCCATACTGAAGACCTGCAGTGGATTTGATATTAATTTTAACAATGAATTGAATCAATATATGGATTTTTTATTTCTTTTTCTTTATTTTTTTTCCAGAGACTTTAAATAAGGATGGCTTTTTAATACCTTAATATAGTAACCTGAACTTCATAGACCAAAACTTTGTTTTTATGTCTTAAGAAAATAGCAGAAAAAAAAATGTTTTTAATAACTTAATTTTTAATTATATAAATCACATAATTTATGTACAGATTATATGGTATATATATATATATATAAAATAATATTTTTCCTTAAAAAAAATAGTTTAAATTTTCCAAAAAATACTATGAACTCAGAAAAAAAAAATGGGGTGGATAATTTTCTTTTCTTCCAAAAATCAAAGCAACTCCATTGACATCAATGTGTTTATGACGAATTTTATTATCTGAAAATCCTTAAACTACCATGGCTCAGATATAAATATGACAGCAGTAAGGTCACAAATCAATTTTAATATTTTTATTTTAATAGTATTTAAGTCAATGGGAAGACTTTTCAAAGAATATATGGTTGCCAAGAAAAAGAATGATATATCTTTATATTTTGCATCATAACAAATTACAAATCAAAATTTGTCAATAAAAACATATGGAAATGTCATAAAAATATTTTTTTCTAGCTGGGTCATAAAAGCCACAGAAGGATAGCTTTGCTGAAGATGGTCTTGCGTTGACCTCATATACTACATGGTAACCATGCTGCCTCTAAGAATTACTTTAAATATTAAAGAGCAGACAAATCTGAAAGACTATACTTCATTTATCCTATAGAAAAAAAAACTTTTATTTTCTTGCTTCTTACAGGTGAAGTTTCTTAGTAAATCTCTGAAGAGAGAAAAAAAAAAAAGGAAAAAAACCACTATAGTATATAATAAGAAACTGCAGGTCTACAGTGTGTTTAAATGACAAGATAGGTCTGTGGGGAGGAATTAAGTATTTATGTAGCAGGGGAAAAAAAAAAGGAAAAAAATAAGAAAAAAATAACATCAATTAAGACAGCACAGAATTTATTATTATTTGTGCATAAACAGAATGAACAAAATCTGATCTCATAGCTCTACTTCACAACTGGCTTGAATTTAGGTAAGTAATTTTAGGAACTATTAAAATTCAGTAATATGAAAAGGATTTTTTTAATCATTTCAGGCATGTAGAAGTGCTTTTCAGCCATTGCATGGATGATCAGCACACTAACTTTTTGTAATTTTTTGTAATTTAATTGATATTATAAGACCAAAAGGAAAATTCATCTGAAATCATCTTCAACAGAAAACTGAGTTCCATTCTATCCAGTCATTGTATTTAGTCTACAGTACTATTTTCTGGCTTACCTTGTTTGTCTTCCTTTTTCTGTACCCTTACTAATGCCTTTTCATTGCTTGTGGATTCTTGCAATGCCCTGAATGTAAAGACCTGCTATGGCTTATTCACCTGGACTGTCCTCTTCCATACATGCCTCCTGCAGCTCACTGCTCAAGTACTTTGGCTGGAAAACAGTGGCACAGGGTATAAAGGTCTTCAACTTCAGTTCCTGTAATAGAGGAGCTTTCTCTGCCTGTTTCAAGCTCCTCTGACATGAACCGTCTCTCATCCAAAAGTTTACCCATATGTCTGGATGGGTATATCTAAATAACATCTTGTATAAGAGAACCAATGTTTTACAGAGATAAACAGAAATGCAAAATATAGTACAAAAAAACATACCAAATAATTTCATTTTTAATATCCTACAGTTCTGTTTCTACTTCTAGTACCTGAAATTAAAAAAGAGAGAGTTTTCATTATTTTAATGTGCTCATTCTGTATGTGTATTCACTATCACTCATTGTGAACACTATGAAATAAATAAATAAATAAAACTGTCAAATAAATTACTGGACTAATAAGCCCTAATATTTCTAGCACTGAGGTTAGAACAATAGTCAACAGCGGAGACAAAAAGATGGTATACTTTCTGAACCCCTTTTGACAGTTTCTATATAATTTTGTCTTTAAAGCAACATGATCCAAAGTTACCAAGTACCAAACCCTGTGACTTTGTCAAGTTTCTTTTTTTTTCTCTATCCACATAAAACCAGGTCATGTTAGCTCTGATGCTATCATGAAATGCAGTCAAAAATAGCTTTCTTCTCTGAAAAAGTCTACTTCATTAAATGGAAATGAAATAGGGGATATATGTTGACAAGTGTATTCAAAGTAGTTACAAATTATAAAATAGGACTGTTATACTTTTTTCTCCTTAGTGTTTGTGATCCAGTGGATTATACTTTAATTTAGACTGATGAAAAGTTGTCATTAAAACTACAGAAAACTTAATTTCTGTGTTTATCTCACAAACTCCTTGAATTTCAGTGAAGAATTCCTGCTCACTTACTTGTACTTTGGATCAGTGTCTGGAATACTTTTAACATTGCAATCACATATATGAGATATTTGTGTATGTGTGACTGTCTCTCTTTTTTCTTTTTCTTTATTCTCTTTTCTCTTTTGGATGAGACATCCAAAATCTCCTTTTGTGTGTGTGTGTGTGTGTCTTTTTTATTTGGTTACACTGTTTTCATTAAAGAAACAAAATTGCAGCTGCAGACAGCTTGATAGAGAAAGTGGGACTGTGTTTCATATGTTGATTGGTATAGTTAAATACACATACATAAACTCATATGTACACAGAGACAATTATATATATATGTATATGTGGATAAAAATATAAGCATACACATTGATTCTGCCTGAGATTGTGTATCATGTTAAAAAAACCACAGAATAAATGCAAGTAAGAATCATTATTACAATCATTAAAATTGTACATTATCATTAAAAACTACATTATTATTAATTATTAAAAATCATAAAAAACATTAAAACATTAAAAACAAGTTTTATAAAACACTTGTAATCTTACTTCTCCCTTTTCTTTTCCCTGATCCTTTATTTTTCACTTACTACCAAGCCTTTCCCTTTTACTTGTTTCTGAGTCTGTCTTCCACATTTTTGACTCCACTGTCAGTTTCCTTTTTCAAGTTTCCATGTTTTGACTTCTGCGATCCCGTCTCTCTGCCAAACCCGGACTGTCCCATGCCAGCACTGTGTCTGCTGAACAAAAGCTCAAAACAGCATTTTGTCTGTCTCCTAGCAATACACTAAATATTTTCTGTTCTAGAATATTAGAAAATATTGACAGAAAGAACCATGAAAAGTATATGACACTGTTCTAGCCAACTTTTACAAACATTTCAAAGTTTAGTGTACAATCTGAGTTTTAAAACAATCTAGAAAACTCAGTCTTGAAATAGTGAATTGCAGTGTTGCATAAAACTCATACATGGTATACAGACTTCTTTAGCACAGGTAGAATTTGTTATTCTTGACTTCAGACCATTTACCAAGCATAGGAGAGTCAACTTTAGGAATGTATTTTAGGGTTATTTATGATGCATTTTCAGAGTTTTAGTAATATAATAATACAAACAGATCAGAAAATGGTATGCAATTTATAGGATGCTGATGAGTAATGGGAAAGATTTTTTAATGCGATCACAAAAATAAACATATATGTTCATATATGTATATCATATTCTATCCTTGTAAGATAACTGAATACTTAGCTGTGGTACATTTTTTTGGAATGTACTTAGAGATTTCAAAAATTCATATGAAACATTTACATTAACCAATGTTGTGTTGTCAGAATTCATGTGAAACTTCATGTTATAGAAAAAAAAAAAAAAAAAGAAAAAGAGCAGAGTTTCAAATGCCATACAAATGATGAGTGTATGGGAATCTAGACAAAACAGTAGATTTACAATATTGTCACCATTCTTTCTTCCTATGTTTCTTTTAAAATTTCTTATAAAACCTGGTATTTTGACATAATCTCTTAAAACCGAGTTCATTTTACTTGCACTGTTTGCTTTTTCACTGCCCCTCATATCTCTAGTTCTTATTTGGTATGTTCTTATTCTTATCATATAATCTTGTCTTGCATTTTGAGAACCCAGATTTTAGAGACCATTTCTTATTTTGTACTAAAACATCTGTCATTGTTCAAAAATTACTGCTGTCATTTGAACCATGCTGCTTCACGGAGTCAGACGTTCAAAAATACTCATGTTGATCTGAGCACCTTCCCTGAAAGTGAGTGGTGAAAAAACCATTGATTCCAGTGAAAATAAAACTAGACTATAAGTCTGTAGAAGTAAATGAAACTCTTCAAGCTAAGGTAGTTTTATTAAAAAGAAGAAGAAGAAAAAGTACTTAATGTTCCAGCTGTGAAATATTCTAATTTTAGTGGCAAATCTTCATTAGCAAATTTCAAATTACAGACTTACACACAAAATGGTCTTGAAATATTTATCTGTGGTATTCAACAAGTATGTTCTGTTTATATACATCAGTAACTTGTTTTATTCTCCTATCCTGCCTTTGTTTTTGTAAATCCACCTCATAAAGTTTTCTTTTTTTTTAATTTCTTCAGACAATCTTTTATTTTATGTAATCCATACTGAAACCATAACAATTGTGCTGCAGTCATTTTAATAAAATATGCTTCATATGTTTTCTGCAATCCAGGTTTTAACATAAATTAATGTCTTATTTCAGATTTTTCCATGTTTTTATTTTGCTAAATTTTATCAAACAGTGGCATCCAGTGGGAAATGCAGATGTGTATTCCCAAGAGATGTAGCCATTGATATATGTATTGGCTGTGCTCATTTTATCAACAGAAAAATGCTAATACCCTACAAGAAATTCAAACTATTTCTTTAATTTACAGTAAATATCAATATGATAGATTTATTAATCTTCTTCAATCTTTTCAGCTTGAATTGCAACATCACTTCAGTCAGTCTCTGATTCTGTTAGTTTTTGCTGGACTGTTTCCATTTCATGATAGCACAGTTTGAATCATTATCAGTTTCTGACAGTTGCTTCTGTTACTGCTATCTTCCCTGAACAAAAGGTACTGTACTGAATACAACCTACTTATGTGTTGATGAGAAATACAGGTGATTAATGCCCTTGAAACCTAATTTATTGTGTATTGAATGTACACGCATACATTATGCTTCACAGGTTATATTCAAAACCAGTTATCTGTGCAGAAATTAATGAATTAACACTTAAAAATAAAAATAAAACCTGCCAAAAATATCTGTTAAGAATTAATCTCTCTAAGCTCAGGCTCAGGTCCTTCAAACTAACTGTATAACTACATATATATGCATACCTTCCCACCTCCCCCCATCCCTCCAAGAGTTTTACCTATTTACATTTGAAACTGGACTAGCACCAGTGTCCTATGCAAGTTGCTTATGGTATAATGGTTAATGGATTTGAATAAGGTAAATAAATTTCTTAGTCTTGGATTACTTCTAGTCACTACAGCTTTTCTGAAGTAAAGTTGTGAAACATATTTTTTAGTATAGTACACTGTCTCTTTGTTTCCATAGAGGAAGATTAGCATAGCAGATTACAGTAAGAGAAGAGAAACCATTGCCACTATGATTTTGGTTGGTAAACCCTTTATTATTATTATTATTATTTTTTTTTTTTTTTTTTTTTTACTAGAGAGGAGATTAATTTTATTCCAAAAGGAGACAGGCACCAAACACAGATGTGAACAGGTAAGTAAATATCCATGCCTTATTTCAGTCTTTATCAGTTAGTACAGATGTTAG
Organism: Anser cygnoides; assembly: GCF_040182565.1. Classification (NCBI taxonomy): domain Eukaryota; kingdom Metazoa; phylum Chordata; class Aves; order Anseriformes; family Anatidae; genus Anser; species Anser cygnoides. Next base: position 19,112,084 of record NC_089873.1, read on the forward strand.
TGGTACCTAATCCTTATTACCCAACACAATTTCTCTTGGGAAAGTGGCAGAATGGATTGCTTTTTTCTAGAGATTTTGCTGGAGATAAGTAGAAGATCCAATCAGTAATATGAATTCACATGCACAAAAGTCACCAAGTGGAAAGTCATATGAAAAATTAGTTTTAAATGGAGAAAATCAGTTAATTCAATGTTTTGGAGTCTCTTCCTCTGTAAAGCAACAGGCAGTTGCTTTAGGTAAGTATGCAATTATTCCAGGAATACTTAACCTGCACTCAAACCTAAAGTATTTTATTTAAATATTTTATGTTTCTTTTTTTGCAATCACTTCCATTATTTACAGGGTCCATTTTCCCTTCTTTATGTACAGTCTGAATCTACACTGTATAGACTTTATGCTTATAGGTAAACAACTGTATGTAAACTCAAAGGAGATCCTTGTAACACTTTTTCTATCTTCAATGAATTAATATATATCTTATATTCCATTTTATATATCTGTATACTAAGCATCTATTTATTCCTTGCTGCTTTGTGTCATCTCTTCTCTGATGGTACTCTAGATAACATCTTTTCTAGAATTTCTTCAAGAAGGTTTAACAGAAAGGTAAAAGAGAAACTTAGAGTCAAACAAAATCTCAATACCAGTTCTTGTCCTTGCCACAAGACAGGGAATACTTGTTTTACAGGTGGAATACTTGTTTTACAGGATAGGAATCCTACTTATAAAGCAGCTTTTTAGTAGCTTGTTAATACTCCAAGAAAATAATGAGAACTGAAACTTTTAATGGGGAAAGATCTTATTTAAGAGAGAAAAACCACTAATACACTGGAAATTCCCTAATGTGACACTTCTTTCTTGACAGTCAGAAAGACGGTTTCCTTATGTTTTACTATTGAGTTGACAAGTAAAACTTGTCTCTGTTAAATAAATAAAGTGAAAGTGAAAAAAAAAATCAAAGAAACAAACAAAACCAAAACCACACCTTTTTCCACAACAGTAGAATATGAGTAGTGTTGAGTTCAGTTTTGTCACATTCTCCTTTTAATACTGAAAATACAATGCTACACACAGCTTTATTTTTAGGCTAATTCAGCTAACCAGGGTAACTGTAATTCAGAGGTTAAGTAGAAGAACATATTTCTGTTTAGTCAATGGAAAACAAACAAACAAAAAAGAGAATGTGGAAACTCCAGAGAAATTATTCAAAATACTTAAATCAAACGTCTAAAGCATTATGTATTTGATTGAGTAATTTCTGCAAAATTTACTTGAAGCATAAGTAGCAAATCAGGCTTTAGATATGATTGAGAATGACAGTCTTGCTCCTGGTTCCCTTCTATTGAAAACACATGCACACACACAAACAACTAAAATCAGCCTGTCTTTAGCTCTGACCCTTAAACACTATGCCTATTCCTGCTGCATTTGAGGACAAACTAGGGAAAGAGGACAGCTGCCTGATGCTGAAATTTCTATGTCCTACACTTTCTTCATACCCTCTCAGAGGTAGATGAAGTGACATGTCCTGCTCTCCTGAGTGCTACCTTGTCTATTTGAGCCTATACTTATCTCCCACCACATTTTCATTATTCTTGTTTCTCTTGTCTCCCAAGCTACAGAGGCCTTGATCTTCCTGAACTCCTGTCGTTAGAGGAGTATTTCTCAGTACTTCCTTTCTGAGATGGAGGACATGATAGCTACTCTATAATAAAATTTAAATTAAGTTGGGGATGGAGGAAAGGGAAAAGAGAGAAGGGAGAGAGGAAGGAGGAAGAAGGGAAGAAGGAATTAAATTAATTCGGAGTATTTTCAGTGAATAGTCGTGTTCTTCCCCTCTGCCATCTCATTTTTCTTTTACAATCTGTGTTTCTCCTTTGAAAGTTTGTCCCAACTTTGTATTATTTCCTGTAATTAAATGTCCACAGTTTCTGCATGATTTATTCCTCTTATTCATCATAACCTAATTGCTTTCCACCAAGAGCCAGTTGACAGAATTGTCAAGCTTCTTCATGTCCTTCTCTTAGCCTGAGTCACTGATTCATCATCTGCCTTCTTCAGATACACTCAGCACCATTTTTGACAGCAGAAAGATATCATAAACATATTTTTCATCCTTCAGATCCACTCTTTCAAGCACTTTTACTGAACAGGGTTTATAGGTGTTTAGCCAGCTGGCCATGATCAGCAAAAACAGCTGATAGAGATAAGATATGAATTTACAACGTGTTCTCCCTTAGCATACTCAGCATTTTCCCTTCAAAACTGTAGCCAGTAGTAAATTAGGCAGCAAGTGTTTTACAGTGAATAACCCTGTCAAGACAACTGTTATGCCTTCCTATGGGGCAACCTGCTCTCTTGACTTATTTTATAGAAAGGTTGCAAAATGCTTTGGAAATAAAGAACAGTTTTGCTCCTCTGTAAGGAGGGAGAAATGGTGTTAGCCTTTTTAATAGATATATTGAAAGAAGAAGGACCCTTAGGATTGCAACATTTTAAGTTTAATAGTCAAAAGTCTTGAAAGATGTATTTTTTTTTATTTTCTTCTGGAAAGTTTGGAGGAAAATATAATGAAATGACCTTTAGATTCCTCCTTACATTCTGTATTACAAGCAGTAAATACCCCATACACAGAGCTGGAATTAGAGATTATTTTTAAGTGATATTCTCAAATGACTGCATTGCATAGGCTCATGGAGATGGCTCATAACTGCAAAGCACGTGCTTCCAAAGACCTTAACAAATTTGTGAACTGAATTGATAAGCAAGTTTTGAAACAATACAATTATACCTGTCTGATGGAGAAGAATAATCTATAAAGATTTATTTTGCTCTTCCTCACAAACATCTGATTAATTTTTGTTTATCTCTATTCCCCTTAGTTGTATGTTCTCATAAGCTCCAATTATCAATCATTTTTACATCTTATAGAATCATAGAATCATAGAATATCCCGAGTTGGAAGGGACCCATAAGGATCATCAAGTCCAACTCCTGGCACCGCACAGGTCTGCCCAAAAGTTTAGACCACATGACTAAGTGCACAGTCCAATCTCTTCTTAAATTCAGACAGGTTTGGTGCAGTGACTACTTCACTGGGGAGCCTGTTCCAGTGTGTGACCACCCTCTCGGTGAAGAACCTCTTCCTGATGTCCAGCCTAAACTTCCCCTGCCTCAGCTTCACACCGTTCCCACGGGTCCTGTCACTGGTGATAACAGAGAATAGGTCACCTGCCTCTCCACTCCCCCTCGCAAGGAAGTTGTAGACTGCGATGAGGTCCCCCCATCAGCCTCCTCTTTTCCAGGCTGAACAGGCCAAGTGTGCTTGTGCTTGTACTCTTGCTTGTTTTGTAAGGCAATCTTATATTATTTATTTTACAGATGTAACAGAGATCAGAATCTAGTTATATTTACATACTATGTAATATATCTCTTAATGACTTGAAAGCAATAGTATAAAATATTTTAACAGCTGAAAATCAAAAATAAAAATATTTAAAAGTTTTTTCTTTCTTTCTGGAGCAGATCTAGGGAGAAATAAAAATGAAATTACAGTGCTGTTAACAAAATTTACTATAAAAAAACACGTTAGCTACTTTCTGATGAGGTTCTTTTTTCTGCTTTTTTTTTTTTTTAATCTTGACATATGCAAAACAGGCCAGTCAGGAAGATCTAGCAAAGATAAGGTCTCAGTTTCTCTCCTGGATATATCTCCACGACTCCGAGTAGGTACTTTTGAGAATTTAGTGCCTGAAGTGCCTGGTACAGACCCATATTGGAACAATTATTGAAGAACTGCAGCCCATGGGAAGAACCCACACTGGATTAGTCCATGAAGGACTGCATCCTGTGGGAAGGACCCTACACTGGAGCAGGGGAAGAGAATGACAGAGTGGCTGTCTGACGCTACCTACCAGTGTTAAACCACATCTGGGTACTAGTGTAAGAATTAAAGTTGTTTTTTTGCAGAGGAAAATTCCACTAACCTTGCATATTCAAAAGTGATTGCACAGGCATAACAGTGTGGGATATGTTAAGCAGATAAGGGGTCAGTGGAAAGTCCCACTGTCCCAAAATAAGGAAGATGGCTGAGAAAAATAAGACAAGCAGTTGTGGAATCAGCAAGAACAGGAAGCTATGAAATGATGAGTCAAGTCCCTATGAAATGATCCAGCTACGAAATGATCCTCCAGTCCCCGTCGATCCTGTCCCCACACCCTTCCACCCCGCCCTGAAAAAAAAAAAAAAAAAAAAAAAAGAGAGAGAAATTCAAGTTTGGTCAAATAATGTTGTACATACAGAGCATTGTAACAAGCATCGGGTAGGTTGTGAACCTGTAGTACTCATCAGGTAATAGGGGATATAGGGCTATGATACAATTCTGCTGTGCACTTCTGCTTGCAGGACACCCACCATCGCAATCACAAATAAAAATGCTACTTCACTGAGATATTTGCCTGAGCCTGTGTTATTGGCTGCAGATTGTTTTTCACACTAGAAAAATAAGCAAAATGCATTCTCTAAGCATGCAGAACATGTCTTTCCTAGCTTTACTAGATGTTGTTTTACTTATGTAAAGGATAATGAGCTTTTTTTTTTTTTAATTATCTGTTTGTTTTTAACAAAAACAGGCAAGAATTTGCAGTTAATTGTAAATTTTATGCTGTTTTTAAAAAAAATCTTCTTGTATTTTAAACACACAAAAAGTTCAAAATAGGGTAATAACACTGGACATTTTGTTTTATTATGGTAGAAAAATGTGTGTCATTCTGAACATACATAGCATAACAATAAATATGTGTAAATATTGACAGATTCTATTCTGTCCGTTCTAGACCACAACTCAAGCTGAAGGTTTTCAAGTAAGATCCAATTACCCTTTTTCCATCTCTGTTACTCTGCTGACTTGCTTCATTAGCAAAAAATGTGTGTCCCCTTGCAAAAAATCTCCTTATTAATATGCATTTTTTTTCTGGAAAACTAGGGAAGAGGAAAATGAGATGGTGTGTTAGCTATGGTAATATGCATGTCTCCTGAGTATTGCTTTGAATTCATTTATTTTTAGTACACAGGATCATTGTTGTGAACAGATTTATTTATTATTATTATTATTTTTCATCTGTTTATCTTTAACTCTTGCATTACAATGGAAATTCTATCGATATGATCTGAATGGTGGGTTCCACTGACTCCAGTGGAAATTAGGGGCAATCATGATTACCCATTTTAAATCAGCCTTTGAACATTTTATATTATTTTATTTTTGTTAGTCACTTTGTTTAGATGCAATTCTTTTCTAGGACTCTGATTATAAAATCCATCATAATATCTATAAAAATCCATCATAATATCTATAGTGGCCTGATAACCTTCAAATACCTCCAACTATATCCCCTTTTGGAATTCATTGTTTAGTATGAGGAAACCTCAACAACTCATTTATTTGTCATTCTTCTTCTAATGGGAAAGTCAACCCAAGCAGCGTGAATAAAGGGAGACTTTTGTTGGTTAGTTTTGTTTTGTTTTGAATTAACAAAAATCTATTACAGTACCTTCAATTGACTACAAATTTTGTGATAACTTTTTCCATTGTTTCTCTGTACTGAACAAATCCTAAGAAGGACTTGTAGTTCTGAAACTCACTGTCTCTCCACATTCTGGATCTTTTTCAGTTGTACATGCCATATAAACTGTAGCTCTCTCCCATAAGAGGAAAAAAATATGAAAAATCTTAAAGCAGACTTGGAACCAGTAAACATTAGATTAATTCAAATGTTACTTTCTATTGTATAATCCTGCCTTAGGGGCAGTAATTATCCAATAAAAAAAAAAAAAGACAAAAATGAAAGATGAAATGAGTAAACCTCCACCAATAATTTTTGTGTAAGGGACAAAAATACCTGAAGTTATTGTACTTGGAAGTTAAACTACCTTCAAATGCATGTACATATAGGCCTGCATGAAGGCATCTGTGTGTGCATGAGATGCCTTAGCACAAAGTGTCTTCGTTCTTGCCATGGAGATGTTAAAAACATGGGCATTAATATAGTCGATGAATCTTTGTGAGATATTTAGCTCATCTTAAAGTAGCCATCTATAGTTTCATTTGCCTGATCATAGTTGTAGTTACATCATCACAGAATGGTTGAGTTTGGAAGGGATCTTTGGAGGTCATGTGGTCCAACCCCAATGCTCAAGCAGGAACACCTAGAGCAGATTGCACAGAATCACATCCAGATGGCTTTTGAGGATCTCTAAAGAGGGTGACTCCTTGGACATGATTTTACACACTTGACGTTGTTTAGCAGAGCATGGATCTCCAATATTTTTTTTTTTTTGCTGTAAATTCATAACTGCTAGTTCCCTGTAAATTTTTAAATAACAGTGAGTTTTTGAATAGCACTAAATGTCTGAGTATGTGCTGCAGAATTGTGTTTTGTTGGTCAAATTACATTGCTCCGTTCAGTACTGCATCATTCTCTGTGGAAGCACTACAAAATGTTGTAGAAAGGTGATAGCTAAAGAAAGATTAAGCTATGAGATATACTGCAGTCAATATAAACTAACAATAACCTTTCAGTTGTTTCTCAAAGTCCTGGACATATGCGCACTTCTTGATAATCTATTTGTGTTTTAAGTGTTTAACCATATTCAACCTGTGTTGGCAAAGAGCAAAAGCAGTGTTTTAAGATATGAATTATAAGTGAGCTGGACCTCTTTCTACTTTCACTGAAGTACAATTTAGAAATAATTTATGGTGATGTGAAAGCATTCTCAGAATTCTTTACTGAAAAGGATCTGGAATATTTGACTGAAATGAGACAGGAATGTAAGGCTGGAAATATATAAAAATATGTGTTGCACTTGGCACTGCATAGGAGTGCAATTTATTTCATTCTCATATTCAACTATTTGATTTTGGAATTGTAGAGCAACCATGATTTTGTTCTTTTTTTATTTTTATTTTATTTTATTTATTTTTTTTCCAATTTATCTGCAAAACCTTTACTCAGGTCAAATAATAATAATAAAATAATAACAAAAATAAAAAGATTCAGTGAAGTCAAAACAATTGACACAATATCAGGATATAAGCTCAAAGATCTGACTCACCATTAATGTTTCCATAAATTAATATACCTATACATCATTGTAGAAAGAAACTTAGGATAAATATTTCACCATATATTATAGGTGATTTGTTTAATACGTTAGGTCACATGTCACTGAACTTCAGATGAAAAAACACTGAATACTGAAAATTAAAGTAGTAAATAGCTATAAAAATACTCATTATGCATTTATTTTCAGCTAGAAGAAAAACTATCAATTTATAAAATGGTATTCACAGCTGAAATTAAATGGTGAACTGGCAAGGTGCAATTGGGTAACTGCCACAGTTATTCATGGTCTTATATCTAAGTCAGAGTTTTTCAGCATTTTAATTAGTAGAGAGCTCTTAACATCTAAGTCATACAAAATATAGAGGACTTCTGGACATGCATTATTATGCTTTTATGAGTACCAGAAGGGGGAATTACTATTTCTGTATTTCAAAAAGACAAACCAAGTATTTACTTTCCTTCCAGATGCAAGTTTTCAATTACAATATTACTGAGTATCACTCTCAGTGAGTGGACATCACTGAGAGCTTAAATTTTGCAATTTTGATTTACTTTGTCAATACAACTTTTCATGAAATCCTACCCATCGAAAATTTTAAGCTAATTTTAATTTAATTGTTTTTGTTGTATTTTTACAAGTTGATTAAATAGGAATTGTTTATTTCCTATCCAAATAATTCTAAAAACTGTAACAACAACAACAATAATATTCACTTTCATTTTTACAGATTCAAAGTTATTCCCACTGTAAGTTTTTTATAAATGTCAAATTTTAGTCAGAATTGACAGCTGGTGATTGCTTTTATGTGAACAAATTGCTCTGAATGCATATATGTCTGTCATTACACAGAACTGGACCCTATGTGGGCTTAGCTCTTTTTTTTTTTTTTCTTTGTCTGTTTTTCATCGAGTAATTGCACTGGATATTATCTGCTTTAATTTGTCTTATGTCTGGACATAATCACCCCAAAATTTCTTTTAATCTTATGGAAAGGAATATGGCAATCCTGATATTAAATTAAAACCAAATCTCTGAATATTTATGTTTTTCTACATGAAAAAGAATGAATTTTAAAGGTATTTGCTGTGTATTTACACATCAAACTATACCTATGATAGGGAAAATCCTTAGATCCTACCTTAGTTCACAAAAGGAAAAGGACTATGGTACTCATCTCTAAAAATATATAAGAACCGTTCCACTCTGCATCTACTGTCTGTCTCTTAATGAAGTCATAACTATACAATTACATGGAACTAGATATTAAATATTCAGTGATGTATATATGAATCATTTGGTTTAATCCTTAGTAAATTTACTTAAGAGTTATGAATTGTGACTAAATTAATTCATTGAATTCTAATAAATAAACTGAAACTGTATTAAAGTAGCTTTCTGGTTAATATTTCACTCTATTGACCCATAATAGACAAGATGATCAATACTTTTATTGCATAACTTCACCTCGATAGAAATAATAATAATAATAATATTTTTGTGATATGGAACCTGCTCTCTGGTCTAGAAGCAGCTATGGTGAAAGGAACTATTTTTTCCTAAATAGTGCTAACGTTAAAGTATTTTTGATCATGGTGTATCCTAAAAGAGATTTTCATATGGTATTTCATCAGGTATTGAGAATGCATTATTTCATGAAGACATTGCATGAAAACCTGATGAAAGCATTCTTTGTCTAAAAAGGATAAAAATCATCTTTTTTTTCTACATAAATTACTTGTGATTAGTGGAAGTGGATTCTCCAAAATAATGCTAAATAAAAGGTGAAAAACTGTTTTAAATCTGATATGTTTAATTTTCCCTTTTTTAATGAGAAACTGACCCCTTGCACTCTCCTTCACTGTGGAATAATTACTATCGGCTATTACTAAAACTTCCAGAAATAAATGATCTAGTCAGGATTAGAATTAACAAGCACGGCTGATCAAGCCACTATGAACATGCTTTTCTTAGATTCAGTTTCAGCTGACTTTGTTCACTCATTCCCAATTAGGCACTATCTTAGAGCATTTATTTAATATTTGCTTGCTAATCAGCAAATGCTATAGCTGTTTCATGGGCTGTGGAAAAAACAGTCAACTAGAAAAGCAAAATGTAACTGTCACATTCGGTAGAGGCCCTAGTGACATATGCAATGGTAACTTAATAAATTGATGACACTGTACTTAACTGGAATAATATGATTTAGCAATTTATTTATTTTTTCCAGAGAAAAGGAACACAATTTGTTAACTTCATGTTTTGATTTGGAAATGCGATAAATTGAAAATTAATGCAAAGAATTGTTTCTATTGCATTCAGTGACAACAATACATATCTTAAGTGTAACCTGGCAACTTTATATCTCAGTTTCCTAAATACTGGCTTAAAAATGATACATTACTTTCAGATTGGTCAACTAATGAAAAACAATGTTTTTGTGAAAATAACAGCACAGTGTAGTATTAAAATTTTTACTGGGAAGAAGAATATTGAGGACACCTGTGTTTATGACTTCATGTCATTTATATCTTTATACTATTATATTCATTTATGTACCATAGTACTAAAACACAAGCAGAGCATAAGACCAGAGCAGTAGAGTCACAAAACCATGCCATACAAACTAACAAAACAGCCACAATGATTTCTAAATCACTCCTAACACTGCTCACATACTGTCTAGTGATGAAAATAGTATAAAACACCTTTGAAGGAGTACATGGGAAAGTAAATCTGAAATGAAAACTGCATTCACAACCACATTGTTATTTCACGTTATCTTATTTGTAACTATTATTACATCAACAAGTTTTATTAAAGATAATACATTTGCAAGAATGTCTAGATGTTGAGCATCTACTCTTTACAACTCTCATTTCTCGACAGCATCATCCTTTATTTTTCCTTCTTCCTTCTAATTCTTTTTTTTTTTTCTTTGCCATTACTTTAATAGAAATATTTGAGGCCATAAAAACACCTGAAAATCTCACAGTCATTCTCCATGTAAAATATTGTTCGTTAACTCTTATGTAATTTCTCCTTTTTGACCTTTGAGAATATCCACCATGTTTGTAGCTATGAAGTAACTATGTGCTGAGTAAAACAATTTTGTTTTAATAAACTGGGAATTCACTGTAAATGATTTTTTGTTTCTTTGTTTTTAGTTTAATAAGATTTATTCCAAGTGAGGTGTATAAATCACAGAATCACAGAATCGTAGAATCACAGAATGGTTGATATTGGAAAGGACCTCTTCAGATCATCTAGTCCAACCCCCCTGCCTAACTACATTATGTTAAAAATCATGTAGGTATGCATAAGGCTTTATATTTGTTATGTGTAGAAACTCTGATAATGCGATAGAAAATGATTTGAAACTGACATATAACAAAGTCAAATCTTGAATACATCTTTACTAGTGTATCTTATCAACAAGGTGGTAGTATAGCAATGGAGTACTACTGACTGTTACATATTATGATTGGGCTTAAAATACTTATCATATTATAGGAACTACTTCTGTTCCCACTGATGATTATGACAAAACTTACCAAACTTGCCAAAACCACAAAAGTGTCCAAGAAACAGTAAAAGTAGGTATAGTATTGAAGAATATTTTTAAAATTATGACATACTTTGTAATGGAAATTAATATTAATTTGGGGAAAAAGTACAGAATTATTAAATTCCTGCATAGTTAAGAGTGTTTCATTTCAAGAGAAAATGAGGACTAAGGTGATGATTGTAAACCTTTCACATCTGCTTTATTAATTGGAACGTGACAAGCAGCCAGACTCCTCACTGAATACAACAAATGGCATGTTTGCCTCAAGAAGAAATTGAAAGGCATCTGAAACCTCTTTTTTGCTGTGGTCTACCATGGCTATCTTAAAAATAAATAAATAAATAAAATAAAAATGGCCAGGCTAGCACTGATAAAACGTATATATCAGGCAATCAGCTTAACTGAATCATCTAAGTTCCTTCTCTTGGCAGATTAGTCAGATGGAACAGTGATATTCTGCTTGTGTGACACTTGGAAGGGGAAGGGGAATGTGTATCATTTGGAATACTGATGTTTGGACTTTGGAGTATGTGCAGTGTATTTCTAGGTAGTAGTTATCCAGTGATTCCAGTGATGTCAGATTAATGTTTTTTGTTGTTGTCATTGTTCGTTTTTTTGTTTGTTTGTTTTTTGTTTGTTTGGTTTTTTTTTGTTTGTTTTTTTTTTTTAAATGCTAGTTGAGGGCTAGGTCTCAGTTAAAATTCTAAGTCAAGACTTGAATTTCCTTCATTCCTGCACATTCTTTGGTGATTTTCTAGATTTATTTTCACATCTACTTATTAATATTGGGGTGTTTAAGGAAGGGTTGGACATGGTGTTTAGGGACATAGTTTAGTGGGTGATATTGGTGATAGGGGGATGGTTGGACCAGATGATCTTGGAGGTCTTTTCCAACCTTAATGATTCTATGATTCTATGATATAGTATTCTAGGTTATTCTATTTTATTCTAGGTATTCTAATGGACTATAATGTGCATATGCTGCTTGAAATTACCAATGCTGGGCAGCCTTATTCTTCATCAGAAGGAACTTCATCAGTTCAACAAAATTACTGTAAGTATCCACTGTTTGTGATCTCACAGCATTCTTCTGAGAGAGAACAATGGAAATTCCCTCCTTATTAAGGTCTCTCTAAAGTTTGAGGAACTTGCTTTTGATCAATCAATATATGATTATGTGAATTTAGCTATGCTACTTCAAACCTCTAACATATTTAAAGAAGCTCATAGCTGCTGAATGAATTTCATTGTCATTAAAGGACAAACAGATGCTTTGTGCATTGTTAACATTAGACGCATGATTATTTCTCATAAAGATATTAAAATGTGACGAACCATGTACAGCATTTCATTGACTTTATTGACAATGACAAAGCATTGTATATGCCTTTTTTTTTTAGTTAGCATCAAAGAATAAAAATTATTAAATAATAGTGGTTTTGTCCTAATGCTATCTTCTTATTAATTATGTTTTTCTGTGAGTACTTTTCTTGTCCTCAACAGCAACACATGTGAGTTTTCTATATATTTTTATTTTCACAGTATGTCTGTGAGAGATAAAAGTGCTATGATCTTCCTTTCAAAGAGAAAAGACAGAGGCTTGTTAACTTGAACAGTTACAGTGAACAGTACAAGATCTGTAACTGGCTGTGAATGACTTGTACTCACTAGATTCCAGACAAATATTTGGAGGAGAATGAATTTATGAGAATTCATCAGGATAAGTTAAATTATTTTGCTTAAAAGGAGCCATAGCATGTTAGCAGTTCTCATCTGTATTTGGGGGTGTCTTGAAACCTCATTATGAGTAGCAATGACTTATGTGTTAACTTTAGAAATAAACATGAAAAGAAAAAAAATATATATTTCATTAAGTTAAATTCTTTACTGAATTTATTCCACTAAGTTATTAAGAACATGTGAAATCAAGATGTCAGTAAACTGGTAATATTTATGAAGGAATAAACACAGGGCTATTGAATTTTGAATCTCTTAAAAAAGGTGGATGCTTTATTTGTAATATTTTCAATGTAATCAATAAATATTCCTACACAGTGAAATAGAGTAGATTTACACACATTGGTTCAAATAAACCCCTTTACTATAATATCTGGTTTGTTTGTTTCTTTGTTTGTTTGTTTTCTAGAACAAACTATTTAAATTTTCATTGATACAGAATTCTACTCACATTTAAAATTGATCATATATTTACTACTTTGTCTCTTTGTTTATATTATACTGACATTTAGATGATTATAAATTTATATATTAAGGTGCAAATGTTTAAAATTTATGGTTTCATTTAAATGGATTTAAAGTCCTATCTAGACATTTATCACCCTACTTTCATTGTTCTCTTAACTAGTGTTTAAAAGCTATTACCATTGTTGTGTGTTTGGTGACTGCTGCAAAACAGGTTTTCAAGATGTTAAATACCAACTGCATTTGACATTAGTTAGCACTTTTGTTGCTGGTCTCTGCATGAAAGTCATGAACAGGATGTATATGAAGAATGAGCCATGTGTTGTTCCATTAAAATTATTCACTTTGAAGACCTAAGCTTGGTATGGTACAGTGAGTAAACCTTCCGTTCTGTCAAGTGTCCTTCTGTAACAGACAGCAGTAACTTTATTTTCCAGTGCTAGTTATTCTAAGTTTTGTAAAATTCTGCAAAAGTCTTGCAGACTAAAATTCTGTAATTGCTTCAGCTTCTTTGGGGCAGACTTACAGAAGTATGGCTGTAGCTTTTTAACAACACTAGGAAACATGCTTTTGAGACTGACGCAGGGGTGTTTTTAAAGAATCAGCCACTAATTTGTAGCTAAACTGAATGTCACAATGAGAGAACTATAATTGTACATAATATTATTAACAAAATTGAAACATTTATAACTGAGCGGTAGAAGGGGGTCAAAATAGATGAGCCTGAAGCTAATAGTACAGTAATTATTAATCTCTCTAAATGTTCAAATAAATAGAAGAATCACTCTATATTTTAGGTTGGTTACACAGATTAAGAAAATAACCCAGCTGTAAATATTCATGGTTATGCTCATGCAGAGTTGTTGTTTGTTAGGATGGCTACCATGATACATGTATCATGTTGTGATGGCAGAGGTGATTATCTGGTTTGAATTGTGTAGGACATGCTTTGTTTGTTGGTGAACGTTGGGTAACACCTTTCTCACATCTGACTAAATTAGATCCATACTTAGTTCTATTAGCAGAGCAACACTGAAGTCCATCATACAGATTAATTTATTTACACCTCTTCAGAGACTGACCTCTTATTTCCAACCAAGTAAAGAACCATATAAAAGAACCATATTTTGTTATGTTGATGTATGACTTCCGCTAAAACAATTGTTTAAATTTTGTTTCATGGGTAACCTCTTCCAGTTACTGTTTAAATTTTGAAAATGTAAATGGTAATGCTAGCAGAAGCATTGGACAGAACTGATTCTCTCAGTGGCTTAGTTTGCATTCAATGATTCTAAAGGAACCAAATTAAATTTGCAGAAGCAGCAGCAGTCCTGGATTCCACTTCATCATCCTTTATTTATTAGCATTGCGAATATGGCAACAGGCATGCATTACTGAACAAAGATAATTTAACTACAAACAATTATGCATGTCTCAGCAAAGCTGTAATGTAATAGATGTATGTGACACATATCAACTGAGCTTTGCATGTGCTTTGCAGACCACGGGGATGTTCCCTGCTGATGCAGTGAGTTGCATCATGTTGCAGCAAATTACTGTCTTGTCTTCTTGCTGCATCACAGAAAGTGCTAAAATAACAGGAATCTTGCTGTCACTCTCCGATACATGCTTGCTCAGAAAAAGCAGTAGGCTACAAGCTGGGAGCATTCTTAGAAATGTTCCTGCACAAAACAGAGAAAATATATAGTCATATCAGTGAAAATGAGTATGAGATTTGATGCTTTTTTTCCCTCAATCACCGTGGCTTTGATTTTAGTCCTTTCTCAAAATGTCTCTTGGTATTAAAAATGTTAGGTAGGGAAAAGCGGAACAGTATTAGTTAAAAGAATGTCACAAGTTTCGTGGTATGAAATTCCACATCTACCTAAGAACTAAACACTCTCAAAAAGATTTTATTTTCTTTTCTTCAAAGTCACTTCCAAGTAATTAATTATTTTATCAATTATGATAATTGAGAAAAAAAATATTTTGAGAACACTTTATTTTTGAGACAACACTTGTATTAGTACATTATTATTACAAACCTCATTTGTAAGCAGAAATACAATGCAAATAGCACAGTCTAAGAATAATATGTTTTAGGTGTTAATTTATTTGTGGATTTCATTGTGTGTTCTGTTAAATACTTCTTTTATCTTTTGCATGATAATATTGATTTAAAACAATAGATTACTCATGATTCAACAGATTTTATGTTCTCAAATCAAAATTTGATTTTATTTAATGCATTTTTGCTTAAATACGTAACCATAATATTTGTATGCAATCTTCCATTTAAAAACACACAAAAGGTGGAGGATTTGATTTTTTTGACCCATTTCTACAACCTTCATTATTATTATTATTATTATTGTTGTTGTTGATGATGATTTTCACTTCCACATATTACATTTTTGTTCTGTTGCAGTTAATTCATTTTAAATTATGTTTAATTCTGTTAATTGTTTCTACTACTAATACCAGTTGGCATCCTTTCTAATATTAAATACAGTAAAAATATAGCATTCATATGGATGTTATTTTTTGTGATTTCACAGACATGCTTACTCAATTTATTATTTTAAATTTTGTGCATTGACTGTATCGAGGAGGGAAAGATCAAAAGGTATTGTTTCCATTCAAGGAACTGGGAATTGTGTTTAATTTCTATTAGCCATGAAGACTTTGAGAAAACAAATACTTCTTCCATAAATAATCAGAATGAGGGAAGGAATTTAAATGTGTGCAAGAACTAGTCTCTGAACCATGTTCAAATGCTTCTGGTCTTTCATTAAAATTATCCCCTAAGGAAACGTTCCTCAAATCCTTAACGACTTTACATGCCAATACTTTCAAAAGTATTAAAGTAATTTGTTTAAGGGCTTATGATGGGTTTCCTACTTTTATAGCTGAAAACTTATATTATAGTCCACTGATGTAAAAAGCCCCACAGGTTGCTAGAGATTGGTTATGGCATTCGTTAGTCCAAATTTTTAAACAACGTAATAGAGTTCAGTTTTACTTTCGAAATTTTGATTACAGTGCAACACACCAGGAAGTATATTCCATATTCCACTATCTCAGTGTTCATCTAGCCATATATATATACTAGAATAAAAGGATACTGAAAAAACATACAGATGGACAGTAGAAAAATAAAGTACAAGTAAGGCCAAGATTTTGGAAGTAAAAGCAGAACTGAGGATTGGAAACACACATCTGGATCATTAAACATGATTTGCTTCTAAGACAATATTTCTTTTAATTATTATGGCTTTATTACAGAGGAGGAATCTGACAAAAGGATATATAAAAACAATACTACTTTTTGGCCTTCTGTGTAAAGTTTCTATGTGACTTCTATACTTTTAACACTAACAGAAGTAAGTAGTGTAGAAATTCTGAGCACTGTCAACTTCAGGTTCAAATTACTTTTTAGTCTTAACACATTTCTATGTGGTATAGTTCCTAGTTTGCACTCCTGTGGATCTATCAGCTTTGAGCTTCCAAACAATTATGAACTTAACAGATGCATACATTTTCACAAGGAAAAGTTCTCTCAAATATGATTGAATTTGCATACATTGGTGAAACTGTGAAACCTTCTTTGGTTATCATAAATGCTCGTTTAGTCACGGTAGTAAATCTTGGAGTCAATATTGGAAATACTGTATAAGTAATAGGTTAAGTCAAAGTATAATAATCGCTGTGATAAACCAACTACATTGAAAAAGATTACAGAACTTTTGTGTTTGTAAACTATTCTTCATTTGAACCTGGCAAAAAAACTTACACAATGCTAGAATCTTTTTATTTTACCGAAGTAAAATGCAGCTAAGCCATAGAAGGCTGATAAGAATCATAAAATCATAGAATATCCTGAGTTGGAAGGCGCCCACTAGGATCATTGAGTCCAATTCCTGGGTCCACACAGGACTTCCCAAAAATCAGATAATATGTCTGACAGTGTTGTCCAAACGCTTCTTGAATTTTGACAGGCTCATTGCCATGACCACTTCCCTGGGGAACCTGTTTCAGTGCCCATCCCCTCTCTCAGTGAAGAACCTTTTCCTAACATCCAGCCTGAACCTCCCCTGTCACAGTTTCATGCCATTCCTTTGGGTTCTGTCACTGGTCAACAGAGAGGAGAGATCAGTGCTTGCACCTCCACTACCCCTTGTGAGGAAAATGTAGGCCACCAAGATGTCTCCTTTTCAGTCTCCTCTTCTCTAGGCTGAAAAATCCAAGTGACCTCAGCTGCTCCTCATACATCTTGCCCTCTAACCCTTTACCATTTTGTAGCCCTCCTATGGACACTACCTAATAGTTTTAAATCCTTCTTATGCTTTGGTGCCCAATACTGCACACTGTACTTGAGGTGAGGCCACACCAGCACAGAGTGGAGCAGGACAATTTCTTCCCCTGACCGGCTAGAAATGCTGTGCTTGACACACCCCAGGATATGGTTCACCCTTTTCCCTTCCAGGGCACACTGCTGATTCATGTCCAACTTGCCATTGAGCAAAACCCCCAGATCCCTTTCCATGTGGCTGCTCTCCAGCCTCTCATCCCTCAGTCTGTACGTATAGCCAGGGTTGCCCTTTCCCAGATGTAGCATCCAGCTCTTGCTCTTGTTAAACTTCATACTGCTGGTGATTGCCCACCTCTCTAATTTGTCAAGATCTCTCAGGAAGGCTCCTCTACCCTCAATGGAGTCAACAGCTACTCCCATTTTAGTGTCATCCATAAATTTACTCAGTATACTTTCAAGTCCTACATCCAAGTAATTTATGAAAACTTTAAAGAGAATTGAGCCCTGGGGATCTCCACCAGTGACTAGCTGCTAGCCCATTTACTATTACCCTTTGAGCATTATCTGTCATCCAATTGTTCATCCATTATATTATGCATTTTTTCTAGCTGTATGCTGGACATTTTGTCCAGAAGGATACTGCGAAAAACAATATCTACAGCTTTACTGAAATCCAAAAAATTACATCTACTGGCTTCCCTTGGTCAACTAGATAGGTGAACTTGTCTTAAAAAGAAATTAATTTTGTTAAGCAGGACCTTCCCCTTGTGAACCCATGTTGACTGTGACAAATGACCTCATTGTCCTTCAGATGTTTTTCAATAACTTCCAGAATGATTTTCTCCATAATTTTACCAGGCACTGAAGAGAGACTGACAGGCCTGTAATTACCAGGGTCTTCTTTCTTGCCCTTCTTGAAAATTGGAACAATGTTTACCGGCTTCCAGTCAACTGGGACCTCCTCACATTCCCAAGACTGTTGAAAAGTAATTGAGAGAGGTCTCATGATGACATCATCCAGCTCTCTGAGTACTCTGGGATGAATCCCATTGGGTCCCATAGACTTGTATGCATCCAACTGAAGCAGCAAGTCTCTCATTAAGAAAATATGATTAAGGAAATGTGATGCTCACACTGAATATATAAATAAATAAATAAATATTCTGCTTTAAATGCTGTGAGGGCTCCTCAGTACCTCATTCAAATACCAATAGCATCTCTCCCTTATTCTCTCCCCTCTTTTCCTTTTTTTTTTTTTTTTTTTTTTATTGTAAAATCTGACATGTCCCTGAACACTCCATGCTCCATGGAATATAAGTATTGAAAATTAGATTTATAAAAAGTTGTAACAGGAACTGATATTTTCTTCATGGTAATATTTTTCTTAGTTTTTTCCACAGAAATAATCTAAACATTTTTCAGGATCACATTAAAGGAATTTTCTTCTTGATGGATGAAAAGAAACTAGAGAGGGAAAAACTCACCTTCAATACTAGGTATGACAAGGAAGACTTTGAAAAAGACCCTGTTTTGGTCTGATATCATGAAAATATGTCAACAGTAAAGATTGTGTCAATTGCAATTTCTTTACTTACATATTTCCTTATTGTCTTGGGTGAATAATTAAAGTGTATTTTGGATATTGTTCACATGCTGACAATTTAGATTCCTTTATGAAAAGAATGAAATTTAGTGAACACATTGAAATACACGGCTGAAGATCCATTCTTCACTTTTTAAGTGTAGAAAACAATGTTTTTTTAAGGGTTGAAAACATACCTGACTTTGGGGGGTTGTTTCAGGAAGAAGGAATTTGAGTCATAAGGGAAGCTTGTGGCAACCAGTCAGATCTACGCATTTTGCACAATGGGAATTTCCACAACTGAATCTGAGCAAATAGGGAGAAAAAAATGTAAAACTTCCTGAGGTACTGGCAATAACCTTGAGGCATGTAGATTATTTAAGTCAGATTTTAACAGCTGGTTTGGGAACAGACTTTTATTATTTTAAAGTGGATTTTATCAACCTGAAGTGAACTGTTTTTAGGACAAAACCAGTAGTCAAAAATTATACTTGTGCGTAGAATTAGAGTTTGTAAGCTCTAGTTGCTACTTCCAAAAATGCAGACATCTGTTCAAGATTAACCTGAGACACAAAAAGATAGAGGAATGGGAATGACGTGCTGTAGAGCACCTCTGTAGGACAGGGCCTGGGGATCCTGCTGGGCACAAATTGAGAATGAGTCAGTAGTATGCCCTTGAGAAAACTGCATGAACAAAAACATAGCAGGTCCAGAGAGGTTATTATCTCCATCAACTTTACCATCTTTTGAATGTGTTGTCCTGTTTCAGGTCTCTGTCCTGGTTTCAGTTAGGACAGAGTTAATTTTCCTCCTGGTAGCTGGTAGGGTGCCATGTTTTGGATTAGGATGAGAAGAGCATTGATAACATGTTGATGTTTTAATTGTTGCAGAGCACTGCTTACACCAAGCCAAGGACTTTTCAGCTTCTCGCTCTGTCCTGCCAGCGAGCAGGCTGGGGGTGCAGCAGGAGCTGGGAGGGGACAGACCCAGGACAGCTGACCCAAACTGGCCAAAGGGGTATTCCATACCATCTGACGTCATGCTAAACAATATATAGGGGTGGCTGGCCGGGGTGGGGGGGCCGGCTGCTCGGGGATAGGCTGGGCATCGGTCAATGGGTGGTGAGCAATTGCATTGTGCATCACTTGTTTCATACACATTATTATTAGTAATACTATTATTATTATTATTATTATTATTATTATTATTATTATTATTATTATTTTATTTTCCTGTCTTAATAAACTGTCTTTATCTCAACTCACAGGCTTCACTTTCCCGTTTCTCTTCCCCATCCCAGAGAGGGAGGGGGGAGGGTGAGCGAACGGCTGTGTGGTGTTTAGCTGCTGGACGGGTTAAACCACAAGAATCTCCCAACAGAAGAAATATATTGCAAACTGGGGAAAAAACAAACAGTTAGGAAGATGGAGTGCCTCATGTAAAAGGAGAAACTGAGGGAACTGGTTATGCTTAGCCTGAAGAGGCAGTATTCATCTACTGCCTAAAAGGGAGTTATGGAGAAAATGGGGGCAGACCCTCTCTAAGGATGCAGAGCAAAAGATCTAAGAATCAATAGTCATAGTGCTGCATCAATGGAAACTCCAGTTACAAGATAGGGAAGGATGCTTAACATGAAGAGGGGTTAAGCCCTGTAGAAGGTCACCTAGAGAGGGTGGGGAATCACTGGCTTTGGATATTTTCAGGGCTTCACTGGAGAAGGCCCTGAGCAGCCTTCTCTAACCTTAATGATATCCTTTTTGAAGAGGAGGTTGGACAAGATGGCCTTAAATTCGTTTCTAATATATATTTTTCTGTGATTTCACTGGCCATACGCTGAAAAAAATTAAAAAAAAAAAAAATGGGGAACAGAAGATACAGAAAAACACCTAGACAGAAAATGTAGTTTTTTGGAAATTTAGTGTTTTTTCTTTTTTTTCTTTTTTTCCTAAATATTACTGAGAAAATGGCATATCTCTTTCTTTGTTAATAACAGTTGCCTTCTCTTTGATTTGTGCTGTGTCCTTGGTAGCAAGACTTTGTGGAATACTTTTAAATAAATAGGATTACTGCAATAGTAACAACAAAACAAAAAACAGTGGGCTTGAGCACTGTTCTTTTCCATAACTGGATCTAATTTATACACCTTAAATTTTGTCCTTATTAACAAAAGAAATAAGAATACCAATAATGTAACATTGCAATGTTGGAAAACATGAAATAGAAACAAAGCAGTAACAATAAAAAAATGAGCATGTAGTACTGTTTTGTTGGAACTCTGAAAATGTATAAATCCATTCTGTTTACTTGAGATTGTCAAGTCATAAAATCACTTCTTGAGGAAAAATGTGTTTCTGGAAGCAGACAATGACCAAGTACTGTAACATAATGAAAATGTCTGAAAGAACGTGGTCATCAGAAGATAATATTCATCTGTCTTAACATCAGAAATGGAGCTGTGCTAAAAACCAAAAGAGAAAGGAAACCTCTGATGTGTTCTGTGGCCATATAAAAATAGCTGTTCAGTTGCATCATGATACAGATACAACTGTAACTCTTTCAGCATGTTCTGGAGTTACTCTGAGGATTGTAGACAGGATTATTCTGAATTCTAAAATGTCTGCTCAATCAGAAAAGGACATATGACTATATTCATGTCAAGGAGTGTAATGAGAAAAGAAAATTGTATAAAATTAATTCATCTTGTGACAAAGATTATAATGGAAGTAAAGATTAACTCTGTGGAATAGAATAGTTTGGTATTTAATTCTCTACTTAGAAGTCTTAAAATAGATGTGTGCTTCAGTTTTAATGCTTGCCTTTTTTCTCCCCTGAATTTGTATGCAATTCTCTCTTCTTCTGGAAAAGTATGAAACCAGTGGATACTACAAAAACTATTTTTCAAGCTATATCATTTTGTAAATACTTTTGAGGCATCTGTGACCCAAATAAGCTTAATAAGATATTATTATTATCAGTTCACTGCTACAATTTCAAAAGTAGATCAAGCATCAAACCTACATTTGCACTGAAAATAAAAAATAACACATAACTTTTTAAAGATTGACTAAGGTCTACATTTTTTACAGGAATTAGAAATGCTTATCATAAAAAACAAATACATCTGAATAAGATTTGCATAAAATTAGAAACACTTTTCATATTATAATTATAACATTTTGTACTTTAAAAGGCCTTTTTAAATTATACTAGGATAAATCACTATTTGTTATTTCCAAGACAAACTTGAAATAGAAATTATATATATATATAAATATTTAAAATATGTTTTTTTAGGGCATAACAACATTTGAAAAGACAGAGAAAATGTGGATATCCCAGCCCTGGAAGTGTTCAAGGCCAGGTTGGATGGAGTTTTGGTCATCATTGGATGGAACAACTTGGTCTAGTAGCACTTGCTCAGCCTCACACAGCAGGAAGGTTGGAACTAGATAATCTTGAAGGTCCCTTCCAACCCAAACCATTCTATGATTCTATGAAATTCATAAATTAAAGGAAAGAAGGAAGGAAGGAAGGAAGGAAGGAAGGAAGGAAGGAAGAAGGAAGGAAGGAAGGAAGGAAGGAAGGAAGGAAGGAAGGAAGGAAGGAAGGAAGGAAGGAAGGAAGGAAGGAAGAAAACAATATAACCCACTAGAAGTGCTATTACTTTATTATTATTATTATTATTTTCACGTGAATAATCTTAAAAACTGTGCTGATGGATAACAACAGAAAACAAGAAAACCAAAGATTATATACAAGCTATAACCTAATCACAGCATTCTTTTCTAATAAAAGTTCTATCTTCATATATCTGTTTCATGTAGCTGTCAAGAATCCAGTGGCTTCAAACCTTGAGGTTTAATGGACTAGCTCTAGTCACAGAATCACAGAATCACAGAATCACAGAATCACAGAATCACAGAATCACAGAATCACAGAATCACAGAATCACAGAATCACAGAACTGTAGGGGTTGGAAGGGATCTCAAGAGATCATCGGGTCCAACCCCCCCTGCCAAAGCAGGTTCCTTAGAGCAGGTTGCCCAGGTAGGCGTCCAGATGGACCTTGAATATCTCCAGAGAAGGAGACTCCACGACCTCCCTGGGCAGCCTGTTCCAGTGCTCTGTCACCCTCACAGTGAAGAAGTTCTTTCACATATAGGTGCGGAACTTCCTGTGCTCTATCTTGTGGCCATTGCCCCTTGTCCTGACCCCACAAACCACTGAAAAGAGGTTGGCCAAATCCCTCTGTCTCCCACACTTCAGGTATTTGTAAACATTGATAAGATCCCCTCTCAGTCTTCTTTTCTCCAGGCTGAACAGACCCAGGTCTCACAGCCTTTCCTCATAGGGAAGATGCTCCAGGCCCCGTATCATCTTTGTGGCCCTCCGCTGGACTCTTTCCAGGAAATTCCTGTCTTTTTTGTACCAGGAAGCCCAGAACTGGACACAGTACTCCAGGTGAGGCCTGACCAGGGCAGAGTAGAGGGGGAGGGTCACCTCCCTTGACCTTCTGGCCACACTCCTTTCAATGCACACCAGGATCCCATTGGCCTTCTTGGCCACCAGGGCACACTGCTGGCTCATGGTCAACCTGTCGTCCACCAGAACCCTCAGGTCCTTCTCCGCAGAGCTCCTCTCCAGCAGGTCATCCCCCAGACTGTACTGACACATGCTGTTGTTCCTTTCCAGGTGCAGGACTCTACACTTGGTCTTGTTAAACCTCATTTAGTTTCTTCCTGCCCAGCTCTCCAGCCTGTCTAGGTCTCGATGAATGGCAGCACAGCCTTCTGGAGTGTCGGCCACTCCTCCCAGCTTTGTATCATTGGCGTACTTGCTGAGGGTGGACACTATTCTCTCATCAAGGTCATCAATGAAGATGTTGAACAAGACTGGACCCAGCACCGACCCCTGGGGAACACCGCTAGTCACAAGTCTCCACCCGGACTCTGTGCCACCAGTCACCACCCTCTGAGCTCAGTCAGTCAGCCAGTTCTCAACCCACCTTACTGTCCACTCCTCTATCCCACACTTTCTCAGTTTGCTAGCAGGTTGTTGTGGGAGACAGTATCAAAAGCCTTGCTAAAGTCAAGGTAGATGACATCCACTGCTCTTCTCCCATCTACCCAGCTGGTGATGCCATCACAGAAGGCAACGAGGTTGGTCGAGCACAATTTCCCCTTGGTGAATCCATGCTGACTACTCCTCATAACCTTCTTCTCTTCCAATTGCTTGGAGATGGCATCCGGAACAAACTGTTCCAACATCTTTCCAGGGACAGAGGTGAGACTGACTGGCCACTGGACTAGTCAGCTGTATGTATATTACATTTTGTGACATGCTTGCTTTTCATACAGAGGTAAGCCAACTACTGTCTTACTAATGCCATATTAGCAGTATAGTAATTTACAAGTGGCAGCATCTGTCTCCAGAGGGCAGCCTCTAGCAGTTCCTATACAATGTGTTTGCTTTTGGTATTGACAGAAAATCTGTGCTTGAGGGAACAACATAGATCTGTCAAAAGTATAGATAAACCACTGATTTTTATGATGGTTAGATATTACAGTTATTAAAGAAATGTTTTAGATACAGAATGAAAAAAAAATAATAATACAACCTTTCAATCTTTAAAGGAAAAAAACTTTCCAAATAAGTCAATGTTCATTTGCTTTTCCTAATATCTAATAGAATAGCCTTAATATTTGTTGTCACCATGTGTATATCACTTCTAAGTAGTCAAACATTCCAAACCACATTAAAATACCGGAAAAGTTAAGAATAGAAAAATAGTAAGCTAGTCTGACCTTACCCTTTGGTCCAAAGAAATTCTGTAATTCACACTAAAAGGAAATCTTACAGGATTATGTTTCTTGCTGTGTGTTAGATAAACCTGATATACAACAAGCTACAAAAATTATGAATGTAGAATCACAGAATCATTAAGGTTGGAAAAGACCTCTAAGATCCTCTAGTCCAACCATCCCCCTACTACCAATATCACCCACTAAACCATGACCCTACAGACCACATCCAACCTTTTCTTAAACATCCCTGGGGACGCTGACTCCACCACCTTCCTGTGCAATCTGTTCCAATGCCTAACCACTCTTTCTGAGAAGAAATTTCTCATCATTTCCAACCTGAACCTCCCCTGACACAACTTGAGGCCATTCCTTCCTGTCCTATCAATATAAAATATAATGAGGATATAAAATATATTAACATGTTTAGGCAAAGGCAGTACGGTTTTGATAGTTACAAATGGTTTAATATATATTTTCTGACAATACATTTTTTTTGCTGCAATTTTAACGACTTTGTATTTTTTGTTTGTTTTGCTTGTTTGTTCATTTAAAAAAAAATAAAATACATATATATGTATATATATGTCCTGCCAGTGTCTAAATGCTTTTTACATTTGTACCTTCCTTTACAAGAATGTGGTGGTTTTACCGGACTAGGCAGCTGAACACCACAACCACTCTCTCACTCCCTCTCCTTAGATAAGGAGGGGAAGAAGTAAAGGAAAGAACAACTCACGGGTTGAGATAAGGATGATTTAATTAAAGGAAAAAAAGAAATAATTATTAAGGAAAGATTATTATTAATTAAACAATTTAACTAAACAATTTAACTAAACAATTAACAATTTAACTAAAGGGGAAAAAAAAAAGGAAAGGGGAAAAGGGAGGGGGAAAGGGAAAACTAAACAAAACAAGTAAAGGCTATGTGGAAGTGCAGAGGAAAGAAATTACTCTCTACTTCCCACAAATGAGCGATGCTTGACCACATCCTTGAAGCAGGGCCTCAATGCATGTAGCCGGTGTTCGGGAGGAGGACAGACGTTTTCACAATGAGAGCCCACCCCTCCCCTCTTCCTCCTTTTTCCACCTTTTATTGCTGAGTGTGACATCATATGGTATGGAATATCCCTTTGGTTGGTTTAGGTCAGCTGCCCTGGTGATGTTTCTTTTCTCACATCTTTGCCCACCCCTAGGGGGGTTAGAGAGAGTCCTGATGCTGTGCCAGCACTGCTCAGCAGCAGACACAACACTGGTGTGATACCATTGCTGTTTTAGCTACAAGTGCAAAGCACAGCACTGTATGGGCTGCTGCAGGGAAAGTTAACATCCCAGCCTGACCCAGTACAAAGAATCAAAAATCTCTAGGGTGGACATTGACAGTCTGTGCTGCAGTGTCCTATAGCTGGGTTGACCATTTATCCCAATGAGATATAAAAAGAAGCAGACTACAAAGCAACATCTGCTAGTATAAGCAGGAAAAAGAGATCATCCATCTCATAGGACACCTCATTTCCACAGCCTCATTTTAAGAACAGTTATCATGAATGAGACTGAATACAGCAACCCATTTGAAAACCAATAGACTTCACTTTCCTAAGACACAGTTAACAGCAAAACTAGTATTTCAAATACCTATTCTGCAGAGCTGACTGGGTGAAAATTTGTAAGGGCCAGAATATAAGACAATAATTGAAATTTAATCCACAGAAACACTATCATTCTATATGGGGCACAGGGCCCTGTATTTGTTTGAAAAAGAAGAGTAAGGGAAATTTTATCTTCTATCCCCTCCCATCTCATAACTGGGACATCAGAACAAAGAAAAAAAAAAAAAAGACATTTACTGAGGAATGCTGGTAACTTCAGATAATATTATTTGTGTATAGAAAAGGGAGATTTCTCTCAATGTCCCTCATCCCCTTCCTATGAAACCTACACATATATAAAAGCTGCTGCTGGAATTTGCAACTGCTGTGCCTCTTATATCGTTTCAAATGTGTAGCAAGCAAACCCCTTGCTTTCTTTTAGCAAGCATACATACTTTCAAGAGTACAGGTGCCCAGACCTGTAAAATGGTGTATATAATAATGTATTTCAGCAGGAAACTGTTTAGGCAGTCATTTTGAGAAACCTGAGTGTTCACCCATTTAAAAGAACTAGAGAGGACTCTAGAGACCTCTTTGTGTCCAACAGTCTCAGTGAATAAATACTTTTCTGCTTAGCATAGCATCTTTTTTTCTCCCTGCACCCCACCCTTCACCCCCCAACACACCCCATAAGAGATGCTGTACTGGGAACAAGGAGACAAAGAGCCTTCAAAAAGCATATTAGAAAAGTAGCATAAGGTATATTCAAAAGAAAATTGTATAGATAAGAAATCCTAAATGAAATATCCTAGCATTCATAAAGTGCATGTAAATATCATTTAAAATAATACTATTAAAATAATACTAAAAGAAAACTCTCTGTGCGCAAGAAGGAAATACCATAGCTTCCAGCTATGGTCTGTGAAGCTGAAAGCAGAAATGCTGCTATAAAACTAAAGCAGCAGAGCCTCAGGCACTTTGCTTGCTCTGTGGAGACAACACCCTGAGGCTCAAGAAGGCAAATTTGAAGTGCAGCAGACTCCTTGTGAGGCACAGGATATTTCTTTCACCTAGATACCAGCTGTATCAGGGAGAAGGAAGGAAGCCTGAATTAATGCAAAAAGTCAGTGCTTAGCCATTTTAAGAGCAGCAAAGTCACTTCAAGGAAGCCAGGAAGCCTTTCATTGCACCAATGAGCAGGGCAGGAGAAAAGGAATCCTTCCGTAAGAGTTTACATTGCAACTTCTCTGTTGCAGAAGCTTCCTGAGAGCTTTACACCAGAGGTTTTGATGCCCCAGTCTAACATACCAGACATATAATATAATGACTGCAAATGAAGACAAAAGAAGGGTATTTCTTTACTTGCTGTTCTCTTTCTCTCATAAATTGTAAATAGCTTCTATTCGTATGGATTTTGTCATTAAAAACCTCACTGACATGGGCCAGGAATTTCATCTATCCCTTTTATAGCAACATTTGAATCCCTTGAAGGTGAATGTTCTTTCTTTGGAATAAAGCCAGTCAAGTGGAACATTCTAGGCAGAAACTTTTCTTTGAGAGAAAGAGAGTTGCTTTAGGGACAAGTCTATTTCTTTATTCTAATATATTCCTTCTTTGGTGCCAGTGACTCTTTAGATTCTTTATCAAAGTCAGAGGAC
This sequence comes from Anser cygnoides, assembly GCF_040182565.1. NCBI lineage: Eukaryota > Metazoa > Chordata > Aves > Anseriformes > Anatidae > Anser > Anser cygnoides. The sequence goes on from NC_089873.1 coordinate 19,139,918, forward strand.
AGCACACACTTTCTCATCCTTATAACTGACTGGTTTTTAATCCCCTAAAGGAGAGGTCTTTAATATTTAAATTATATTAATACACTACGTTTTTTTTTTTTTTTTACCTTATCGTTTTTATTAGCCAATAGATTATTTTCCCAATTAAATTTTTGGGGGTTCTGTTTTTATTATAAGGCTAGTCTAACATTATTTTTTTATTATTATTTTTAAGTACTCATAAACAAGCAAACAAAAAACACCACTGAAGTAATTCCTAAATTTCTGTTTCTGAGTAGGTCTATAAACCTAAGGAGAGATCTTCCCCTAATGATATTCTTTTTTTTCAGTGTATTTTGTTTCAGTAACATATTGAAAATAATAATAATAATAATAATGAAGGCGTACAACATCGTGCACCAGCTGAGGGCAACTCTCACCATCTGGACTAAACTTAGAGACTACTTTTGTCTCACTTAACTGTTGGCTAAATGCAGAATTAGCCAAGGAAATCACAGCCAAGTAGAACAATGATTAAGATAGGTTTATTTGTCTTCCCTTTGCATTGCTGCAGGGAAATCTAGTTTCACGTTTTGTTTCTCCACACCTGCTGGTCCTCTTCATTGATGATATTAGGTCAGGAGATTCTTTTCTGTTGATTTCTTCTCTCCACTGTCCTATTTCTCACAGCCAGCTTTTATAGGCTTTTTAGGTGCTATAAAGAGTCAACTTTATTTTATTTTTTGTCTCATGAGCAATGTGTCATGTTTACTGCAGACCATCACTTCCATGCTACTTGTGGTCCTCAGAAAATCTCCTCTTTTTGCTATACCAATTTCAAGGCATGTAACATTTGTTGTGAGGACAGTCTTTTATTTGCCAGCTTATCTGAAATGGTTTGGGGAATATACAATACTATTTGATAATAAGCGTGTATTTATAACATATCTTGTTGTTCATGGTGTGCTGTAAAAATTTGGGATGGGAATTTGGGAATCCCCATCTTTAGGATTTGAATATTTTTACTAATAACTATTAAGATTTGGCTTTTGAAGTTGTCAATTTTCTGTAAGTTGTTATTTCAAAAAAGAAGATCAAAATTTGACCTAGAGATGGCTTACATTTTCCATACGTCTGTCCCTGTGTTCACATGACTCAAAAGCAACTCCTCTACCAGTGTGAGGTTCTTCATGACTGTTTTTTTTTTTTTTTTTTTGCAAATTAATATATACTTTTGCCTATGTTTCCATTGTACAAAATAAAATACCATGAAAATATTTAGATACTTATCAACTGCATGAACAAAATGTCTTTTAAGTACCTGAATGGTGTTTGATTTTGTGTGATTATAGCTATAATAATCAGATGGATAATCCAGATTAATTAGGGCTACCCCTCCCCTCCCCTCCCCTCCCCTCCCCTCCCCTCCCCTCCCCTCCCCTCCCCTCTCCTCTCCTCTCCTCTCCTCTCCTCTCCTCTCCTCTCCTCTCCTCTCCTCTCCTCTCCTCTCCTCTCCTCTCCTCTCCTCTATTAATTATTTACTCTCAGAGTGTATCATCTTGTATATTTATTGGCATTAAGTTTATCTATTATGCTAGGCCTGTTTGTTTTTCCATAATATTAAAGTGGATACTTCATTTGCATTTATCTTAAAAGTCTTTCCTTCCAATTATATTTTCACCTGTAATTGTAAATCAGGTGTCTTCTCTTTATGCATTCCTTTCCTAAATCATTCTTCTCCAGTTCTCTGTCCTGTGAATTACGTCTATCAATAATCTCTTCATTTAAATTAATCTCTATTTTACATGTCCTACATATCTTTTTGAAGACAGACCAGCTTTCTCCTTGGTTGTACTTGGATGTCTATTGACCTGTCTGTCTATTGACCTGCTTCCTGCAAACCCTTTTTTTCAGATTCAAATTCTTCTCATTCTTCCTGTCTCACTTAGATTGAAACTGACCACCAACAGCTTCCTCTGCTATTCCCTGATCTGCACTTTGTTTCTCAATGAGCACTTAGTCATGAGCTATTTGAATACCTTTTTCTCAGTGTCAGCTTTGAATCCATCTGTAACTCCAGTGACACTTCCTTGTCAGCAATATCAATTACAGAAGCATCTTTAATTTGCTATTCTTTATCTGATCCAAAGTTGCAGGGCTCAGCCAGTTCAGACAATGACTTAAAAATGCTTGGTATTATAAATTGAAGTGAATAAATACTACACCTAGTGTTTCCCTGGCAGAATATCCTCCAGCACCTACTCCCATATATGCAATGTTCTTGACATTCTTGACTCCTTCAGTGCTATGATTTCTATGATTATTTTTGTTTGGAAAGTACTAGGCTCATTTCAGGAAAAAAAAAAGTCCGAATAGCAAACATATCTGAAAAAATTCATCTTGCAATGCAAACACAGCATGAAAGTATTTGTAAAAAAGAACAAGAACAAGAAGAAGAGAAGAGAAAAAAGAAGAGTGCAGAGCAGAGCAGAGCAGAGCAGAAAGAGAAGAGAAAAAGGGAAGGCAAGGCAAGGCAAGGAAAAAAGAAAGCATGCGGTATGGGACTACTTGGGGAAAACGTCTGTTTTATGGTCCCATGCCAGTCTTTACAATGAGCCTTTTACATAGAAATGTAACTTATCTATGAATAAATTCTACAGATCCCAGGAAAATCCATCAAAAGTATTTGACACAATAATCTTTGAGACCTCATTTCAAAGGATTTAAAATTCTTTGGGAGTAGATTTTGATTTCTTTCTCCTATCTACTTTTACACTGTGAAATTTCAGATCACTTACCTTCCTTGTTTAAGTGCAAAAGCTCTAGAAATTATAAAGATTTTTAATGAAAGAAAGTGGAAATTGGGAACAATAAAAACTACTTCAAAAACAAAATTCTCAGTTTCAATGTCAGGATCTAATGTAAATCAGCATTTTTATTAAATGAAAGATTAAATGTCAATTACAATATTCTGACCTCTTGAGTTGGAAAGAACTAGGAATTGACAATTAGAAAATCAATTTTTACAGTAATGCAGGTATTGATATTTGTTCTAAAAGAACCACAGGACTAAGTAATAAATTGCTGTGCTCTCTGACATATATATATATATAAATGTTTTTGCTTCAGCTATTTTTTTTTCTGTCCTGAGATTTCTGTTCAGTCATATTCAGTTTTATTTTGGATCGACATGGTTCAAAGAATAAATTTAAGGACATTAATTCATTTATATAAATTTTGGGGTTTTAATAGGTAATGATGAACTTCACACTTATTAGTGGGCTTGTTGGAGAGGTAATAGGTGGGAAAGAAGGAAGTCAGTATCTATAGACACACGCATGCTGGTATCTATATAAGAATACATAATTGACTGTGACTCAGAAAATGTGGAGATAAATCCAACAGTGCAGGTCTATGTAGAGGGCAAATTTAGGTACTGTGAGCCAGCTAAGTATTACCTGTGTGCAGGATAATACTCTATGATTCCTTAATATTTACACTGATACACCTATAGTGTTTTTGGTTCTGGATCCAGGTCAGCTATGAACAGCTCTGAGACACCACAAAGACCCAAGCAGGTTTACAAGTTTAAAGCAACAGGAAAATGTATTTGCAAGGTCTGATTCTGCAGTAAGTATCTGGATCGTAGAGGTTTTCTAGATTGTGACAAGCATTTCTGTGGGTTAGACCAGAAATATCTGTCAGGGAAAATGCATGGGTGGTTTAACAGAAATAGTCATCTATGCTAATCAAGATTTTCTTATTAAAAATGCTTTGTCACAAAGTTTAGACAAACAGAAAGGATGCTATGCTATTCAGTCAAGTCCCTTGGATGCATTTGGGACTGAAAATTTCACTGTTTACCCGTCTCCCTCTATTTACTTTTGGTGAAGAAAAACAGCTCTACCAGCAAAATAGCTAAAGGTTATCAGATTCTCCATCGTTAAGTCAACTACACAAGGAACAGAGTTTGTAATCATTTTATGGCTGATAGTTCGTATCACACATGAGGTGAATTAATAATGTGGATATGAAGAAAAACAATTTATTAATGTTAATAACTCCTCCAATAAAATTTCCAGGAGGACCTATAGTGATAAATTGAATAATTATGAGTATAATTATGACTAACTAGAACCATAATTTCATGCTAATGCAATAATAATGACACAAAAGTGTAGATCATGAATTTTAACTGCTCAGTTATTTTAAATTTCCACAAGGAGACACACACCCACACACACACACACAAAAGGCACCTCTGTGTCTTAAAATCTGATCAAGTTATTATTTGCTGCCAAAGAAAAAACTATTCATTGCTTAAATTGCTTACACAGACATAATTTTGGTTATTTTATTATTTTTAGTAGACTGAAAATAAAAAGATCTTATTTTATTTAGAAATCTAGTAATATCCTGAAAGCAGAAAAGCAGAAAATGAATAGTCTGTGGAATACACCATGAATCATCTATTAATCCTCTGGTTGCTTCCGAGAAGAAAAAACAAAGAAACAAAAAACAATACACAGAAGAATTATGGATAAGTTTCTTTTTAAACAAAGAATTGCCATACTTGGGTTTTACTTTATTTCTGGGGATAAACACCTCAGAAAAGCTGTGCAAATGTTCAGTAGTGATATCATGTGCAAAATGCACCCCACAGAAAAATATAGTTCAAGGTCAGATTCATTTTCACAAAATCATTTTGGGCTAGGAGAAAGTGAAGTCAGCAAAAAATGAGAGGAGTTGGTGAAAGATTTCTCTGAAGCCAAACAGTTTCCTTCCCGAGGATTTATTACAAAAACTAATGAATGTCTCTGGCTTCAGGATGACTCAGAGCAATGCAATTCAGTGTCCAAGGCAATTGCTATAGTTTTGGTTTACCATGGATGAAACTTGATTTAGTGGATCCCAGTACTGATATAAACTGTTAGTTTATTAAAATTGCTGGAAATTAAAAGTAGTGAAACAAAACTAATATATCTTATACACACATCTCAAATTCTGCGTTTTGTTTTGGTAGGAGGAAAAGATTTTCTATGCTTATTCTTTGTAATATGGAGAAAAAGACTTGCCTTAGAAAATCATGTAAGACATACATATTTGTATATTGCAGGCAGTAATAGCAGTTATTTACTTTCTGTCTATGCATTCAAGCATGTGAGACCAAACACATTTATTAGAAAAATACACCTATGATTTAATTGTGTTTCTGTGATGAATAGTTGATTCACTTAAGTGGCCTGGAAGAAAAAGCCTCTTTTGTTTGTTTGTTTGTTTATTTGTTTGTTTGTTTTGTGTACGTGTGTGTCTGTGCAGGTGTGTTTTTGTTTTGTTTTGTTTTGGGTTTCCTAACAACTAAACCATGAAGGTTGCTTTCGATAGCAGCAGTAGGTGTGAGCCAAACTCATACCAAGGAACATGCTAACGGTATAACTATTCATTAATTTCCTATCATTGTTTCAGCCCATTCCCCGACACTGTTAAGTTAGGATAGGTTTACCTTAACAGTTCACATCTAAGGTCATGGAAGAACAGAATTGTAGCTGATTTATTTTCAGATATGTTGGGTCAAACCATTTTTCTTGAAGTTTTATTCCCACCATGAAACAAACCTGTTAGGTTTTGAAGATAAGGTTCTGAAAGGTTCTGAAGGGCAAAGGAGTCCAGGAAGGCTGGGCACTCTTCAAGAAGGAAATCTTAATGGCTCAGGAGCGGTCTGTCCCCACGTGCGCAAAGACGAGCCGGCATGGAAGAAGACCGACCTGGCTGAGCAGAGAGTTGTGGCTCAAGCTTAGGAGAAAAAGGAGGGTTTATAATCTTTGGAAAAGAGGGCGGGCCACTCACGAGGACTATAAGGATGTTGCGAGGCTGTGCAGGGACAAAATTAGAAAGGCCAAAGCTCATCTGGAGCTCAATCTGGCTACTGCCGTTAAAGATAACAGAAAATGTTTTTACAAATACATCAACACAAAAATGAGGACTAAGGAGAATCTCCATCCTTTACTGGATGCGGGGGGAAACTTAGTTACAAAAGATGAGGAAAAGGCTGAGGTGCTCAGTGCCTTCTTTGTCTCAGTCTTTAGGGGCAAGACCAGTTGTTCTCTGGATACCCGGTACCCTGAGCTGGTGGAAGGGGATGGGGAACAGGATGTGGCCCTCACTGTCCATGAGGAAATGGTTGGCGACCTGCTACAGCACTTGGATGTACGCAAGTCGATGGGGCCGGATGGGATCCACCAGAGGGTACTGAGCAAACTGGCGGAGGAGCTGACCAAGCTGCTTTCCATCATTTATCGGCAGTCCTGGCTATCAGGGGAGGTCCCAGTCGACTGGCGGCTAGCAAATGTGACCCCCATCTACAAGAAGGGTCGGAGGGCAGACCCGAGGAACTATAGGCCTGTTAGTTTGACCTCAGTGCCAGGGAAGCTCATGGAGCAGATTATCTTGAATGTCATCACACGGCACTTGCAGGGCAACCAGGCGATCAGGCCCAGTCAGCATGGGTTTATGAAAGGCAGGTCCTGCTTGACGAACCTGATCTCCTTCTATGACCAAGTGACGCGCTTGGTGGATGAGGGGAAGGTTGTGGATGTGGTCTACCTTGACTTCAGTAAGGCTTTTGACACCGTTCCCCACAACATTCTCCTCAAGAAACTGGCTGCTCATGGCTTGGACTGGCGTACGCTTTGTTGGGTTAAAAACTGGCTGGATGGCCGGGCCCAAAGAGTTGTGGTGAATGGAGCCAAATCCAGTTGGAGGCCGGTTACTAGTGGAGTCCCCCAGGGCTCAGTACTGGGGCGAGTCCTCTTTAATATCTTTATCAATGACCTGGATGAGGGGATCGAGTGCACCCTCAGTAAGTTTGCAGATGACACCAAGTTAGGTGCGTGTGTCAATCTGCTCGAGGGAAGGAAGGCTCTGCAGGAGGATCTGGATAGGCTGGACCGATGGGCTGAGGTCAACTGTATGAAGTTCAACAAGGCCAAGTGCCGGGTCCTGCATCTGGGGCGTAACAACCCCAAGCAGCGCTACAGGCTGGGAGATGAGTGGTTGGAAAGCTGCCTGGCAGAGAAGGACCTGGGAATACTGGTTGATAGGCAGCTGAATATGAGCCAGCAGTGTGCTCAGGTGGCCAAGAAGGCCAACAGTATCCTGGCCTGTATAAGAAGCAGCGTGGCCAGCAGGTCTAGGGAGGTGATTGTCCCCTTGTACTCGGCTCTGGTGAGGCCGCACCTCGAGTATTGCGTTCAGTTTTGGGCCCCTTGCTACAAGAAGGACATGGAGCTGCTCGAGAGATTCCAGAGAAGGGCGACGAGGCTGGTGAGGAGTCTGGAGAACAAGTCTTATGAGGAGCGGCTGAGGGAGCTGGGGTTGTTTAGCCTGGAGAAGAGGAGGCTCAGGGGAGACCTCATCGCTCTCTACAGGTACCTTAAAGGAGGCTGTAGCGAGGTGGGGGTTGGTCTATTCTCCCACGTGCCTGGTGACAGGACGAGGGGGAATGGGCTAAAGTTGTGCCAGGGGAGGTTTAGGTTGGATGTTAGGAAGAACTTCTTTACTGAAAGGGTTGTTAGGCATTGGAATGGACTGCCCAGGGAGGTGGTTGAGTCGCCATCCCTGGAGGTCTTTAAAAGACGTTTAGATGTAGCCGTTAGTGATATGGTTTAGTGGAGGTCTTGTTAGTGTTAGGACAGAGGTTGGACTAGATGATCTTGGAGGTCTCTTCCAACCTAGGCGATTCTGTGATTCTGTGATAAATTCCAAAGAGAATTTAAAGCGCTTCTAATAGAGTCACACTCTTCCACCAATTAATAAAAAAATACATAAATATATAAATTAAAATAAAATAATAAAAAATATACTTAACAAATTGTTTAATCTGTTGTTTATAGAGACCGTATAGAGTTTATAACTAAAACTACAGAAAAGATGAAGACTACCACAGCCTGACAAAGAACAGTATTAGCTGCACTCTGAAACACTCACCCATTTCTCACACAATTTTGTCAATGACCAATAAATGAACTCAGTTTGGAAACTGTGAGATGTTTCAGTAACTGTTGCTGATGATCTCAAGAATTCCTAAACATAACTGTCAACCATAGAAGTACAGTTTCATCAAGCATGATTTCGTGGGTATCAAATTTGTTGTTGATACATATGTTATATATGAATTAGATTAGACATATAGAAAATTAACATATAGACTGTATGTTTAAAAACATAGGATGTGCTTTAAAACCCTACAGATATAAATTAGACTTAAGTATATATTTAAATATAGTCACATGATTAAGGGCTTTGTTGATACAGATAGAGAACTGAATCCAAAGCAAGTTATGAGAAATGGGAAGATAATCTGGTCATTAAATTATGACCATGGCAGTCTATCTACCATGGCACTCTATTATATCTATTATCTACCTACCTACCTATTTACATACCTATTTATCTATCTAATATAGTCTGTGTATCTGTGACTAAATATCAGGAAGTTTTTTTAAGTTAAATATTTGTGTTTATCGTGATTCATGAGAAAAAGTAAAAAGAGTAAGAAGAAGGGGAAGGGAATGGGAGAATGGGGGAATGGGAAAAGGAGTGTGAAGAGAAAGGGGAAAGTGCAGAAAGAGAAAGGGAAGGAGCAGAAAGAAACACAATGTGAAGGGAAAGGAAGAAGAGGGAAGGCATGAAGAAGGCTAAAGAAACCTTTTCCTGAAAGAGATGCTAAAAAATAACAATAATACCGCCTCCCACCCCCCAAAAAAGCATAATTTCTTCATTTGCTTGAATTGATTTTTGACCTACTTTGTTATGACTTATAAATTGTAGAATTCCGTTTAAATTAATTTTGAAAATTTTTTGAAATAAAACATAAGTAACCAATAGTAGAATCCACTATGTACAGCCACAACACTGATTTTATAAGTAATATTAACAAAGAATGTACAGTACATTACTTTATTCATATGAGGAGAGAGGTGAATACAAAGGAGAATCTACAGGAATACTTGCACCAGTGATTACAGAAAGAAGAACTTCCAGTACATGACTGTGAAGGAAGGTGTGAATGCTCACTTTTAGTTGATGGCAACTTAAGTATTTAATAATTTTAGTTTTTAATAATTTTAGTGTTTAATAATTTTAGTTTCAATGGAAAAATATTCTGCTTAGAGTAGACATGGACAGTGGAATTGTTTCCCAGATGTTACAACATATGAGCTTCCTGCATCTCAGCTCGGTGACAAAATCTTTTAGGTATCCATTCTTTCCCATACTTAGTCTTTTTATTAACATTATTTTTTAACAAATTTCTTCTCATTTATAGATGACCAATACAAGAAAATTAAGACTTAAGATTTCATGGGTAAATTACTTATCTGAAATTGTGACTGTGGACTGAAGTTCTTTATGTGACAATCAGGACTTCAAAGCCCAAACACTTACTCAAACCCAGTTCTCTGAGAAGCTTCAGCAATCACCCACTGAGACATTCCTGAGGCTATTTTTTTATTTTTTTTTTCATACTCATAGAAACTCAGTGTAGGTCTTCAAGAGACCTGTGTTATGTGCAATTGTGAGCCCTGAAGAATCCTTCCATATCAAGTGATTTACATACACTCAGGAAAACAGAAGACATCAACATGCATTGGCCCATATTTGCACAGGGGTCATAAAAAGCGTCTAGCTGTATATTTAACTTAATGGTACTTGGCCTAAGGCACTCAACCTACTGGAAAAAAAAAAAGTTACTTTTTCCCTATACAATCATTTGGGGCTTTTCTGGGGGGGCGGTGGCTTTAATTGGGCCATTTGACAAGGATATGCTAACAGCAGGATGTTCTGAAGAATCAGTAGGGGAATGATCAGTAAAATAAGGAGAATAGGAAAAGAAGGACATGTGAAAGTAATGAATTGTACAGCACCCCAAGAGAGCTTCTAAATAACAGTGTAGAAACCATCAGAGAAATAAAGTAGGATGGAAAACAAGTCACAAGATCAGACTAGGATAAATGAAGAAGATGGAAAGCAGCCTGAGGCATGAACAAGAGGTTGCTCCAAATTCTGCCAGAGATTGAACTCTCATCTGAACGGCCCAATTTTATCTGAAAGCTTGAACAGGATATTGTATGTCACCTCTCCTCCTAGCATATCCCTTTATGGTTCCCCTGAAACTAGGAACATTTTAAAGTGTTCATCCCACACCTCCCTCATCAGTTTTCAGCAGCCACCAATATTAAGCTTTAATTTGTAATACACAGTGTCATTGTGGTTTCAGCTACAGTGGAGTCAGCTAACATTTCCTCTTACACAGACAGATAGAAAATAAAAATGAACCTGATCATAGGTTAATAATTAATATAATTCCCAGGAATGCTAGACTTTTAAAAAATATCGAGGATGGACTACTTAAATGAAAAGAATAAATTTCTTGTTCAAAGGCTTTTGTGTCAAGATTAATAAGTCTAGTAGATAGACATAAATACAAAGTAGATAGTACATCCCTTATGCATTTTTTTTCTTTCTTTCTTTTTAATCTAGCTATTGGGACAAAGTCAAAGAAGCTTGCAATAAAAATTTTTGAGATTTGACTTAACTTCCTGATGACTTTGGAAGAGCGAAAAGCTATAAAATCATCTCATGAGATGAGTGATGCATGAATATGGAAGATATTTTGTTTTATGTACTCGTTTCAAATGAAGTTTTTAATATTGTTACTACTATAGTATATTTTATACTTTCAAACATGATAGTTTCCAACATAAATGGCGTTGTCTTTCTCTGTGTATCAGTGAGGGTGTCTTTCCATTTGAAAACAGAATTCTTCTTTGAGAGTTTCCTAACTTTCTTCATTTTGCATGTGCTGTTGACAATAAATAAATAATCACCTTTTTCTAAGATTCAAATATTCAAATATTGCTCCATTGTTTACATTATCAAAAGACATAACTTTTTTTTTTTTTTTTTTTTTTGCAGTTGGGGAAGGATATATATTTTGTTCATATTTCTTCAGTGATTTTAATTTGCAATACTCAAACCCTGTGTTGGGTTGAGCCGAATCAGAAGTTAAGCACTACACAGCTGCTCACTCGCTTCCACACCTGCAATGGGGGAAGAATAAGAGCAAAAGTGAGACAAAGAGAGTTCAATAAGGTAAAGAAAGAGGAAGAAGAAAGGAAGAAAGAAAAAGGAAGGAAGGAAGGAAGAAGGAAGGAAGGAAAAGAAAAACAAAACAACATGTATAAAGACAATCACTTTCTACCTCCCACAAGTAGACAGATACATCTCGGTGAAATGGTTACCTAACAAAACCCACAAAATCTCATTACCAAAGAAAAGTATACTTTGTGCATTAACAGTTAGAAAAAGCAAAAATACAATCATCATGACGAACTGTTCACCAATAAAAGGTTCTGGCACTTTTGTTTAGGTCTGACATATATAAACGAGAGAAGTTTAAAGTGCTTGCCTGAAAGACATCCAATCTTTATTCTCAGGGTTAAAGTGCCATTTACTTAATAGGGTGTATATATAACACCTGACACAGAAAGCTGGAACATTGATGCAAAGTAAAGTTCAACAAAAGGAATATTACTTAATAATTGTGTAAAAACAGTGGGCAAGGTCCTGTTTTGTTAATACTTCCTTCTTCCAAATCTTCCCGTTGTTTATTTTCTTGCAGAACCAGGTTGCTGTTGACCATCTGTACAGACACCAAAGTCTGATTTATTTGACCAAAGGTCACAGATCATTTTGAATAGTGTATCCCACTTGGCCTTTAGCTGCCATTCCAGAGCATGTGTATTTCCTTTGCTCTATCTGCAGCCCAGTGTGCATGCCTTGGATATACAAGATATCTCAAATGGTAGTTGGATGGGCAACTGAATTTGGTCCCAGGTGTATAATTATCCAACCTAGATGATTCTGTGATTCTGTATTTTTTGTGCCAGTAGGTATAAAGGTTCTTCCTCATGTTCATTACACCTGTGCTCTCAATGGAGCTGCAACATTATCATTTGCCAATCCATATCTAAAGACATATTTACCATGCCTAAAATTAAACATCTCAGAGTACAGGAGTGATGACCACATGCTCCTTATAAGGTAAATGAAGAGAGAAAGAAAGGTTCTTTCAGAGGGGCTGTCAGACAGAATACATAAATTAAAGTTTTATGACAGATCTCACTTGCTATATGAGACAAACCTCCAGATTAAGGATTATTCTCCCATATTTTCTGCAGACTGAAAGTTGAACAAGTCTCATTTTATTGAAGTTTTCTTTTTTTTTTTTCAAAGACTATAAGATTAAGTAAAATTTTCTGTCTTGTTTTCTAGTAATTTTTCATATCCTATACAACCATAAAATATTTCATTATGATTGAACATAGTGTACATGCAGTGAGTACATAGGATTTTATGATACCATCAAGTCCTGTGTATTTTCTCTGAGACTAATGATAATGAAATACCCCTGTAATTATGAATGTTTCACTTGAAACCTTGAAACTGGCAATAAAATAGAAGTACCTTCCAACAGTTGCAGTGAAAGTTTCTACCCCCTGACTTGCCAGTAGATTACTTTCTATTGTCTTTCAGTGCATCATGACAACATTTGATAATTCCAAGCACAAAATATATTTTATACACCTTAATCAAAACTTCTATAACATCCAGAGACATTCTTGTTACTAAGAGGTATCTTGTGCTTTCAAGAATGTAGTAAAACTGAGGTTTGCTGGCAGTAAGTCTTCTACTATTGCTAGTATAAAGGCCCATGCTGGGCTCCCAAAAGAACCTGTGGTTTGAAGTTCATACACAGAAATCCGATGAGACAGTTTATTATAATGGAGGAGGATCAGTAACTGGAATAAGTAAGCAGGAGATAGTAGACAGTGTTTTTTCACTTATGCTAATCCAATGAACAAAACTACTTATACCAGAGATATGCAACATTTCTTGGAAGGAAGATGATACGGGTTGTAAGGATGATATAGGAAAAAGTTCAGGTCTGCATGCTAGGGCTCCCCCTCACAAGACGACCAATTGTATGCAAGTTCAGAAATAGTTGTTTTTTTTAAAAAAAAAAAAAACAAAAAAAAAAACTATATAAACCAGTGTTTTCTGCATGTATTTTAACATATAAGCACAGATACGAATTTTGAAGTTGAAAATTCAAGTAGAAATGTTTTTATAACATTTTTATATTCATATTTATATATAAAATGTATTTAAAATATCTCTTAAATGTTGCAGTTATCAAAACTGTACCTTTGGAATAACAACATTTTAAATTATTTTAGTATGAGAATTTCTTATAAATATATAGACACTAAGAAACCTGAAAGAAAAATTTAGTTTTAAGACTGTCTATTGTGACCTATTCCTTTCTGATTGCTAATCAGATTTTCTAATCATCCAAGCTCTGATTTCAAAAAAGTAATACTTCAAGAATAATACATACTCATGAAAAATCAGGTCTGTCTTCTAAGTATATTGTAATATATTAGGAGTCCACTGTGAGCCAAGAGTATTTAATTCTATGTAGGTCTACTATAATTCTCAAAAGAGATACACAAGGGCATGAGTTAAACAGAGATAATCAATCAAGTTTACAAGGAATGTACAAGGGGGTTTAACATACTATTTATAGCAATATATCCAATTACTGCTGGTGTGAATGGTACACAATCAGATTTGGTGTCTTAGAGCAATACTTGAATCTTTTTTTTTTTTTTTTTCCTGAAGAGAATATGCAAATATAATGGGCATATCTTAATTGCTGTTGTCAAGTACTGATATCAGATTTATTTGTGTATTTTGAGACATTCATTAAGAAATAGAAAAATGCTCTGGCAATCCAGCTCTAACAAGTAAGATTAAGAGTGTAGCAATGTTTTCATAAGCATGCCTCTTGGCCTTCCATTACATTTCTGGAATAAAGAAAATGACCTATTTAAAAGTGCTAGACAGTTCCAAAGCTTTATAACACAAATAAGTATACTGAAATGTTCAAATTACTTTGTAATTCTATTGCTAAATGTATGTTAGCCCACTTTACTTTGTCCAGAAGTTGATCAGAAGCATAGATCAATTACTGCAAGATGTTGAGTAACAGCTGTATCATGACAACTTACAAATGTTTTCAAGAATCACAGAGTCAAAGAATACTGTGATTTGAAAGGAACCCACAAGGATCATCAAGTCCAAATATAAAAACACACAACATTCATCTTCTTCTTACAGAGTTGTTACACTAGTCATTTCAATTTCTCCTTTCAATTCTAATTATTACTAAAATTAGTGGTTCCTAATGTTGGTAACACTCTGCTCTCCATTTTGGGATGTTTTTACAAAATTTCAACATATGGGCAAAGAAGACTTTAAAATTTTTAATAACCGTAAGTTTTACTTTTGTAAACATTTAGAAATATTGTACAGTCTTGCAGCTAAATGTTACATTTATTATAAGCCTATATCAAAATGTGAAAACGTAGTAGGAAAAATATGAAATTTAATTATGATTTAAAATCATGTTGGATGAATTATCTATAACTATTTCGTGATACCGTTTTCACAAAATCTTTGTGAGGAAATTAGAGGATTTGACCTTGTATCTAAAAATTAGTTAACTTAAAAAATACATTTTGGAAATAGGAAGAAAACATGTGAGCAACGAGGCACAAAAATTAATATATAGTGAATGTAAAGATAGTTTAAGCTGTATACTTAATGTTACCCAGCAATGGTTCTGCTGTGTTATAAACATGAGACGAAAATGAAAGTCTTATCAATACACAGGCCTGCCTAGGGTCTCTGAAGAATCATACAATCCCATTATAACTAGATGATATAATATTAAGACAATTAATTAACTACTTCAGATTTAGTGACATATGCCTTAGCCATAGATTGCTGTTCTAGGACAAAATCTTAAACAAGCAAATAGGCTACAGGTATCAGATGTGTTCCTTCAAACACACTGGTACTTCCCAAAGCTGCAGCATGTACATGCTTCTCTTCTACTCTCATCCTTGATGTATTTAAAGTGAAAATCACTGCAGATTAATGGTTTTCCACATATAAGAAATTCTTTAATAATAGTAGCATTGATATTGACCCTTGTATTATTGGGGACCAATAACAAACTGCTGGGTTTGTAAAGTAGTAAAACAGAGAAATAGTCCAGCTGCTTTCCCCCATACTACATTACCACTAAATAGGCACTGTTTACACAACTTCAACATCACTATGTTTGCCCAATGCTGGCAGAAATAACAGAGAAACTTTAGGCCAAATGCAGCCACCTGACATCATGTAAGTTGAATTCACAATAAGGTAAGCATTTCACTTCTAGATGTTAGACACATCCTTGGAAAACAGAACTAAAAAGGATTTTGATGTTTTATACTCCTAACAACAAGTGGAAAATCCATTAGTTGTGACACAAAATGATTATGGATATTACTCTAAGTGAATTGGTGACAGGCATGATAAAAAAATATTTGCACATGTATGACTACGAGCATTTTAACAATTAGATAGAAAACATAATAATAATTTACATTCTGTTTTAAAAGGAAAGAAAAGAGAATGCTATCATGAAAAGCAAGTGAACTAAATCAGTAAAGGATAATTACTGCACTGTCTGCTCTACTCCTTATTTTATTATGCACATTCAAAATAAATCTGTGAATCTCTGGCTCTCTGAGAACCTGAACCCAGTGCCAGCTAAAGACAGGAGTAACTTCTTTTCCACAGTTCACTGAGTTGATCTGAGAATGTACCTTTCTGAATTGCTTCTAACAGCTGCCATTGAAATAAAAGGTATTTGGCATTTTGCATGTTTAGCTGGTAACTAAAATGTAGACTTTGAAGGCTTTAGCTTTTCACTTTTTTAAACACTGACTAGTAGATTTCTTCCTCTCAAGTACCTATGGTCAGTAATGAATTCATTTGTAAAGTAAACTCAACAGTCACAGATAAGGTTTGGTTCTCATAAGTTATGCAAAAGATTGAATTGTTTATAGACCCCTGATTCTTAAGCAGTTGTTATAATTTAAATCTATCTTTCAAGACATAATTATAACGTCATTGGAATAAATGAAATTAGTGTAAAACCCTCACTTCCAGAAAATGGTAATGATTCAAGTCCTTTGTACTCTTTAAAATAAATTGCTTACAACACATTTAAGTATAAATGACCATCAAATTGTGATCAAGGAGCTAGAAATTGATTTTCATTTTAATTTATTCACTTCCTTTCCCAAACTGTCACACCAGTAAAGGCCATTTGTGTGATGGAATAATTTACACAGTTGTGATGAACCCATTTTCTTCTGTCAGAGTCAGATTTTTGTAGTATCCATTAAGTTATCCCACTGATAACATTATGCAAATAAAATTGATACATTTGTTTCCTTCCTAGCTTTTGAACAATTTTTATTAACTTATGATACAGTGTCACCCACCTAATTGAAATGGCAAGGTAAAAAACAAAATCATGTCAATTAATCATGTCCAAATACTAGACTTAAATGTTTCTATTATTCTAGGAGCCAGTCACATTATTTAATGTACTTCTTTAATGCAGAAATGCAATTTAAGACTGTATTTCATTTTATAATATCTAGGAACTGAAGTATTTGGGAATATTATAATATTATTTGGGAATATTATAATATCCCTCTAGGCAGAGGAAGCCAGACACTGCATATATGCGGAGTGTTTTTAAGGGAGCAATTATTTGTACAGTTTGGCTTCCCACTGAATGGATCTACTTCATACATACATTTTGTAGTCATGTCTGCTCATTTAAAATAAAAATAATAATAAAAAAAAACCCTGCAACTTATTGTCTTTCAAGATGATGAAAATCTGAAAGACTAGGTTAAATTCTATTGTATCTTGAACATCATCAACGGAACTGTTCATTAAGTTTTAATTGCAACAACAAATTCTGCCCTCATTTTCAATTTAGTAGACATGAGCACACATACATTAACTTCTGAGTTCCAGGGTGACTTTCCAGGGTTATTAACTGGAAGAATTGTCTTTTAACTGAAACTGAGCAAATGTTGTCTTGGCTGGCATCAAGGGTAATATAAACATGGTATCAACATAATATCATTTGCAGTGAATTGCATCTCAGAATGAAAATACACTTTAAGCATTGTAATATGATGTGTTTTATCCACAGATTAATCCACAAGGGTCTTTTGACATTGGCAAGGCTCCAAGAGGAGTTACAATAAGTGAAAAAGAAGTAAATCTTAATCCATGTATGTTGAAAAAGTAGTTGTTTTTAAAACAAAATTGCTCAGGTGACTCATAATGAACCCTTAAAAAATTGCATTTGTGTTGTATAAGATGTATACAACTAACGATATGTTTGCTCTTTGGCTCCTCTACTGTCTTTTTTTATATATTTTTTTTCTGTTTTACATACATATAATATACATATTATATATATAGTATGTATATCATATAATATAATATTTATAATATTAATATTAATATAACAATATTAATGTATAATATATAATATACATATTATATATATATATACACCAGTAAGTAAGCTGAATTTCATCTCTGCTTTTATTTATACAGAACTTGCTTTTTCAGTGTACATTCTTGCTTAGTTATATTATTATCATTATCATTTTATTAATATGAATTTACACTTTGTGTTTTAAACACGGCTAGCAACTTTCCCCTAGAATAAGCTGCAGTAAGAAAATGCTGATCTGTAGAAACTGAAATATCATATAGGAAAATGTTGAGTTTGACAATATTCTGGAAGATAACAAGGGATAGAACGAACCCAGTCTATTAAACTTAAATCTCTGAATTTTTTCCAGTAAATGTTAGGTGTCTGTCCCTGAAGTATAAGCTTATTCCCCTAAAGTGACTAAGTGTTTCATATAGTCAGTAGAGGAAGACAGGTCCAATATCTGCAGAGAGAAGTCCTCCTGCCTATCTTATTGTGACACCAAGCTCTTTTTGCTTGAAGTGTTGTACTATTTTTACATATATATATATACATATATACATATATATGTATATATATATATTTAATTTTACATTACCAGAAACAACTGATATATTTTTGGCTTTGTATCAGTTATTCTGGAACAACCTTAAAGTTTAGAACTATAATAGGTTATTATATACTTATTTTAAGTTCACATTCCATGGCAGAGAAGGAAGGCTTAATCAAAGAAGTTCATTTAATTCTATTTAAAATGAACTGTTGCAACACTTTGTAGTGATTTATTTTTAATTCCTATGTCATGGTAGCTTAATACACAGTTGTTGTAAAAACAGTTTTTGATAACAAAAGCAAGTGAAACCATTGAGAGAAGGCAATAATTTTTTTTTTTTAATATTTTTCATTCACATGAAGCAGATCCATGCTGTGAGTTTTAAAATTGGGTTAACAATGCACGTAAACAGAAAATTAAGAAAGGATGAAATGTTTCAGTGATTATAACTGTAATCCTATTGTGAGTAACAGACTAAATGCTAAATCTGGTGTGCAGAGTGGGGGGCACTTGTAAAGTGTATTGAAAATACTGTATTATCCTTTTCTGAAGATCTTTATATAGCTAGCTGTCATTACAGGCTATATTCTAAACCTTCTTTAAGCGTATTAAAACAAACAATAAGGGACTGAACTAAAGCATGATATTTTAGTCTTTTATTGTCATACAATCATTATCCAAATAGATCTGAAGAAAATATGATTAAGAAGAATCAATGACTTTTTTCCTAAAAAACATAAAGGGTTGAGCTCTCTTTTGCAATTTAAAATAGCTCACTTACAATGGATGTTAAAGAACAGCTTTTCTATCTGTAACTCATGGAATAAACATAATGATATCCAAGTTTTCTTTTTGTTTTACAAAAAAAAAATGAAATAAAAAAAATGAATAAAAATAAAATAAAAATGAAAAAAAATAAAAATTAATACATAAGCTTTAAAATGTCCTGCTTTCCTAAAAACTGAAGATTGACTTGGAAACATCAACCACTTACATGCACTGCATTGATACCTTCTTGAATTTTCAGTGAATCATAGAATATTCTGAGTTGAAAGATAGCCACAAGGCTCATCGAGTCCAGCTCCTGGATCTGCATAAGACTTCCCAAAAATCAAACCATAAGCATGACAGCGTTGTCCAAATGCTTCTTGAACTCTTGACAGGCTCAGTGTCATGACCTCTTCCCTGGGGAGCCTGTCCCAGTGCGCAACCACCCTCTGGGTACCAAACCCTTCCCTAACCCCCAGCCTGACCCTCCCCTGTCCCAGCTCCATGCCTTTCCGTCAGGTCCTGTTGCTGTTCCCAGAGAGCAGAGCTCAGCGCCTGCCCCTCCGCTCCCCTCGTGAGGGAGCTGCAGGCCGCCATGAGGCCTCCCCTCAGCCTGCTCTGCTCTGGGCTGAACAAACCCAGGGACCCTCAGCCACTCCTCGTATGTCTTCCTCTCTAGACCCTTCATCATGTTTGTAGCCCTCCTTTGGACACTCTCTAATAGTTTTATGTCATTCTTACACTGTGGTGCCCAAAACTGCACATTGTGCTTGAGCTAAGGCCTCACCTGTGCAGAGTAGAATGGGACAATCTGTCCTCTCAACTATATCAGACTTTTCCAACCTACATGATTCTGTGATTGTACAAAGAAAAGCCTGATGCTGAACTGGCAAGTAGAATGCCTCTTTCTTGTCATTAGTTTACTTTGCTGTTGACTGGGAAGATTTTGAAGATTAACTTAAATCTATTCTCTTTCAAATTTAGATCTTCCCTTCTGCCTAGAAGTGTCGAGTCATATTAGATTAATAGCTATGTCATTTTAACATTGTGATTCACCTTAGATGTTTTTGAGGCCTTATAGAATAACTTATATGATGTTACAGGTTCAGTGAATAACTAGAGAAAGGATATCCAACTGGCATGCTGTCCAGGCACTCATGAGGTTCAGTGCAGCTCTGGTTTTGAGTATTGGCTCATGGACAATGCTTGTACTGCTGTTGTCATATGTCCCAGGAACTGAACTCAGATTTCTATACCACAGATAAGGGCTGATGTATAGCTTCTGCATATTATCAGATCAATACTGCATATCAGTACGCTCTTGAATAAGAATTATTTTCAAATATTTTTGCATTTTTCTTATTTAGTTTACACCATGTTTGCTCCTTGTACAACTTAATGACAAAAATGGGCAAATTCAATAGGTAATATTTCCCTTAATTTTTGCTAGCAATAGCTATTTAGTATCTATGAATGCAGAGATGTTAAATTTGCATGCCATCTAAATGAAGTAAGTCATTAGCAAGTGTGTCAGCCTTGGTCCTCTACAATAAAGAGATGACTTATGAAATTACACTCTTTTGTGGTACTAGAACAACAGGAAGAGAATCCAGAATTTTAAGATATAGATGGACACATTAGATGTTTCATTCTTGGTAACTGTCTTATAGAAAAAGTTGTATTAGCTACATTAGTTATTATAGTTGTATACAGGGAAACACAGGATTCCTATAATATATTGTTTCCTGTCTTATGGATAGGAGATTTTATGCCATCATGTGGAGTTTAGCAACCCCTGATTCCTAGTACTGGGAGTACTAGTCAGCTTGAGGAAGGGTTATGGTCACATTCTGTGATGTCATCTTCTAGACTGTCCTCTGCATCTTCACAATTTCTATGAGCTGTATTCCTGGTAGGGATCTGTCTAACAGAAAATATCATTAAAATCTAAACAGATACTATATCACAATATACCTTTTTAAAGATTGTGTTTCTCCTTTTTACCATCTTGCTCTCAGAATTTTGTGAAACATACACAGAAATTGTTTCTTTCATAGTTTCCTTTCGATGATACACACTGGCAGCTGCCACAGAAGTCTCCTACAAATATCACATTTTGTTTGATACATTCAAACTTTTAAGGCTCATTGGTAAAGCTCTAGGGTGGCAGTGGACTCCCACAGTGACAATTCAACTGAACTCTAATTGCCTGGAAAGGTATGAAATTGCCAGCTATAAGAGCCATATTCTGTATCACAGGAATGCATGGCTAGGCAAGGACATGTCTGTGATGCACATGAAACTATAGTTCAGGCAAGGCGCAACAGGATATCAACAGGTTAAATACAGCTCGCAAATGCAGGACTAGTTTCCTCTGAGGCCTCTAGCTTTCTTTCACAACTCTCCTTAGGTTCACTCATGGTGGTCTTTCCAACCCTCAATATCAGTGGGAGGATGTTCTCAGGACCCTTATAACACAAACCCATGATGAGTAACGTGAAGTTAGGAAAATTAACTGTCATTTCTCTCCCTTGTGGGACTATATCTCATTTTAGTCTGCAGTCAGTCTTGCATCTGGAACATGTTGTCTAAACCAAAGAGAGATGGTCATCTTTTTTTTTTTTTCCCTACAGAATATCAGATCTCCTTGCTGAGCCTGTCAGCTGAGAAGTGTGACATCAGCATCTGGTGCTTTTAATATTTTCATTGTTACCCAGGCTCATATGTCACCAACTCATAATGTCACCAGGTAAATATGATTTTAATAAATAAGCTCCCTATCATGAACATCACATCTTACACTTTCTTAGGCGAAGAAGTAGGGATGATTTGTTGTACACTTTCTCCATGATTTTTGAAGACTTTTTGAAGAAGACTAGCTAGCACCTAGGACTAGAAGACCACTAGAAGGGTGAGCACAATACTCTAGAAAATGGTAGACAATAGCTAATTATTTTTAGACAATAACAGTTTTAACTGTACTATGAAAGAGAATTTTCTGAACTAATTAGATAATTTAGTCTATGAATGTTACTATTATTGTAACTGAACTGATAACTGTTTGCTGTATTCTGATTAGACTGTTAAAATATTAATTATACTACTAATAAATTCTTGGCTTTACATACAAGGTGTGTTCCCCTTTGCTCATAACAAGTTTTTGAGAGTAACAGCAACCATCTGTGGCATGTTGACCATATGGCAAATATGGCAAATGACCTCCTTGTAATACCTCTGGCAATCCTCCTGACAACTTGTCTTTGAGACAGCTCAAGGTCCCTACAGGAGGAAGCCAGAGCCCTAATCTCTTGCAGCTTCTGTGTGCTGGAAGATACCTGAGACAGAAAAATGAAAAACAAGATGGTGTTTGCAGCTTTCCAGATTTCTTACAACATTGTGCTGAAATCAGGAAATGTATATTATAGGAAATAGCATGAAAGTATCCAATTTGCTGTTATGAAGGACTGCTGTAAGTGGGGAAATGTGGGCTTGTCATTAAAAAAGTATTTCAAACAGGAGAAACAAAGTTATCCATATGACCTGTTGGATGTAGATCTCGGCATGTACATACAGTCTACTTTCCTACCAAGAGAACAGCTTAATTTCTATGAGAACAGAGCCCAGGAGCATATTCACATCCTTGCAGGTATGCCCAGAAGAATAGAGCACTGAAACAAAATGGTGAAATAAATTCATACTACAGATGCACATTCTGGAGTATTGCATAAAATGCTGTCTGTTACTCATGTTCAATCTAATGCTAAATCACATGGTGAGAAGAGCTTTTATCCAAATGACTTGATTTAAAGAAATCAAGGGCTCTTCTTATCTTTTTCTCCTTTTTTTTTTTTCTTTCTTTTTTTAATCCAGAATGGAATTTTTATTAAGCTCCTTCAAAAGCAAAGGAAGGAAGGGAAGGGAAGGGAAGGGAAGGGAAGGGAAGGGAAGGGAAGGGAAGGGAAGGGAAGGGAAGGGAAGGGAAGGGGGAAGGGAAGGGAAGGGAAGGGAAGGGAAGGGAAGGGAAGGGAAGGGAAGGGAAGGGAAGGGAAGGGAAGGGAAGGGAAGGGAAGGGAAGGGAAGGGAAGGGAAGGGAAGGGAAGGGAAGGGAAGGGAAGGGAAGGGAAGGGAAGGGAAGGGAAGGGAAGGGAAGGGAAGGGAAGGGAAGGGAAGGGAAGGGAAGGGAAGGGAAGGGAAGGGAAGGGAAGGGAAGGGAAGGCAAGGGAAGGGAAGGGAAGGGAAGGGAAGGGAAGGAAAGGGAAGGCAAGGAAAGGAAAGGCAAGGAAAGGAAAGGCAAGGGAAAAAGGAAAGGCAAGGGAAAAAGGAAAGGCAAGGGAAAAAGGAAAGGCAAGGGAAAAAGGAAAGGCAAGGGAAGGCAAGGGAAGGCAAGGGAAGGCAAAGGCAAGGCAAAGGCAAGGCAAGGCAAGGCAAGGCAAGGCAAGGCAAGGCAAGGCAAGGCAAGGCAAGGCAAGGCAAGGCAAGGCAAGGCAAGGCAAGGCAAGGCAAGGCAAGGCAAGGCAAGGCAAGGCAAGGCAAGGCAAGGCAAGGCAAGGCAAGGAAAGGAAAGGAAAGGAAAGAGAGAAAAGAGAGAGAGAAAGAAGAAAGAGAGAAAAGAAAGAGAAAGAGAAAGAAAGAAAGAAAGAAAGAAAGAAAGAAAGAAAGAAAGAAAGAAAGAAAGAAAGAAAGAAAGAAAGAAAGAAAGAAAGAAAGAAAGAAAGAAAGAAAGAAAGAAAGAAAGAAAGAAAGAAAGGAAGGAAGGAAGGAAGAGAAAGGAAGAAAAGAAGCCGATGCTCCATGCTCCTTTGTGGTTAATGGATAGGAAAGAACCAAAGCACTGAAGTGCAGCTTTCCTGATGGGAAAAAAAATAAATAAATCACAGGATTTCACTTAGCTCTTCTTCTGCCCTCTGTAGGTTCATTTAAGGAGGCACCTCTATTTCACCTCTCAACAGCACATAGTCTGACAACTAATAACTTGTAGGATGCTTGAACATCTGTGAGTCCTTACCTCACAGATGTTCTTTTAGCTACATGAAAGAAATCCCTTGTCACCTCTCTCCATGCAATTCCAATTCTCAACTAATTATGGGTTTGTGTATAGTGATGATCACTCCCATGTGTCGCTGAAGGAATTATGAATAGAAAGTTTATGCAAATGAAACTCAGTCTGTGTCAGGAGATGCAAGCAGAGTGTTTTCCACTGGGACACATACTTTTTGGGTTCTCAGTAAATTATTTCTGTAGATATATACACATATCCTTTGTGGTCATATAGGAAGGGGAGCAGAACTTAATATGGTATGGTCATTTTAAACATTTCAAGGTTTTGAACTAATATGGTTTTACGGTAGCAGAAGGAATCCTGTCCTGTGCATTTAAGAGTGTTGAAAAGAGGCTTGTTTTTCTGACTTACCTCTCCCAAGACCCTAAGAATAATAGTCTTCAAACTAGACATATTTTTATTTACCTGGAAAACCAGGTTTTGGTCTAATATTTGTATTACTTCAAGAATTGTCTAGTTCCAGCAAGAGACAAAGATTCCCTCTTCCCACCCACCCAAATGTCATTGTAAGTTGTTTACACTCTTAATACTTAATTGAGAACATTTCAGTTCATTCCCTTAGTTATAACATGAGAAAATAATAAAATGAAATTCACACAGAAAGTTTAATCACACAGCAAGAGGAAAATGTTAGTTTGTTGTGTTTTTTTTTTTTTTTCCCCCTCCAGAAAACATGCGATGTCACTGTAACTTAACTCATAATAAAAATATGACAGCTTAGTTTATGAGAGTACTCTCTTCATTTCTTAAAGCTCGAAGTTATTCAGCTTGGGAATCTAATGACACATCCTGTTCAGATGTTCACAGATAAAATTAAGTGGCTGGACAGTGAAGCAACAAACTTATCACCAAATATAATGACAAGCCAGCAAAGGCAACTCATATTCAGTTAGAAATGCAATTAGATGAAAGAATCTTGTATTTAACTTTATTGTTAATATTTTTATCTACTTGATCTAATTTAGGATAGCAAAGAATATAAAGTGTAGCCACTAATTGTGATAACTATCATCAACTTGGCATGGAAGTATTTTTAAAATTCATTTCTCTGAGAGAAGTAAATGTAATTGAGTGCTGTAGTGCGCAGAGCTAAACTGGAGGATTTTTTGGTTAAGTGGCATGGTGAGCTTTTGTCTCATTTCTATTCAAGTCTGAAACTGGACCAAATTTCTAATGAATAAAATTTAACTCCAAATGCAGAAAGAGGGACAGCAGGAATGCATTTACAAAAAAAAAGTAAGAAAGAAATAGTTATTTCAAAACGGAATCAAATTTTAGTTATGGTACCATTATTAATACTTAGAAAATTACCCAAAGGTAAGGAAAAATTGTAAAAAATATATTAATTTGTTAAATCTGAAATATAAATTCTGAAAGAGCATTAAGCCAAAATATGCTGTCTAAGAGGAGATATGTCAAGTACTGAAGCTTCATTAAAGTGTAAGGGTACATGAAAGGTGAAATCATCTGCTCCTTTAAGGATATCTGCTTAAAGGAATTTTCTGTGCCCAAGGAGATAATGAAAAAAAAAAAAGGGGGGGAGGGGCATAAATTAGGCCATACAGAGACATAAACCTGAACAAAATAGTAAGGGAGGCAATAATGGGAACTGATAACAGTAGGTAGAACACAGAAATATTTATGTCAGGAAGATTATCTGATTGAGGACCTTGCCAGACTAAGGAAGAAGGGGCACTATCAGCAACATATACTGAGACACCAGCCTGACAAACAAAAAATATGGAGGCAAAGACAAGAAGCAAAACCTGATCAGTGGCATTACTTGATTGGCTGTCACCAAACCGCTGACAAACCATGTCTTTAAAATTAGCAAGGATGCAAACCTGAGGGACCAGGATATTGGAAGGGGTCATGGGGGTATGATGAAGGAACATGCAAGGGAAGAGACATGGGAGGAACAAAGGGGAAAATACACAGAAAGGGGTATAAAATAGGCCAGTCTGGGTCCACAGGGTTCATCCGTCAGGAGCCAACTGCTCCAACATGGGTCCCCACAGGCAGCAGCTCTCCCTGCTCCTGTGTGGGCTCCTCTCCACGGGCTGCAGCTCCGACCTGGGGCCTGCTCCTGCGGGGGCTACCATGGGCCACATCCTCCTCCAGGCCACATCCACCTGCTCCACCGGGGGCTCCTCCACGGGCTGCTGCATGGAGATCTGCTCCATGTGGGACCCATGGGCTGCAGGGGAACAGCCTGTTCCACCAGGGGCCTCTCCACAGGCCGCAGGGGAATTTCTGCATGCCTGGAGTACCTCCTGCCCTCCTTCTGCACTGACCTTTGTGTCTGCAGGACTGGTTCTCACTGCTCTCTCTCACCTGTTATTGTGCAGCATTTTTATTTTTCCTAAATCTGCTCTCATGGAGGTGCAAATAACATTGCTTATTGGCTTGGCTCTGGGCAGCAGTGGGTCCCTTTGGAACCAGCTGGAAATGGCTCTTATTTAACATGGGACAGCCTCTGAATTCTTCTCACCAAGGCCATCCCTGCAGCCAGCTACCCGCTACCACAACTTTGCCATATAAACCCAGTACAGTTTGTCTGGCTGAACCATGCACGTAATCAGTGCAGTCTGTCCTATCTTTCTATTCAATCCTTTCTTAGCTATCTCTCTGAGTGATCTCACGCTTAGTCTCATGTGCACAAGTGCTTCAAGGACTCAAGAACTAAGGGCCAGTTACTGGGCACAAGTGCTGCAAGAACTAAAAGCCAGTTACTGGGGGGTTGGTATGAGCGGAGTGAGTTCCAGCTGCTGGAGTCAGACCAGGGTGTGGGCACCCTTGGCCTGTGGTGCCAGCTTCTGGAGCCAGTGGAGTCTTAGTTAAGGTGGCCCAGGGACCACGCAAAGGGGCAGAGGAGCTGTGATGGTGCTCAGTTCATCTGTGAATGTGCGTGGGATGATGGTCTAGATGTTGTGTGGCCCCTGCGCCAGAGACCTGCTGTCTCTGCCAGCACAAGCGAAGGAGGGGATGTGGCTGTGGGTGGTTGTGTTCTATGTGAGTCCTGTGCTGTTGAAGGCAGCACCTTGCCTGTGGCTGTCTGTCTGACCCACACCATCAGTGTCCTGTCTGTGGCTCAGGGATACTTGCTCAGCTTTGCTACTGGCTGAACCCGCAGAGACAAAAGCAGCAGCCTTATCCTCCAGCCTGGGCAGAGACCCTTGGTCTCCAGGCACTGGTCTAGGCCCCAGCAGCCCAGCAGGAGCAGTTCTGGGCCAGAGGAGTGGGAGAAGGTGGTCTTGCTTCTAACATTCTTTAACATAAACTATTAGAGCTACTATAAATTGATCTTCTAATATTCTTTTCTTTTTTTAAGAACTCATTCATCTGAATGGGAAAAAAAAAAAAAAACCTCAGACATTTGTTAGCAAACTCTTTCATCCTGTCTCCTGTCACTTCTATAGGGATTTAAGCCACCATAGTGCTTTGGTACTCTGTATGAGACCTGCATATATCATTTACTTCACCAATTTATTTGCATGGATTTTTCAATGACCATAAACTTCAAAAGACATTTAGGAAAAGATAAAACGGTCCCAGTTCTACTACCCATACATAAAGTGGCACTATGAATCAAGATTAGCTGGAGGACTGTTCTCAGGAATGCTATTATTTTGTCTGTACATTTTGTGTGGGAGCTAAGGATAAGTTACTTTGACAACTTATTTAATAAATGTGTATCTCTGCCTTTTTTCTTTTTTTTTTTAATGTAATAAACATAACTTACAGATAACCATTTAAAAAAATACTCATGCAAACTAATTTTGAGTTATGACTAATTCATGGATTAATTCAATGGCTGCCTAAAGTTTTCTTTATTCATCTTCTACTCCTGCTGTTGCCCAATTCATTACTTAGATCATTTGATGCTTATTTAATTCTCTTAAAATCTGAAAATATGCTCTTCACAAGTACTTTGTTATATCACCATATTGCACAAGAGAAAAAAGAAAAAAGAAAACCAAATTATCATCTTTTTTCAAGTCATCCATGAAAATAATTCCATTGTAAAATCACTTCAAATACTTTCTTGTGCTTATATTCATAAAAGTCCATTTTCCAGAATCTTTATTACAGATTATAACTGGAGCATGGAAATATTTTGAAATAAAGAAACTAGAAGCATTATGAATCCTCACAAAACAAAGCAATGTTTCCTGCCACTTCTTTGTGTACATGCTTCCTAGCAAAAGTCAGACAGCGTAATTTTTATTGTGACAACTGCCCCATGAACATTTGTTTATTTTAGAAGCTTAGCCATG
This sequence comes from Anser cygnoides, assembly GCF_040182565.1. Classification (NCBI taxonomy): domain Eukaryota; kingdom Metazoa; phylum Chordata; class Aves; order Anseriformes; family Anatidae; genus Anser; species Anser cygnoides. The sequence continues at coordinate 19,168,042 of NC_089873.1, forward strand.
CACATAAATTCCACCTATTCATTTTAAGAATGTTTGTTATATCCAACAGAGGATATTTTGTTTTGTATGGACTTGTCTTTATGAAGGATTTGTCTTGATCTTAATATTACATGCCACATTTTTCAGCCACATTTCAGTATGTTAGCATCTCAATAGAAATCCAGAAGTACAAGTGTTGTTTTTTGTTTCTTTGTTGTTTTTTTTTTCTTTTTAAAGAAGTTTATTATTCCAGACATTATATGGTTACAAATAATTAATTTAATACAGGCCATGTGTGAAAAATACTTCTTACACATTTTGGAAAGGTATACTTCATTCATGTCTGCATCTATGACAAATTCACTGTCAGTGGAGTGTGTATTATTCTTCCTATTTATCAGATAGACAGTTACATAACTCTTCAACAGTGTCATTCTTAGGTTTTGCTGTTGTCTCATTGTAAGAAAAAAATGCAGGAATGTTCCCTACAATATTGATTTTCTAGTAGAGGATCAGTACAGAACAACAAAGAGTGAAATGGAGCAGCACTGACAGCCACAAAAATGCAACATACAAGTTGTGAGGAGAATGAAGCTGAAACTACTTCCAAAACAGCAAATCTAGTCCTAGGTAGAAGCTGGATCAAAATGATTTCTACACTCTGTCCTATGATTCTTCCTTGAAAACACCTCTTTCTGATGATAAGAAAGGGAAGCTGTAAAAAATAAATTAAATAAATAAATAAATAAATAAATAAATAATGAAATAAAAACAGGAGAGAGAAGGCTTAAGAAATATTTTTGACAATAGGAAACTGGTAAATATATAATTTCCTTAATACTGTGAGAAGCTCTTCACTCACTGTCTGGTGATAAGAGTATGGAAAAACTTATAATTTACAGCTCAACATACTCAGTGATGTCATTAGTGCATTTGATTAATACCATCTTCTATTAAATCATACCGTGATAATCAGCCTTTCTTCTATGATCACAGATAAACTAGATGGTGTTGCAAACTTTTTTCATTAGTCTTCTCCTTAATATTTACTCGGTTCAAAACCTACTGTAATAAAAAGAAAATAGATATTATTATGCTGGTGCGTTACTTGATTTTTGGAGCTCTCTCTTCCCAGTGATAAAATGGGTGTAACTATATTGTTTGAGCTTAAATTAATTTTTAATGCCATGTACAAATTAAAAGCTACATTGAGGTTCCTCTATGTATACAGTCTGTACTGATGTATTCCTTATCCTGACATTTTTCCTGGATTATTTCTTTGACTGATCTAGAAATAACTTACAAGACACTTACTAGTTTATCCTAGATGTATTCAAATTTAGCGCTTTTTTTGTTGTTGTTGTTGAAATATTAATATAAAAAGGTAATGTTATTATATTTTTCATATTTAATATAATTTACCTTTGGTGTTCTGTCATTTGTTATGAGACATTAAGCATGAAAAAAAGTTAGGATTCTGCTCTTAGAAATGTCATTTTTTGTAATTTTTTTTTGTAGCACCGTGGATCTGATGGATCCTTACATCTATTTTTTGTGGGTTCTAAAGTATACAAAATCAACAAAAAAGGCAGATGCAGCAGGGGAATCAAGCCTCTAGGACTTCTGTACTGGAAATCTACCTTACTCCATACTTGGTGACTTTCTAAACACTACTAGTGAAGCAGAAGAAAGTTTTGGAAGAAACCCTATTGGAAAAGGGCAAACCCCTCAGTCTCTGGTGGTTTTACATCTTTCCATCTGATGACTAAGAGGTAATTCCACTGTCCCGCAGGAGTGACATAGCACTCCCCCTCTATGGAGGATTCAGAACTTTACCTCCTGTGGCAGTGCAATTTAAACTCTGGTTAGTCTTTTGACTGATTTCTATAAGTTAACAAGTGTTTCTTCCATTTAAGTGAAGTCTCCCAACAGAAATTATTCACAGATTTACAGTACTCATAAAGTGCTGTATAGTTGGTGATGGTTCTCATGAAAAATGTATTAAAATATAAACATTATAAACTTGTAGTCTGGAAGGATATTTCTCTCTATACGGATTATCAGTTAGACTGATACTTAGAAGTAGTATTTCAGTTTATACTTCAACTGGGTGAGCCTTGCACTGACTGTTTTTTCCTTATGCCAGCTGTATTAAAGCTGTTATACCCTATTGCCTCTCTATTGACCTCATACCGTAAGACTCAGCTTAAAGTGAGAATGAGAATCTTCATTTATTTTGAAAATTGCTGTAATTTTACCGTACTGCTTTGACAGCTTCAGAAAAGATACAGTCTATTTTTTTTCTGATAAACCCTTTGCATGTTTTGAATTTCCTGGTTGTAGGTCTGGTGTTTCAGCTTCTTTTTTAGATAATATTTGCAATGGTTGGAAGATCAAAAGACTATTCTCTGTTTGTAAATACAATTATTAAGCTATTTTATGATCTATTTATGAGCTATCTAATGATCGCTAACCTAACTGCATAAAGTACTGAATAAGAGAAAAGTTTTGTGCTTGCTATGAATAAACCCCTAGATACAATATATTCACCAATGCTAGCATTTTAAAATATATTTATATATTTCTTTGTTTAACTGGAAACATTTTTAAAGGTTTGATTTTAAGAAGGACTTTTCCCCTTAAGATACTTCTTAAATGATTCTAAATAAATTTGTTCTTAAAATTGTAGTACTAACACTAATTGTAACTAATGAAATTCCCAAGCAGAATTTATCTTTAAGTGCCAAACCGCCTTGATGAGTTAAGGAAGATAAAATTTTTGTACTGAGTCTGGCTGGAATAGAGTTAACTTTCTTCGTTGAAGCACACGTAGTGCTGTGCTTTGGATTTGTGGTTAAAACACTGTTAATTACACACCAATGTTTTTGCTATTGCTGAATAGTGCTTTCACAGGGTCAAGGCTTTTTCTCCCCAGCCCTTTTTCTCCCTTAGCCCTGCCTAACATCCCCAGCAATTAGACTGGGGCAGGCAAGAGGCTGGGAGGGTCATAGCCTGGACAGCTGAGCCAAATTGACCAAAGGGATATTCCATATTATATGCATGTTGTGCTCATCAATAAATTCTCAGGGAAAGAAGGAGATAGGTGTGATGTTCCTGCTTATGGTGTTTGACTTTCCAAGTAGCCATTACGTTTGAGGACTTACTTTCCAGCAAGCAAGAACAAGTATTATTATTTTTTAATGTTTCTTTGACTCTAGCCTTGTGTGTTCTCTAGCCAAGATAGGGTTTTAGGTAAATTTTAAAAAAAGTCTATTCATCTAATAGCATTTAAATTAGAGCAAAACAACAGCAACAACAAAAAAGTCTGTTAACCTCACAAAGACTAGCCTAGAGTGAGTGAAGTATCTCTGGAATAAATGACTTAAAATGATTTTTCTAGTATCTTTTGGAGTTGAATGTTTCACCAATAGTGCATGATCTAAATCCTGACATTTTAACATCATAATCTAATAATGGTGAGATATGCAACAGTTCTTTTTCAGAACACTATTTAGTAATAAAGAAGCAGACTCTATCAGATTCAGTTAAAGTAAATTAGGTGATGGGATTATTCGAGTTTTGCCAAGATCTGTGAAACTTGCAAGGCAGAAGGTTGGTTGGAACCATGACCAAACACCATTTCTGCGGCCTGCAATTCCAGAAATCTCTGTTGTAGTAGGAACAACAATTCATGTTCTGTAAGTATATTAATCTTCTGTATATATGCATCATCTGCAATGTCATTCCTTCTACATCAAAATTGGAAAATAATGTTAGAGAATAGATCTGAGTAAATAGCAGAAAAACAATGTTTTGTTATGACTTTAACTCCTATGCTGACTCTTAATATGATTAAGAGAGAACTATTTTTCTTTTAATGGAATATTGTTTCAATATATATATTGTGATATATCAATGATAAACTCAAGGGCATTTATCAAAAAGATATTCTATATATGAAGTTTAATCTTGTGGTCATAGACAGTTTATTGGGAACTGAGCATGTTCAGAATATAAAATAATAAATATGTAGAGTCTTAATATTTCTAGAACATTGACATAAGATTCTTTAGATTATGAGTTTTTACCTATTATTTTGAAAAAATCTATAAAAAAAACACCAATAGGTAATTGCATAGATATGTGCATGAGATGACAATTTGTGAGAACTTGCAGGGATAAAACAGAAAGAATGGTTATGATGGTACATTACTTTTGCCAACAAAATACATAACTACAAATAGTTTAGACCTTCCTCCTCCTCTTTCCCTGCAGCTGCTAGGTTCTTGCCTGCAGCTAAAGCTTATTAAATTTTTAGGGTCCCTAGACTACTGAGCATTGTAACTTGTCTATATTTAATGCTTTAAGCATGTCATAACTGCATAATCTAATGTACCCATTGTAATATTTTTGTCTTCTAACAATTTGCAAATTTCACCTAATCAAAGTTAAATAATAATGTAAAATAAGCAGTTTGATGTACTGTTTGAATTAAATGTGTTTTAGGACTATCAGTATGCATGGGTTATTGTGAAAGGCAATAAAATGAACCAAAAAGGATATAGCAGAAAGACCTTACTAAAGAATTTACTTCACTCGGGAGTTATGCATAGTGTTCTATATGTAAATGCTTCATGCTATCCATGCTGCCTTATGTGACCAAGAAAGTGTTTTAACTGTGTTATTAGTACATAAAGATTGTATTTTACTATGAAGTTGCTAATTCAAAGGTTACCAGTCATATATTTTTTTTAAATTATTGAAAATACTCTGATTATCTTAATGTTAGGCCTTTAGTTTTCTCTGCCCTTCTCTAATGATACATTTTATACATAAAAGCCAGAAAAGTCTTGAGAAGCATAAATAGCCTATGCTATCAAATATGATCTTTTTGATTGAACAGTGTTTCGAGTCTCTACACTCATGGCATTTACACCAGTTTTAACCCACTGACTTCTGTAATTTAGCTTCTAGAAAAATCTTGCATGGGTTTAAAAGGTTAACAGCTATTCCATGCACAGATTACTGTCTGTTTTCAAGCAAATATTCATATGCAGCTTTTTTTTTTTTAGTAAAAACTGCTTCTTGAGATTACATATATATATTAAAAGTTTATTATTTTTTAATGGCGTTCTTACTTTGTTCTTCACTTTAGCGTTCTTAGAAAAGTCAATGTCAAGATCAAAATCTATCAAGAGATGAATCTGAAGGAAGGGAATTAATTTATCTGGAGAGAAGATTCTGTAACTGTGGTTGTAGATGCACATAATCAACAGATCCCTGTTTCAGACATCAATAAGCAAATCAACCAGCTAGTGAGAAGATCACAGAGAAAGGAAGAAATTACATGATTTAGTATTTAATGGCAACAAGAAGCTTTTCGGACCAGTGATGCTTTTTTGACAGGAGGAAACAGCTTTTAGTATAAAGGGAGCTCTTGTGATGATTGGTTCTTTTCCCTGACTTCTGATAGAGATTGCTGAAAAAATCTTCATGTTTGGTGAAAGGAATGAGTCTAACCTTTCATAGGAGAAACATTGTGTATGTTACAGGTAAATTGATAGTGTTATATAGGTTTGAGCGCTGTGCAGTTTTGGTGCAGTATGAAAAGGCCAGTCACAAACATCTGTGTGTTGTTTGTTGTTACTGTTGTTGATTTATTTGTTTCATTGGTTTTGTTATTGTTTTGTATTGTTTTTAATTAAATGCAGAGTCTTATAATGCTGCTTCATAATGCAAAGATGTCATAAGCTATCAAATAATGCACACACAAACTATTAAACAAGATCACAGAATGGCCAAGGTTGGAAAGGACCTCTGAAGATCATCTAGTCTTAACCCCTGATGAGCAGGATCACCTAGAGCATGTTGCGCAGGATGGCGTCCAGGTGGGTTTTGAATATCTCCAGAGAAGGAGACTCCACAGCCTCTCTGGGCAACCTGTTCCAGTGCTCTGTCACCCTCACAGTAAAGAAGTGCCCTCTCATATTCAGCCAGAACTTCCTGTGCTTCAGTTTGCACCCATTGCCTCTTGTCCTCTTGCTGGGAACAAACTGAAAAAGAGACTGGCTCCATCCTCTTGACACCCTCCCCTCATGTATTTATACACATTGCTGAGGTGAAATACTAGTTGCATCTATGAGCAAGTGATCTTCTAATATGCTCTCCAAATGTCAAACAAAATCCTGAATAGAACACTAAATATTTTCTGGTTTAAGAGGTTCCAGGGGACCTCTTGCACTTTATTGCTAACTCTGACTGAATATTTCCAAAAGATAGTCATTAAATACTGTTGGTGGCACAGTATTTGATTAAAAACACACAGAACTGCAACTCTGATCCGTCAATAATTTATTTTTTACAATATTCTATGCTTTGTATAACAATCCAAAGAAGATCATTTATTGCCTTTCTTGAAATCATGTGAATGGGACTGTTAATATTAATCAGGGATTATCCCTGTACTACTTGAGAGTTACAATAATCTTTGTTAGCATGTCAAAGTCATATCAAGCCCTGGCCATCATCTATAGCCATCTGCATTCTTAACAGCTATTTCAAGGAGTCTGTATTTTGTTATGCCCTGCTAGTTTGGTCACATAGATGACCAACTCCGTGTTATTCATCTGGTTGATATACTGCAAGGGATGCACTGACCTCCCATTCTTTCCCATGGTGTTTTTGTTTGTTTGCTTGCTTTTTGTAGTGTGGGAAAGCGAATGTCATGCGGTTTTTTTTGTTTTTGTTTTTTTCCCCTCTGTATCCACTTGAAATATTTTGTAACGTTTAACCTTATCTTGGAAAAGAATGACTGTTTTCCTTTAAGTGAGTTGGAGGCATTTTGCCAACATTGCTGATTCCTCGGAGGAAATAGAAATGTTTTACATCTCTTTCTCTTATCAAAAAAAACCTTACTAAAAGTCCATGTCCTCCAGGCATCTCCATCCCCCAAATCTGTTGTTCTGTCTGTAGATGCACTCCAGATTTAAAGCTCTCTAAATACCTTTTTAACACCTTCTGCATTGGAGTACGTTACAGTGTGGTGATTAAAATATTCTACTGGGAATCATAGTTTTAAATTGTCTATTTTCATGCAACTGGGAACTCTTTCAGGGATATGAACTCTTTCTCCAGCAATTTTTGAATACAGCATCAGAACTTGTCTCCAATGTGAATTAAACAGCATTTTTACTTGATTTATATTCAATAAAATAAAAATAATTTTTGAAGCTAGATCTAGTTTCTTTTTTTTCTCGAAACCAGTGCATGGTGGTCTTTCAAATTCATGGCATACTACCAGAGAATAGAATATAAAATGACCTAGACCAAAAATATTGAGTGAAATGACAATGTAGAGAAGGGTCAGAAAAGCTCCCAACAGCAGCTAAAGAAAGGCCATTTTTAGAATTTTATTCTTCATTTTTTTTGCCCTGGTCAGGCCTCACCTGGAGTACTATGTCCAGTTCTGGGCTCCCTGGTACAAAAAATAAAAATAAAATAAAAGACAGGGATCTCCTGGAAAGAGTCTGGCAGAGGGCCACATATATTATAGGGGGCTTGGAACATCTTCCCTATGACGGAAGACTGAGAGACCTGGGTCTGTTCAGCCTTGAGAAGGGAAGACTGAGAGGGGATCTTACCAATATTTACAAATACCTTAAGTGTGGGAGACAGAGGGATTTGGCCAACCTCTTTCCAGTGGTTTGTGGGGACAGGACAAGGGAAAATGGCCAAAAAAAATGAAGCACAGGAAGTTCCGCACCAACATGCGAAGGAACTTCTTCATGGTGAGGGTGACAGAGCACTGGTACAGGCTGCCCAGGGAGGTTGCGGAGTCTCCTTCTCTGGAGATATTCAAGGCCCATTTGGATGCCTATCTGGGCAACCTGCTCTAAGGAACCTGCTTTGGCAGGGGGGTTGGACCTGATGATCTCTTGAGATCCCTCCCAACCCCTACAATTCTGTGATTTTGGTATTGTAAAAGAGACAAAAAAAAAAAAATCAGTGTCTTCATGATTAATATTATAGTTATCAGCTGAATATATGGTAACAGAATGTGGAAAAAAAAAATCAGTACTGGGTTCCATAATGGAAGAACTTAAACAGTTTTAATCCTATTTTAATCCTATTTCTTTTCAAAACAGCAGTGTGAGAATACACTGCATCCCACATGGGGCACGACTGAAGAAGAGTACAGCTTCAATAAGACTAAAGACTTCTTTTCAGTTATAGGTAAAAAAAATGTATAGGTTTGCAGTTGTGTGACAAGACACAATCATTCCTGCAACAAGATCTCCAGAAGTTTTTTTGTTGTTGGTGGTGGTTTTTTTACATTCCTCTTTGAGAGCTGAGGGATGGGGAGGAGCAAGGGGGAATGGTACATAAACAGCAATGTAAGCCTGTATTTGAACAAGGACTTTGACTATTAGCAGATAGTGAACATCCCAACTACTAGATTTCTCTGAGCACTGGTACTATAGGGTCAAATTAGGTCAAGGTCTTTCCATATTAAATGTGAGGAGGTTACATGAAAAATGATTCATAGTGGAAAGGAAATACCGAAGCATGGAAAAATAATGCTGGATGAAATAAATAGGGATTGAATTACTCCTAATCCAAAATGGATAGAATATTAACCTTGTTGGAATCACCACATGTTTTAGGAATAATGCAAAAGTCCTCAGGACTTTATCCTGAATTCTGTAAGGGCAAAAAGTTGTTTCAAAAATGGTATGGATTTTTCCCCAGAACTATGAATTTAAACAGTAAAAAAGGTAGAAGTCAGAAAAGATCATTTAGGTATTACTCTGAAATTATTCTTCCTTTCTAAACCTGTGCATATGCTGCTTTGACATATTGTATTTACAGACATTGAACATATTCATATGTTCATATATATTCGTATATAAACATATTCACATACAGAAGCAAGAGATTTCCACATACATTCATATACACATACAGAAATAAGTTATTTTGATTTGTATTATTTTAAAGTATAACTGAAGTAAATGATGAACTTAATAGGGTACGTTCCAAGGTGCTGTGATATCTTTTTCAGAGGGTTGTTTTTTATTTTTTTTTTGTTTTTTGTTTCTTTCTTCTCTCTCTGGACATCCAGTCTAACAGGGCTACATTGCCACAAGATAAATGATAAGACACTTTACCTGGCTAGCCTAGATAACCTTCTGACAAATCCTAGTTATTCTACTAATTTGCTTCTTAGAGTAATATTTCCAAAATCATATGTGTTATCTTTTGTAGTTTTTCCTCTTATTATAATGTTGGACAACCTTTTCAGTAACTTATTCATTTTTCCGCAAATATACATCATAAAATATACATATACATAAAATATACATATTATGTATATGTATAAATATGTATATGTATATAATATATATATTGTTTATATGTATTATGTATATATACATATTATGTATATATACATAAAATATACATATGCATAAAAATACATCATAAAAATGTTACTGAAGAAACGTAGATATTGGCAGGTGGAAGATTACTAAAATAACTGGATCAAATTAACCTGTTTTTGGTGTTCTTTCTTTAGCTAGTTCATTACTAGTCTTTTGTCCTGGTTCCAGTTAGGACAGAGTTAATTTTCCTCATAGTAGCTGGTAGGGTGCTATGTTTTGGATTAGGATGAGAAGAGCGCTGATAACATGCTGATGTTTTAATTGTTGCAGAGCAGTGTTTACACCAGGCCAAGGACTTTTCAGCTTCTCGCTCTGTCCTGCCAGCGAGCAGGCTAGGGGTGCAGCAGGAGCTGGGAGGGGACAGACCCAGGACAGCTGACCCAAACTGGCCAAAGGGGTATTCCATACCATCTGATGTCATGCTAAACAATATATAGGGGTGGCTGGCCGGGGTGGGGCGCCGGCTGCTCGGGGATAGGCTGGGCATCGGTCAGCGGGTGGTGAGCAATTGCATTGTGCATCACTTGTTTCTTACACATTATTATTATTAATACTATTATCATTATCACTATTATTATTATTGTTATTATTATATTCCTGTCTTAATAATCTGTCTTTATCTCAACTCACAGGCTTCACTTTCCCGTTTCTCTCCCCCATCCCAGAGAGGGAGGGGGGAGGGTGAGCGAACGGCTGTGTTTAGCTGCCAGCCGGGTTAAACCACAACATCTTTATTTCTTAGAAAAATGCAAACTATATAAATTCGCTAATGTCTGTCTGCAGGACCTACTGTTAGTCAAAAGGCCTAAAATATCATTACTCAAGTGAACTATGATTGTTAAGAAAGTCTTGGCCAATTTACCATGTTTTGCCTTTGGCAATAAATATAGCAATATGTTTTACAGATCTCTGACTTCTCTCTAGCTCTCTATCCAGAAGCTTTGAAGCTATTGTAATACATGGAGGAGAGACAACTTTAATGACATTAGTTTTTCAGGGTGGAAAAAAGATTCATGGTGCTTACATCAAAAAAGTAAAGCACTTGTTAATTTCTTAAAAACCTGCTTTGCAAGGGAAAATGAAATTGTTAAATGCATTTAACCAGGACAATGTGATTTACTCAAACATTATTTATTTTAATTTGTCCTTCAATCTCATTTAGAGCATGTATTGCCTATGGCTGTAGTAAGAGCTGCTTAGAATCCCTTGAACCAGATTAAAGATCAAAATCCTTCTTAGTGCTAGCTTATTGCATAGCAAATACAAACTCAATGCAATCAGCAAGCTTAAAACAAGACTCAGATGTTAGTTAGTAAAGCCAGTGGAGATGAAAAAAAAAAAAAAAAAAGAAGAAGAAAACAAGGTGACCCAGAAGAGAATATCAAAGGCTCTTTTCTATTTTCAGTCCTGGCTAAAGCCATGAAGTCATTCTTCTGTATAAAGAAATATCCCCAAAAGATATAATTCTCTCAGTAAATGTAAACCTACTTCTAATTTACCATTCCAATTTGCGAATCATATTTTACCACTATTCATGTATCATATGAATATCTTCATATTTCTGTATGCTTTCCACATCGATATAAAAGAGTTCTGTACCAATTTATATAACCAAAAGCAGGACTATATAGGAAGCAAGGAATAGCTCATTCCTTCTTTATGTTTGTTTTGTTTGTTTATTTATTGTAGTGGAACAGATGTTGATCACATACATTTCAAGATAAATACACAAAGCTCAGAATTACGGTGGTTTTGGCATTCCCTAATGACCAGAAGTTTTCTTCTTCAGTACTGTGCTACTGGTAGTGTGCTATCATTTTGTCAGGACATTGTAAAACTTGTTTAAAAGTTCTCTCTTTTTTTTTTTCTTTTTTTTTTTTTAAGAAGGCTTCAGGGCTGCATTGCATAGCTTCTGTCACAGTTTTAAAATGTGCTATTTGCTTACTTCTTTATTATATTTTAAAATAAACATCTTTGTGGTTACGGATTTGTTACAGAAATTGAACAGAAACTAAGTTTCATCCTAATGTATACTCATGATGCTCTCTTACTTGTGGGAAGTTAACAAAAAGAATTTTGCCTTATTTTCCCCACTAATCCACAACCAGATTATTCTGCAAAACTTCTATTAATCCTGTCTAGAAGTTATTCTTTACTGCATTCTTAGGAAAGAGGACACAGATTTTTAGTGAAAGATGTTACCAAGTGTACATCTTCCATGCCAGCACCGTATTAGGGGTTTCTATTGTACACTGGATACACGCTTGCCCATGTAACAAAAGTTTAACTGTTGGATTAGGTGAATTGAGACAACTTTTATATTTCATCAGGTGAAGGAGCATGTGCCTGTCAAATAAAAAGGAATGTGTTTGACCAGTGGATGGGCGCACATCCAATCACGCAAGTGTACAGTTTTGGTAGCATGACTTATGTTCCTGCAGAATACCAACACCTGATGAGAGACCCTCTATTTTTAACAGCTCAGAGAACTTCTGAAACCAAAATGAATTATTTCATTTGTCTGTAAAGAGTATGCAGGTCTGTTTGTTCACTTGCTTTTGTTTTGAAATGAAATTAAGAAAAAATATCAGTTGAAGAACAAAGGAAAACTATCTTTTACAAACTAGCCCCCTCCCAAACTTCAAATGAAAACAAATGCCTGTGTAGCACAGAATTAGTACCTTTGAAGGCAATATTTTTAATGGACGTTGACAGTTGCCACTGTAACTAACTGAAAAATGTGTAACTAAGCTCCTTTTGCCTTTTAAACACTACAGCCTAAAGCTGTTATACACTGCTTAAAACTGTGTGGATCTGGGTGCTATTAAAACAGACTCAGATGTACAGACATAAAGCCAGATGTTCTGTTTCCTAGACCAGTGCAATATATCAAATCTGTGCCATATATGTTTATTTTTAAAAATAATTTCAGTCCTTTTTATGTACCTGTAGGGGTGATCAGAGATCACCTTGATATAAGGAGGTAATTGGTGGCAGCCAACATGGCTTCACTCAGGGTAGATCGTGCCTGAGAAATCTGGTGGCCTTCTATGACAGGGTTATGGCATTGGTGGATAGAGGAAGAGTAACTGACATCATCTACCTGGAGTTGTGCAAAACATTTGACACTGTCCTCCATGATATCCTTGTCTCTAAATTGGAGAGACATGTATTTGATGGATGGACCACTTGGTGGGTAAGGAATTGGCTGGCTGGTCACATTCAAAGACTTGTCAATGGCTCCGTGTCCAAGTGGAAATCAGTAATGAGTGCTGTTCCACAGCAGTCAGTACTGGGACCAGCACCATTTAGCATCTTTGTTGAAGACAAAAGTGACAGTGAAATAGAGTACATACTCAGTAAGTTTGCTGATGACACCAAGCTGTCTGGTATGGTCAACATGCTGGAGAGAAGGTATGTCATGCAGTGGGACCTTGACAGTTTTGAGAGGTGGGCATGTGCAAACCCCATGAAGTTTAACAAGTCCAAATGAAAGGTCCTGCAAAACTAAACCCAAATACGGGCTGGGTGTAGAAAGGCTTAGAGAAGCCCTGAGGAGAAGGAGCTGGTGATGGTGTTTGATGAGAAGCTCAACATGAACAGGCAATGTGCACTTGCAGCCCAGAAAGCCAACTGTATACTGGGCTGCATCAAAAGCAGCGTGGCCAGCAGGTCGAGGCACATGATTCTTCACCTCTACTCTGCTCTCGTGACAACCCAGTTGCAGTACTGCATTCAGCTCTGGGTATCCCATTGTAAGAAGAACATGGACCTCTTGGAGTGAGTCCAGAGGAGGGCCAAAAGGATGATCAAAGGGCTGGAGGCCTTCTCCTATAAAGAATAGCTGAGAGAGCTGGGATTGTTCACCCTGGAGAAGAGAAGGCTCTGAAGATACCTTATGTCAGCCTTCCAGTACCTGAAGGGATCTTACAGGAAAGTTGGAGAGAGACTCTTTATCAGGGCATATAGTGACAGGACAAGGGGTAATGACTTTAAACTAAAAGAGGGGAGATTTAGATCAGCTATTCAGAAGAGATTCTTTACTATGTGGGTGGTGAGGCACTGGAGTAGGTTGCCCATAGAAGTTGTGGATGTCCCATCTCTGGAAGTGCTCAAGGCCAGGTTGGATGGGGCTTTGAGCAACCTGATCTAATGGAAGATATCCCTGCACATGACAAGGGAGTTGGAACTAGATGATCCTTAAAGGTCTCTTCCAACCCAAACCATTCTATAATTCTGTTAATTTCAGGTACTTGTGTATTTTTATTATTGCACAAACAGAGCTTAATGAAGATGTGATGACAAAATGTGATGGAATCATTATATAATGTTATGGATGTTGCTTTAAAACTCCCTAGAATTTAATAAAGGGGAGATTCATTTACAGCTTTGTTAACTGTTTTGTAGATTTTTTAATCAGTTTGTTCCTGAAATACCATTTACTTTTTAGGTATCAAAATACCCAAAAAAATGATTATGATTTCTGATTTAGGTTGAGTGCAGGCTTTCCAACAGGGGTGTAGCAGATCTTGAATCTATGTAGATCATTGTTACTAAGAGCTGCAAGTAAATTTATATACAGTGTGTGAAGTGTCCTTGGAATAGAGCTAAAAGGCAACATTCTCATTTTATTCATTCAGGCAAAAGTGACAACCAAGGAATTATTTTGGATATTTAATATATGTTTAAGTATGAAAGAATGTAACTGTACATAGGATCTCTGTCTTAGTAAGCATTGTACCTAATGAAGTTCAGACATGTCATGATGTCTTTATTAAAAGCCAGATGTCTTTATTCTAGATTTGGAAACTTTATTACACAATAACCATGTGCTTTTGGTGTATTTATCATATATTTATCCATACCTATTTATGAGTTGCAGTAACTGCAACACTTATCAAACCTGCCTGATACAACTACTTAATTTTGTTAGGAAATAAATATTGATAAAGAAGAATCTTGGATATGAAAGAAATGATGAGTGATATAATAAGGTAAATATTAACTTTCCTTTGTATATTACTGTTTAAAAAATGAAAAAAAAAATAGCTCAGCTGTTAAAAATACTGGAAATATGGAAAAATATGCATATACTGAGATACTGACTTGCCAAGGCAATCAGCTCTGGTTCTGCAGCAGAGCGGGGTATCATGGTGTGCAAAGGTCTTTCTGCATCAAGGAAACCACAGGAAGTGGAGAGGGCTGCTGGGAGCCAGCAGCCTTCATGAAAGCAGCTGATGAGGCTTGGCGGGCCCAGGAGTAGCAGCAGCCGCCCCCACACGTACAAAACCATCCCCTAGGAGTGCGGCCAGGCAGTGGTGCAGCCGTTTGTGTGGCAGTTGGCGCCAGGAGGGCAGAAGGCAGTCACTTTGTTCTGAGAGTAACAAGAAACAGCCTTCAACTGAAACAAAAATAATGTCCACCTGCCGCAAGTGCCTGCATGAGGCTGAACCCTGGAACCCAGATGCAGGGACCACAACCTGCCCAGCCAGAGACCTACACCCAAACAGACCTCCCAAAGTCTGAAAGGATTCCCCCTCTACTCCCCCTCTATTCTGCCCTAGTGAGACCACATCTAGAATATTGCGTCCAGTTCTGGGCCTCTCAGTACAAGAAGGACAGGGAACTGCTTGAGAGAGTCCAGTGCAGAGCCACGAGGATGATTAAGGGAGTGGAGTATCTCCCTTATGAGGAAAGGGAGGAGGAGCTGGGTCTCTTTAGCTTGGAGAAGAGGAGACTGAGGGGTGACCTTATTAATGTTTGTAAATATGTAAAGGGTGAGCGTCAGGAGGATGGAGCCAGGCTTTTCTTGGTGACACCCAATGACAGGACAAGGAGCAATGGGTGTAAGCTGGAACTTAGGAGGTTCTGCTTAAATATGAGACAAAACTTTTTTATGGTAAGGGTGACAGAGCACTGGAACAGGCTGCCCAGGGGGGTTGTGGAGTCTCCTCTAGAGACTTTCAAAACCCACCTGGACACATTCCTGTGTGACATGATTTAGGTGTTCCTGCTCCGGCAGGGGGATTGGACTAGATGATCTTTCAAGGTCCCTTCCTATCCCTAATGTTCTGTGATTCTGTGAAAGAGCTGCCCAGACCCTCAGTTCCAGGGAACTCCTGAATCTGGAAGTCCCCTGAAGGCAGAGGTGGGTGCTGTAGGTGCAAACGTAACCAGCTGGATCAACTTTTCCAGCAAGTTGCCATGTTGCGAGAGGAGCGCACCAGGCAATGTGGCATCCAGGAACCAGAGTGAGAGATTGATGCACGGTATTGTGCGCTGACATGGCTAAGAGACAGCCCTGCCTTAAGTCCTGGCAAGGGAAAGGTAAGCTGATTTCCAACCCTGAGCTGATGGACTTGACAGACTCACAAGACAAAGGAAACTGGACCCTCATTTCAGCTTGGAGCAGCAGGAGTCCCCCCCTTGTCCCCAGAGTGCCCGTACAAAACAGATATGATGCTCTGGGGCTGGAAAAAGGAGAGTGTGTGAGTAATGGTCAAGACCCAGGAAAGGACAACCATACAAAGTTGGACCAACCAACCACCTGTGTTAGAACCTGTGCCACCAAAATAGCCAAGGGTGCCATCTTCTTGAGCAGGGATTGGATCAGGAAGGCCGAGGCACAGATGGAACTGAGCTTAGCAAGGGATGCAGAGAATAACAAGGAGGGATTGTATAGGTACTTTCACCCATAGGCCAAGGAGAGTGTACCCCCTCTGATAAACAAGAAGGGAGAACTGGTAACAACAGACATGGAGGAGGCTGAGGTACTCAACAAGTTATTTGACTCATTCTTCACTGCCAGTCAGCCTTACCATGTCTCTTGAGTCCCTGAACCTCTACACGGGCTGGAGGAGAAAAGTCCATCCCACTGTTAGCAAAGAGCAGAGTCAAGACCACCTGATGAAACTGAGCACATACAAGCCTATGGGGTCTGATGACATGCATCCCAGGGTCATAAGGGAACTGACTGATGTGATTGCCAAGCCACTCTCCATCCTATTTTAAAGGTCGTGGCAGTCAGGTGAAGACATTGGTGACTGGAAAAAGGGAACCTGCCATTTTTTAAAAAAGGTAGAAAGGAGGACCAGGGAACTACAGACCGGTGAGCCTCACCTCTGTGCCCAGGAAGATCATGGAATAGATCCTCCTTGAAGCAATGTCAAGGCACATGCAAGACAAGGTGATTCAAGACAGCCAGCAGGGCTTCACCAAAGGCAGATCGTGCCTGACCAATCTCGTGGCCTTCTATGTTGGAGTGACTACATCAGTCAACAGGGGAAGACTGACTGCTGTCATCTACCTGGACTTCTGCAAGTCATTTGACATGGTCCCACATGACATCCTTATCTCTAAACTGGAGAGGTATGAATTTGAAGGGTGTAATATTACATGGATAAGGAATTGTCTGGATGGTTGCATCCAGAGAGTTGGGGTCAATGGCTCTATAACCAGGTGGAGGCTGGTGATGAGTGGTATCCATCAGGGGTCGGTCTTGGGACCGGTGCTGTTTAATATTGTCCTGGTTTTGGGTGTGATAGGGTTAATTTTCTTGATAGGTGCTGGTATGTGCCATGTTTTGGATTTAGGAGGAAAATAATGCTGATAAAACACTGATGTTTAAGTTTTTGCAGAGCACTGCTTACACCAAGTCAAGGACTTCTCATACTGCCCTGTCAGCGAGAAAGCTGAGGGTGCACAAGAAGCTCGGAGGAGACAGAATCAGGAGACAGCTGACCCAGACTGGCCAAAGGGATAGTCCATAACATATGAATCATAGAATGGCTTGGGTTGGAAGGGACCTTAAAGATCATCTAGTTCCAGCCTCCCTAGATAAGGTTGCCCAGGGCCTCATCCAACCCGGTCTTGAACACTTTCAAGGACAGTGAATCCACAGCTTCAATGGGCAACCTGTTTCAGTGCATTACCACCCTCTGAGAGAGGAATTTCCTCCTAACATCTAATCTAAATCTCCCCTCTTTTAATTTAAACCTGTTCCTGCTTGTTCTATCACTGTCTGCCCCAGTAAAAAGTCACTCTTCATCTTTTTTATAAGCCTCCATAAAGCATTGAAAAGGTGCCATAAAGTCACCCTGGAGCCTTCTCTTCTTTGGCTGAACATCCCCAATTATCTCAGCCTTTCTTCACAGGAGAGGTGCTCCAGCCCTCTGATCATCTTCACGGCCCTCCTCTGGACCCACTCTAACAGGTTAACATCCTTCTTGTGCTGGGGGCCTCAGACCTGGATGCGGTACTCCAAGTGACACCTCAGGAGGGCAGAGAAGAGGGGGACAATCACCTCCCTCACCCTGCTGGCCACGCCTCTGTTGAGGCAACCCAGGGTAAGGCTGGCCTTCTTAGAATCCAGAACATATACAGTCATAAAAAAATTTAAAAATTCGTTTTTTCTAAAATAATGATGACAAACTTCTGAACACAGACTTTAAAAAGCACAGATGAAATATTGGCTACTTTAGTCTCATCAGCAGTGTATTTTGTGCCTTTGGTATAAGAGATCAACCCTTTTTAAATTCTTATAGAGTTTGCCTGGATAAGTCTGTTAAGCCTAAAAGTTTCCTGGATGGCTGATCATAGCCTTGCATGGATTTTTTTTTTTTTTTTTTTTTTGAGTAGATAGACACTTACCTGCTTCTGAAAGCTTAATTCTGATCCCAGTTTAGGTAGCCAGCCTAGCTTCTTCTCAGAATTTAAGTTAATGGGAGCAGCACAAGAGTTAAGAGGGGGAGTGGTGGTGAAAGTAGTGCCACCATGGTCATTAATTTGGTAGTTAGAACTTTCACTGGAAAATTAGGAATGTTCATATAACAATTTTAATAATACTTTCTTCATTTACTATCAGCCCACCAGTCCAAAAAAAAAAAAAATAATATGTATATATAGTTGTAATCAGTGGTAATCATTAAAAGTGTTTCTCCTGCAATATTTATCTAATTAAAATTTTCTTTTTATTCATGTCTTTTTAGTAGTAAACATGACACTGTGGAGTATTTTGCAAAATATTTTTTTCAAGGACCCCTTGCACTATTCTTATGACTAGGGCACAACTATACATACAAGTACGGCATAGTCCATGCAGAGTAGGAAGTAAGTCTAATTCATTAAAAGTTTAAGATAAATCAAAAGTGTATTCCTTACGCAGTCCATGAAGAGTGATTGGAGATTTATACTCTGTTCTAGCTGTGTAGAATATTATATTTCTGCAGGGGACCTCATCTGGAGTCAAAAGGAATATTTACTCAACCAGCTATAGAATTGAGTTTATAAACTGTTTAGCTATTTATTCTAATATACCTTACTCTGTAAGATGAATTTGCTATTTCATGAAGGTGGAATTTTTCTTTAGGTTAGTGAGCCTGCTCTAGGCTGCTCAGCAGCTTACAGGAGATTGATACCAACTTATAGAAGCATACATTGCACTAGGCAAGGGTATTATGAGTAAGAATGTTGTATCTTTAAATTTAGAAGGAAAAAGATTTTTAACTTAAAAGAGAAGTTAAGGAATGGGACTGTTTAATTGATCTACTACAGCTCATTTAATTGGTATTTGCAGAAAGTGATTTTTTTTTTTTTTTTGTCATGGTAAATTTTCTGCCTTTCCATAACTAAATTATTCACTGTGTAGAATTAGAAGAAATTAAATACCTATAGTAATAAATGTCTTCTTTCTTCCTGTAGGGATAGAAAATATTTTTAACATGTTTACATCTTTATTGTATAACTATCTTTTAAACTTCTGTTTACTCTAGACATTCTATTCACAGTGGCTATATACTTCTCTGTGCTTTATGATTCATAATTCTTCCAGATGAATTAATTTAACAGATTTCTAAAAAAGATAAGGTTTATTCTTGTGTAGATAGTAGCAGAAACAGAAATGACAGAGTTGACAGGAAAAACAGCAGTAGAGAAAGGTAGGGAAAAGTGTTTTAGTGTTTTAGAGAGAATGGAGTACTCCTTCTACCCCCACCTTCTCCAGCTGACTTCAACAAGGCTTTGGTGTCTAAGAAGGGTCAGTGTGGTTGTTTTCTTTATTAGAAGGGCTGGCTGTCTCTTTAACATCAAATACAAAATATACATGCCCTTATTCCTTCAAAAAGGAAGGACTTTATAATTTTTTTAAGCTAGTAGATTTTGCAGTCATGATGTGTATAAGTGGCTTACTGAATGGCCAATGAATGCAAAATTTCAAAGCAAAATATAGAGTTGGAAACAAAAGTCTGTATAAGAAAGTTCTGCATCCCACTGGCCTATTTTTACTGTCATGTCATTTGAATAAGTTCATAAATCTAGTCCTATTTTTTTCCTGCATTGTGAAAGAGTTTTGATTAAAGAGCTTTACTCAAAATGGGTTTGGATTAAAATATGATTGCACTTATTAAAATTCTTTTTAATACTTGATTTTCACAAATGATATGGAGGAAATTTTCATGTCAATGCCACCACTGAAAAAGGATTTTCAGAAAGGAAAAAGAAGTTATTATAACAGAACCTTATCAACCCCATAGGATACCGTAACAGTACAGAGATGGGGCCTTAAATGGAAATGGAACAAGATACTAGGAGAGGATATTAAAACATGTGTTACTAACATGAAGAGATGTTGTAATCACATGTTACACATGAAGAAGAATCTATGGCAGAAGGTCCTTGGTACTTAGATTTGAACTCTTTTTGAACACAGTCCATTACTTCAATGAATTGAACAAATTTTATCAGGGGATGTATGTTGTCTTTAGGATTAGCATCATGGAAATGGGACATACTTGTAACAATCACTGTCATCTGGTGAAAATAATTTACTAGACTTAATGATGCTACGGCAGCTGTAGTGTAGGATGTTATGTTGTTTAACTGAAATATGACTACTGATCTGAAGGTCTCCTGAATAGTTGGGTGATGTTTCTGAAGAAACAACATGATCGTTTTTTTTTTTTTTCTAACTTTGAATTGCAGCAAATACTACTCAAGTTGGGGTACATATAGAAATTACTTTGGACTAAATTTCTCAATTACTTGTAAATTGCTTAAAGTCACAACAGCAACCCTGATATTACACTGATATCATAAAGCAACTGTGATTGAAATACAACTGTGCTACATGGAAACTCTAAAACATTGATAATCAATAATCAGAATAATCGAATTAAGGAACCCCCCCCCCCCCCAATTTTTTCTTCCTTTCACACTCGTTCCAAATTCTCAGCTGTTCCCATAAGAATATCTTTACAAAAATTATGTTAAAGATGTAAAACAATTTTATGAGAGGGAAGTATTATTTACAGAGAATATTTTTCTTCATATTTGTTGAGTTTATTGTTATTTAAAGTGTGAGAATGCACTCTGAGGATAAATAATGTATGATATAGATATGAAAAAATGCAATAGCAGACAAATGCAATAATCAAGAAAACAGGTTAAGAAGATTATCATATTTGTCCTGCTTCTCATTTGAATATATAAATATTTTGAAGTCCTTACCCAAGCAAAAATTCCAATGCACATTTTTTTCTCAGTAAAGCCTGGTGGAGGGACATAAAATTAACAAATATTTTCTGTCACCATCCTAGAGCCAATGGAAAGTCTCAAATAATTTCAGTGGCATCTGTATCAACTTGGCCTTGGCTGTGATAACAGAAGAAAGCTCGTTATATTTTAATAATGATAGGAAGGAAACATGGTTACTTTGCAGATGCACCAACAGGAAAAGATTGTTTAACCATGAACGTTGGAAACACTGAAAGATGTTCTTGCATTATATTCTATTCCAGAGTTTACTCTAAGTACAAAGTATACTGAGGAATCAACAACAGCAACAAGAAAAAATAGGGATTTATTTGCTATTGTGTTACAGCTTGAATAGTTATATATTGCAATACCCAAGCCTCAATGTGGTAAGAATGTTCTAGTTAACACTTAATCATGATATATTAATTTCAGAATAATTTCCTTTTATTGTTTTTAAATGAAAATTAGGAAAAATGAGACATCATCAAGGATGGAATAAAGACATTTTTATTGTTCATTTTAATTCATTTTAATTTGTCTTCTCCTAGTAGCACAAGAAGAATAGAATTCTCAGAAAATATTCCTCAATATGATAAGCATGTAATTAAATTTAGGTGTAAAAAACTATGAGATGTATTTTTCAGGTGGACATTTTTTTCTAGAACACATTTCATTGTCTAGAAGTTTTTTTCTCTATATATTTTTTAATTTTTGATACAGTAGAAATCTCATAATTAGTTTAAAAAAGCACGTTAATTTCAGCTTTTCTTACATTGTTTCACTACCAAGTTTCAAAAGAAAAATGCATATAGACACCTAAATCTAAATGAAAAGTTAGAAATTTAAGTAAAAGTCAGGGCCTCAAATAATCCCCTATCTCTGAAAAATCCTAAAAAATATATATCTTAAAATGCCTTGAAATCCTAAATCCTAAAACTGTGAACTACCAAGTGGTTGAATAATTTTAGTGGTTAGATTTTTCATTATGAAAAAAGCATCAAACCTATGCTCAGTCAATTTAGAGAAAAGCATCATTTAAACATCTGTGTAGAGAGAGGTGCACTTCTTTGTAAAATTAAGAGATTTTTAAATAAATTAGTATTCTATGTGTGTGCTGTGTGCGTCTAGCCATAGGCATACATGTCTATACTTAGACACACCAAATGTTGGAATATTGTTCTAACCTACCAAAAGTTCAGGTTCTTCACTGTAGATCTTGTTTGTAGCAGAAAGTTGTTGGAAAACCAAGCTACCACCTGTTTCATCATTCATTGTTTGACATCTCTCTTTTTTTCTTTTTCCTAGTTGAACTTGTTTGCCTTTCTTTACTCCCCTGTAAAGTTGAAAGTATGGTAGCTTCTGCTAGCTCATGTTGATTGGCACATTGGTAAGGTACAAAAATACACGCACAGACCTCAGCATCGCACAGTATTACTTACTGAGACATTAAGGGATGATGGTTCTTTTTCCCAGAATGAGAAAGCAAAAGTGATATTAATAGATGTTCTGTGATATAGCTCACTGCTGTGCCACTGGACTGGTGAGTAAAACAAATTTTATGAAAGTTTATGGTAGAAACGGTATCACTAATTGGAACCTTGAGAACACAGGACTTTATTTAAAAGAAAAGAATGTTGAAAGAATGCAGAACAATAAAAAAGAAAAAAAAAGACAAATTGATTTATTGTGCCTTATGTGTTGGTGACATTTGTCGTGTGGTAAGAAAGAATATTTAGTTAAGTTTTATTTGTCTCCTTGGTTCTGATTACTTTAGCTAATGTCTGGATAGAAAAAAAGCCAAATCTTAATGATCCAACAGTGCTCTCTGGTGGTGTGAAACAAAGACATTTTATCCTCTATAAAAACTTGCACAAGTCCAGTACACGCGTCCTTGAGGACAGATAAGTGACAGAAATTCTCAGCATGTTCCCTTGTGATAAGAAAAATAAACAACTGTAAAGCCATCAAGTCATGAAATGTGAAACCTGGATTAGGAAAGGTAATGTAAATAAAAATATTAAAAAATATTTATTGTCCAGCAGACATGTTAGATTCTTATTGTTCACAAGGGACAATTTTCTTCATTGTGTACATAATCAATACATAACCAAAAAATGAGAGAAACATACTTTGTATTAATATATTTTACCATTAAAATATTTTGAACATTATAAAATAACTTTTCCACTTTTTGGTTTAACGTGTGTTGCTTGTTAGTGGCAAAAACATTCGCTAAAAGAAATCTTTTGAAGAGGTGAAAGAGCAGTTATAGATGAGAGTCATTTAGGTGTTGAGTTCAAAACAATTTCATTTTCTGTTTTCCCTCAAAACTTGTGTCTTGGGTTCTGATTATATAGAAATACTTTGAATATAAATAAATAAATAAGCCCACACACCACTGGAATCTATCACAATTTAGCTGGCAAGTAGATAAAGACATTTTACATGTTGGGCTGTATTTGTTTTAAATTTCTGGTTTTGAGGGTCTGGTGTGCAGTCTGTCAGAATCTGTGCAAGTTAACGCAGTCTCCCAACTAGATAAACATATAACTTTTTTCCTTTTGAAACATGTTAAATATAGACCCCATTCCACTAACCACACTATCAAACTGAAAAAAGATGATTTCCTATGAAGCTTTCTGTACAGTGATAGGTGGATTCTACCCATACCAAACAAACCATCAGAGGTTTCTGCAGTAGGTCAACCTACTGTACTCCTTCCATTCATTTTCTTGTGTTTTTCCGTGGTTGGTTTTTGGTGTTTGTGTTTCTTTTTGTTTTCTTTTCAATGCCCCTTGAAGACATGAAGACGTTAAATAGAAAAACAGAAGTAAAGGGAAGGACAGAAGAGAGAATTTTATGTGGAACGTAGCCAATATCCCTGAACATAAATAAAGATATGTACAATCTGGATAAATTTTTGATGAGTAATGTGGCTCAGGTTAAAGTCAAGAAATGCTTCAAGTGCTTTCTGAGCCCAGAATTTATTCTGTAAGCCTCTAAAATGATGTTTATCCACAATACTGAGACACTGGAATTATTTTTATTAAAGTGTTAAAAAGCATGGAAAAAGTGTTGAGCAGATCTTGACAATATCTAAGATGTGGTTATAATGCTCATAAGGAATAATGTATTCTGCATATATTAGAATGAAGCTGTCAAGAGTTTGTAGAACTGCAAGAGAAGTAAAGAGGTACATGAAAAGAACTTTCTCTGCAAGGAGAAAAGAATAAATAGGTAGTCAGTTTCTATCTTGGACTAAGCATATCTCAGCTGTAACACCAGTATAGATTTAGGGGAAGAATAATTTTTTACTGTACATCTATTTTAAAATTATAGAAAAAAATATGTAACGCTCAAAAGGAAATTTAAACTGAACTACATTTCTTTTTCTGTAGTATTTACATTTCCTTTTTTGTACTATTTATCTCTACCAAAATAATTCAAGATTTTTTTTTTCACTGAACTTAGATTTCACCAGAAAACCCAATAAAAAGGCTTCTTGAAAACATCTGTAAAATGGAAAAAAAAAAAACAAAACTTGTACAAATGGCATATGTAGCTATGTGAAAGTAACTGTAATTAAAGGAGACAAGACCTTCAAAGTCAAGGCTTAGAGTCAAAAGAAAGGTACATGCTTTGCTGGGTTAAGAAATACCTGGATGGCCAGGCGCAGAGAGTGGTGGTGAATGGAGTGAAATCCAGCTGGAGACCGGATATGAGTGGTCCTCAGGGGTGAGTGGTAGGGCCCATCCTCTTTAATATATTTTTTGAGGATTCAGGTGAGGGAACTGAGTGCACTCTCAGTAAGTTTGCAGACGACACCAAGTTAGGCTGCTTGATGGTAGGAAGGCCCTGCAGAGGGGCCTGAACAGGTTGGATTGATGGGCAGAGGCCAATGGGATGAGGTTCATTACAGCAAAGTGTCAGGTCCCGCACTTTGGTCTCAACAACCCCATGCAATGCTACAGGCTTGGGACAGAGTGGCTGGGAAGCTGTACTGAGGAAAAGGATCTGGGGGTGCTGATTGATGCTCTCCTGAACATGAGCCAGCAGTGTGCCCAGGTGGCCAAGAAGGACAACAGCATTCTGGCTTGTATCAGGCATAGTGTACCCAGCAGGACCAGGGAGGTGTTTGTCACTGTGTACTTTGCTCTGGTGAGGCCACACCTCGAGTACTGTGATCAGTTTTTGATCCCCTCACTGCAAGAAACACACTGGGGGCCTGGAACATGTCCAGAGAAGGGCTACGAAGCTGGTGAAGGGCCTGGGACACAAATCCTATGAGAAGCAGATGAGGGAGCTGGGGTTGTTTAGTCTGGAGAAGAGGAGGCTCGGGGGAAACCTTATGGCTCTCTACAGCTGTCTGAAAGGAAGCTGTGGGGAGCTGGGGGTTGGCCCCTTCTTGTAGATAGATAGTGAAAGGAGGGAAAAGAGGGAATGGCCTTAAGTTGTGCCATAGGAGGTTCAGGTCGGAAATGACAAGACATTTCTTCTCAGAAAGAGTGGCTAGGCATTGGAACAGGTTTCTCAGAGAGGTGGTGGTGTTAGCATCCCTGGGGGTATTTAAGGAAAGATTGGATGTGGTGCTTAGGGACATGGTTTAGTGTGTGATATTGGTGGTAGGGGGATGGTTGGACCAGATGATCTTGGAGGTCTTTTCCAACCTTAATGATTCTATGATTCTATGAAAGAATCACAAAAATAAAATAAAATAAAATAAAATAAAATAAAACTTATTTGAACTTATGTCATTCTCTTTTATCCTCTCTTCATACCAAATGTAGTTTTTTTCATTGATTTCCATCAAGTAGGAGTACATGAATGAATTTTTAGAGCAGAAGAATCAAAGTATATTGTCAAATAGTCTTTTTTGAGCTGGCCATTAAAATAAATAATAATAATATAAAAGAATATATATATATTTTAATTTTACATATACATTAATACTAAAGCGTTGTGACTATATGTTTGGGGTTTAGTTTTATTTTGCTGAGAAGGGATAAGATTTCTGCGAGATGCCTAGGATAAATTCTACATTTAGCTTTCTACTTCAGTGTGAGGTGACAACAGGGAGGGGGACTAACTTGCCTAAACATGGATAGCCCAGCTTTTATGTCCTTTCCTGGCATCCAGAAAAGTAGAAAAGTGTGGGTTTCATGTAAATCCCATGTTTGCCAGCCCTAATAAGATGCCCTTGGGTATCGTAGGGCATGTCAGATTCTCTTGTGCCTATGGTTAGCCAACTGACTCAGATCTTATTATTGTGCAGATAGTGAGTTTAGGGAGGAGAAGTTACTATCTGATGTGAGAATAAACAGAGAAGCAATATTTTCTTTTAAAAGCTTTTCTCATCTCATGATTTGTTGCAAAACATAATGTCTCTCTGAAAAAGAGACAGGGAGGAAGAAATAGTATTGTTCTTTTAATTTATAGGGAGCATTACATCAGATCCAAATAAAAGTGAATTGCTGAATTGTATTAGGTACATATTTTTCCACCAGAAACCATGCAAGTACCTCTTTCTCAGACCTATCAGCATACCTGTGACAAAGGCATTTGCCAGTTATTTATGATAAGGCTGAGTGAGATGGCTGGTAGTCACACATATGTATGTAGAGTAAATACTTCTAATGGTACATAATTTATAAAGTATTATAACAGTCTTGAAAACAACATATCATTCCTCCCTCATACCCCTGATAAAACAGCATGCTTACTTTACCATGAATCAGCCCTAAGGCCAAGTACTGAATATTTCATTTACATTAAAAAAGGTTTTGCAGGGGAGAGAATGGGAGGGATCAATGCAAGACATAAAGAAAAGACAGAAGAGGAGAGGTGGAATCAACAAAGTGAATCGGTGTGAATGTCTTTGGGATAAAGTAAGTAAATCATGGAAACTTAATTCCTACTAGAAGGAAAAAAAAACAACTGTCAAACAAGGTTATAAGTAATAAAAACAAGAGTTTCAGTCTTGAAGAAATTAAGAAGGAGTGTGAAATGAAAAGGATCTTCAAAGGTTATTTCATAAATGTAAGGCAATAGCTAGACAGATTGTCAGTCTTCAGTATTTTTTATTTTATACCTTCCTCGCTTTATTTCCCACTAAATAATAATAATAATAATAATTTGATCTTTTATTTGTGAAAAAGAAAATAAAATCTATGTTTTCAACCTTAAACTAATCCGTTGTTAAAAAGGAAGACAGACAAAACTGGAGATCTGGGCTACCACCCTTTTCTTAGGTATTAAATACAGTTAAAACAGTTCATGCAGGTTACCTTTTTTAGATACGCATATTTTACAACAAGATTAGGTGATTTAGCATCTGTGTTTGAGAGCTGATATACCAAATTAAGGTGTATCACGAGCTGGACATTTACAAGGTGCTATTATAAAAAGATAAAAAAAGATACTGGTGTTGATACATTCCAAGGTCACAATCTTTGAAATAGTTCAGTTATTTATGAAGGCAGACGGCAGAAATATTGGGCTTATTCTGTGTTGCAAACCAGTGATGGTTGTTAATGCAAAAAGTATATCTCTGTATGATTGCATAACAAGCTAGAAAAGAACCCCATGACCTTAAATTAACAGTTAACCCTTAAATTAATCTACTGATACTGATAAATATTTTACTCAATATAAGCTCTTTGACATTAAGGTAGTTGTGGATTATTTGATAGCAATGTACACGCATGGAAAATAAACTTTTTTTTTTTAAGTAATTTATTATTTAGGTTTATACAGCAGAATGCTAGATAAGAAACTGTGATGGGTTAACCTTGGCTGAGCACCAGACCTCCGCCAAGTTTCTTTCTCACTCCCTGTTCTCAAAAGTACAGAGAATATAAAATGGAGAAAATAAAATGGAAAATCTCATGAGTAAAAATAAGGGCAGGAAGATCACTTGCCAATTACCATCACAGGCAAAACAGACTCATCTTGGGAAGATTAATTGAATTGATTGCAATTAAAAATAGAGTAGGATAGTGAGAAACAAAGATAAAACTAAAAAACCCTCCCCTCCCACCTCTTGCTAGGTTCAACTTCACTACTTGGATCCCAACTCTTCTACCTCTTCCCCCTGCAAAACAGTACAGGTGGAATGAGAAATTGTGGTGAGTTCCGAACATCATCACCGATGCTCCTTTCTATTCATGCTTTTCTCCTGCTCCGGCATGGGATCTTTTCCGTGGGATGCAGTCCTTCAAAAACTGCTTCAAGATAGCTTCTTCTCACAGGTTGTAGTCCTTGAAGACTTGTTCCAGTATGGATCCTTTCTGGTGGGTACAGTCCATCGCCAGGGGTCGGTGTTGGGGCCCATCCTCTTTAATATCTTTATTGATGATTTGGATGAGGTAATTGCGTGTACCCTCAGTAAGTTTGCAGATGACACCAAGCTGGGGGGAAGTGTTGATCTGCCAGGGGGTAGGAAGACCCTGCAGAGGGACATGGACAGGTTGAATTGATGGGCAGAGGCCAATGGGATGAGGTTAGACATAGCTAAGTGCCAGGTCCTGCACTGTGCCCACAACAACCCCATGCAATGCTACAGGCTTGGGGCAGAGTGGCTGGGAAGCTGTACTGAGGAAAAGGATCTGGGGGTGCTGATTGATGCTCTTCTGAACATGAGCCGGCAGTGTGCCCAGGTGGCCAAGAAGGACAACAGCATCCTGGCTTGTATCAGGCATAGTGTACCCAGCAGGACCAGGGAGGTGTTTGTCACTGTGTACTTTGCTCTGGTGAGGCCACACTTCGAGTACTGTGTTCAGTTTTGATCCCCTCACTTTTCACAGGCTGCACCTTCCTTCAGGGTATGGTCACCTCCTGTGTGCTGCTCTGGCACCTGCAACATCTCATCCACCTCCTTATTCTCTGGCTTTGGTGTCTAAAGAATTGTTTCTCTCAGTATTTACATGGTAAGGGCTTGGCAGCAGGGGGCTGCAGGGGTGGCCTCTGTGAGAACTGTCCAGAAGCGGCCCCATGTTAGATAAGAGCCAGTTCCAGCCAGCTCCAAAAGGGACCTGCCACTAACCAGAGCCAAGTCAATGAGTGATGTTGTTTTTGCCTCTGTGAGAGCAGATTTAAGAAAGGGAAAAAAATGTTGCACAATAACAGCTGGGAGAGAAGAGTGAGAACCAACCTGCAGAGACCCCAAGGTCAGCACAGAAGGAGGGCAGGAGGTGCTCCAGGCATGCAGCACAAGTTCCCCTGCGGCCTGTGGAGAGGCCCCTGGTGGAACAGGCTGTCCCCCTGCAGCCCATGGGTCCCACATGGAGCAGATCTCCATGCTGCAGCCTGTGGAGGAGCCCCCGGTGGAGCAGGTGGATGTGGCCTGGACGAGGCTGTGGTCCATGGTAGCCCCCGTAGGAGCAGGCCCTGGGCCAGAGCTGCAGCCTGTGGAGAGGAGCCCACGCAGGAGCAGGGGGTCTGGGGGGAGCTGCTGCCTGTGGGGGACCCATGCTGGAGGAGTTTGCTCCTGATGGATGAACCCCATGGTACAGACCCATATTGGAGCAGTTCTTGAAGAGCTGCTGCCTGTGGGCAGTCCATGCAGGATCAGTTCAGGAAGGGCGGCATCCCGTGGGAGGGACTTCATGCTGGAGAAGGGGCAGAGAGTGCTCTTGCAAAGACGAAGCATTAAGCAGTGACCACAACCGCCAGTCCCCCATTCCCCTGCGCTGCTTGGGGGGAGAAGGCACTCGGGGCTCAGCTGCGTCCTCCAGTGGGTCCGTTGGATCCAGCTGAAAATGGCTATGTCCAGCATGGGGACAGCTTGTGTTGTTTTCTGATAGTGGCCACATCTACAGCTCTCCTGCTACCAACACTTCACCACTGCCTTCTATAAAGAAATTTTAATCAGGCATTAGATATGTATATTTCTTAAGTCAATGATTCACATGTACTTCAAACTGTTAGATGTTTGAAAGTGACTAGTAGTGGACTTTCACTGAATTTTTACTCAGGAACAAGGAAGAACTGTTCAAGGATAAGAAAACCAATGACAGCCTTAGAAGCTTCAATCATGAGCCAGGAGATTTTAAAGTCTCGTAGACAAATAATAGGATACAAACCCTGAACTACAAAAAAGATCTGATCTGGTTCAGTGATCTCTGCTTGGAAGTATCCCACGTTAGACAGACCTAAAAGAGCCTTCCACCGCCTCAAAACACAGAATGGTCCATTGTAATGTGCAGCCAGTTGAGCAGGAATAGCAGAAGACAACATGGATAAACAAGGAATTCCTGACTAAAATCAGAGGCAGAAAGGAAGAGCACAGAAAACAGAAGCAGATATGGAGTACCCAGAGAAATACAGAAACGTAGTTTGAGTATAAAAGACTATGAAGCAATGAAGTGGTGAAGGAATGACACATTACCTACAGCAGAGAAAGATGTGCCATGTAAGTAAAGTGGATGTACAGACATTCATAGCTCAGATGACATGTATATAAGGTTTCTTAAGGAGCTGGCCAATATCATTGTGTGACTGTTCTCTATCAGCCTTGGAAGGTCATTGTTAACAGGGGAGGTCTTGATGGGTGCAAAAATGTCAAATCCATCTTGTAGAAGAGCAAGAAGGAGGATCCAGGTAACTACAAGATAGGCAGCTTTATTTCAGTCTCTGGGAATATTATGGAGAAAATATTCTTGGATACCGTGACCAGGCCCATGGTGGCTGGGGAGCACCAGAACAAGTTTGCTAAGGGCGAAACAAAGC
Source organism: Anser cygnoides (assembly GCF_040182565.1). Lineage (NCBI taxonomy): Eukaryota > Metazoa > Chordata > Aves > Anseriformes > Anatidae > Anser > Anser cygnoides. Next base: position 19,198,716 of record NC_089873.1, read on the forward strand.
TGTTTAAGTATAACTTAGCCAACAAGTCAAAGGATGTGATTCTTCCCCTTTATTTGGCACTTTCAAGGTCATGTTTGGGGTACTGTGTCCCTGTATGGGCTCCCCAGTGTGAGAAGGCAGTAACAAACTGGAATGAGTCCAATGGAGGGTTACTGACATGCTTAGGAGTTTAGTGCACATGTTGTACAGGGAGAGGCTCAAAGAAGGTTGACTTTATTCAGCCTTAAGAAGAGAAGATTAGAGGAAAAACTTTTTGTTGTTTTCAAACACTTAACCAGTGTTTAGTTAACATAACCACATTTATTGGAAGTGCAATAACAGGAAAATATGCAATGGCACAAGTTGCAATGATGGAAATTTAAACTATATATAAAGAAAAAGAAGTCAAAATGGGGGTGATCAAACAATGGGACAGGTGACCAAGAGAAGCTGTGAAATGTCTGTCCTTTGAGATATTTAAAACTTGACTAAACCTGAGCAGCCTTATCTAAGAAACCAGGACCTGCATAAAGTAGACTAAATGATCTTGATTTCATACAAACTTAAATCTGTGACTCTATTGTGAAATTGCATTCAAAAATAATTCTTCAGGATATAGGAGATAGATCAATATTTTTTTACAGTATTGTTATTATATTGAATTTTGCAAGAACTTAGGCATGGTCCTTGCACAGAAGTTATTGTCTGTAGCATAGAACTTTTTACTCTGATAATTTAATTAAATAAATGATAAAAAAAAAAAAAGAGGAATGAGGAAATAATAAAGAACATCTGAAAAGTATAAATAGCTCATGATAGAAGACATAAAAAAAGAAGCAAACAACTTATTTTTGTGACTGCACTTTATTATCACATTTAATATTTTTCTAATGCATAGTACATGGTCCTGCATGGAGCCAGTAGCTGGTCTCAATGATTCTTGTGGGTCCCTTCCAAGTGGGGATATTCCATGATTAATTTTGTTTAAATTGAATTTTGTAATTCACAGTAGAGAATTTTAAACTCTGGTTAGTGCTAAGGGCCAAAAAGAATTTATGTTAATTTCTAGGTTAGTGTGGCTTTATGGATCAGAAAAAAAAAAAAATCATACTTGTGAACAGAGAAATATTTAATCTTTAAACACACACCATCTAAAAACAGATACCTGTGTATATTATTCATTAATCGTAAAAAGTCTAGGTTGAAATAGACCTTCGTAGCTCATCTGATTCAACCAGCAAGGACTCAGATTTTCCAGGGTCTTAGGACCTTGTCAGGTTGAGTCTTGAATATTTCCAGTGAGACATGTTCCATCACTTCTTCAGGCAGAACATTGTTCATTGTTGTTAATTGTTCTCAAAATCAAGATTTTTCTTCTTACATATGTAATTTCCCCTAAGGCAGCTTTTTCCCATTGCCTCTTGTTCTGTCACCGTGCATCCTTATGAAGATAGTAATCCCATCTTCTCTGGACTTTTAACATAATGGAACAGCATGGTTGAATGTGGTTCCACACTTTCCCCTCACACACGCCCTGTCAGCCCTGAGTCATCTGTTCTCAAGGCTGAATAAACTCAATTCCTCAAAAACTCAAAAAAAAAAAAAGTTATTGTTGTTGTTATTATTATTATTATTATTTTCCCATAAGTCAAGCACCACCTCATCATCTTGGTATCCCTCTGATAGACCCTCTACAGTTTTTCCGTACCTCATTTGAACTAGAAGGATCAGAACAGTGGAGTTCAGAACAGGACACTTTTTCTAAGGGTGATATACCAAGTGCTAAATAGTGTAGAATAATCATATCATACAATCCACTGACTACAGTGTTTCTGATGACATCCTGGAAGCTTTCTACAGTCTTTCTGATGACACCCTGGACACCTCTTCTTTGCTGCCAGGCCACACTGCTGGCTTATGTTGAGCTTGCTGTCCCCTAGGACTCCCAGGGACTTTTTAGTGCAGCCAAAAGTCCCTAGCCTGTAATTACTCCCCAGCCATCAGTCCTTAGCCTGTAATTACAGAGTTCGTAATGTTTCTGTTCTGGGTACAGGATTTCACATCTATTTTTGTTAAACATCATGCAGTTCTTGCTGGCCAATCTTCCTGCCTGCTGAGATCATCCTGAAAGGGTGGCTCTTCCCCCCAGCCTTATCTACATCTCTTCCCAGTTTCATGTCATCCACAACTATGGTGAGAGTGCATTCAGTCCTGACATCTAGTTTGTTCATAAAGCTACTGAACAGTAGTGGGGACACTACTGACCCCAAGAAACTCCACTTGTCCAATGTCGAGCTATAAACTACCACCCTTTGGCTTCAGAATTTTAGCCAGTTTTCTGTTGATCTTGTTCATCTGTTCGGTCCATATCTTAGCAGCTAATTAGCAAGGAAACTGCAAGAAACCAGCTCAAATGCCATGCTAAAATCAAGGTAGATTTTACCTACAGCTCTCTCCTCATACACTGTCTCACTATAAAAAGCAGTTACGTAGAATTAAAAAAATATTTATTTTAATCAGGTGTCACTAGTATGAATTTTAATCACCTAAAGATGATTTGAATTATCTGACTTAATTACCTGATTATGCTATGTGTAAGCATTTCCATGACCTTTTCAGATCTAATTTTCATATCTAAAAGGAATTAAACACATCTATCATCATGAGGAAACCTTTTACAATATGAGATCACTTGCTTTATACAACTGGTCTAGTTAATTCAGAAATCTGTTAGCCACTAAATGTAGATCATAGAATGCTTGCCAATAAAACTGCATTGCTTTTTTGGCCTAACACATCCTAAAATGATGAATACAGGGTTACGATATGTTATGCACTGTTGTACAGCTATATTCTTATCAATTCATTGAAAATCATATACGTTTTTATGGGCGGTATTTAAACATGGTTGGAGGATGGAATATGTAGTTAAAGTACGTTAGTGAAGAAATGCACTTTTCAAAGCTTGAATGAATGTGCATGTCCTCTGAGATAGTCTTGCATATTTGGTTTTATAAATTGAGTTTAATGTGCACTTGTCGATCACTTTCACTTCAGTGTTTTTCCTTTTCACTTTTACAGAATCCTGCTGAAAGATCTTGTTTTGCATATAGTGAAAATAGTGAAAATATAGCTTATAATGAAAATACAGTGAAAACGATAGAGTTAGAAATTAATTAGGAAACATCACTAAAATTTCTCAGGGTTCCTCTTTTAGTCCTTAGGATAATATGTTACTTAAGCATATATTTAATTTTTACTCAATGCTAAAATAAAAATTTACACAGATGTTAAAGAGATTAGGGATATTTTTTGTTTGTTTGTTTGTTTCTTTCTTTCTTTCAAAATCTTATTCTGCATTTGCAGTCATTAGTTATGATAGGTAGAAGAATAAGTGGATGGAAGCGTGTATTTTGTCACAGGCACCTTTCCAGATGAACAGAGGTAAGGAATTTACATCAGATTTTTCTCTTTCTAATTATGTCTTCACAAAGGTGTGTTAAGAAATATGTTAACTACATAACAATGCTCCAGACTATTTGATCTACAGAGAATATGATCTAGAAATGTACAAGATTCTTTTTTTCCCTACCTTTTCAGAAATTAAATGTTAAACCATCATTTTGAAATGTCTACTGCAGAATAATTGGTCTAAGACTTGCAACCCGTAATAGCCTAGAATAGCCGGAATCCAGTGGGATTAATAAGTGTAAGATTTAACTGTTTGCTACAGTTTCTGAAAGATAATTCTTTCAATGCTAGATTATGAAGACAAGCTTATTCTTTTGATTGGTACTATGCAGCTGGGATGTTTTAGCCTGAATGTCAAAAGAATTCTACTTTAAACTGTTTATTAATATCATGAGACTAATCAGATTAAGAAAAGGAAAAATTTCATCTTTTCACACTATTTTTTTTGATAGTCCCAAAACTGTTCAAGAAAAGTACGTCTAATCACTTTTATCACTTGAGAAGCCAAGTACCAGCCTCTGAAGTACTATGCCTAGAGAAAGAAAACCTCAGAAAATAAAGAGATCTAGTACAAAATGATTAATGATGACATGTATTTCCATATACATAAAGTTTTACTCTTATTTTTAGTTTCAAAGTCCTCTGTTTTACATGAACAAACATATTTATTATATATCCTCCTCATTTTCTCTGTTTTCCATGAAGAACCTTTAATTCCTTTCTTTTGACAACTCTTATTTATGTATTTGAAGTTAATTTTATCAGTTACTTTCAAACTCAACAAAACCACATCTTCCAGTGATTCATGATGACTATGTTTTCTAGATCAAATTGTAGTCAATTTGATTTTCTCCAATGCACTCTTTCTCAAAGAGCTATGGTCAAAGTATGCTAAGTGTTTCAGATGAAGTCTTCTTATAAAGACTTATAAGTCTTTACTTTTACAGGAGTAGTTTTGGGGGTATTTTCTATTTCTTTATATTTATTTATTTATTTATTTTTTAGAGATCAGCAATGTAAGGTGGTATTTACCATCACCTAATTATTCAAAAATAAAATTTAAACATTGTAAATGAGGTGATTCTACATGCCATTATGGAAAAAAAATATAAAATGCTAGGCTGAAATTTTACCTGAAATGCGGAATTTCTCACTGACCATCTTGGAAAAGAGTATATCATACTTTAAGACAAAGGCAGGGACAGGATTTTATTAACAACATTCTCTTCTATAGGTAACAGATAAATTTAAGAATAAAACACTTTTCAGTAGGGTTCTTGGTTCAGTACAAGAATGTATGATTACATAAATCATTTCATGCTTCTTTTACTTTATTTTTATTTTTAATTTGTTTTATTTTTTATTTTTTATTTTTATTTTTAATTCTATTTCATGCAAGCAGACTTTATTTTTAAACTTTAAAAAACAGAAGACTAAGAAAAATAAATTATTACTCAGTTTTGCCAGGTTTGAATTCTGGTAGGCAGAACGGAACTTCAGATAAGTGTTTTCTTGTGGACATGTCGCTGAGATGTAATTTTCTATTTTGATTTGTTTATACCCCACCCCAAACACACATTTGTGCATGGTATTGAAAACAACACTAGATTGGTGCAGGTCAATTATCAATTAACTTAACAGTACTAATAATGCTAAATAATACTTATGGTTGGACTTGATGTTCCCAGAGTTTTTTTACAATCTAAATGATTCTATGATTCTATTCTTAGCTAAATTATTTTACTAGCTTTAAATGAGTAGTATTAAGTACTTGCTGAACTAAAAAAAAAAAAAAAAAAAAAAAGTATTTGATAGGCTCAGAACATAGCACTTAAGAGATTTAACATCTAAAGCCAGCAAGAGGTATATTAACTACACCTGAATCTTCAGGTGTAGATAATTGATATTTGACAGGCAATACTGTGAATGGTGCAGGTGCAAAGCTTACAGTTATGACAGATAAACTGTTCAATAAAATAAGAAACCAAACTTATATTATAACAGGAGTCTTAACTCCTGTCCTCACATTGTCTCAGTCTTTAGAGGTTGTGCATATGCATTGTACTAAGAACAGCATACAACCTCTGGAAACGTACTTATGTTGCGATGGATGCTGTCAATCAAGTGTATGCCACTGATAATGAAAAAGAGAAATTGCTGTTTGGAAATGATTTGTTATTGAAGTTCTGTCCACTTCTCAACTTAATCTATAAAACCATTTGACTCTGGTGAAGGGACAATATGCCATGTAGTAGCCTGATAAGAGAAAGAAAGTGGAAAATGCTGTTATTTGCTGTCATGGAAAGAACAGCAGTTCCTGTTCCCTTTTTGGCATCCTAACTGCTAAGAGAAGCTCTTTCTCTCCCTTTCATCCATATCATTAAATGTGGTATAATAAATTTTCTAACTCACTTATTTTATCCTATTTCCCTATTTATGTGTTCAACTTTCTGGAGCAAAGAAATTCAGTAGCAATGTTATCTGTCACTTAATTTAGACATACTTCTGTAGAAAGGTGCGGTTACCTCAATACAGATTCAATTAAGGACAATACAGTATAAGTGTTTTATGAACTTTTGTCCATCCACAAAATACCTGAGCTCAAATCTGGTTTGTGATATTAGTCAATGAGTCTTGTAGTTTCTGGTAGTTTCACATCAATTCCACACTAACAGCTCTAAACTAGAATAAATACAATTGAAGACATAATAGGACTTTGAAGCTGAAAGGTATCTCAAGAAACCACTTCATACATTTTCTAAAAGTATTGAATACCTCACTGACTATACTTAAGTATTTCCAGTGATAGCATCTCCATATTGGGCATTTTGTTTTGCCAAAACAAAACAAAAGCCCACTAACCATTCCTTCACAATCTGAAAGCCAGGGTAATCTAATACCTCGAAAATGTATGAAGAATATTAAAACAAAGACTTTTTGTTTAGAAATGTTAAATCTATATAGGTGAAAAATATTTTTTAAATAAATGTGTTCATTACAAAAACTTTTTTTCTAAAATAATCTAATAACCTAAGAGATTTTTAGAAGATCATATATTATTCTAATGAGTCTTTCTTTCATCTTCATCAGACAACCCTGGATACCAGTATAGATGTATAATTTCAAGTTAGTAGATCAGTATGAATTTTACATTTGATGATTATGATGAATATTGGAAGCTTCTTGTGTAAGGAACAAACAATTGTTTTTTCTCCATAGTCTGAATAGTTCTACAGATTCTGTGATTGTCCCTACTGAGATAAATTATATATTCCTTAACAAGTAGTGTTTTACTGAAGACAAACAAATAAACAAACATACAAAATTTCTATTAAATACTAAAATATCAGCATTTTAATGGTTTAGAATTAATCTTCCCTGAAAAAAATTACAAGAAACTAAATGATATTCTGAAACCTCAAAATCTAAAATGGTTTAGATAAGATATAAGGCAGAATCGGTGCAATCCTCTAATGCAAGTTAAGTATATTGTAGGTTCTGGAATATCCATGTATGCTCAAGGAAAATAAATAAAATAAAATAATAAAATATAAAATAAATAAATTATAAAATAAAATAAAATAAAATGTGATTTAGTAATATGTTAGAGATGAAACCCATTGACTAGAATAGTATGTTATCGATATCACAAATATTACTTTTTCCTTTAAACATTAACATTTAAACTATTAACATAGTTCTAGGTAAAAGCAATATATATATATATGTATAGAAACCCTAACCAGTAACCACAAAAGTACTCTGTCCAGGACTTTTATTAATTTATTCCCTGAAGAGGATTAGAGTTTTCCTGGTATTTGCCAAACTTCTGTTATTACCAAAAATATTACATATATTTTTCTACTTATTAATAAACAGGATCATAAAGTTCTCAAGAACATGCTGTTGACATTAGGCAGAACATGCTCAGTGAAACAGAGAGGTTAGAAACTGCTGAGGAAGACAATTTAAGGCAATATGAATAAACAGTAACTGCATGCTGAGGTGAAGGTTGCAACAGGACAGAATTGGCTATTCTAATAGGAAATTTGGTAATGATCTCTGAATTTCTGTGGATTTTCCAACTATGGATACAACTGCCTAATTTTCTTCTTTCTTGAAGTTAAATAAGTTTTTAGATAATATTACTTGAAAACAATTAAACAAGGAAGCAAACAAGAGAGAAGACAGAGTTCACTTCCTAACTTTAAATATCTACTTAGCATTTTTACTTGTTTTATAGCCATTAGATAGAAGGAAACACTTCCAGGTATGACTCACTTCTTCCCAGCACTGATATGTAAGCAGATTCTACAAAAGGTAAATAACTCTTGAGAAGTGCTTTTTTTGTGTGTGTGTGTGACTGTAGGGCTTATTGCATTGGGGTGATTAGTAGAATTTAAGATACCTACATTGTAGGGATCTGAAGGTGTTTGAGTTCATTCTGATTCATAGTTTCTATGAAATTTTATGATGACTGAAATATAAATTTTAGGCAACTTGTGAAAAGGAAATGCTTAACCAGAGTATATAAATATCTCAACAGACTAGTAAAACATAATCGATACAATTAAACATAATAGATACAATTGGAATTGCATATATACAGTAGTAGCTAGTATCTATTCTGAGTCTTCTAAGTAATCTCATGACCTATATTTCTCAAGGAAAAAAATATGCATTACATTTTTTAGGTCAAATAAAATTATGGTCAATTTAGTTCAAAGAAAATTATTAATTTAGGTCAAAGAAAAATATGGATACTTTTTTTTTTTTTTTAGGAAAGAAAAACTTCAGAATGTCCAACTGTTTCAAACTTCTTTAAATATTGAAGCAAGCCCCAGCCCATAGTATGAAAACATTTAGGGATGACGCATTATATAAGCACAGGAGTGCTTACAAAATATCCACATCTAACTTTTTCTTTTGCAAATCTAAAAATTCTACTTCACTGTTCATTCCGAAAATATAATTATCCAATATATCTTCCAGCTTACTTGTAATACATAACCAAATTTGGGAGATCTTAATATGGACAAAAAACTTATTCTGAAATCAGCATTTTGCAGTGAGCTACAGTGAGATCTCTGTCATGTATTTTTTTCAACTATGCAAAATCAGTAACTTCAGACAGTTCATGATAGAGACACTCCATCTGAATATTAATCCCCCCCCCCCTTTTTTTTCCTTTAGATCACAAATTTATTTTTCAGTTTCATATCAGTCTAATTCATCAAGCTGGGATGGTAATTCTGTTTTGTCAGGTTGAATAGCTACTTCCTTTTCCAGTAGATCTATTCAGTTTCAGGCTGAGTGACTGCTGCTTATGATCTAAATAAAATGATTGTACAGATATGTTGAACTCACTGCATGTATGATGTAAAGCTGCTGCAAATATTTCAGATGTGTAGAATACATCCTGCTTGTGTAGATTAACCGGATTGCATAGATGTACTATGGTCAGACTATAACTGGCTTCCTATAAATGCTACCTGTGCCTATGCAGTAGGTCTAATTCTGTTGGTAGGTCTCTACTGTGCAAATCTCTATGTATTACGTAACAAATTAACCCAGTATATAAAGAGATAAGAACACAAATTCTGCTTATTATGATTAACAGGATTTGTATGAATTCCTCCTAGCATCCACCTTAAAATTTTACTTCTGAGATTCTTTCTTTCTGTCCGTGGTTACACTGACGTTAATACCTAAAATGGCTTAAAATATCATTGTTATGCAGACAACATACAGATTTATTGCTGCTTTATGCTGATAATTCCTTGACAAATCCTATTTCTGTACTTCAAGAGTGTTTGATGGAGATTCAACAGTGGATATATTCCAGCAAGCTGTCTGTTCACATCTTGTAGACTAAGTTATTATATCTCCATCTGCTTGAGAAAAAAAAAAAAAAAAAAAAAACAACCCTGTAAAGTGCCTTCTGTTTAAGTTTTATTCATTTGCCTAAAATCTAAAGAATTGAGACAAACTCAAGTCTTCTAAGCATTCTGCTTTACCACCTGAATCAACTTTTTAATTCAGAAACAGTAGTAGCTACCTTGGACTACTCTTTTAACAAGTCTTTTAACAAAAGTACATAGACTTCAGAACTAAAGTTTTACAACCAGTTCAAGTAATTTCTTTCATCTTTTTTTACAAAGACTACATATAGTGAATATGACCAGTAAAGGTAAACTTGATGATCTTGAAATCAGCTGTTTCAAAATGGTAATGGGTCTTCAACTTTAAGAGGAAATCTAATTTTGTATCCATATTTTGTCTTCTTCATTCCCTCCTTCAAATATTTTGCTGTTTTTTATGGACTTCACCTATAAATTTAATATTTATAGAATTAAACTGGCATATTTTCCTTAAATGTTTTAAAGACAAGCTAAGAAGTATGAGAATTGTTCATTATAGAAGCCACTGAAAGCAAGCAGGTTTAAATATACATATATTATGATAAGCAAATCTTTTTGTATAATAAAAGGAATTTAATTGGCATTTGAAGGCAATTCACAAATCACATTTGAGTACTACTATAAAAATTCCCCCCCACAACCAAGGGGCAATATAGAAAATGATATAACAATTTCCTTCAGTTTGAGAGAGCAGCCACTGTATAAAGTGGTCAGCTAGTTTAGCCTGAGTCCAAAATGCTCTCAGAAGTGGTGAGACATACCACTTTAGTCAAGAATCCAGCCTTCCCTTGGGAACTGTTTTAAGTTAATTCAAATATGTGACTTCCTTAGCTGGAATTAGCAGAGCTCAGACCAGAATTCAATTACTTAAATGAGATCTATGTCAAGGATTTTAAACAGTGACTGGTGTCACAAAAAAAAAAAAAAAAAAACAAAAAACAAAAAACCACAAAACACCAAGAGTCTTTATATATATTTCGGTTTGTTAAAATATCTTCTATTTTTCTATGGGCTCTGGAATCAATGGAAAGAAAAATAAAAAAGAAAAATGTATTATAGAAAAATTTTTATATCCTGTATCACCTAGGCAGGATTGTTATGCTGTTATGCTTTAATGTCATCTAGACAAGGATTGGTGGTAGAACAAGTAAATATTGTGTTAACTCTGCCATTATTTTCTACCAATGTATATCTGGAGATATAGTTTAAAGAGAAAATATGTTTCATGGAGAAGAAGATTTTTCATGATTTTTTGGAAGGATACAGATGGTGAGCAACCCTATGCAGCTCAGTGTATAGACAGTTTAGATTTTTTTTTTTTTTATCATCAGTTACACAATTCCAAAATAGTTCATAGACAGTTCAGATGCATTTTGAATAACTGGAAAATTATATATATATTTTTTTAATTAGTCACAAAATCCAATCAAAATGAGCAAATACTGAAAGCTACAAATCTGTCACTCTGAAATACTCATCCAAGTTGGCAGAAGTTGTATAAATAAAACCTAAACCCTCTGTTATATGAAGTGAGGAATCTCCTTCAAATATTACAGAATAGGAAAAAAAGAATTCTTTTGTTTCAGTTTGTTTCTTCAAGGGTAGCTTTTGGAGCCTTTTGGTATATTAAGTTTCAGACTGTGGTATCCTTTGTTACAGTTAGAATGTAATGGCTGACACGTTGATTGGAAAAAATGTGCAAGTTGTAAGGCTTACTCTTCTCCATTAATATTAAAAGGAATAGGTTTGGAGCCAAAAATCCAATTTAATTAAGAGAAAGAAATGCTAAAACATTTTGGATTGTCATGTCAGAAAAAAAAAGGAAAAAAAAAAAGGAAATGAGCAGAAAAATAATTGGTTGTAAAAACATGAGTGTCAGTAAATTAAATAATTTCTTGGAAGCATATAAATGTTCTGTAGTTTGTTTGTACTAAAAAGATATTACATACATTTTGATTAACATATGATATTACTAACATGTCCAATAATGGTTCTTTCACATAATGCAAAAACTAAAGAACAGGCAAAGTGCATTTTCAAGTGAAATACAAAGGTTCCATTTTCTTGTAATTGATTATGTACCTTAATATGTCCGAAGATGAACTGCAAAATATGTCCGGAGATGAACTGCAATGTAGGGTCTTAGGAACCTTGAAAGCTGAAAAAATAGCTTCCTCAAAAATAAATGAATCAGTGAACACTGGTTTTAAATAGCAACAGGAACTCTAAAGGAAATGAGCATATTGAAAAAAGTGTTTTAAAGCCTCTTAGAGCTGCAGACTGGTGAAAATTTAGTATGAATTATTTGAATCTTTTTACATAGATTTATCTTTCTAATTGTATTCAGACAATATGTATGGATTTTACTAAAAAATTAACATTAATATAAAACATGAATGCAAAAATTATAATTTGTATATTAAAATAGTTGAATATATTGATTGCACAATATGTTTATACACTATCTATACATTCAGAAACACATGTATACATACAAAGCCGCACAAAGCAAAAATGCAAATACTGAATCTTAATCTTCATTTATCTGTTCCAAAAATCTTCATACATGAAAAAAATATCTTAGTGTGGGGATTATTTTTACTGTCATATAATCAGATTTTTTGGAAATGTTACTCAATTATTTGATGACTATAAAATGTGTCATACTAGGTACTAGGTCTGTCTAGAGAATTAAACTTGACATTTCCTTTTTATATAGTCATAGTGATCTCACTTGCTATCTTGTTAACAAAAAAAATCAAGAACAGTACTGATATTACAAAACCTTTATTTCCCTAAGCATTATTAAAAAATAATCATTTTATTCCACTCTGTTATGACAAATATATGTAAAATTGAAGTGCTAAAAAGGAATGGAAATCCATCAGCTGACAAGTTTCTCTTCTTTAGAAATGTCTCTAAACTACATGCTGTATCCTTGCTTGGTATTCCCAGTTTATACACCCAAAGATCACTTAGTATTCTTAGCTATAGCTTTACAGTGATGAATGTGTTTAAATGGGTAACTACTGTTACCTACAATTCTTTTGCAGAGCTCTTACCTTCTGATCAATAGGCTGATCTGGGAGACACACAATATGCACCTCCAGAGGTTGCATCCTCCATTGAATACAATAGCTGAAGCTTCTGTTTTAAATAGGAGCCAAAAGGACAGGTTGAACCATTATATGAGAGGTAGTTTATCACAGATTTAATAGTTTAAGTAGAATTTTAAAAAGAAGGATGCAAAAAGTGAATCCTAGGAATATGAAGCTACTCCTTGAAGGTCAGGTAGCAGACAAGTGCTTATGTAGGGATCCCATACACAAGGACATTCAGATGTTTCATAAATTTACCATTGTGAAGTTAAGCAAATGATGCTACAACATGTATATATTTTTTTTTTAAACTGTGCTTTGCATACATATAAATTTTGAACTGAGTAAACGCTAATTTCTGTTTAACTTCTTTTTTTTTTTTCTTTTCCAGAAGTAGTTAACTTTTTTATGTGCTTTATCAATAACAGTAAACTTTAGAACCTTAAAAACCCTGATGGAAAAGTGACTCATTTTGCTTTACAGATGGTTTCTAATACATTTCTGAAGACTTTTTAAAGTGTTCGTTTTATCAGATCTTTAAAATTTTGTTGGCATGCTTATGGCTACCTATCTTGCTAAGATTTATGCAAGCAACTATCCCTTTTCACTTTAAAATGTTTAGCAATCATCACAACTTTTAAAAAATATAAAGCATTTTCCTCCAAGGATAACAAAATAGGTCTACATAGTGGTAATAAGGACTTTCTGTGTAAAGTAATGAACCATCAAAACAAAATATTACCTTGCACTGTAGATCAGAATTAGACTCCAGATGGACAAAAGGTAAACATTTAATTGCTTTTTTAAAAATAGATTATTCCAGTGTAATAAAACTTATCTTTTCTAATGTGCTTATATTCACTCATCTCATAACTTTGTTATCCTGCTGGTATGCCTTAATGTACTCTACAATTAATTACCATTTGTTTTTTAGGATAGTCTGGGGATAGTCTGACCACAGTAGAAGATATACAAATAAAACAGACAGAAACAAATTGAACTTCAGAAAACAAAACAAAAGTAAAAACACCAACAAAACAAAGAATCAAAAACTACAGGCACCTGTAATATGCTATATCAGTCATTATACTATGGAAGATTTCCTATTAGACTGAGTAATTCACTAGAAAAATACATTATTGTATGGAAAAAAAAAATCCTATCTTGAAAAATGTAAGTGCCTTTTTTTATTTTTCATTTTTCTATTCCTAATTTTTGATTTTGAAAATCTATTTTTTAATCTTAAAATTGCAATCCTTTCTAAATAATCTGTCAGGTAACACTTTCTTTTCATGGTGTGTATGGATAAAGCTCCCTCAGCAAAGACATAATTTAATTGAAAACTGCTTTCAAATATGTAAGATAAAATATAGATGAGCATCTGTAACTTACTTTACAAGATGGAGAAACAATGGGGCTTTACTAAAAACTGGGTGATCTGGGATCAGGATCAATGGGCACTGTTTTAGGTATTACTATACATACTGGAGGATTTTTGAAACAAAATAATATACTTGTCCTATTTGTTTGATAATTATTGTTAAACTGTATCTGGAAAAGCTTCATTAACTTTTGATCGATTGATTTCTCTATATGAAAGAATTATGATTTCCAAATTTCACAAATAAAATTTGAAATTATTGAAGCTGCATATGATGTGAAACAATAAAACCAGGAAATTCTATAGCCCAAATTTTTCCTTAGCATTTGGGATAAACACTGGGTCAAAGTCAATGAGAAAGAAATATTCTTCATTTATCCTTTACAGTACCGTGCAATACTGCAGTACCCAGGTCTGTGGAAGATACTATAGCTTGATGATTGGTAGTGACTCTGCCTTCTTCTTTAGAAGTAGGCAACAGCTGGAGGACTTTATCTTGCTGTTTTATCTCCAAAGATCCTTCCACTCTCATGTCCACAAATGCTGGTTCATTCCCCTACATTTAACATTAGCATGGGTGAAGCCCAATGGTGTCACATTTCACCTGAGATTCATCAGAATATGCAGAAAGTACTTTTTGTTCACCTCAAAACAAAACAAAGCAAAACAAACAAACAAACAAAAGTTCTCCTGTCATCATCAAAATCTAAATGAAAAAATTGTAAAAGCTCTTCTAGGAGGAATCTGTCCCAGAATAAGACAATACCCCTGTAAACACATCACTATGTCTCTATGACATTAATAGGAGTCAAAAGTCATAAATGAAACTTAATTTTAATATAAAAATGAAGCTGTGAGCAAATTAGATATGTAGAACCTAGTCTGGTCGATCCCTATTTTCTCACGTTCTATGTACAATTTTGCACCTCTTGCAGATAGCTAATGTATATTCTTTTCATATTAATAATTTTGCTAGCTTTTATAGAGTTGCTTGGATAACAAGGATAAAAATTAAATCTACACCAAAAGTTTTATTAATAATGTTTATTATAAGCCTGAAAAAGTCCCAGCAAAATGATTATTGAGGCATTTCTGCCTCCTATTTCCTGAAAACGAGTCAAAACTTACATGGCTGCTGAAACTGAGATAAAGATGTCTTCTGGAGAATAAAACTCTTATTAAGAATCTTAGGGTAGTATGGCTCTACTGAAACAGTTGTTGTGGTGTTTCTGGTTAGCTTTTAGGGCTCAGAGAATTATTTTATTTATTATTTACATTTCCCATCTTTTACCTGAAGATACTTCATGTCTTTACATTGCTATCTTTACATTTATATTCTGCATGATGATAACCTTAAAAAAGAGGTAGTTCCTTAAACTTCTTAAACTTATGTAATATTGCATGCTGACAGCCTTTGATTAAGAATTTAGCATGTTATTGTACACGATATTCAAACTAATAGTACCATAATATTCAAACTTGTATTATTTGGATTCTGAAGGACCCAGAAAACTGCAGCAAAATAATCAGGAAAAGAAAAACAAACAAACAAACAAACAAACTTCTTTCAAGGATTTCCTTTCAAGGCAACACTGTTGAAGTTGTTTCAGTTATTAAATTTTGATACAGTGCTGTCTTCTATTTGCTGCTTTTTCAGAACAGTGCTAACAGCTTTTTTTCGAGTTTTTCCCATCTCTGCTAAACATTAATACAGTAAGCTGTATTACAGGCTTCTATAAAAGCAGAATCCTGCATAGCAATATATTTTATTTTATTTTCCCTTTCAGTGAAAATTAGTAATATATATATATATTTATCAAAACCTGGACCGAATATTTATTAAAAAAAAAAAAAAAAAGTGACCATCGTTGAGATTTTCAGTTCTAGGACTGTACTTAATACCTTTACAAACTTTCCTGTCAATCACTCAGTACCTCCAAGATATGCTGTATCATACGTATGGACTCTTAAAATATCCATAGATACTTTATCCATATGTATACCTATAAGTAATCTGCTTTTAGCACCAACTAAAGGTGCAGCAAATGCCATTGTTTAATGTACCATTGGAACTGATGGTTGAATTAACTGATGGTTGAATTAAAACTGGAAACTGCTTGGGGATAATTTTGTTCCCTTTAGAGTAGAATTTACCTGATGGACACATCTTCAACACTGATTTGTCTGTAAAGCATCAGATGCTTCACTGCTATCCTTACATATACACAAGGCCTCAAATTTCATTGAAATCTTGATGGGCAGATGTTCACACATGCAGCAACTCAATGAAGTCCAGAACAATTCTTCTTGAAGGATAAGCATTTAGATGCTTCAAGTACTTTGAATACGTACTCTATATACAGCTCAGTAAAATTACTTTCCATATCTCTTGATGTCTTTGAAAAGTAACCATGTTGTTTGGAGATGACATTATTGGCCCTTAGGGTTAATGATTCATAGTTGTTGTTAGTTCAGGTCTTTGCACTAGTACTCCATTCTAAGGATTTGTTGTTGCTGAGCTATCAGTCACTTTATATGATACTTAACACTAGACATGGTGAGAAACATCCGATAAAAACTGCTGCTCAGTTCTGACAAACATTAAAATTTAATACAATCTCTGTAAGAAGTTTGCTTAATCAAATGTCAGGGGGATCTTAAATCTATCAGTAAAGACCTTAATTCACCCAGGGGGCAAAATCAACAAGGAAGGCGAAAATCCCAGACAAGAAAGAGCCTTTAAGAGTCGTATTTGTAGTGCCATCTGCTTTGAGTTAATTGTTCTCAACAGGCTACTCAGTTGCCATTTAGTGTCTGTATCACTTATTAAAAAAGTAGCAAATACATGGAGATATGTCATGAGTAAAGTCCTGATACACTGGTCACACAGACTGAATGATATACTCTATTAAAATAAACTGTATTTTCTTCTTAATAGGTGAAATAGCAATCACTGTGCATGTACAGCTACTAATTAATTAACCTGATGCTAGTGCAAACTTGGTGGACAGACATATATAAAACAGTTTACAGCAACATTTTTGGCAACTCACAAGTGAAATGCAGTGGTACAACTTTGCTCCATAGATTGGAGCTCGGGTCAACATTTCTTATGCTGTAGAACTATGCTCTATGTAAGAGAGGAATTTCAAATGTTGTGAAATGATGCTTTGTCCTTTTATATAGCAATTTGCTCTGTTCTTCTGTTGTGAATTACTAGGAATCTTACCTTTTGTATCAGCAGGATATTGCAATTTGTCTGTCCTCAGAGCTGCAGCTTGAGTGCAACAATCACAGTAATGGCAATAGCAGAGAACACAGAAAGCCGAGTTGAAAAGAAGGCAGTTTTGGAGCTTTCACCTCCATCTGTTTATAGGTGTTTGTCCATTTTTTAGAAACTGTTTATCAGTCTGTTCTTGGGAAACAAAAAACACACACAAATGTTTCCATTTCACAGAAAGTGAGAGAGAGAGATGTTTGTGAACCAGAAAAGTATGATCTGATAATAGTTCTGCATTCTCATAATTTCTTTTAACTTTAAAAGGCCTCTGGACATCACCCTCAACTCTTTAGTAAGTAAATTGCTGAGATCTGACAGCGATACAGCTATTTGTCAAACACTCTTTGCCCAATGCACAAGAAATTATAAGGACATAACTGTCAGTACTCCACCTTACACTCTAGTAATTTCCTATTTCTCTTCCCAGTGGGGCACTGCATGTTACATATGGAACAAAGCCATGAAAATGTATTCAGCAAGAAAAGTAACCTTGAAATTTCAGAATAGTCAACATAATTAAAAGAGAAAAAAAGAAAAAAGAAAAAAGAAAAAAGAAAAAAGAAAAAAGAAAAAGAAAAAAAGAAAAAAGAAAAAAGAAAAAAGAAAAAAGAAAAAAGAAAAAAGAAAAAAGAAAAAAGAAAAAAGAAAAAAGAAAAAAGAAAAAAGAAAAAAGAAAAAAGAAAAAAGAAAAAAGAAAAAAGAAAAAAGAAAAAAGAAAAAAGAAAAAAGAAAAAAGAAAAAAGAAAAAAAAAAAAAAAAAAAGAAAAAAGAAAAAAGAAAAAAGAAAAAAGAAAAAAGAAAAAAGAAAAAAGAAAAAAGAAAAAAGAAAAAAGAAAAAAGAAAAAAGAAAAAAGAAAAAAGAAAAAAGAAAAAAGAAATCACTCAAAAGCAGTAGACAAAATGTGATCATGTATTAATCCTTTAATCCTTATACTATGAAAGGACATAATGAACTTCAGACATATGATTCTATTAGACACTTTTTAAAAAGGTTTTTAAAGGTTTTAAAAAGGTCATGATATGATCTCTGTATTTGTTACACTTAGTCTTGTTATGAGCAAAAATAAACTCACCACATTTATCGCACTAAGAATTTATTAATAGTCATTCCAATACTTCTTAGAGGCATTCTTCCTCCTCTGTACTGAGATTCTCTTAAATTTATTTTATACATTTCCTTTCTCCAGGCTGCTGCCTCCTGGCTGCTCCCAGCAGGGTGAGCGTGACCCCACAACATCCCACAGGCTCAGCCCCACAGGGGCTCTTGTTTGCTGGGCAGCAACTCCCTGGCTTTGCCAGACCCTTCCCACGGAGGCACTGGCAGAGCCCAGCTCAGGCAGGGGAGGCAGCAGGCACTCGGCCCAGAGGCAGGCACTGGAACCAGCTCAGCCCAGCTGCGGTCTCCTGCGGGAGCCCAGGCCAGCCCTGAGACCTCTGCTCACAGCTCAGGGCACAGCCCCTGGACCTTTACTAGGGGTGGCAAAAATCATATGTAATGGACTGTGTACTGAAGAATATGATAGTAAATAATAAAATTAATAATCACAGATAAACATGCTGCATAGGGGAAGAAGTAACGTTTCTTGAGAGAAATCTTACCTCATCAATTTTCCAGTATTCTTTGAAGGAGTTATATATGCAGCTCTGGTTTGATACAATACACTTAGATTTGGAAAAGCTTTATAGAATTCCAGTTATGGGAACTAAGCTGTAACTGTATGTGAGAAAAGCTTTCCATGGATTACTAAGTGGTTTAAGATAGCAAAGAAAAGATGTCAGAAAAGGTCAGTTTCAGAGTAAATCTAGGCTAGCTTGAATATAACTCTGGGTCTGGAAGCCTTTAAGTCATTAATAGGCTAAAATTGGGGGTTATTAGTGAAATCAGTTCACTTCAGAGTTGACTTTCTTTTAGTCTTCTAAGAATCTGCAACTGAAAGAAAAAAAAAAAAGATATTGAATCAAAAGCACCTCTTGATTTAATCCAACCTTTTGAATAGATGCAAGATCTTATGATTTCTAAAAATTTTAAAACACATTTAATATGAAAACTAGGATCAAAATTATATAAATTCTTTAAAATTCTTATTCTATCTCTACAGATGACACAATGAAATAATAATTTGCTATGCTAGCCCCACCATAATTTTTTTTTTTTCCAACTTATCCTGGGTACATTTTATCTACAGAAATCTATCATTCAGAGTATCTCCAATGTCTCTGCAAGTAATTATCTGACAATATCATCTGAAATTATCACACAGTATATTCTGAATGAAAATAGGCAAATGAACGGTTAACATTTATAGAAAACTTACTATTAAAATTTAGAAACTTTAATATGTTCCTAAGTCAAAAAATAACTGTCACTATAAAAGAACATCCAAATATTTTATCTCTTGTAACTTTTTATTCTCAAGGAGATAAGATTCCTTTAAATAACATAAATGATGTTCTGATCAATATTATAATGAAATTTAATATTTGATGTTAGATTATTAGCTTATAATGAATTTTTCCTTTTATTATTGATGCATAATCAGTATTTTAATCAGGTTCATCAATGATATCATTTCTAGAATTCAGAATAGCAAGAAAATGAGTTGCTGGCTTGATACCAAACATACCTTGTTATTATTTCCATTTTATATAATCTTCAGTAACTGATTTTATAGATAAACCATTATAACTATAGAAGCACTTAATGCCTTATTTATTAAACTGAAAACATCTTAGTGCATATTTTTAATATTGAACAAAAGGAAATATGGGATCAATTTTTTAATGTAGAGATATCCTGGTTCTGAGAAGTTTAAAATACGACTTGTCACACTGACTGCTATGAAATTTAAGACTACAGCTTTTACCAGAAATAACTTTTTTCTCTATGTGTCTATGTTTTAGAAAGAGAAATGTAAAATTGTCTTCCTAATAGAGTATTTATGGGGGAAAGATTAAATATATATAAAGTGTAAGGCATGTGCATGTTGCTTTCTTTTCATACTATTGTTTTACTCAATATTTTTTGTTCTCAATTAGAAATGAAGCCACAGTCACTGACAACATATATTTGTTGGTGTTTTTACCAATATGTTTCAGAAGAGGGGTGTGAAAGTGAGAATATGAAATTAATATACAGGAGGAGGGGAAATGATTATTAGGTGTGACATGTAATGAAAAAAAGGTACAGGAAAAAGCACGTAAGAAAAATATAAAGGAGTGGTTAAGTGTATGCTAGACAGAAAAGAAATCTTGCTGTTTCTGCAAAGGGCATTTGAGTTAGTCAAGTGGTGCAGACAGATTAATTTAACATAATATTCTCCTCAAAGACAGGAGAGTATGTATAGAAGAGAGTATACGTACAAAGAGAAAATTACATACTAAGTATTATATAATTGGCTTTGGTTTTATTTGCTTTTATTTTCTGGGCTCAAACATTTTCATTAGAATTATTCACAAAAGATGGTAAACCAGTCAGATGGACATCTACTCCAATGATTAATTTTAGTTTGATGAACTAATGGAATCATGGAATCATGGAGTAATTTAGGCTTGAAAGAACCTCCGGAGGGCTTCTGGTCCAACTCTTGGCTCAGCACCAGATCAAATTAGATCAAGTTGCTCAAGATAGTTGTTATGGATTACCTGGTTCCTTGCAATATGGTGCACACAGAAATCACTTTCCTAAGAGTTATAAGTTTTAACGTGAACATCTGACCTCACCACAGAATCAAAAATATGAGTCAATGACTATAGGGATTACCCTGAAAGTTGTTTGGAAAGGTGGAATACAGCAGTAGTGTTCTTTGTAGACAGATACCAATAAGCAGATACCAGGAGAAAAAGATTTATTAATAAAAATTTGCCTTAAGCTATGAATTGGCTTAATCCACAATAGAAAATACATTCATTTAGAACTGAAGTATTAAGTAGCACATCTGTGGTCAACTGATATCACTGTTCATATAATTATTTTATTTATCTTAGTAGTAGATGATAGAATGTGTGTGTGAAACTGTGTTCTGCAGAAGATAACCTAGAAGAAAAATGAAAAGGAATAAAGGATTGAATACATAACATAAAATGATCACAGTCAACAGAAGAACTTTAGATAACTTAAATAAAATGTAAAAAATGTAAATAATGCTATTATATTACAGATATAAACTACTCTTGATGAAAGCATGGAGCAGGATCAAACTGGGTGATAATTATGCACCTGTGAAAAAGAAGTGTCCGATAAATATGAAAATACTAAAATATGTACCTGTTCCTTAAAGCAGAATTAAGAAACACTATACAGTAATTAATTAGATGTGTTTCAATATCCATTAGGGCTACTTTATGTAATTTAGAAATTTGAAAACAGAATGGTAATGTTGTATTTTTGTATCATATTGTCCATCTGGCAAACTTAATGGAAGAGTCAAGATAAGTAATTTTTGTATTGCCTCAGTGAAGCAGGCTTGGCTTCACATTATCCTTTCTACTTTATTTTTCTCACACAGGTGTCTGTGTGCCCCATAGATGTTACGGAGTGATTACAAGCTTAAAGAGCTAAAGCTGGGATGTAAAAGAGCAGAGTATTGTTCAAATATCTTGTGGGAACTCCCTTATTGTTCTTGAAAAATGGAGGACTTTGCAGAATGATTTTCACCCTGCGGTCAAATTTCCAAACAGCTACTGACAAATAGCTCTGCTATAGTGTGTGTATTCTTCTTCTTACTCAAAGGAGGAAGGATGGTTTCTCTAGATCCTAACTGAGCTCTTCACTTGTCCATTGAAAACTTAATTACATATACCTTTGTCTCATTGATCACCCAGTCATAACAACAAAAATAAAAGAAACAAAGAAAGTCACTTAAGAATGTAACAAATGTGAAACGTTTTTAAAAACCTTTCCTCCATTTACCAGTTTTAAATGACAAGGTCCTCTACAGCAATCACATGCCTGTACACCTGATAGGTCCTACAAAACAAACAAACAAACAAACAAACAAAAAACCTCCATATCCTCAGCAATGGTTTATATAAACCTTTTTCCTTTGGATTTAAAAGTATTAGAAGCATCCACAGAATATTATTGTCTCAGTTAAGAGGATACAAATGAACAGCTAAGTGACCAGTAAAGGTTTTGTGAGAGCAGCTGACTGCCTACTTTAACTCTCATATTGAAAAGAAATTCAGTCTTTCTCCTGATACCACAGCAGAGACCGAGATAAACAGTGATATAGATATACACAGATATATTGTGATAAACATGTCAACAGTAGTCCAGATGTAGAAACAGACGTTTTTTAACTGTAGATATCTAGTTTGAGTACATTATATGACCCATACTGCCTCTTTGCCAATTAAACACAAGTTAATTTTATGTCCTATGATTTGTTAATCTCTTCATTCATTCTAGAAGATAATTCTTTACTAAGCACAATATTAATGTTTCCTGTTATCAGTGCTGGAACATCTGTATTAATATAAACTAAAAATTTGACACCAAAGTAGACATAATCAATTCCAAGGCTTTGAGGAGTTTTCTCTCTATTAGTAGTTAGAGCCTACGGACAGTCTCTAGAGAAAGATAAAGGTGATAGAAAATGTGACTTATTTTGTTTATCAAAAGTAGTTCCTTACCAGAAGAATTTCAGAAATGCTAGGTGTCATGACTTTTTCTGCTGTGTAGTATGCTGTGATTTATTTGATTCATTATGATTCAGGATGAACTTGTCATTATGCTAACAATCTGGACAAAGCCTTCAAGCTTCAGTCTCTCCAGCTGTTAGTTTACACAATTCTTATTGACTCATCACTGGATGCAATCATCACCTCAAAGCAGACTAAAATTATCAGGTACATCTTCTTTACTATTCTGCTTTCATCTACAAAATTCACATTATTTTAAAGTATGGGGGTAGGTCTTATCCTGGTAGTAATAAGCATTTACTACTCATAGTATGTCTCCTTTTTTTCTCTGAACTTAAATAGATTTGATTATTAAATGTCAAATTCAAGAGCTTATTACTTGGAAATTGACATTTATTTTCTAAATGCAAGTCAAGTGCACTGTTTCTCAAAGTAGAACACAAGCACTCATTGCTTACATTTCTTAAAGAGCAGCTTCTACCATCTTTACCAAGGAAAATATATTCTATGGATTAAGTGCTGTTGGCTATGGAAAATATTATGAAAAATATATGCTTCGGTTTGATTTTGATTTTCTATCCCTTTGGGAAAAATAATTTAGAATTATTAATTTTTATCATAAATAAGACTTTTCTATACTATTCTTCATTTGATCATAGCAGTGTCCAGCATTTTTTTTTATTTATAATTTGCTTCTTTATAATTATTATGCTCCTATCCATAGACCCCAAAATGCAAAAAAAAAAAAAAAATTTAGAATTCTGAATTCAAAGTATAATTCACCTTCAACTATAACCACTGTATATGCTTCTCCTAAATCTCCTAAGTCAATTTTTCCATCATTCTCCGAATTTGTCTAAAAAGTCTACAGTTGTCTCTCTATATCCTTGTTTCCCCAAATTTCTCTTTCTTTACTTTTTTCAATACATAAATTAGAGAAAGCAACTATAAATGTTCATAACTTAAATCATAATTGTATATTTTCCTAGGTCATTTACCCATTTGGTAAACTGGTAATTTCTCTTTTTCATTGACTGCATCTTCCCTATGGACAAAATACCTTTGATGTTGTTGTTGTTTGTTTGTTTTCAGGCCCCACAAATATGTATGATTTATGAAAAAATAGTATTATCAGTAGAAAAAAAATAATCTCTAAGAACACTCAATTCCCTCACCCCATTTTTTTTCTGATAAAAGAAAAAGTATATATTTTTATGATTTCCTCAAACTTATGATTTTAATAAAGACATTCTAGAAATGCTGTCAATAATTTAAGAAACAAACACAAAGAATGCACAGTGACTGCACATGTGTGTGTATATGAGAAAGATATATATAGTCAATCAAGAAATAACTGAGCCATAACTACAGTCACTATGCTTTCCACTTTTATATTTATACAAACCAGTACAAATCTGTCTGAAGACAGCAAACTAGTTTGTTTTTATTCTTTGCAGGAATCAAACTTACCAGTTTTAATCATAGTTGCCAACTTCTAGGTTGTCCTTCACATCTCACTGGTCAGCTAACAGTAATCAACACACATTACTCACATAGGGCTCAATTCTAATTACTCTTCTCTGCCTACAATATAAACAATCAGAGATGCATGATCTGAATGCTGACTCATGTTTTAAGCTCTCAGTTCTCTCAGCTTTTCTGCAGACTTGTCTCCAAATATACTTACTACAACCACAGTGAATATACCAGACTGACTATAATAAAAGTCTACTGGATTCTAGGGCCTTTATTTAGACTACAAAGCATACTATTTCCAAAATGGTTTACAAATTATAAATTCATTAAAAATTATATAAATTATAAAATAGTTAAATTATAACTTAAATATACAGTCTTTCTTCTTACTTAGATCTAGGAGTATTCAAGTGTGAATTAGAGGGATATGAAAGCTATTACAATATTTAAAAAATAATAATGTAAAAAGGACATGTATACCTCATCCAGTATCTAGCTACCAGAGACCAGAACAGGACTTGTGCAAGAGACAGTCTTTTTCACATCTTTCCACTGCTGAGTTCCCACATGTCCCTTACACATTGACCACTGGAATATTTTCTGTGGTTTGTAAGGTTTTTGTTCTGGATGAAAATTTCATCAAGAAAGTGATCATTTTCTCATTGTCTCTGTTAATGAAATTGATAACTTTACAAACCTGAATAACATTTGAAAACATCTGCAATCTATATTAAGCAGAGACTTGCCATGTATGTTTTTCTGAAACAGGAGAAATTTCTTCTTGGGTAAGCTGGGCTGAAGACATACTGTATTATTATGAGCTGAGTAGAATTAGTACTTACTGGGAGGTCATCTAGAAATACTGGGTGCTGTAAACAGAAGCAGTTTTTCATCAGCTTGTACTGTATTAGTGCTAGATTGTAAAAGTCAGATTTTCTGTGTTTCATCAACACCACTGAAAAAAAGGGGAAAAAATAATGAAGAAAAGACAAAATTATGGGTGATGATTCCAAACTTTACTTTTTGTATTTATATTTCCTTGGTTTATGGATAAATTCATTGGTTTATGGATAAAAACATTTTGGACTCTGGATAAAATGTCCAGAGACATAAAGAAAGGGATATAGGAGAAGAATGAACTGACATAGTTTGCACTTCTCAAAACATAGCAAATCAATGTAAGGCATGATGTGACTTCAAACTAATGTTAACAGAATATTATTTCAGACCTGTATTCATCTGTCAAAGACAAATTAATGCTGACATAAAGCTGAAGTATGCAGCCATGGTTATAATCCTAAAAGGAAACAGAAAGAAATTTCTGTGATATTGTAGATTTCCAGACCAACACAGTTAAGAATTTCTGAGGACAGAAATTGTCTACCATTATCCATTTCTACTACTTTCAAAACTAAAAGTGTTTGTCACTCTTCCCTTTCTTTTTAAAGAAAGTAAATAAAGAAAATTAGGAAATCACACTAGGCTCATATAAAGTGATATAGTGATTATATCATTATATATCATATATAAATATATCATATTATAAATATGATATATATATATCATATATATTACTATATAATATATATATATGTATCGTATAAAATCATATAAGTGATATTTCCTGTTCTTGGAATGAGCTTTACAAAATAAATAGTATGAGAAACTCTTTATTGACCTCAGCAGGCTTTCTGGGAACCATTTAATATGTATGAGAACAGACACAGTAACAGTAGCATATTATTTATTTGAACATCTCTCAAAAGTTAACTTGAAATGTTTTGTTTGAATTTTTCTCTCAGATTGTCAGAGAACTTGATTCTACCTTACACATGTGAAGTGTCAAAGGAGGGCACATCCTCTCCATACTCCTCTTCTGATGGTGTACATGTAGAACTACAAGCTTTTAAATGGTTTATGGGGCATATCATTCTTTGTATCAGCAGCTATGGAAAATTAAGTCATGCAGAGAAAGGCAGAAGACTTCAGGCCAAAGCTGCAAGGAAATAGTCTTCTGGAGAAAAAACAAACAAACAAAAAACAAACAAACAAAAAAAACCACCATTAAGCAAGGATGCAGAAATAGAAAAAAAATATGCAGTGATTGAACATTACCCTCCAGTAAGCGTTTGAAAGCCATGATCCTTCAAACTTGAAGATAGCCATATTCTTAAATCACCATACCAAAACAAAACATGCACATTGATTAAGGGAAAATTGTTTTCTGGAACAGCATGGAAGATCACATTAAAATGTTCTTTTTTAATACATCCTTAAATAATACATACAAACTGGGTTTGTAGGAACCATGAATAAGGGGAAAGAAACCTTGTTTCTTACAAACAGGTAGTCAGTATGTCAATGGTGGTTAAAAAATTCACTCAGACTTTTTCAATGTTTAATTATTTGGGGTTTGGTTAATTTTATATGGCCTTAAACACTTCTCTTCAGATTTAAAGGTGATCCAAAGCTACCATTTTTCTGTTCCTGGTTATGACTGATGAATGAAAGATGCATTTTTATTTAAGTGACATTGTTTTTGTCTTTGTTTTTGCTTATACCAAATAAACTGTAAGTTCTTCTTCTAAGAATCATTAAATGTCATAGAAAACAAGCTAAATAATTGGCTGGTAAAACTTTTCTTCCATGAGAAAGCCTCAGTTCCAGTTTTGCTGTTTATATACCAGGTAAATATTAAAGCCATGTCTGACTATGGTTCCAGTGGTTGTAGAATGTAAGGCTAGGGCATGATACAGAACTGTATGTTTGTAGGATTTGTTTTAACACATGATTATTTGAAAAACTCATAACACGAATTTTATGAACTATGTCTTATTTTATTTTCAAATATTCATTTTCAGGGTTGTCTAAATATCTTAGAAATAGCTCAGAACATTTTCAAAGTTCCTATCTCATCTTCTGCAAGAAATTCATGAGCTTGGCTACTAACCATTTCAGGACAGCTCTCCTTTTGTGTCTTGTACTTGTCAACATTCCTGGGATAATTTTCATTTTTTTCTAGAGCCTGTCAAATGTATAATTAGACTTGAATCCCACTGCTTTAGGTGATATTTTGGCAAGGTGACTTAAACTGTTAAGGACTATCCTTCCTCTTAATCTTGAAAGAATGAGTGTAATGTCCAATGATTTTTATATGCTACAGGTAATATATTTTTACTGTGATAACCATACTGTAAGAAGTGACTGAAGAAGATGCTTAAGTGTCACCTAAAGTACATTATATACATAGACATATAGCTGTCAGCAGTATTACTGATTAAATGCATAGATTACACAATTTCTCTTTCCAGTGGTGCAGGCTAGTAGTAATTCAGTCTTTAAAAAAAGTCTGACTGCTGTCATTAGGTATATTACAGGGACAGTGACAAACTTATACAGTATGTGCAATTGCAAACAACTTTTCCAGTGGCTTTGGTATGATTTTGCCAATCTATGGCTTCTTCTGAATAGAAATGCACTTTAATGCTACACTGCATCAGAAATACATTTCTGCAATCTGGGAATGAAGCCTGATACTCTAAGAACTGAGACCCCAGGATATACTCAAGATTGGTGATCCTATGAAACAATTCAAAACAAAAGCAGTGAAGATTCTGCTTCCTTATATTGCTTTCTACCTCCAGGATACATGGGCTGACTCAGCTGAGGAGGTGATATGTGCAGAGGAATTCGATTGCTCTCTTACAGCTGTAAAAGACGTGGAATTTGTGACATGATCCAATTTATTTCTGTTTGTGACTTCCATTCTCCATTACTGTTCCAGTGGAGAATGATCTAATTTAAGATATTTTGCTCCCATCCTTTGCAGGACTTTATGACACCCTCAGGTGTGCTGATTCAGCTGTGTGGCCTTGGTCTAAACCAGACAAGTGAGACAAGCCATCTTAAGAGTAAACCACACTACATCATTTTATTTATTTCAGTTGATCATTTCAGGAAATGTAGGTTATAACAAGGTGACACAGAAACTGAACTGAACAGGGATGGTAATCTTTCCTGAGGAATGAGCAAGTGTGGGAACAGAAGAGGCAGAGCCCTAATCATTTGCAACTGCTGCTGATGGATTACTAACGTGAAACCATAGTTAAATTAAGAAGACAAGCTTTTCTTTCATAAAATTAATTATTAACACTTGTTATACTGGTCACACATCAGAATACATTTTGTAGTGTTTTACACTAAGACATTTTTATTTGCTTGTTTTTTCAAGTTTGAATATTCTACTTCTAGTTATTTCTTGTACTGTAATGAAAAGCTGCAAATACAGTCACAGTGTCTAAATTTATGACCTGTAAACTGAGCTCCTTTCAGCAATGAAAACATTGGAGATATATGCATTGTCTTACACTCAGCATTACTTCAGGTGGGAAGAGACTGATAAAGAAGATTCATAAAGTAAAAAATATACAACAAAGAATACGATTCTCCTCCATTAAAATAAATTTCATAATTACTTCAAACCATACTAATGGCATATAAGCCAATGATTTAGAGAAAAACTAAGGAAAAATAGTAATAGAGAATTCAAATGCACTGTTAATATACCTTTTTGTGCTGATGCCACAACAAACTATTTTGCTACAGGACTTGACAATCACACAAGAGGATTAAGTTTAATGTACTGTATTCTAGGTCTTAAAAACCCCTTTTACTATAACCATGACATTCTACAACTGAAGAAGATGGCCCAAAAAGCCCCGAGTGGTAATTGGAGATATTTGTTTCAACAGTTAGAACCCACCCACATGATCTAGATGAATATGCAATATTTCATTAACTCTTACTGTCCTCTACTCACTCAGCTTCATCTCGCTTCACTTGGGATTCCTGTGCCTCCTGGAATGGTACAATCTCTGCAGGAGACATCAGTCCTTCAGTTGGACCTTTTTAATTTCCTGAGAGAGAACACAATAGCAACATCACTACTACATGCAATGAAATACAATGTAGTTAAGATAAAATAGTGCATCATGTTTCAGAAGCATTCCTTGAGCAACAGACATTAGTGAGCCCTTCTCTACTAATGGCTGATGGCTGATGAGAAACTCAAAATGAACTGGCAACGGTGCACTTGCAGCCCAGAAAGCCAACAGTATCCTGGGCTGCATTAAAAGAAGCATGGCTAGCAGGGCAGAGGAGGTGATTCTCCCCCTCTATTTTTGCTCTCGTGAGAGCTGTACTGCATTCAGCTCTGGGATCCCCAATATAAGAAGGATATGAACGTATTAAAGCAAGTCCAGAGGAGGGCCATGAGGATGGTCAAAGGGCTGGAGCACCTCTTCTATGAAGACTGAAGGAGTTGGGGTTGTTCAGCCTGGAGAAGAGAAAGCACCAGGGAGACCTTATAGCAGCCTTCAATTACCTAAAGGAGGCCTACAAGAAATCTGGGAAGGGACACTTTGTCAGGGATTGCAGTGATAGAACACGGAGTAATGGTTTTAAACTAAACAAGGATATATTTAGATTGGATATTCAGAAGATATTCTTTACCATGAGGGTGGTGAGGCACTGGAACAGGTTGCCCAGAGAAGAAGCCCCATCCCTAGAGGTGTTCAAGGCCAGGCAGGATGGGGCTTTGAGCAACCTGGTGGAAAGTGTCCCTGTGCATGGCAAGGGGTTGTTATTTAAGGTCCCTTCCAACCCCAACAATTCTATGATAATTCTATGAAAAAATCTGGAAAAGTTAGATATGAGAAATACCCCTAAAATGCTAATCTCACTCTTCTTCAAGTAACCTGAAATCTTCAATATCTTTCCTTTGAACGTGAAAAATTAGTGGAAAAATCACATGGAAAAAAAAATCACATGGAAGAAGATCTAGTGTTAAGAAGGCTGAGGAGGATTTTCTGAAAAAAAAAAAAAAAAGGGATATGGTGAAATATGCAGGGTATTTTTTAAGGAATGATGTTTATGATGTCTAGTATCACCAAGTATACTAGACCAATGGCTAGTATCACAAATTTTTATGCCCCTGAAAGCACCCACACATGCTACAATCTTACTATGTCTTGCTATAGAAAAGTTTTTTCTTTTCTTTTTATTTTTTTATTTTTTATTTATTTTTTTGGCTATCATAATATAGCTAGTATGTTTTTTTGAAAAGATCTAGAAAAACAAAACAATTCCATCTTGACACTGTAGGCTACCTTGAGAACAGGTTACAAGGTAAGCACTATCAATTATATGAATCAATAGAAAAAAAAATCAATAGAGAACAAGAGACACTGCCCTTGCATTATAAACCTCCATTTCTTGTGTCCTGAGAACACATTAATTGATCCACCTATTTATGAACACCAATTTTCACCATCTGCAAAAAGAAAGATCAGCCTTGCTTTCTTAGGTATAAAAAAACACAGAAAGGTAGTTGATAGCATAAGGAAGTGCAGTGTGTACTGGCTTATGGCAAAATGATACAACTCACTTTGAAATTATCAGTATTTTGATATTATATCTTGGAGCTATTCTGAATTAGAAATCTCTGTATGAAATAATTAACACAGGTGACCTAGCATAATAAACAGCTAGATATTTTTCCATCAGACCATATAACCTATTGTTCATGTTGTTGTCCTACATGATTTTTTTTATTATTATTAGAATCCTTTACAGCAGTATTTACACTGAGTGATCTTTAACAAAATCAGGAATATAATCCTGTTCAAACAATGGAACTGAAAAACAAATCAAAAGAAATAATAAACAAACAAAACTCTGTTTAGAGTATATCATGAAGCAGTGAATAGTTGTCAGTGCTATAAGACCAGGAATTTAAACCAACATGGTGACAACAGCATGCTTGATCATCCTTGATGGTGTTCTCTCACAGACAAGAGAAGCCCTTTGCCCCACTCTCACTGCCATCCTCCTGAAAGCAGGAGAATTGACTTGTGCAATGGTTAGAACAACAGGCTTGGTTTATTGCCCTGCTCCAGCTCAGATGATCAAAAACAGGGCTGCTTCCCAAGTACCCTTGGACAATATTTACATGATCACATGCATTATTACTCTTTTTCCTGTTTCTTGGCCCTCCTTACATCATCCCTGTAATAGTTATTTATTTATTTATTTATTTATTTATTTATTTATTTATTTTTTATTTATTTTCCATCTCAGTCCCCTCCTTGCTCTACTGAACAAACTGCCTTAATTACATTTTGCCCATTCAGTACGAATTTGCTAAATCATAGAATGGAACAGGTTGGAAGATCATATACATCCAACCCCTCTACCATGGTCAGGGATGACACCCACTAGATCAGGTTTCTCAAAGCCCCATCCAAACTGGTCTTGAACACCTCCAGGGATGGGACATTGACAACTTCTCTGGGCAACCTGTTCCAGTGCCTCACCACCCTCTGAGTGAAGAATTTCCTCCTAACCTCTAATCTAAATCTCCCCTCTTTTAGTTTAAAACCATTCCCCCTTGTCCTGTCATTGTTTGCCTGAGCAAAAAGCTGCCCTCCCTCTTTTTTTTAGCCACTTTTAAGTATTGAAAAGCTGCAATGAGGTCACCCCTGAGCCTTCTCTTCTTCAGTGTGAACAGCCCCAGCCCTATCAGTCTTTCTTCATAGGAGAGTTGCTCCAGCCCTCTGATGAACTTCATGGCCTTCCTCTGGAACCGCTTGAACAGATGCACATCCTTCTTGTGCTGGGGTCCCCAGACCTAGATGCAGTACTCCAAGTGGGGCCTCACAAGGGCAGAGTAGAGGGGAACAATCACCTCCCTTGACCTGATGGCCACACCTCTGTTGATGCAGCCCAGGATGCAGTTGGCCTTCTGGGCAGCAAGTGCACTGCTGGCTCATGTCAAGCTTTTTGTCCACCAGAACCCCCCAAGTCCTTCTCTACAGGGCTCTCTTAATGAGTCTTCTCCCAGCCTGTCTGTGATTGCCCCAACCCAGGTGCAGCACCTTGCACTTTGACTTGTTGAACCTCATGTGGTTCACACTGGCCCACTACCTAGCTTGTCCAAGTCCCTTTGGATGGCATCCCTTCCATGTCTGTTGTTACCAGTTCACCCTTCTCATCGATCAGAGGGGGTACATATTCCTTGGCCTTTCTCTTCTGAGCAATGTACCTATAGAATCCCTTCTTGTTATTCTTTGCATCCCTTGCTAAACTCAGTTCTATCTGTGCCTTGGCTTTCCTGATCCCATCCCTGCACATCTGGACAGCATTTCTACAGTCTTCCTAGGGCACATGTCTCTGCCTCCACTGCCTATGCATTTCCTCCTTGCACCTCAGTTTGCCCAGCAGGTCCCTGTTTTCTGTCCTCTCTGCTCGCTTTCTTACACAGGAGGATGGAGAGCTCTTGCACTCTAAGAAAAACATCCTTAAAGAGTTGCCAGCTCTGTTCAGCTCCTTTGTCTCTAAGGACAGTGCTCCAGGGGATCTTGTCCACTAGGTCTTTAACTAGTTCATAGTTCTCTTTTCGGAAGTTCAGGGTCCTGACTTTGCTCTTCAACGGGCTGATAATCCTCTAGATCGCAAACTCAGCCAGGGAGTGGTCACTCCCACTGGCAGCCCAGATTGCCTCCAATCTTAACCTCGTTAATGAGTTCATCTGCATTGGTGAGCACCAGCTTCAGTAATGCTTCTCCTCTGGTTGTTTTGTCTAATACCTGGACCAGGAAGTTATTCTTGACACACTGCAGGAGTCTCCTGGATTGCTTACAGCCTGCTGTGTAGCTTTCCCAAGAGACATCTGGGTGGTTGAAGTCCCCTATCAGGATGAGAGCATGCAAGAGCGATGCTTTTTGTAGTTGAAGCAAGAAGGCCTCATCAACAGGCTCCCCTTGATCAGGTGGCCCATAATAGACCCCAACCACAAGCTGTCCCTTATCAGTCCGGTCCTTAACTATGCTGAAATTTAGTATTTTAATTTATTTAATTTAAATCATCTTATTTTTAATTTAATATATTTAATTTAATTTATTAATTAATTCTATGCTGAAATTTTATATTTGTTTCCTAGGTAATCCCAGCTATATATGGTATTACTGATGTGGTTACCTAGATAGTTGGCCTTGCATGCTTGTACCTCCCCAAAGGTCTCCAATGTTCCCCTCAAAGTATCTGTGCAGTTTCACAATCTCTCATACCCCTTAAACACCAGTGATATCCAGCCATCCCTCACTGAGTTGTCTTTATAAGTGCCATCAGCTTCCCATTATGTTACGTTCAGCAATTTCTTAAATCATATCCAGTAGTTTTTATCTTCATTTAGGTTAACCTCAGGCCAAAACCTAGTCAATAGCCTTGTTGTTTGCAATAGCATCCTTTAAATAGTCCACCTGCAAAATAGCCTCACATCAGAAAAATAAATGCTTTGTGAAAGTTGTGGCTTTGAAAATAATAGCTTTGGGGGAACAAGAAATATTTATATTATTTCTATAAAAAATAATCTTTGTATGCTTCCTCCTTGCCTGAATACATAATATTACATACAGAGGAATTTCTAAATAAAATAGTAAACACAGACAGGCAGTGGAGTAAATAAAGAGCATCCATTTTAATACAGCGACCATGAAGAATCAACCCCTCAGTTTCAATATAGTATTTGGTCAAATGTAGAAATTTCATATAACACCAGTGATTCAAAATAAAGGAAAAAAAGTAAAACAAAACAAAAGAAAAAAAACTGTCAATTGCTCTGCAGTAACCCAGACTGAGAGTCATGAGTTTCATCAAGCAAGTTATTCTGTTGTCTACAATAGTGTGGCAATCATGAAATCAAAACCTACCGTAGGAAAACAAAGTGCACATCTAGGGAAGATAATGAGATTGTTTCTCAACATTACCTGTTAAATTATTATGAATTTTATTATCCTTATAACAAAAAATAAATGCAAGTAAAGTCATTTCAGACACTTCCTGTTCTTCAGTTATTCCAAAGAATCACTAATACTGCATGTGCCTTCTAAGAGGGTAACTGAAACTATCTTATATACAATGAGAGCCTAAACCTTAAGTTTTGCATGAGTTGCACATAATTCATGATCTGAAGGTAGAACATTTTTTTCTCAGTAATTCACAGGATAATTGATGGTATAGACCACACAGTAACTTATATTACAGCAGCTCTAACATATTACAGCAGCTTACTTCTAGAAGTTGGATTCATCAAGAATTTTCTGTTTTCTTCATATGAACTAGAATTGCCTTTTCCAGAAAATTGCATATATTTGGCCACATTCACATGCGTTTGGACACATACGCTTGGTCCTTCATATCCTGCAATTCCCTCAACACCTTGTAATTCCTCTGGACTAAATCAGCCGTAAGTCACTAGTTGTAGCTGTTTGATGGCCTTTTAACCCTTAACAGCAGCTAAACAAGATTACATCGAATCTCATAGTTGTCTTTAAACTTTAGTATGTGGGTGCTACGGATAGCATGAAGAAATTACCCCAGATGTTTCTGGCAGATAACAAATTGTCGATATATAAACATGATGGGAAAATAAATAAATAAATTATATATTTAAAAAAACAAAAAACAAAAAACCTTCTAGCCTATAAAACTATAGCTTAGAAAGTGGATGGATAAATTCATAAGGTTTTCTTGTATAAGAAACTTGAATATTTGAACAGAAAACAACTTTACCTGAAAGAGTGTACTGGAATTATGTTGCAGGATTTTAGTGGCCAGGGGCCTGCAGGGGTGGCCTCTATGAGTGGTGACTGGGGGCAGCCCCCATGTTGGACACGCTTGGTTCCAGCTGGCTCCAAAATTGACCCTCCACTGTTCAACGTTGACCTCATCAGCCAAACTGATATCCATCTGTGATAACATACTTAAGAAAGGATAAGAAATGTTGCACAGCATCTAGGAAAGGTACGAGTGCAAAAAAAATGTGAGAAAAAGCCCTGGAGACACCAAGGTCAGTAAAAGAGGGGAACGAGTTGCTCCCAGCAGCAGAACAGAATTTCCTCTGAAGCCTGTGGAGAGGATCGTGGTGGAGCAGGCTGTTCCCCTGTTGACATGGTGTACCACATCAGAGCAGATATCCACTCTGCAGCCTGTGGAGGAGTTCCAACAACACTTTCTTTTTCTCTCCCTGTTCTGTTGAAGCAGAGGAGTAAGAGAGCAACTGGGTGAGGGTCTGGCAGACAGCCAAGGTTAACCCACCAAAAATAGTCATAATATGACTTCAGCAATGTTACATATCTCTCACAAAGAATCAGAATTCTATGAAGTACTAGCATAAGATCAAATCACAAATTTCAGTGAAGTGTAAGAGCTCCAGATGAAGAACTGGCAGGACTTTTCATCACTGCCATGGTAAGTCCTGCATTTTTTTTCAAAAAGGTTCCGTAACTGGAGATATCAAAGCAGATTGATTGCCGTCTAAATTAATTATTTTGTAATATATAGGATCTGGTTTTCTGAAATTCTCCGTATCACTTAGTTTCACAGAACTGGAGGAACACCTTCTAGCACATCTCTAAATCTACACTTTAAAATGCAATATTCACTGCAAAAAATAAAAGTGAGGCATGACAGAGAGAATGACTGGAACATCTTCCCCAGGTTTGTGTCTCATTGCATATGAATCTTCGGAATTACTTTTCTGATAATAGATTATTATTCTGCTTGGTACAACAGTTTTATACAGCCCATACAGGAGATGGTAGGTCTTCTGTTCACTGGAGCAACTGCATAGGTGTCATTAAACAAAAAAAGTTTTCTTGCATTTTTTACTTACATCTGTAATTGACAGCCAATCTATCTTTTGTGACCAGGAAGATGCAAGAGCATTGTGAAAGCATCCTCACATAATCTACTTTTAACCTGCATTATTACTACAGAGCTCATTATTATTAATACTGTAAGAGTATGTGGAAAGATATTGCCAACTCCTTTAAAGGAATCTGGTCAAAGACCTTTTTCAGTGGAACAAGGGATAATAAGAAAGGCCATAAAGAATATACAGGCACACAAACCAGTAAATGATAACAAAGGTGGTGATGGGAACTAAACCTGGTTAGTAACACCAATTTATGAACACATGTGAGAGTGAAAGTGCTGATTCCAGTGAGGTTTTCTGATTAGGGACCTTGTCAATAGGCAAATTAAGTGTAAATAGGGAAGCCAGAAACCAAAATATACCATGATAAAACAAATATAGCCTATAGCAAACATAGCAGAAGGATTTGCTCCATGATCTTGCCAGGCCCAGAAGTGAGACTGACTGGCCTGTAGTTCCCAAGGTCTTCCTTTATCCCTTTTTCAAAATGGGGGTTATGTTTCTCCTCTTCTAGCCAGTGGGAACTTCATTGGACTGCCACGACTTCTCAAATATGT
Source organism: Anser cygnoides (assembly GCF_040182565.1). NCBI lineage: Eukaryota > Metazoa > Chordata > Aves > Anseriformes > Anatidae > Anser > Anser cygnoides. The sequence goes on from NC_089873.1 coordinate 19,235,292, forward strand.
TGGACAGTGATATGATGGACATTAATAACTTAATCCACAAGTTCCCTCAGGACCTGTGGATGCATCTCATCAGGTCCCATAGACTTGTGCACCTTCAGATTTCTTAGCTGGTCTTGAACCTGCTCTTCTACTACACCAGGCAGTTCTTCATTCTCCCAGTCCCCACCTTTGCCTTCTGTGACTTGGGTGGTGTAGCTAGAGCACTTGCCAGACAAGACTGAGGCAAAAAACTCATTGAGTACCTCAGCCTTCTCTGTATCTCCTGTAATCAGGTATCCTGTTTCCTTCCGGAGAGGCCTCATGATTTCCCTAGTCTTCTTTTTATCACTGACATCCCCACAGAAGCCTTTCTTGTTGCCCTGGATGTCCCTGGCCAAATTTAATTCTAATACGGCTTTAGCTTTCCTAACCTGATCCCTGGCTGCTCAGTCAATGTAGATTATGTGAAGTAAAGTACTTCCCCTTCTCTGACCCATGGACCCATCAGCTCTCAGCAGACCAGGTCTCTCAAAGCGAGTCCCATGGTCTAAGTATCCAAACCCCTGGCTGTAGCACCAGTCCTTAAACCATCTCTTGATTTGCCAGATTTGACTGTCCCTTTCAATCCCCTTCCCTTTGACCAGGAGGACTGATGAAAAAACTACCTGTTCTGAGTCCTCTACTGCTGCCCCCAGGGCTTTCTAATCCCTCTTGATACTCCTCAGGCTGCTGCTGGCTGTATCACTGGTAGCCAGGTGTAACAACAAGCTTCCATTCTCCAGTGTTATTGCCCCCTGTCCCCATCCCCCCCCCCCCCCCCTTCTCTGAGTGCTGATGAGAGAGTTTGAGGCTGTTTGGTCATGGGCTGCAGGTCCCTTGCCGTCTGTGCTAGGATCCAGCTGTCTAACTCCTCCTCAGCCTCCCTGATGCCTTCTCACTGCCTCCTGCAGTTTGGCCACCTGCTGCAGGAGGTTCTCCATCTGGGCATGCCTTTTGCATGCAGGTCTGCCACCTGTCCCTGCCCCAGGAGAATGGTCTAGGCACTTCCTGCGGCCTGAGGTCAGCACTGCAGCTGCACTCCGGGTTGCTCGTGGTCTCTAGGGGCTGCCTATGGGAGAGTGGCCACCATTGCGCCTGGCCTCACCCATGCCTTGTCAGCCACTCTCAGAAGAGCTGCAGGCCCCTAGGAAGTCTCCATGCACCCTTGGGGGTTCCCCAGCTGAGGAGTCCCCCCTGTATGCTTTGATCCCAGGCTCCGCTGTGGAACACACCCACCCCAAGCTGGTCGCCTCTGTGTGGGACTAGTGGTGGTGATTAGAGCATGTTTAAATCTGCCGCTGTTACTCCTGGACCTGCCCATGCCTTGCCAGCTGCACTTGGGAGAGCTGCCGGCCAAATAATATGATAATTTCATATTATAATTTGTGATTAAATATATATATAGACATACACATATCTGCTCATGCTAGCAGTACAAGAAGTTTGTGGCATTCAGCATCTGATTGTCTGCTTATTGTTTCTAACAGAAATGTCCTGCTTCAAAAAAACCCAAACAATTAAACAAACAAACAAAAAATCCATCTTGGGATGTTAAGGACCTATTTTTAATGTGATTTCTCTATTTGGTAGAAACAAACAAACAGCAATAAAAACAAATCCTATTTCTTCTTATTCATTAAGACTCAGTCAATATATGCACTCTTGCACAGAAGTGGAGTTTCCAAATCTGTTGTCCTGACTACTATACATTTATATAATCTAAGTTTGTTTTTTCAACTTCCTTTTAATTAAAAAAAAAAAAAAAGAAAAAAAAAGTACTCGAACAAATTCTGCTATAATTGTTCAGGGAAAAAAAATGCAATATGTCTAGGTCAGAGCTTTGAGTCTTTTAATAGACATTGTTTCCTGTTTGATTCTTATGCTCTTCAGAAAGACAGATCTTGCTTTAATTTTTTGGTTTGCATCTATTAAATATCTCCACGTAATGGAACCTCAAGACATCAGATCTATTTTTTTTTGTTTAAGCTTCATTAGCAAAGTTTATTTTTCTAAATTTTATTTTTCAAAATTATCAAACCTAAAAACTGGTAACAATCATTTAGAAGATTTGAAAAAAAATCTGTAACAGATTTTGACAGTTCTTTAGTTCAGCCCGAAATGTATAGTGTAAATAATGTATCCTGTATGCAAAAATGGAAAACTTGATTATTTGCTTAAAAAAAAAAATTCTAAATACTAAAAATGTGAATAGCTATAACCTTTATTATGTTATTATTTGTTATCAAACACTTGTCATCTATTGTTAATAAGGTTTGATGCACATATTTCTAAAACATTCTCTGTGAACTCTCTATTTCCTTTTCTTTATTATTATTATTTTTTTCCTTTTTCTGTATGTTTGCTCCTCTGTTATTTATCCCATATTCAGTTTCTGGCTTATTTTGGATTCATTTTTATTGTAATGTAATAAGAGGAACACTTTATTCCTACTCGCTAGATAAAATCCTTTTCATGGACCTGATTCAAAACTGCCAGAAGCCAAAATCAATTTTCTTTTTCTCTTAATTAACATCTCTGCATTCACATTTAATGTGAGCAATGGCTACCAAGTATTAATAACTGTGCATAGTTAATGTTCAGTTCAGTCTTACAGAAGAGAAATAAAAAATATTTTACAATTGCACCTAGGGTATCTACATAAATAACTGTGAACTATTAGACTAAGTTGAATAAAAGTGAACTTCCCAAATCAACAGTTTGAATGGGAAAAAAAATTACTATGAAAATTGTCCTTGAGATCAAAATGTAGGGGAAAGTACTTTTTTTTTTTATTTTTGTATTTTAATCATTTTAATTGAAAAATAGAGCAAAGCTTAGCCCTATAATGATGCTAATGGGTTGTGAAACTGCTTTATGAATCACCAAAGCTGAATCAATCTCTCTCAGTTTTATTACTGTGTTTCTATAATAATTACTATGCCATAACTTTGGAGGGTTTGTCTTCCCCCCCCCCCCCCCCTTTTTAAGGAAAAAATCCAATGTTCAGTGAAAAAGAAAATCTATTTTACCTCTCCTGTTCATCATCTAGTATGCTTTTATGCTGTCTTTATTTGCTGTCTTTATTAACCCTTGTCCTTTTGAAGCATGCTCTTTTGCAGTGGCTGACTCCTTGCTTATTTTGTAGGTATAATGAAGACATAAGGATTTTTAAGGCAATAAATCAGTTTGGATGACAAAAGGGTTTGGACATATTACTTGTCCAACCTAAGTCAAAGCCAAGAAATCCAAATTTGTGCTATCCATTAGAGAAATAGATGGAGAATAAATAAATAAATAAATAAAAACTCGTTTTCAAGATGGTTGACCTACTGCCAAACATGAAAACAAGGGGTTGAGTTTGTCTACTTGCTTTTGTCGATTGGTTTAAGTAACTTCCCTTGATATTTCCTACTGAGGAGTTGGGATTACTGGTAAACTAGAACTGTTCTTGGTGCTGAAGCACTGTTGGGAACACTTCATCTTTACATCTCCATAAATATCTCTAGCTAAAGTTTCATGTCATTCCTATTACCTCATAAGAATTCTTTTGCCCTACCCGCAGAGAAAATCTGCCAAATATTCAGAACGCACCACCATCAGTGGTACACTCAAAAAATTGTACTGGGTTAAACCAAACACATGTACAGATGGAGGTAAAAAAAAAAAAAAAAAAGTGTTAGTCCAATTAACATTATAATTATAGTCCAGTATCTTTTAACAGTGTGTATTGGGTTTATATGGCAAGATTTTGGTAGCAGGGGGCTGCAGGGGTGGCTTCTGTGAGAAGAGTCCAGAAACTGCCCCATGTCAGATAAGAGCCAGTTTTAACTGGATCCAAAGCGATCCGCCGCTGGCCAGAGCTAAGCCAATAAGCAATGTTGTTTGCACCTCTGTGAGAACAGATCTAAGAAAGGGGAAAAAAAAAAAAAAAAAACCTGCTGCACACCAGCAGCTGGGAGAGAAGAGTGAGAAACACAAACCTGCAGACACCAATGTCAGTGCAGAAGGAGGGCAGGAGGTGCTCCAGGTGCCAGAGCAGAAGTTCCCCTGCGGCCTGTGGAGAGGCCCCTGGTGGAGCAGGCTGTCCCCCTGCAGCCCATGGGTCCCACATGGAGCAGATCTCCACGCTGCAGCCCGTGGAGGAGCCCCCAGTGGAGCAGGTGGATGTGGCCTGGAGGAGGCTGCGGCCCATGGAGAGCCCCTGCAGGAGCAGGCCCTGGTCCAGACCTGCAGCCCGTGGAGAGGAGCCCACACAGGAGCAAGGGGTCTAGGGAGAGATAAGGGTGGATGGGGGAAGGTGTTTTTAGTTTGCATTTAGTTTCTCATTGTTCTAGTCTATTAGTAATGGGCAATAAATTATTTTAATCTCTCTATGCTCAGCCTGTTTTGCTCATGACAGTAACTGATGAGTGATATCCCTGTCCTTATCTCAACCCTTGAGCCCTTTCCATCATATTTTCTTCCCCTTTCCCTTTGAGGAGGGGGAGTGAGAGGGTGGTTGTGGTGGAGCTCAGCAGCCCAGCTGGGCAAAACCACCACAAAATGTAACAGTTCAAATATTTCATACAGAAAAACCCTACTACAGTTAAAATTGCTATCTCAAAAGAGCCCTTCCTATGTATCATCCTTATTCTCTCAGTACTGTGCTTACCCTTCCAGTCTTCACTAAGATTCAAGGGTGATGATGGAGGGTGCCGGCCTCCTTAAGAAGAAGGGGAGGATTTTACGGCATTACCATCATTCTGATTTCTTTGCCAGGATCGGTGTGATTTGGACCTCCTCCATCCTGTAATCAGTTTGGGTTTATTTTAATGTGTCATCCTCGGTTGCTGCCTTCTGGCTGCTCTCAGCTGAGGGCATAGCCCCACAGCCTCCCCAGGTTCAGCCTCCCAACAGACTTTTGTTTCTTAGAAAGCAACTAAAAGACTGTGTTTGCAGACCCTTCCCACAGAGGCACGAGCAAAATTTAAGCTCTGCCCTTAAGAGGCAACAGGCACTTGGCCATGAGCCAGGTGCTTAAAACAAGCCAAGGTCAACCCAGGCCAGCCTTGAGATCTGCACTCTCAGGTCATAGCAGAGTCAAAGGCTTTTCAGTAGGAACAGCAAAAATCATATTTACAGGTTCTGTTGCATCAATACCAAATGTTATGTCAAACTTTCCCTCCGCCTTCAATATGTGGCTTAAGTATGTGATAACAGTATGTCAGATTTTGGACATAAAGTAACCACAACATCATAAAAGACAGTCATATTATTACAAGAGGAATTTTGGTCTGTCCTGTCTTTGCCACTTGCAAAGTATCTTTGTTTTCCCTGTTAGGATAACCACTAGCCTTATGGCATTTGTTCAGGTTAATGATTTTCAATGTTCTGCACGATTTACTTTTCTTCTAGAGAAATTCTGAAAAAGGATAGAAATTACCATGAAACAATAACTGGTTCATGTAATAAATTCACATGCACAAATAATTAAACATCATATTTTGACAAATTCAAATTATCTGAGTTCCTAAATACAATTTTAAACAGTCCATTTCTGTTTCTTTTGACTTCATTCCATTGGGTAATAGAAGTCTATTACAAAGAAGGATACTTAAAAGGTCATCTAGGACATCTTTCTGTTAAGCCATTCTATAAATAAGAACTTGATGGCTGTGTTAGAAAATTTAATAAGCTAAATTTTGATAATCATGATGTCCCTTCAGACTTGTCTAACTGAAATTAAAGAAATACTTTAAGGACAAAACTCATAGAATGAGTGATTTTTTGTGAGGAAAAAAAAAAAAAAAGTGTATATTTGGTGTTGATTGACCAAAGATGAATATGTTAGCCTTCTGTGAATTAATTTCACTTGGCTATGCATCTGCAATCTCTCTTTCTTATAGTCAACTAATGTTAATTTTAGGAAGTCCATATCAGACTAAAATATAACCATGTTACCATGGAAAGGAAGACAGCCATTATCATTCCCTCTTTAAGCAAAAGCACCAAGCTTTGGAATAAAACAAACTGATCTGCAAAATCTAAAAAAAAATAAAAATAAAAATAATAATAATAATAATTAAAAGTGTGTAGTACAAGTATAATCACCTTGTATTTGGAAAACATATTTTACCCTGCAAAAATATAAAGTTCTCTGAGACACTTATGATGTCTTTGATTTATCAGTTCACCATGGCACACAGATGCAACAGTTTTTGGAGGCAGGTAAACAGCCATAATTTCTTGAGATGTCAGTAAAACGGACAGAATTTATGAGAAGTTGCATCCTTCTGTCTTGCATCCCAACTCTGATTAAAAACTGAAAGATATGTTTAACACTTCTGAAGAAATATCTCAAAACTATATGAACTACATTGACAAAAGAACTCTAATTTCAAAACAATATTTTTTCTTGAACAGGATGTTAACTTGGAATTTCTCTAAATGTTACTTTAATTTCCATTAATGAGATTTTATATGTTTATAAATATCAAAAACAGACTAAGTTTTTCATTCCAACAAAAATAATGAGTTTTGAAAACATTTGAAGGCAACATTGCAATTTTGAAGTTGTACCCACTCTGGCCTGCAGTATATTTTTATAATAATAACTTCAGAAGTTTTAAGTATACATGTCAAACAGAAAAGCAGACATATATAAGAGAGAAAAAATCATCAAACTCAAGTATGCAAAACAAGTTTTTGGGATATAAACAAAGGTTTATATCCAGAGTCTGTAAATGTGTGGAAGGAATACTGTCAATCAGCCTTTCAGAGATATCAAGAGAAATAATTAAATAAATGAAAGACTATAAAAGACTATATCAAATGAGGGCAGGAAGTCAAAGTTTTCAAGCACAGTTTTTAAAAATCAGGAAGAGTTCAAATTGATATTTATAGATATTTAATGAACAAAGACACAAGAAGCAGGTAGCATTTTTTTTCCCTTGAATTTTACTGAAATTTATCAATTTTGACCTTGAATCTAATTCTCTTATTTGGCCTGTACTCCAAAGACTTGAAACATGAACTTCTGTAACAAGGGTATCCTGATACCTGAATGATACAAAATCAACTATGATCAACTATATGGGAGCCATGAGGTATATTTTCAATTAAAGCAAATTACCAATATAGTCTTTTTTTGGTGGGCAGGGAGGCAATTGTCTCTATACATTATTTTCAAGTTTAGTTTCAAGATCAGTCTTTGTTAATAATATGCTAGAAGGCCTACTTGTCAAGATATCAGAAATTGTCTGTGAGAACAAACTGAAAAGAGCTGGAGCATTGAATTCCAGTCCTGATTTTGTTTTAAGGTGGATTTCATATTGTGAAATTTACCATTACCACTGAGAGTTCTGACAATATTTTGATTTCTGACTGCAAAAGACATAACCTGATGTATAATGTTAACCAAAACATGCTGTGTATAATTATTTATTGTTCATGCTTTAAAGAGATGACATTTTAGCCATGATTAGAACTGTTTTTCTTAATAGCTTTTACATTTTCTTTCTTATTATTGTCTGTCTGTTCTATGTCACATTTTCAGTCACATAAAGGGCCAGATGCCTTTGTATAGATAAGTATAAGCAGCATGGTAGGTAATCATAACACAACTGAAGTTTGCGGGATATAGAGGTTAATGAAAGATACTGGCAGCTTGCATTGCTCTGCACTGTGTGTCTACTGCATAGATTGCGGCTCTGGTCCAGCCCTTGATATACGACAGTATGACTGTTCTGGGAGAATACCAGGTATGATTTTTAAAAAGTTGAAAGTTTCCCTCACCAGTGTACTCTATATCCTAGCATTGTTGTAAAGACAACTCTGTCCATTTGCACTGCTCATGTTTAGAAGATAATCCTCCTTCATTCTTCCAATTCTACAGTGGCTTCCGGAAACATAAAATGGCCCAAGGAATATAAAACTAGAAGGGTACCCAGGGAAAGCATGTGACTATTTTTAATTCAGACATAATTAAAAGCTATTGCGGATACTCATGATTATCATAATTCAGGAATAAGTAGAATTATCATGAGATTAGCATTCTAATTATTAAAATCAATCAGAACTGCTGCATTGCTTGTAGCCTGTGTAACTATTTAATTTAGTAGCTTTCTTATTCCTTAACGAGAAGAATATAGTTAATGAACAAAATCTGTAGTTACTGGCAGCTAAGAGTTGTAGCTAAGTACCTTGTCAACCTCCAGATGCTCTTTAAAATTAAATACAGCGTAAAATTAGAAGAAAAGTTTACATAGTCCCTTTCATCTTCATATGAAAGTACATTTTGATGTTATGTAAAAGTTTGCTTTCTATATTTGCATCACTTTTATAAAGAATTATCTTTCTGATCACCTGTTGTTTTCAGCAAAATCACCACGAATGAAGTCATATAACATAGATTTAACTATCTAAAGGTTAGGTTCCTAATCACCTATTTTTCCTCTCATGCTGTCACCGACGGTCACCGCATCATCCCATCTGAAAATAGGTGTCTAAAATACATTGGAGATAAATAGTACCGAAGGGAACAGCATGAAGCTGCGGGAGGGGATGTTCAGGTTGGATATCAGAAAAACGTTCTTCATTGAGAGAGTGGTTGAGCATTGGAACAGGCTCCCCAGGGAAATGGTCAGAGTTGTGGTCTGAGTGTGTCAGAGTTCAAGACGCGTTTAGACAGTGCTCTCAGATATATGGTCATATGGTCTGATTTTGGGTGAGCCTGTGCAGACTCAGGAATTGGACTTGGTGATCCTTGTGGGTCCCTTCCAACTCAGGATATTCTATGAAAGAAAGAAAGATGGACAACTGACTTCTAAATAGTTAAACTTTAAAAAATATATCTCCCCCATATGGGAGAAATATACTTTCCGTACATTAACTCATATTATGTTCCACACTGATGAATTCAAGGTGATTTTTTCCTGCATCTTTCTGGCAAACCCCTGAAATAAGTGTTTTTAGGCATTTAATATTCTTGGTGTGCCAATCAATTTTCCAACAAATCATCTTGAAAAACTGATATGGCCTTTCAAACACATATGCCATGAATATATATATTTTTTTCTTTTCAAATTTAATTTCGGTTAATTTAGTAGTTTCCAACATTAGAGTTTAAAGCATAAGCTAAGAAGTTGAACTCTGACACCACATATTGTGATAGTGAATCTAATAGGGACACAATAGAAAGAGCAAATGGGCATATTAGAGACATTGAAACCAACAGTGTCCAACACATAGAAACAGATCTCATGTCATTTGAGATCTCCTAAATAAGGCATCGTGTTATCTGAGCAAACGTAATTAGTCACTGCAAGAGTAATTTTTTTGAGGATGAATTTAGGGCTTTGATCATGACAAACAAATATGCTTTCTTGACTGCTGCTCAATATATCTGTGAAATAACAGAATGAGAATGAGAAAAAAACATAGCAACATTTCAAAAGACTATTAATAAATAACTATTTTCTATTCACTAATGAGAAAAGTTCTTATCGTGCACCACTAATATGGAATGGTATGGGTTGCGATGGATCTTAAAGATCATCTAGTTCCAGCCCACCTGTCATGGACAGGGACACCTTCCATTAGATCAGGTTGCTCAAAGCTTCATCCAGCCTGACTGTCAACACTTCCAGGGATGGGGCATCTACAACTTCTCTGGGCAACCTATTCCAGTACCTCACCACCCTCATCATAAAGAATTTATTCCTAATAACTAATACAATAATAGTAGTTTTAGAAGTTGTTCAGTTAAAGTTTATGCTTACATCTGTCAAGCATATAATTTGTTTCAAATAAAAAAAAAAGTGTTTTACAAGTTTTCTATTGATTACATGTTCATTTTTGAATGTTACCAATGTCAGGTCCAAAGTAATTATTGTTCTAAATAGGTAAAGTGTAAGCATTATGCATTGCTTGCATCAATAATTACAGAACAGTACAAACATTCCCTTTTCTGTTTATCCAAGCCCTCACTCTTTGAAGAATTTTCATCTTGATCTGTTTTGTATTTTCCAGTTGGATGAAGGGAACTGCAGGTAAGAGTCTTTCATTAGAGGCATGTCTGATTTAATTAATCTTTAATTATTGTGCAAAACAAATGAAAGGATAGCTTCGATCAGCAAATTCATTTGCAACATTTATCAACTAGCTGCTCTTCATCACCCACCCAGATGACAGTAAATCAAATCCATGCCCCTTTTCAATTCAAGGAGCAAATGATTAAAGTGCCCATAAGAGTCCCTATCCTAACTAAATCTAATTGTGTGTGAATAATCAGTTCAGTTATGTGATGAATGTGCCATCATAGAATCTAGTCCATAACTAAACTGCATTTTAAACTAGACTTACTTTAAAAAGGAACATTCTTAAACCATTCTTCCCATACTTCCTCTTCTTCCTCTTTCACTTATAGATAAACCTCCCTCTCATTCATTTCATTCTTTTTCCTTGCTTCCTCCCTGACCTTTCACATCAGCTCTTGGGGTTCCCTTCATTTGCCTTTTACAGTTCTAACACATTTAAAACACAGATATATTTCCTATTAAAATAAATAAATAAATAAATCAGCTTAAGATAAACAAAAGAATTATTACTGTTTTATTGCAAAGGTTTTAATAATCCAAACCAAATTTTCATTATTCCCATTGCACATAGCTTTGATTCTTAAGACTTTTTCTACTTGACTAAGTGTGTCCTCCACTTAACATGAAGAAAGTGAAGTTGTAATTGTATTTATTTATAGAAGAATATAAAAGTATAAAAATCACACATTCTTTTTCAGAATATATTTGATCTCAAATATAATTTCTTGACCTCTGATTTTCTTAAGTGTTTCTGAACCCACTCATTTATCACTTGGATTTTTAAGACCCCTTATTTAAGGTTGCATGAAACTTTTTTTTTTTTAAGGATAAAAATTATTTAGAACACTTAAATGAAGTTTTAGAATCGTATAATCATAAAATGCTTTGTGTTGGACGGCACCTTAAAGATCAAGGGGCAATCCTAGCTATATGTGCAGACTCGGGCATGAGATGCTGGAGATCAGCTCTGCAGAAAGTGTTCTGGTGGTTTTGGTCAGCAGAAAGCTGAACATGAGACAGCAGTGTACCGTAGTGACCTGGAAGGCCAACCATATCCTGGGTGCATCAAGCATGGCATAACTAGCTGGTCGAAGGAAGTGATTGACAATAGTCTACTCTGTGCTTGCGTGGCCACACCTTGAGTCCTGAGTGTAGTTTTGGGTGCCACAGTATAAGAAAGAGATAAAACTTTTAGAGAGTGTCCAAAGGAGGGCTACAAAGATGGTGAAGGGTCCAGAGGCAAGACGTATGAGGAGTAGCTGAGGTCCCTTGGTTTCTTCAGCCCAGAGCAGAGCAGGCTGAGGGGAGGCCTCATGGTGGCCTGCAGCTTCCTCACGAGGGGAGCGGAGGGGCAGGCGCTAAGCTCTGCTCTCTGGGGACAGCGACAGGACCCAAGGGAATGGCATGGAGTTGGGACAGCAGAGGGTTAGGCTGGGTGTTAGGAAAAGGTTCTTCATGGAGAGGTTGGTCGGGTACTGGGACAGCCTCCCCAGGGAAGTGTTCTTGGCACCGAGCCTGCTCGAGTTCAAGAAGCATTTGGACAGTGCTCTCAGGCACATGTTCTGATTTTTTTGGGTGGTCCTTTGAGGGTCCAGAAGTTGGACTCGATGATCCTCATGGGTCCCTTCCAACTCCGGTTTTCATATGATCATCTAGTTCCAACCCTCCTGCCATGTGCAGGGATACCTCCCAGGAGACCATGTTGCTCAAAGCTTCATCTAGCCTGGCCTTGAACACTTCCAGGCATGGAGCATCCGCAACTTCTCTAGGAAACCTGTTCTAGTGCCTCACCGCCCTTACAGTAAAGAATTTCTTCCAAATGTCTAACCTATGCATACCCTCTTTGAGTTAAAACCATTACACCTTGTTCCTGTTTAAAACCTCTAGGAATTTATTCATTGGCACGTAATTAAAATAGTGAACAACTGACATGACAAATAAGGTTTTTTTTTTCCTAACTTAACCTTAAATTACAGCATGCTCTATTTCATTTTTTCTTTCTAGAAGTATGCTTGTGTAAAATCAGACCTTTCTCCCTACTCCCATCTTAAATAACAAAACGTTTTACTGAATTCACTTAACATATCAAAGGTAGAACAAAAACTTCATAATTACTTATATTTAGATGGTTAACTAAAACCAAAGAATTGACTGTAACTGTCTTGTAATGACTGGAAAATAAGAATCTTGTAAAGGAGAAAATACTTTTTATATTGATTATGTACAGCGGTTGAAAAGATAAAATGATACACACGTAGAAAAACAGATATCAGAACTAAGAAAGCTCTATGTCCTTCCATGCATACCCTTTGAAAATGCAAAATTCTGATATGCAATGGACTTTTGGTTTTGTTTTGATATGCGTTTATTATTATTGCTGTTATTATTTTTTATTAAAAATAATTTTATTAACTACCACTGTCATCCACAATAATTATACATTTGGGTAAAATATGTATTCATCTGAAACAGACTGTGTAACTATCAATGAAAATGCACCCAACAGATAACAGAAGACTGATCCTATGTGAATGCGCAATCCTATCAGTCAGATGGATTCAAGAACTACGCTGGTTTAAACCTGCTCTGTATCTGGCTCCAGATACATATATATTCCAGATGCCATTCACAGCCACTCTGCTCAGTCATGGAAGATAGGTCTCATACACACATATAAACAATAGAAATTGAAATAATGAAAAAGTCATGCTGTGTCCCTAGGGCAAATATACCAACAAAGAAAAGTTATCCCCAACTAAATGGAAAAGATGGTTCACTAAGTCAAATTAAGGAATCATTCATTCCCTACAGTCTGGAACATTATCTGTTCACTTCATTGTAATTCGGGGCTTGATTTGTGTTTAAATGTGAGTACATCTTTAAAACTAAAGACAGAGTTTTTCATTAGGGAAGTATTTAGAGGGACAGTTTGCCAGGCCTTTTTTTTAACAATTGTAGGAAGTGATTTCATTACATTATTAAGCAAGTTGTTTAATAATGCAAACTTTCACATTCTACACATTCTAACTGAAAAGCAGATATTTTATTGGGAAACATATTGTTTCAGGAGGGCAATAGCTAGGCATATTGTCACAGATTAAGACCTAATGATAATGTGGAGGCTAAATGCATTTGGATACCAAAACACTGTAATCACAGATTTAGGCAGTTTTACAAATTACACAACTTTTTTTTTTCTTTTTCTTTTTTTTTCTGGGGGGGGGGAGGGGAGGTGGGGTGGGGTGGGGTGGAGAGTCCTAGCGAAGTCAGATGAGTCAGTGAAGTGGATCCAGCTGTGCTGTGCATAGTCCTGTGCAGGGCTGTGGCATTCTCTGGGCTCTCTTCTGTCCCCTAGGTCCTCCGGAGTTTGCAGGGAAGGTTCTGTCTCCAGATGCAGGGTCATGGGGTTTCCCAGAAACCCCACAGTTTTTCAGGTGCTCTGTCTTATCTCAAGACTCTTATTTTCCTTAGTTACAGGATTGAATAGAAAATATCTTGGTGATTAGTCCATTCAAATTTCACTTTCATTGTCTGATTTGCTGTTCCTGTTTTTGTCAGTCACAATCTGTTCCAGACACCTCTGAACACATTTGCACTTGTCAAAATGTCATTTGCATAATTTGGTTATCTATTTTCTTGAGCATACAAAAACTACCCTTTTATTAAGGACAGCTGCTTGATCATATTTTATCTACTTCTATGAGAGTAAAGTGCAGGTTAAGGTTAAGTTAGTTGTACTAACTGTGCTTAACTCATGCTAATTGACACAAGCATTATTGTTGCTTCCCTGTTAAGGAGGGTAGCAGAAAAGCAGGTAAAATGCTTAAAATTGCCAAAATACAGTTAAGAATTTCTATGAGCTAGAAATGGGTGAGTCATTTTTCATTGCTGTTTTCAAACCTAATGAAACATGTACTATATATATAGTCTGTTCTCAACAAAGAGTGAAAATTGAATTATCTCATGTTCACTTCCCAAAAATAAAAATAAGACCTTTACAAAACATGAGTGGAATTCACCTGAACTGACAGAGGAAAGTAGAGTAATTCTTATGACAACACCTTAGAAGTGTTTGGAAGGAGGGAAATTATTTGAAATGGTGGACAAGCTAACAAAAGTTCTGAAAAAGCACAAGCTAGGTTTGCATGGAGACTCCCAAATGGTCTAAGACCAACCCACATATTCCAATTATCATCTTCCCCTGAAATCAGAACATTTTTGAGGGGATGAGATATTACCAGTATATCTTTGGAAACTAAGAGAAAAATCTTCCCTCATCTGAAGGATATGATAGTGTCTACCTTCCTCGCAACAGATAAAGATTTGATTTGTTGTAAGAGACTATGCAGCCGTAGTCATAGACTGGATAGTCAGAAAGACAGAGCTGGATAGATACGATGCTAGTTAGATCACTCTGTTGTGTTCTGTTAGTCAGCTGGCAGACATATCTCAAAAATAGTAGCTCAGCAGGCCTTGCAAATATATCTGTCTGAACAGATATATTATCAAAACCTTATTAAGACAGGTCTCTATGTGGTTGCATGACCAAAGTACAGAATAATCAAAAATAAGATTTAAAATACTGGTATAGGTAGTTAACACTTGAATATCATGGTGGTAGGCTGACCCTGACCAGTATCAAAGCACTCACACAGCTGCGTCCTCACTCCCACCCCCACCCTCATGGGTCAAGATAAGTACATTTTTAGTAAGTGAAGGAATGAGGTATAAAAAGAAGAAAACCGATGCAAAGACAGTATCTCACCACTTCTGATGACAGACCAATGCCTAGCTAGTCTGACCAATGGCTACCCTAGAAGAAAAACTCTCCCCAAGTTTGTATTGCAGAGCACAATGTCATATGGCATGGAAAATCCCCTTCATCAGTTCAGGTCAGATCTCCAAGATGTGCCCTCTCCCGGTTTCTTGCCCACTCCCAACCTACTTGTTGTGGAGGTGGGTAGAGTAGAGTGGGAAAATGAGAAAGCTTTGATGCCATCAAGCTCCATTCAGCAATAGCTGAAACATTGGTGTGTTATCAACACTGTCAGAGTCACAAGTTCAAAGATATGGAGAAAGATAATTCCTTTCCAGTCAGACCAAATACAATCATAATATGCTGAAAATAATTTTAGTAATAAAAAACTTTTGTGTATTCCTGTCAGCAATTAAATCAGGAACTCTTTTTTTTTTTTTTTTTTTTTTCCTTCCTGTGAAAGACAAGAAACAATCAATGCATTTTATTAGCCAACATTACACATTATTCTGTTCAGATTGCCAGGTTTGTTGATTCACCCTTAGAATTCTGTCAGATTACATCAAATAAAATGCTGTTGAAGTGATGCTGATGCATAAATTAACTACACCAGAAAAGAGTAATAAAATATAAAAAGCTATTTGACATGTTCCTCGACAGTAAAGAAAATATTATGTGGTGATAATACTCTAATTCAACAGAAGCAGAAAACTGATCTATAAAATATTTAACCAATCTGAGTAAAACATGTCCAGTCTCACCGGTCTATGTGAAAAACTGAATTACTGCCTCCTCAAATTCATCACAAATACAAAGTATGATATTCTAATTCGAAGGTCATTTAAAAAAGGACAAGCAAGAGTTATTTCTATACGGGCAAATATTTGAACATACTACCTTGTTGTGTTTATATAAAACCGTGTTCATTGTCCTTGTGTAAGTACATTTCTCTCTGACATACAGCAAATAATTCTTTTGTTTGCTTTAAAGTGGCTGTCATAATAACAACACCACAGGGTTCTAGGCGTGTTGACTAACAATTTCAAAACAGTCTAATAAATTTGGAAATATTTTTCTTTGAAACTAATAGATGTTATGAAATGACTATTCATCTTTAAAAGTTCCAGTTCATGAATTTGGCCCTTTCCCAGTTACATTTGCTTATATCTTATACATAAGGAAGTTGCATAATTTTTCATTAAGATGTGATTACAGTGAATCACTGCAGTAAGGTAAGGACTAACATGCTGATATTCCATCTGTTTCAACAAGATTTTTTTGTTTCTTTTCTTAATTTGATGAGTCATTATTTTCTGCTGCAGTTAATTAAAGCACACAGTCAATCAGAGGAATGCCTAGGTGGGTATGCAATCTCAGTTTGAAAACTATTCATTTTAAAAGAACAACAAAAATATATGATTTTGCCCCTAACCACCAGGACTTCCAACTCAGAATCTCCAATTCAGGCTGCTAGTTTCTTTACCCTGACTTAAATTAGGTTTATACTCAGGTTTAGGGATCCCTCTGGTGTAATGTCCAAGTCAGGTTTGAACTACCCAGGCAACAGTGAGAGAATGCATGGAGGGGAAAAAAAACATCATATTGGCAGTTTCCCTGAGGATATCCTGAATTTTCAAGATAAAGCTGTTTTCTTCTGTATCTTTTCAGAGCAGTCATATCAAAGCTATGCTGTGCAGCTGGGGTTTCTACCTGTGATCGTAAGAAATCTAACCCAAAAGGTAGGACTTCCCTCTGATATATCTTTGGTTGGAAAAGTTTGAGGTAGTAACTGAAAATAAAGTACTGTCTATACTGTGACATGCCTGGTATAAACGTGTGTATATATATGTGTGCGTGTGTGTGTGTGTGTTTGGGAGTGTATGTGTGTGAATGAACCTACAGACCTGAAATAGATATTTAAAATGGAGGACTCATTCTGAAAAATGAAAGCCAAGATAACCAGCTCAGTTGAATCCTATGTGCATTGACTTTTAATAATCTGATTAATTCAAGTTGTGATCTAATTCAGGGTGCAAGACAGGTAAGACAAGAATGGTGCCACATACCTAAGAGGTGATAAAATATAACCAAACAACAATTTTTGGCATTCTTTGGTGCCAGCCCTATATCCCCTGAAAGATCTGCTCGAGGAATTGTGCTAGGTATGCCCCAGTTAAGGACAATTTTGCATAACAAGCTTTTACTAGGTGAACTCAAAAACTGTAGAGACTAGACAAATAAAACCAAATGACATCCTGAAAATGAAAACGGATTTGGTTTGACTCCATATTGAGAATCATGACGAAAAGTTGTTACGGAAAACGTATATATAGTGAACAGTTGGTTAGAATAGAATATGTACAAAGAGCATATTGGTTACCTCCGGTCAGAATATTAATGAGAAAACAGAAAACTTTCCATTTTCTGTCAGGGCACTGTAAGGGCTGGTAGCTCTCTGGAAGCTGGGCACTGGGGCCTGAGGAGAGATCAGGGCAGTGCCTCACAGACAGGGCCCATCCCACCTCCAAAAGCCAAAGGTACCCCCTAGGGAACTGCTGGTGGCACCAGGCACCTCCCTGGGGCAGGGATAGGCCAAAAACAGGCTGGGACATGGGTCTGTGGGTGGGTCTAGTTTGCTGGGGGACATGGCTGGCAGGCAGAATAAGGCTGGGAGGAGTCCAGCCTTACTGCAGCCTCGCTGGGGCAGGAGCTGACATGGGGTCATGGCACTCTAGGCAGAGACAATGAGGGAGGTTGCTAAGTGTCCTTTTCTTTGGTAGCTATTTAATACAAATCTTCAGTCCCAGGACAAAACATCAATCCCAAATTTGTAAGTATAGTGAATATTTCAAGGTGAAACAAGTAGATTAATAAAAACTAGGAGATCAGATAAGATAAAAAGAGGAAATATACCAGATATAATTTGTCTGCCATTGCTAAATCTTTGGTTTGTACCCAAAAAGGTGTCAGAGTAGCTCTGGCAAGTCATTTTCTGATCCTAGAAATGGGGAACACAAGAAGTTCACAAATTCATTATCTAAAGTAGTTATGTTGTCTTCAACCTTGTAGCTACATCACTGAATATATAAATAACTACAAGGCTATATCATTTGAAAATTCAAGGGATTTTGTCAAAATTTATGATATTAATGGGAGGGATTAAATTTAGCAGGGAGATATTCAACTTAAATAACCAAATTACTACAACTATGTCTAACGATCTCCTAAACAGCCAGCAACCTGCCAAAGAATGAAGATTAGTTCTATGAATGAGAAGTGTTATCACAAATTATGTGTTTTAGTTTGTTTTAAATGCAGGACAAAGTCCCTAGTAGTTTGCAAACTACTTTTTCCTTCATTGATGGAATTCTGTAATGTTGGACAGTTATTGAAGATCCCTTCTATTGGCAATAGGTCTGATTCTCCAGTGTGTTGCTCCTTCTGCAGCTAGCTTATTTGCGTTTAATTTGCAAAAGCAGAATGTTCCTAATCAGCTGTTACAGATGTGATTACAGGAGTAGAAATTCAGGAGTGGTTTTGTTGCGTTTTGTTCACTAAAACACTATGATTCCTATGAACGCTATAGAAATGTAGACCAGAATTTATATCTAACTATTTTTCATATCTCTGAAGTGGAATTAGTGATGGAAAAAAATCGAAGAAATGTAGCTTTCCAAACCATCTTACTTATAATTTGACTTGTGCTTACTATGCTTTGTTTTAGTGGGAAAAAAAAATGTTGCTTTCCATTGACTTTGATTAGTGTTAATTCAAATGTATTGACTTCAATGGCTTTATTCTTAATCATTTAGATGTGCTGAGTAAAAAATGAGGCTGTTGGGAATACAGTTGAAGCAGGTTAGATATTATTTAGCAATAAATTACTCTAAGTAGGTAACTTCTGCAATTTCTAGCACTTGGTAGCAGTCTGACATTAGGCCTCATCACATACTCTTTCTACATCATTAACCACAACTAGAAAATTAGAATTTCACAATAACTAAAGCACTGCTCTGAAACAGCTTTGCAGATTCTATTTCTTAGTGATTTTATTATTTTGAAATACTTTGGATGTATTTAATGGCATCTGTTTTTAAAAGACTTCAATAAACTTGTCTGAAATTTACTGTGGAGGGGAAGAAACGCTAGAACATCACCTCTGGTCTGAACAGATCTAATACATACCGCAGATAAAGTTTACGATATGCAAATTTGAGATGCATGATGCTAGTGGTCAAACTCAATAACCTTAGTATTGAATACTATTTGGGGTGAACAGTGGATTTTTCTGTCCAGATGACAAACAAGATCTATGTATCGTGATAAAGAGAACAAAACATTATAGTGGCCAAGTCAGGCTAGGAGAAAGAAAAAATTCCTGTTGGATGAAAAGTAGTCTGATATCATGGTTATGATATCATTTATTGGTTATACTCCACGTGAATAATTATACATTTGGGGAAGCATTTTTCAACGTGATATAGAATTTTGTATCTGCTTCTTATCTTTCAAAGTTTAAAGATCAGAGTTTCCTAAATTTCAGTTTAAGGAGGAGTCTTCATTAAACTGGTGAAGGAATATGGCAATGAATACATTTCCCCTACTGCACTTTAACATCTACCCATCTGTAAATAAATAAATAAATAAATAAAAATTCTTCAGTGTAAAAATGCAGTTAAGAATTTTTATTATTTTGTTCATGTATTTTGTTTACAAGCTTTTAGATAAAGGGCCACAATCTGGTAGAACTGTTAAACAAGTGGCTATTATCAAATTTCATTGAAACAGTTTAAATGCATTACAGTATTGTGAAAGTGATACTGAAACAGTTGGAAGAGTGCTTTCTCCTGGTGAAGAGATAGCAAATCAATTAGATAAATGGAACTCTTACATATGCTTCTACTTATGCACAACTTTTCCTATCGAAAAAGCAAGTTAAAGTAGATTCCTTCAAAACTGCATGAAAAACAGACAAGCACCTTTTTGATTGTTTTTGTAATTCTGGTTGGTTTTTGTTTTTTCTTTTTTTTAAGTCTTCTAATCTGAGTACCTTCCAAGACTGAAATTAAAGTACAGAAGTCACCTTAACCAAACCAAAAAGAAAATCTTGAGGCAATACTCTGCTTCAGCAGATTGTCCTGTTCTTATTTGTCCAGTAGCTAAGGCTTTGAACTCTCACAGCATTTAAACTCCTGTTGACTGGACAAAAATTTGACTGATTCAGGTATCAGAACACTGAAGGAACTGTCGAGATCTACTGCCTCTTCCTACACCTTCTAGGTGTTTGGCTATCCATGTTCAAAATCACCTCTGATTTTGCTCAGCTTTGTAACCTGGGATCAGAGTGATGTGAAAACAGGTAAGCTCTTCGAGCTTCATCTGGGGTTTCTGCATCCTTTGCTTAGGATTTGTGTTTAAGCTCAGGCCCTTGCTTTAGCTCATTGCATCTGTGCCTTTGCCTGACATTGCACTTGCTGACCCCAACCTGGATCCGCTAATTTGACTTTCTGGCCAGATCTCAGACATTCATTTTAATGATAGTCAAGGTTGTCTATCACAGGGCTGTTGGCTGCTCCTGATCATAGCCACCAATCCTCTTCTCTTCTTACATGGGTACTCTGTAATGGTGTCCCTTGCTGGCAGGGTTGTTGACCTATCTGCCTAGTGAGATTTTTTGCTCCTGGCCTCCTTTTTCTATGTAGAGCAGCTTATGCTTGCTGTTCCCTGACAATGGAAAGCTCATTTGCTGGATCAATAGTATTGTAGAACACTAAATTTAATTTAAATCTAGGTGTGAAATGATGTTCTCCTCCTCCTTCCCTCCCTCCTTCCTTCTTTCCCTCCTTCTTTCCCTTCTTTCTTCTTTCCCTTCCTGCCCCCCCCCCCCCCCCCCCCCCCCCCGATCCTGGGATTGACACGGAAGTAATCTACATTGCATATTGAAAGCTCCTATATTTCAAAATACCTGGAAAATTTTCACAAACACACCTCCAATCCTCAGAGATCTTTGTTACATTTTGTCTTGGTACATTGCACCTTATATATTGTGTTCATTTGGAAGTAAAATAAACAAAGCTTCATACATGGCAGAATTACCCAGCTTAAGGGAATACGCATCTAGTCTTACAAGTATTTCTTTCTGAGCCAGCAATCGTAGGAAAAGCTTGGGAACTAAGGTTAGGTTTAAATCAATGTTTTAATTCGAGGATACCTTGCGTTTCTTCCTATTGTTACATAAATAGAGGTCATGAGAAAATTTCCATGAAACCATTGAATGGTAAATTTATTAAGACTAGAGATAAAACTTGTCTCAAATAAATGTTCAAGTTTTCATTTGTACTACATTTGTTTCTTCTCACAGTGAAGAATAAAAGTCTCTTGGTTTATTTATATGTGAAAGAATAACACTGTGTAAGATGCTCATTTGTCTCTCCTCTTGTTGCAAAAGCAGAGACCTGTTACACCTGTTAATTAAAAATATATAAAACTGGATATAGTAAATATTAATTTACTTACAAAATATTTAAATATAATTTTCCTTACGAATACAAACATACCAAAACAGTACAAATGTAGTGTGACCAACACAGAATCATAGAATCATAGAATATCCCAAGTTGGAAGGGACCCATGAGGATCATGAAGTCCAACTCCTGGCACCGCACAGGTCTGTCCAAAAGTTTAGACCATGTGACTAAGTGCACAGTCCAATCTCTTCTTAAATTCAGACAGGCTTGGTGCAGTGACTACTTCACTGGGGAGCCTGTTCCAGTGTGTGACCACCCTCTCGGTGAAGAACCTCTTCCTGATATCTAGCCTAAACTTCCCCTGCCTCAGCTTAACACCGTTCCCACAGGTCCTATCATTGGTGATAACAGAGAATAGGTCACCTGCCTCTCCACTCCCCCTCGCGAGGAAGTTGTAGACTGCGATGAGGTCCCCCCATCAGCCTCCTCTTCTCCAGGCTGAACAGGCCCAGTGACCTCAGCCGCTCCTCATACGTCTTCCCCTCTAGGCCCTTCACCATCTTCGTCGTCCTCCTCTGGACACTCTCCAACAGTTTAATGTCCTTTTTGTACTGTGGTGCCCAGAACGGAACACAGTACTTGAGGTGAGGCCGTGCCAGTGCAGAGTAGGGCAGGACAATCACTTCCCTCAACCGACTAGCAATGCCGTGCTCGATGCATCCGAGGATACGGTTGGCCCTCCTGGCTGCCAGGGCACACTGCTGGCTCATATTCAGCTTGCTGTCAACCACAACCCCCAGATCCCTCTCTGCGGGGCTGCTCTCCAGTGTCTCGTCGCCCAGTCTGTACGTATAGCCAGGGTTGCTCCGTTCCAGGTGCAGGACCTGGCACTTGCTTTTGTTAAACTTCATGTGGTTGGTGATCGATACATCTGATATAATAGGTTTATAACATCTTTTTTTAACAGCTTTAAAAATAAATAAATAAATCATTTTTTAAACATTTTTAACATCTGATATAATGAGTTTATGTGGAGAGGTTTTGGTAGGGAGTGGGCTGCAGGATGGCCTCTGTGAAGAGTCCAAAGTTGCCCCATGTCAGATAAGGGCCAGTTCCAGCTGGCTCAAAGATGGACCTACTTTTGACCAAAGCAGAGCCAGCAAGTAACCCTGTTTGCACCTCTGTAAGAACATAATTATAAAAGGAAAAAAAAAAAAAAAAAACCACAACAGCTGTGTAACAGCAGCTGGGAGAGAGGAGTGAGAACCAGCCCTGCAGACCTCCAGGCCAGTGCAGAAGGAGGGCAGGAGGTGCTCCAGGCATGGAGCAGAAGTTCGCCTGTGGCCTGTGGAGAGGCCCCTGGTGGAGCAGGCTGTCCCCCTGCAGCCCATGGGTCCCATGGCGGAGCAGATCTCCAAGCTGCAGCCTGTGGAGGAGCCCATGGTGGAGCAGGTGGATGTGGAGGAGTCATGGAGTAGCCCCACACAAGCAGACTCCAGGCTGGAACTGCAGTCCATGGAGAGGAGCAATGACTGTAGACAGAGATTTTTAAAGATACTAATTTGCATCCTCATTTTTCCTGTCTAGGAAACAAAGAATGAACCTGTTCATCTCATAGTCTGCTAAGCTACGTAGCAGACCAAGGTAGGTTAATGGTTTTTCAAAACACATACTAAACACAGTCCAGTCTAAATATTGTTTAGAGATGGAGATCAGATTCTCTGCCGGTTACTTTTATAAACATGTTTATAATAAATAATTAGTAATAATTAAACAGAATCATATCCTTGCTATTTTTATGGCATGCTATTAAGACCATTAACATCTTTAGAACAGCGGAAGCTTTTAATGCTCCATTGTAATGCTGTCCATAATAGTGGTGTAAGGGTATTTTGAGCAATGTACACTTGCAACGTGTTGTGACATTAAGTGTAATACTATTTATTAAATAATGACAATACATGTAAATTGATTTTTAGAATAGTATTTTACTGATTGTTTACTGACAAAATATGCATTGTCTTTTTTACTTTTAAAAACCTTTAAATATAAGATGGTCGCTTTTGACAGTTTATTTTGTTTTGATTTTGAGTTTTACTTGTTTAGAGTCTGAATAAGATATACAAGTCTTTTGGCACAATTCAGGTTGAATTTATCCACTGCTAAAACTAGTAACATTCACTGTCAGTAGGCAATATAGTTTAATCCACATTATGCACAGAAAAGATTAACTACAAAATTTTCCAGCTTTTTGGAAAAAGGTTAGTACACCCAGCAAAGACACTGTGCAGTCTTCTTCATAGTTGGTAGTTTTCTTTTGGTCAGTGTTCTGTGTTTTAGTGAATTATTTTAAAATAAATTATGATCTAGTGAATATTGCTCCTATGGGA
Source organism: Anser cygnoides (assembly GCF_040182565.1). Classification (NCBI taxonomy): domain Eukaryota; kingdom Metazoa; phylum Chordata; class Aves; order Anseriformes; family Anatidae; genus Anser; species Anser cygnoides. The sequence continues at coordinate 19,258,999 of NC_089873.1, forward strand.
TTGTAAGGAGATTTGAGTGATTTAATAACATTTTCAATGGGAAAAAATATGTATTTATATATTGGAATTGCATTTGGCTATTGCCTTTTGTCTCTCAACAACTAAAAGTAGCAATAATTAAGTCCTAGCACAGACAAAAAGCCAGATGAGTTTTAGGTGGGTGCAATGGCAAGGATTTCCAATATACTGATGATTAGATCAGCATTTCGACTGGTACAGTAAGGCTACTGATGGTTATGCAGCCTTGAGAACAGGTAAATTTTTCCATTTATTTAAGTAGTAGAAGTTCAAATAAAAGTTGTTTTGTAAACAGCATAAATTCACCTTAGAAAATATTTCATTTTACCTAGTATTTCTAAGAAAGCAAATAATATTATCATTTTAAATTAATTTAGTCATTATACTTCTTTACAAGACCTAAACACACAGAAATAGTACTTAGAGATGAATCTTCTATCCAAACTACAAATAAACTACAAAGTTCCATGAGAGCTATACAAAATTGCTTAACCATAAGGAGATAATACGTTACAAACACTAAGACTGTTTAGTTTCCATTCTGCATGGTGTGGAGGAAAGTTAACTCATTGCAAGTGGCGGGTGTTTTCTTGTTTTTGTTCTTATTTTTAATTCATCTGTACTCACCAGGGCTACCATACTGTAAGTTGCTTTATAATAGTTTATATATTAATGAGATCTTCTAGCTAAATAAACACGTTAAAATTATAATAATTAAAATTGAAAAAAGACAACAAAAGGTGAAACCCAGAGATAAAACTAGAAAACCTCTACTGGGTACCATTTTCAAAGCTTTCAAAGTTGATACCTGTTGAGTGAAATGTTTGACTAATCATTTTCTAAAATATTAATTGGGAAATCTATAATATGTTTAAAGATTTTTTTTCCCCTTGCATTAGATGCATGAAAGTTTTTTTATCTATTGAAAGCAAAGACTGACACCTGATATGCATTGACTGCAAAATAAATGATTAGCCTAGAATATATACTGTGTTCCTATTAGGTAACACATGACATCAAATTTATTACATTAATAATAATGTAATAATAACAATAAATTTTATTTGTAACAACAACTAAAATATACTCTTTAGGAAATATTGAAAGAGAAGTACTTTTTTCTCTGTCCCTTTCTTTTTAGTTCTTATTTTTGTGTTTCTGATGTTCCTAAATAAACTTTTAAAGGAAAGTGAATTTTGAAATAGAACTCATGACTCATTTTGTCAAGCTGATAAAAAAAAAAAAAAAGTCCTTATAAATGGAAAGAAACAGCAGTAAATTATTACTTTTTTGATTGTTTGATTGCATTATGTTGTTTACATACAGTGGGTGTATATAATAAATCTAACTGTAATAACTTTTCCTTGATAATTTGATTATAAATGTCATAATTAGAAATATGTATATGGCATACACTACCAAATTAACACTTAGCATACCAAGAAAATATGATACCTATGTACAGTTTAAGACTTTTAGAAACGTCAAATATGATTAACCATGTTTCAGATCTTAGATTTAGCATATTTATATTCTTGTCCTATAGATTTTTTATTGCGGTCAAGCTGAAATGTTAAAATGCAGCCACCTGATTTCTCAGGTCCTTTTGCCTATGCCTATCTTAAATTAAAAATAACAAAGTCAAAAACGTTTTAAATATATATATATATTTATTATATATTGATCCTAAAAAGGTAAAATATTTAATGTGACCCTGTAGTTTTTCCATATTGTTCCAAAATTCAGAAATCATCATTTTGAGAGAATTTTTAAAATAATTAAAATAAAGTTCATAATTTCAAATAACAAGCTCAACAAATTTCTTGACACAACAAAATTTTGGTACCATGATGAAAATCTATCTATTTTCACATCTGCTAATTGTGGCATGGCAACCCTGATCATCATATACCTGTGTTAGCGTAGCAACCACATAACCACCAAGTGATTATATGAAGGTGCTTTATTCAGCGCTGGAAGCCGGGGCAGGTGCCCAAATCTGGCTTCAAGTCCCGTTACTTCCCAGCCATTATTTATACATACAATATTGCGTCAGGTATACATATTCATTACAGGTTGCAACATCAGCCTCGCTTTTCATTCTAATTAGCTCCCCTCCCCTTTGCACATGCGTGGCGCACTCTGGTGGTCGTCCAGGTGGTCGTCCAGATGAAGTAAGGAGTCTTCCTCTCCGCTGAACTCTTTCACCTTTCTCACTCGACGCATGCTCCCTTCGCTCCTTGATTCTGCTTCAACTCATTTCATCATCTCCAGGCCCTTATCCAAGGTCAGGTTGCACCTATTCCCTCCCAGGGTTCCCCTTCAACGATTCCTTTAAATGTTCAATGTACTCCCTAGGTTTCCAGTATACATAGATTACTTGATAATGTAAGTACATTTAATAATATTTAATTATACCGTATGATCCATCACCTGAGAAACATTAATAGAACATCCATTCGATTCTCCCCAACACTAACATTTCCCCCCTTTGAAAATACTTCACTCATACCAAGAGCAAGTATTTTCATTACTATTAAAACATAATTATATACATCCTGTTTACCGGTAACATGCATATTCGGGTTCGGTTCAGGAGACTCATAAGGTTTTCCATACATGATTTCATAGGGACTTACTGACATCCCACTTCTTGGCTGGCTTTATTCTAATTCTTAGCAAAGCTATCGGTAAGGCCTGTGGCCACTGTATCTTAGCCTCCTGACAGATTTTGCTTAATTGTCCTTTTAAAGTTTGGTTCATCCTCTCTACTTGACCACTAGATTGAGGCCTCCATGGGGTATGTAAGTTCCAGGTAATTCCTAGTAACCTACTAACCTCCTTAACCACATTGGCAATGAAATGTGGTCCCCTGTCTGAAGAAATACCCAATGGTACACCAAATCTAGGGACTATTTCCCGTAGTAACCATTTTACCGTTTCTTTAGCTTGGTTGGTTCGACAGGGAAGGGCCTCTGGCCATCCTGAAAAAGTATCAACCCCTACCAATAGGTATTTATAACCTCTTGCTTTAGGCAGTTCCACGAAATCTATTTGCCAGTAATCTCCAGGCTCTATTCCAGCTCTAGTTCTCCCCATCTCAGCATGTTTCCTTGCTACCGGGTTATTCTTTAAGCAAAGCTCACATTTTGACATTACTGACTTTGCCATTGTTAACATGTGTACCGAGATGACACCTCGTTTCAAATAGGTCACCATTGCTTCTGCACCCCAGTGACATTCATTATGTTTTATTTGTAAGATTTCTCGCATTACTATAGGAGGCACTATAAGTTGTCCTGTCGCAGTCACATACCAGCCGTCAGGATTCTTCTGGGCCTTCATCAAATTTGCAAGTCTCTCATCTTCTGCTGAATACTTTGGGTTTTCAGGTAATTTAAAACAAGAGAGGCCTACCTTCGATGGAATTAGAGCCATTACTTTCCGTACTTCACGCGCGACCTTCCGGGCCGTCAAATCTGCCAATCTGTTACCTTCTGCAATCTCTGACATCCCTCCTTGATGACCTTTACAATGCATTATGGCCACCTGTTGGGGTTTCTGTACAGCTGTTATTAATTTCAATATTTCTTCCTGATATTTTATATTAGTCCCTTATGAGGATAGCATTCCCCTTTCTTTCCATAATGCCCCATGTACGTGGACTACCCCGAATGCATATTTTGAATCTGTCCAAATATTCACATTCTTACCCTCGCTTAGTTCCAGGGCCCGCGTCAGGGCGACTATTTCTGCTCGTTGGGCTGAAGTCCCCGGAGGTAGGGAATTTGCCTCGATCACTACCTTTGATGTAGTTACTGCGTATCCTGCATAACGAGTCCCATTTTCCACGAAGCTGCTTCCATCTGTGAAAAGTTCCCAATCTGGTCTCTCCAGAGGCTGATCTTTTAAGTCTGTTCTGCTGGCATAGGTATGTTCGATGATCTCCACGCAATCATGACTGAGGTCTCCTTCCTCCGCAGTTGTTCCTAGAAACACTGCTGGGTTCAATAGGTTAGTAGTTCTTAAGATTCATTTGGCTGGGCGATAGCCAATGGCCCCCCTTTTGCCTGTATTAAAAGGACTGTGGCTGCCACGGCCCTTAAACACGAGGGCCATCCGGCGCTTACCGCATCCAATTGTTTAGAAAAATACCCCACAGGTCTTTTCCAGCTCCCAAGTCGCTGGGTCAGTACTCCTAATGCCAATCGTTGTCTCTCATGCACAAACAGCTGAAAGTCCTTTGATAAGTCCGGCAAGCCCAAGGCAGGCGCCTTTATCAGGGCTTTTTTTAATTTCTTAAAGGCCTCTTGTTGTGGCTTTCCCCGGGTAAATGTACAGGCCTTTTGGGTTTCATAGAGGGGCTTTGCTATGAGTCCATAGTCCATTACCCACAGTCTACACCACCCGGCCATACCTAGGAAAGCCCGTAGTTCGTGCAGATTTCGCGGCTCGGGGATTTCACAAATAGCTTGTATTCGGTTAACTCCCAATTTTCTTTGTCCTTGAGAAATTTCACATCCCAAATAAATTACTGTTGTGCACGCGATTTGTGCCTTTTGTTTAGAAACCTTGTACCCATTTAGTCCCAATTGATTCAAAATATCAATAGTTACCTGAATACATTCTGACTCTCCTTCGGTAGCTATTAATATATCGTCCGCATATTGTAGCAGCAAGTATCGGTCCTTTGGTACCTGAATCTGTTCTTGGTTAATCCAGTCTTCTATTTCTTTAGCTAGTTGACTGCCGAAGAGGGTCGGGCTATTCTTGAATCCTTGAGGCAACCTTGTCCAGGTTAGTTGCATCTTTCGTCCGTTCCGTGGATTTTCCCATTCAAAAGCAAAAAGCTTTCTACTTTCCTTGTCAATGGGTATGCAGAAGAAGGCATCTTTTAAATCAATTACAGTAAACCACTTATATTTTTCTTTTACAGATGTTAACAATGTATAAGGATTAGCCACCACTGGGTGAATATCTTTTGTTATTTCGTTTATTGCCCTAAGGTCCTGCACTAGCCTGTATTCCCCATTAGGTTTCTTTACTGGGAAAATTGGGGTATTATATTCAGATTTGCATTCCTCCAGAATGTGGTAGCTAAGAAATTTATCTATAATCTTTACTATCCCTAGCCTAGCTTCTAGCTTCAACGGGTACTGTTTAATCCGTACCGGTCGGGCCCCTTCCTTAAGTTCAATTTTTACTGGCTGGGCTAGTTTTGATTTTCCAGGCTATTTCCAACAGCCTATCCAAATTTCTCAAATCTGCACCTTCTAACTTTTGCAATTTCTTCCTAATATCCTCTTGGGCTTGTCCCAAGAAAATGAGTGCTAATTGAGCTTTAGCTTGCTCAGTCTCTACGTCTAAATCTGTATATTTCTTAGCAGTTTCTTTCAATCTCTCTAAAAAGGCGGAAGGTGATTCCGCTTTTTCTTGCCTGACATTATACAATTTTGATCAATTTATGGTCCGGGGCATGGCATTCTGTACCCCGATTTGTACCCAATCTTGATATCTCTTCAGCCTCCTTATTCCATCCCCTGTGTTATAATCCCATTGGGGATCCTCAGTGGGGAAGTTTTGATCTAGATTTCCAAGCACTAATCCATTACGTATATCTTCTCGGGCTCTCTCTCTGGCTGTCCGTAATACCATGTCCTTTTCTGTTGAATCCATCAAAGTATCCAGGATCACCTGGAGATCATCCCAATCGGGATTTTGGGTTTTAATTATCATTTTCATTATCCTAGCTACTTTATCTGGGTTTTCCCTGTAGGTGCCGGCTGCTTGCTTCCATATCATTAAATCCCCAGCTGAAAAAGGCACCTTGACATATACCGGTCCTTCTGTCCCCACTCCTTGCCTGAGGGGAGCGATTATTTTCCCTCCCTCTTCATTTATAGTTTCTCCTGCCCTTCGCTGTTGCCGGGTCCTATGTGACACGGGGAGACTAAAATCGGGGATTCTCCATCACTACTGCTATCTTCCTTCTCTTTTCCCTCCCTGTCCTGGCTCTTCCGGCGGAGCCGACGGCGCAACTTCCAGATCAATATTTCCATTATTATATTATTATATTATATTATTATATTATTATATACATTATTATATTATTATATACATTATTATATTATTGTATTATATTATTTCCCATAATACTTATTATTCTCTATTGCCTGATGCTGTATACAGCGTCCCTCCTTAGTACATGCACAACAACGTTCCTCAGTTTAAACTTCAAGCACCATTATTCCACAAGCATGCTGCCATTCAGGCTTTCGGCGCAAATAAAAGAATAATTCCACATACGGCAGTTCATCATATTTTCCTTCCCACTTACAAAATAGCATTAATTGTAAGATTGTATTATATTGCAATGTCCCATTCTCAGGCCAAGTTTCTTGGTCCTCTAGTTTTTACTGTGGCCACCAAATGTTACAATAATCAATCAGCTTTCCTTTCCGCATTTCTTGACCAAAACCTCCCTCTTTCCAGTGTGCTAGCAAACACCCCAGCGGGGATGTCCGCGGGATAGGTACATCTTTTCCCAAAATTTCTTTAATCTTTTTCATTTTGAGCTTATAATACGGACCCAAAAGCTGCCGGAGCAGCAACACACTCTCCCGGAAGCTGCCGAAGCAGCAACACACTCTCCCGAAAGCTGCTGGAGCAACAATGCACTCTCCCGAAAGCTACCGGAGCAACAACACACTTTCCCGAAAGCTGCAGCAACACACTCTCCCGAAAGCTGCTGGAGCAACAACACACTCTCCCGAAAGCTGCAGCAACACACTCTCCCGAAAGCTACTGGAGCAACAACACACTCTCCCGAAAGCTGCAGCAACACACTCTCCCGAAAGCTGCTGGAGCAACAACACACTCTCCCGAAAGCTGCAGCAACACACTCTCCCGAAAGCTGCTGGAGCAACAACACACTCTCCCGAAAGCTGCAGCAACACACTCTCCCGAAAGCTGCCGGAGCAGCAACAGCACACTTTCCAGAAGCTGCCGGAGCAGCAGTGTGCTTTCCCAAAAGCTGCCGGAGCAGCAGCGTGCTTTTCGCTAAAAAGCTGCCGGAGCAGCAGCAGCACGCTTTCTACATACCAATAATACCTGGTGCTGACCCTTCAGCACAAACCAATACAGTTACCAATGCCGAACCTGCAGAGCTTTCGCTCTGTCTAACGGACGGCGCCTAGGCTTACCCCGGGAGCTCCCTGCCCAACCGAGCGTGGCTTTCGCCGCGTCTGACCGGCAGGCTTTCCCAACCAAATCGGTACCGAATACCCAAAGTTGAAAGCACCTTTGCTTACCACTCCAGTGGTACGTCGTGAGCAGCGGAGGTCGGTCGTGGTCGACTGCTCCCCGAGAATCCCTCGGTGCCGGCTGGAGCGAAACCGAGACACGATCCGCCTCAGCAGTGCCCACGCTGTCCCATCTGGGTCGCCAAAATGTTAGCGTAGCAACCACATAACCACCAAGTGATTATATGAAGGTGCTTTATTCAGCGCTGGAAGCCGGGGCAGGTGCCCAAATCTGGCTTCAAGTCCCGTTACTTCCCAGCCATTATTTATACATACAATATTGCGTCAGGTATACATATTCATTACAGGTTGCAACATCAGCCTCGCTTTTCATTCTAATTAGCTCCCCTCCCCTTTGCACATGCGTGGCGCACTCTGGTGGTCGTCCAGGTGGTCGTCCAGATGAAGTAAGGAGTCTTCCTCTCCGCTGAACTCTTTCACCTTTCTCACTCGACGCATGCTCCCTTCGCTCCTTGATTCTGCTTCAACTCATTTCATCATCTCCAGGCCCTTATCCAAGGTCAGGTTGCACCTATTCCCTCCCAGGGTTCCCCTTCAACGATTCCTTTAAATGTTCAATGTACTCCCTAGGTTTCCAGTATACATAGATTACTTGATAATGTAAGTACATTTAATAATATTTAATTATACCGTATGATCCATCACCTGAGAAACATTAATAGAACATCCATTCGATTCTCCCCAACACTAACACCTGTGTACCATCAAATCAACTAGGAGTAGTCTTCAGTATGAAATTTCTTAAGTATAAGATTCTAACTCGACGTGTTAACCAAGGTTAATTGGCACAGATGTAACACAGGTAAGTATGCACTTTCTTGGTCAAATTCAATTAAATTAACATTAAATTAGGCTGGATTTGAGATCAGAGCTAAGATTTATTTTTTTATTTTTACCATTTTAAAATTGATGTGCCTTTTTTTTTTTTCTTTTAATGACACAATGCCTCGTTATGATTACAGTAATCAAATCTTTGTCTTATTTACTAATTTATTAAATTAATTAATATCTTAATGTAAAGCTATAAAGCTAAGCAAATATTCTCTATGAAATAAGTTGTCAAAACTTTTTTTTTTTTTTTTGCTTTTCCAGAATGTGTCCATTTCTTTGTCTCTGGTTTCTTACTGTATTAGTTGACTGTAAGCAGTTTTGCAGTTGCCCAATAAAAAAGAGTTATATTGAGTTTTGGTTCATCACGTACATTACATGATATGATTTCTGTTCCTTAGGAAGTTAATCCGAGAGAGGTGGAAACCAGACAAAACTAGGTTATCTTAGAAGGCAGACAAAATTGAAATGAGTCACTGTCTTGTAACTGTAGACAAAATAAATAAATAAATAAACTTTCTTGTTTCAGCTACAGTGGGCTCTTTCTTAGAAAATATTGGCCATCTTAATATTCTAGTTTACGGTACACTGATAAAATATTGTTTTATCTCAATATATTTCCAGTGGTTTTGCATTATCTTGATTACTAATATTGCATTATGTTTATGGAGACTTATGGATATGTCTGACGCTTAACCTCTCTCCCATCCCAAACATAAAGAACATAGACTCTGATCCTGAAAATAATTTAGATAACTTTGAAAAATGAGGCCTTTCTTTCCAGCAGCCTTGACAGAACTTTACAAAATGTGATGGCACTACAGTGATGTCTGTTCTCATATTAATACCCCAGTTCACTATCTGAGATTCTGGGGGTTTAATGTAAGCACTGATGACAACTGCTATGGCTGCTGTACAGACACATACTCTTTTCTGCATGCATTTCTCTTTGACAGGAGAAAAATTGCTTGTACAATCCCTGATAGAGGTGGATGGTTTGAAGATGACAAAAGGCAGTATCACCATGATATGGATGTTACTGTACATTGTGTTTTCTCTATTTCTTTAGTACAGCTTATAAACCAATGGATAAACTTTACAAGGTTCCACACAGAGGTGAAAGAATTTGAAAGAGAGGACTGTTGACTCACAATGGGATAGATGAGGCCAAGACAGTTACCAGAAGTGGTAGAGGAAAGGAAAAGGAAAGGAGAAGATTCAATTGGAAGTTTTGTGAAAGTATGAAACTGGAAAAGGCTACAAGGAAATATGCAGCAATGAAAGCAATAGGAAAACAGAAAAGCTGAGAATATTAGGATGATGAATGAGAGAAAAATACTTGGAGTGAGAGGGCTTGTTTCATGTTTTTCGCTGTGATAGAGTTAATTTTCTTCATAGAGACTTGTATGGTGCTGTGGTTTGGATTTTTGATGAAAATGGTGGTGATAACACACTGAGGCTTTTAGTTGTTGCTGAGCAGTGCTTACACAGAGCCAAGGACTTTTATGCTGCATGTGCTGCCCTGCCAGTGAGGAAGCTTGGGGGGGCGGGGGGAGCACAAGAAGGTGGAAGGGAACACAGCCAGGACAGCTGACCCAAAATGACGAAAGGGATACTTCATACTTGCATATGGTGTCAGGCTCAGCAATAACAGCTGGGGTAAAGAAAGACGAAGAGGGAGGTGTTCAGAGTGATGGCGTTTGTCTTCCCAAGAAACTGTTATGCATGATGTACCCTGAACACCTGCCTGCCAATGGGAACTATTAAATTAATTCCTTGTTTTGCTTTGCTTGCACATGCAGCTGTTGCTTTACCTAGTATAAAGGTGAAGACTTTATCTCATGTGTTCTTACACTTTTTCGTTTCCAGTTCTCTCCCCTATCCCACCTGGGAAGAGTGAGTGAGCAGCTCTGTGGTGCTTAGCTGCCTGCTGGGGGTAAACCACAATAGCTTGGTTAAAAAACAAAATGAAAAACAACCTGATGAGAAATCTACTTTGCTCGTTTAAGTGAAGCTGAAGACTGACCACATGCTAGTTTATGCTACAAGACAGCTCACTAGAGTTTCTGCTTTCCACTCTTTATAATGCATCTTTCCTTGCCCTCTGCTGTGCTGGAGAGGCAGGCAAAGAAACCCCACTGTGAGTTGCAGGCTCATGCTGTGTGGACTGAAACTGCTAGTTGCTCTGAAGAAATTCAGCAATAACAGAATTTGCACTCAGTTGTTGAGTGGTCCCAAAGAACTGCCTTTTGCCTTCTTAACAGTACTGTGGTAGGACTCTGACAAGAGAAGCTGAAAAGCCTGATATTTTCCACTTTCATGAAAATGTGTGTACATGGTATTTAAAATTTTCTCTCTCTGAGTCCTAGAGCATGGAAACGAAGGATTTAGTTTCTGTGAGCATCCACGTGAATAAAATTCAGTCACTCAGATGTTCAAGATGAGCAAATACAAAAGGAATGGGAGGACGGCTGAAGGAAATATATTTCTAAAAACTCCCAGGTTTTGTTATTTTTTGTCTGTTTTGTTTTGCTTCTTTATTCACCAATCTCTTGTCATTTTCAAGGAAAGGCTTTTTTTTTTTTTTTTTTTTTTTCCCCCTCTAAAGTTTGTCGCTTCATTAGTGTAGGAGGAGGCTAAGGCATGGTTACATAGCATGTTTTAGTTCTTTCCTAGTGCAACAAGAAATACATTTAATAGAATTACTAACATTTTACATTTGAACACTTTCTTTTCCCCCTCACTCCTCCCCCTGCTTTTTTTTTTTTTTTTTTTTTTTAGTAATTGCTGTCTGAGCCTCAAAGGCTAAAAATCGTTTTTCATCTCATGCATGAAGAATTTTAGTCTGATTGATGACAGCTATGGAACCTTTCCTTAGTCACTAAGCTGCACTAATTTGCAAGCTAAAACAATATTAGCAAATTGTTAATGATCCATGAAACTGCAGCAGCAGCCTTAAATGTTATGCTCAGAACTTTCTTACAACTAAAGCAGCTTACCTAAATTCCCACAATGGACACAAAATGAGGTGACATTTACAAAACAACAACAACAAAAATAATAATTGTAGAAGTGACAGGCTTGGCTAATGCAGCACGTTAGTGTGAATAATTTGTATTGAGGGCATGTGAACAATTAACATTAAAACCTAGACCTAGTTTGGATTTAATTTTCATGTTGAGTTAAAGCTGGTGCACACATTTCCTGTCCGCATTTAATGGCTGTAATTTTCCTTTATTTCCATCAATGTATGGCTGGCTTTTAAAATGAACTGGATTCCTTAAAAAGGAAAATAGAGCCAGTTTTGGAAATACACCTATGAATATCACTTCACATGTTGAAAGCAAAGTTGTTTTGTTTTGTTTCCCTTTAATGGACCTCAAAATACTATTTGATGATTTGTTTTTGAAATGTTTTGAGAAATTCTGTTGACTGAGCAATATTCAAGCTGTTTGATGCTATCAGAGCATGTGAAGGGCTAGTTCCTATTCAACATGTCAGAGTAAAAGAAAATGTACTTTATTTTCAGCTATATATATACCAAGAACAAAAGGAGGCTGAAAAGCAGTATGGCCTTGTTTAGTAACTGTGTGGCTCATGTTAGATAGTAGAAAGTGTTTAAACAAAAGCACTGCTATTATACTGGCCACATATATGCAAGTCATAAATGTTGTGTGTATGTGTGTAAAGCAAGATACAAATCAAATTGTCAGTGTTTCATATATAAAAATCTGATGCATTATTTAAAAAAAAAAGTCATGCATTATCAAACAATTCCAAAACATAGCTAAAATATCTAATATAAAAAATAAAAAAGTAGAAATTAAAATCAGAGATAACTTTGAATGCCTCCAAGTAATTAAGAATAAAAATAAAATAGGGAGATTCTTACAAATCTAACTATAAAATCTGTTAACCAAACCTGCTATTTAATTCTATCCTTTCTACATTAATCATAGAATCATAAAATCATAGAATGGTTTGGGTTGGAATGGACCTTAAAGATCATCTAGTTCCAGCCCTCCTGTCACACCTCCCACTAGATCAGGTTGCTCAAAGCCCCATCCTGCCTGGCCTTGAACACCTCTAGGGATGGGGCTTCTTCTCTGGGCAACCTGTTCCAGTGCCACACCACCCTCATGGTAAAGAATATCTTCTGAATATCCAATCTAAATATATCCTTGTTTAGTTTAAAACCATTACTCTGTGTTCTATCACTGCAATCCCTGACAAAGTGTCCCTTCCCAGATTTCTTGTAGGCCTCCTTTAGGTAATTGAAGGCTGCTATAAGGTCTCCCTGGTGCTTTCTCTTCTCCAGGCTGAACAACCCCAACTCCTTCAGTCTTCATAGAAGAGGTGCTCCAGCCCTTTGACCATCCTCATGGCCCTCCTCTGGACTTGCTTTAATACGTTCATATCCTTCTTATATTGGGGATCCCAGAGCTGAATGCAGTACAGCTCTCACAAGAGCAAAAATAGAGGGGGAGAATCACCTCCCCTGCCCTGCTAGCCATGCTTCTTTTAATGCAGCCCAGGATACTGTTGGCTTTCTGGGCTGCAAGTGCACCGTTGCCAGTTCATTTTGAGTTTCTCATCAGCCATCAGCCATTAGTAGAGAAGGGCTCACTAATGTCTGTTGCTCAAGGAATGCTTCTGAAACATGATGCACTATTTTATCTTAACTACATTGTATTTCATTGCATGTAGTAGTGATGTTGCTATTGTGTTCTCTCTCAGGAAATTAAAAAGGTCCAGCTGAAGGACTGATGTCTCCTGCAGAGATTGTACCATTCCAGAAGGCATAGGAATCCCAAGTGAAGCGAGATGAAGCTGAGTGAGTAGAGGACAGTAAGAGTTAATGAAATATTGCATATTCATCTAGATCATGTGGGTGGGTTCTAACTGTTGAAACAAATATCTCCAATTACCACTCGGGGCTTTTTGGGCCATCTTCTTCAGTTGTAGAATGTCATGGTTATAGTAAAAGGGGTTTTTACGACCTAGAATACAGTACATTAAACTTATTCCTCTTGTGTGATTGTCAAGTCCTGTAGCAAAATAGTTTGTTGTGGCATCAGCACAAAAAGGTATATTAACAGTGCATTTGAATTCTCTATTACTATTTTTCCTTAGTTTTTCTCTAAATCATTGGCTTATATGCCATTAGTATGGTTTGAAGTAACTATGAAATTTATTTTAATGGAGGAGAATCGTATTCTTTGTTGTATATTTTTTACTTTATGAATCTTCTTTATCAGTCTCTTCCCACCTGAAGTAATGCTGAGTGTAAGACAATGCATGTATCTCCAATGTTTTCATTGCTGAAAGGAGCTCAGTTTACAGGTCATAAATTTAGACACTGTGACTGTATTTGCAGCTTTTCATTACAGTACAAGAAATAACTATGCTTTTCAGTTTAACTCATTTATTTTGATAAGAAAAGAGGGGTATTACTTTTGGAGACTTCTTCATTGCATTTATGTTTAATAAAATCCACTCTTTTAAGAGTTAACAATAAAGAAAATATTTAGAATATCTTGTCTTTCACTGCACGTGAACAAAAGTATTTTTGTTTGTTTTATGTTCAATCAGTTCCTATTTCAACCAAGTCTCTGTCCGTGTGAATGGATTATCTGATAGAGAAATTTAATAGAAATTTTTAAAGATGCAAATTAAAAGATTAAATAAATAATTCTTGAGTATTTTACAGGAAGAGAAGGAGGAAAATGTCAATCTATATCTCTCAAAATATTTTAAGTTAGTGTGGTGGATTAAAACCAATGGACAGCTAAGCACCATCATGCTGCTGTCTTACTTCTGCTCCTCAGTAGAACAGGGGGAAAAAATATGATGAAAAAAATGAATTGAGATAAGGACAGGGAGCTAACTCATCAATTACCATCATGGGCAAAAGACTCAGCCTTGGGAAATTATTATTATTTATTGCCTATTACTAACAGACTAGAGCAGTGAGGAAAAAGACAAAAAAAATATATAAAAACACCTTTACACCCATTCACCCTATTCTACATTGTTGTGGTTTAACCCGGCTGGCAGCTAAACACCACACAGCCGTTCGCTCACCCTCCCCCCTCCCTCTCTGGGATGGGGGAGAGAAACGGGAAAGTGAAGCCTGTGAGTTGAGATAAAGACAGTTTATTAAGACAGGAAAATAATAATAACAATAATAATAATAATAGTGATAATGGTAATAGTATTAACAATAATAATGTGTAAGAAAACAAGTGATGCACAATGCAATTGTAGCATGACGTCAGATGGTATGGAATACCCCTTTGGCCAGTTTGGGTCAGCTGTCCTGGGTCTGTCCCCTCCCAGCTCCTGCTGCACCCCCAGCCTGCTCGCTGGCAGGACAGAGCAAGAAGCCGAAAAGTCCTTGGCCTGGTGTAAACACTGCTCTGCAACAATTAAAACATCAGCATGTTATCAGCGCTCTTCTCATCCTAATCCAAAACATAGCACCCTACCAGCTACTATGAGCTACTTAACTCTGTCCTAACTGGAACCAGGACATACATCCTCACCCAGAGCAATGCAGAGGAGCAGGGAATCAGGGTTGCGGCCAGTCCATAAAACTTTGTCATCTGCTGCTCTTTCATTTTCATTCTCTTTACCAGATACAACATGGGGTCCCTTGCATTGGATGCAGTCCTTGCCATACTGATCCTGTGTGGGGTTCCCACACATTGCAGTTCAAGATCTGCTCCAGTATGGGTCTGTACTACGAGGTCCATTTGCCAGGAACAAACTGCTCCACCACGGGTCCCCCACGGGCAGCAGCTCCCCCCAGACCCCCTGCTACTGAGTGGGCTCCTCTCCACGGGCTGCAGCTCCGGCCCGGGGCCTGTTCCTGCGGGAGCTCCCCATGGGCTGCAGCCTCCTCCAGGCCACATCCACCTGCTCCACCGGGGGCTCCTCCACGGGCTGCAGCGTGGAGATCTGCTCCATGTGGGACCCATGGGCTGCAGGGGGACAGCCTGCTCCACCAGGGGCCTCTCCACAGGCCTCAGGGGAACTGCTGCTGCCTGCCTGGAGCACATCCTGCCCTCCTTCTTCATTGATCTTGGTGTCTGCAGGACTGTTTTTCTTCACACATTTCCTCATCCTTCTCTCCCAGCTGCTGTTGGACGGCAATTGTTTTTCTTTTCTTAAATCTGTTCTCTTTGGCTCAGCTGGTGACAGCACAGGGTCCCTGTGGAGGCAGCTGGAACTGGCTTTTATGGGGCAGCTTCTGAACTCTTCTCACAATGGCTACTCCTGCAGACTCTTTCCCAATCCTGCTACCAAATCCTTGCCACGTAAAAGAACACAGAAAGCTGACTGTGGGTGGCATTTGAATTCGCTGATGTACATGAGAATTTTGTCATTAGCTGTTTCACCTACTAGCATACCTCTGCTGAAAAAAAAAAAAAATGCTACATACTAATAGAAAGAGCAGAGAAATGATGAAGCAACATTCAGTCTGTGGAGAGAAGCTGAAAGGATGCTTGTAGAAGATATGAAGCTGAATCATCAGTGCTGTCAGTGTTGTCTTTTTCTTTTAAGTTAGGGAAAGAGTGAATTACAAAGATCTGTCAGGATCAAAGGATAGATAGTTTCATTAAAAATATTAAAAAGTAGATTAGTAATTTTGAGACATTTCCTCCCATATATCATTTGAGGTCATATGAAGTCTTTTTTTTTTTTTTTTTAACTGTATTATAATTGATTTCATATAACACCTTCACCATCACATTCTGATTAACAAGTGACAAGATGCCTGTGACCCCAGTGGCTTATCACAAAATGTATCAATATATTTTGAAAATAATTGCTATGTATTTATTTGTTTGTTTACAAGTGAAAAGGCTATTAAGTTAACTGCAAAGGGTAACAGGATTGTAACAGTTGAATTAGAAATTCCAAGCACAACGTACCTGTGAGCTTTGGTTTTGCACAAACGTAAAACCAATTTAGCCAAACAAAAACAGTTACTTCAAATTTACTTTTGACAGTGCTGTTCAAATTATCTATGGAGCAATCAGTTTTATGAGAACCAAACTCTCCTAAGATTAATTTAGAAACCAGCTGCCGTCATTTTGCAACTGATCTTATTGAAGTGATCTATTATGACTAAACTATTCGTCTTTGATCAACTCAGTACAGAATCACAGAATGGTTGAGTTTGGAAGAGACCTCGAGAGATCATCTAGTCCAACCCTCCTGCTCAAGCAGGGTCATTTGCAGCATGTTGCATGGGATCACATCCAGAAGGATTTTGAATAGCTCCAGAGGACATTCCACAGCCTTCTGGGCAATCTATTCCAGTGCTCTACTACCCTCAGAATAAAGAATTTTTTTCCTTATATTCAGATGGAAATTCCTATGTTTGTGCCTGTTGCTTCTAGTGCTGTTGCTGAACACCACCAAAAAGAGTCTGGCCCCATCATCTTGACACCCTTCCTTAAGATATGTATATACATTGATAAGATCCCTTCCTAGCCTTCTCTTTTCCATGCTAAAGCTCTCTTTCCAGGCTTAGCTCTCTCACCCTTTCTTCATAAGCACTGAGACAACCTTTTGCTCTCAGTGAAGCTTATGTTGGAATGGTGTAAATCTCTCCTCGATACATGTCTAGAAGTACTGGTTTTACATGGAAAGGTTTTGGCAGCTCGGGGCTGCTGGGGTGACCTCTGTGAAAATTGATCAGGAACATCATCGGCTGAAGCTCCTGCCAGACAACCTACTCCAGAATGGACTCTCTTCACAGGCCACAGTTCCTGCCAGGAACCTGCTCTTTTTGTGGGCTGTCCATGGGCTACAGCCTCCTTCAGGGGTATATTCACCTGCTGAAGAGTGGGGTCCTCTACTGAGCAGCTGCAGCTCAGATACCTGCTCACCCATAAGCCTCCATGGGCTGCAGGGAGTCAACCTGCTTCACCATGGTCCTTTCCACAGGCTGCTCAGGAATCTCTGTTTTGATGCCTGGAGCATTTTGTCCCCTCCTTGTTCACTGACTTCAGTGTCTGCAGGATTGTTTTGCATTTTTTCTCTCTCATTTCTTTCACAGATGCTTCACAGCATTTTTCGCACCTAAAAATGTTTTCCAAGAGATGCCACCAGTTTGGCTGATGGGCTCAACTATATCCCGTTGTGGGTCTGGAGCTGGAACAGGGGAAAAGTGCGAGGAGAAAGGAGTGGCAGAGACAATGTGTTCTGAACTGACTGCAACACCCATTCCCCATCTTCCCTGCACCTTTTTTGGGGGGTAGGGAAGTGAGAGGGGAGTAGGTAGGAGAGTCAGGAAGGAAGGAGTGAAGACCCTGGAAAGAATGAAGGGCTGAGGGAATGGTGGTTTTTAGTTTTGTCTTTTTTTCTTACTGCTCTATTAATTGGCAATAAATTAAAATAGTCTTCTCCAGGTTGAGTCTGTTTTTCCTGTGATGGTAACTGGTGGGTGATTTCGTTGTCATTATCTCAACCCACAAGTTTTTTTCATCTTTTTCTGTTCCCCTATCTTGCTGAGGAGGGGTAGTAAGAGAGCAGCTAGATGTGGAGAGCAGACAGCCAAGGTTAATGTACCACAATATATCTGCAAAAGACATTATCTATGAATAAAAGTGAAGCTTAGATCTTTAGCTTGAACTAAACAATTAGCTTTTAGTCACCTGCAGTTACCTACATGTATCTAGCTCTTAAGAGTTGACTTATTTTTTTGTTAGAGTTGTAAGTACATTTAGTTGACTTTAAGATGATGCTTTTTTGTTTCTGCTAGCCCTGCTAAGAACTGCTGACTCACTGCTATCTTTACCTTATCAAGCAGACAAAATGAAAGACTTACTAGTGATGAACATATCAGTGGTTAACAAATTCATATATCTCCATTTCAATACTGGTGATTCTTATCAACTCTGTTTGCTAATAGAAGATGATTGGGTCAAAGACTAAATTTATCTTATTTCCAGTCAAATGTCATCACTGAAAAGGCAGGCTTAAATTTTAGCGATGTTTGTAACTCTTTCTGCTAAGTTTATATGCCTGACAGAATAAGGTTACTACTGTCTAACCTCACAAATGGATCAACACCACCACTGCCTCAGAAAAAGATAAAACAATGGCTGTATTAGATCAATTAAGGCTGGCCCAGGCTCTTGAATTCCTAAAGTTCTGAGAAACTTGATACAGCTTTTAAGAAAAAACTCTTAAATAAGCTCATATTTTTACTGGGAAAAAATTAGGAAAGCAGGAGTAGAAATGCATTTTTACTCTCAAGCACTTATATCTGCTGCAAACTGTAATTCTTTTTCTTACACTTCCTCCAATAATAAATAAATAAACAAATATGAAAGAGCACAGAAAGATTCATTGGCTCATTGAAAATTTCATCACATTATGAAGTCAAATAAAATACAATAATAATACTTGTAATTTTGAGCAGCAGCAGCCTATGCACTTATATATGTACATATAAGTACGTAGTGTTTATATATATATATAATGTGTATATATATATACACACAAAACTCCTGCAAAAAGTCTCTGTTTAATTCTTCTTTCTTCTGGCTTTACCATTAATATGTAGACTTGAGGGTTTTGTTTTGTTTAGTTTTTCTGTGTGTTTGCCAAAAATATCTTTGAAAGACAAAATATATTTATATTATCACAAATAATAGAGTTAGCCTACTGATCAAAATTATATTTCTATCTGAAGGGGAAAAAAAGAGGTGGAGGACAAAATTCAAGTCTTACATATTTTTGTTTGGAGGACTTCTAAAACAGAGTTCTTTACTTTCCATTTGGAGTAAACATTTCTTTTTGTCTATCAACTATTTTTAGGGATAAAGACCTTTAAAAAAATAAATCTCATTCTATACTATGGTCATAAGCATTTCACAATTCTCCCTTCCATTCCCTTCATTATTTATTTTGATGAAATTAAATTTAAACTTGAGGAATTCTCAGATTTATTTTTTTTTCTGGATTATTGGACTGACAAAACATCAACATTAAGTAACAGTATAAAACTTTTCTCTCACTTGTTTCATCCTTATTTTTCTAATTCTTTCTTAAAATGGGTAGAAAACAATAACATTTTATAACAGGCAGAAAAGGACTTTTTCTGGAAGATGGAAATAATTTCCAGAAAATAAGTTCGTGATATCAACAGAAAATACATCTTTCTAAAAACATTTTTACTTGTTCTCCATAAAGTGAAATGTTGCTTTTTAAATCTTGAGTCCGTCAAGACCAGAATTCTGTAGCCTCTTTGTTTTCTACTGAGAATATTAATTGAGGATCATTTTGAAGAAGGTGGAAGTCAGGCTGGCAGGTGGTGGCTATCAGTGGGAAAAGTAAGCAGAAACCGAAACCATTTTTCTATTGGAATTGTGCTTGTCTCTAATCAATACAATTTGTAGTTTCTCCCTACTAATCTATTAGTAGCTACGGAGTTCAGAGAAAAAAAAAAAAAGACAGTTTTCTTTGCTCTAAGATGTGAATACTTCACAAATCTGATATGCTTAAAATCCAAAATCTTGACCAATATAGAGAAGTTAAAGCTAACTTAAGACATAGTTAAGATTCATATTCATAAACAGTCCATGCAAAGATTGTGGAAATGCCTCCTACAGGCCTGCAAACACTACCTTTTAGCATATTCCAGAAGAAAAAGGAGAAAAAACAATATCTTTACCTAATGAGTTTTTATAACATTTTTGATAAATGGAAGTTATTCTACAGTACTTAAAGTAAATAGTTATAAAAATAATGGAGGGAAATCAATAAGAGATTAATAAAAATTCCCTTTTATAAGATAGCTGAAGGCAATCAGAGCTTTTCCTTGCAGAATTTGTCCTAAGAATGTTGAAGTTCAAAGATATAATGCATTTTCAGTTGGTGTATATCTGTATGCTACTGGCAAGCTTGATTGTGTTAAACTGTGGAGGGAGAAAACTTCAGCCACAGAGGAAGCAGTATAAAATGTTTAGACAAACAGTCTTAAAATAGGATAAAATGCAAGGCAATTTCTCCCTCCAAATAGGAAAGCAATACCTAGGATTTAAAACTGATCTGAAAGAGTGATTTTAAAAATGTATTTATTTTAGGGTATTAACATGGTATATTTTTCCATGTGATATTACAGATGATTCTTTTTTTCTTTTCTTGAAGTTGAAAAGAGACCATTCAAGGGAAAGTGAAATGGCAAACAATGTGATCTACTGAAAAAGTATGCTGAAATGGTAATGACTTCTCTGGTTTTCTGTTATTCCATCAGTCTTCTCTCACCAAGTAAATCCTCTTGTGACCCTCTGATTTGCTTATAGATTACAGAATCTATATTCTGTAATTTCACTTCTTTGATTTTAATGACAGGGTATCTGGGAGGAACTGTTCCTTGTGAGGTCACCTTTGCTGGCTGTGGAATTATATCTTTTTCAATGTTTTGCAACTGTTAATGTCATATTCATAATGATTTTATTTCTGAAATCCAACTAAACAGAATAGCCATTTTAGACCACATGAAGGTATTTTTTCTTTTCTTAAGGAAAATCTGCATAACTAAAGACAAGTCTATGTCACTTCCCATGCAAATTAAATTTATTGTATTCCACAATCACATTTAGATTCAAAATGCTAGTAGCAGCAGAAGAAAATTTTATAAGAAGTTCCATCTCTTTTGAGGACATCTTTTAACAAACTATGTAAACGACCTATGTAAATGAAGCGTACGCTTTGCTGGGTTAGAAACTGGCTGGATAGCCGGGCCCAGAGAGTTGTGGTGAATGGAGTCAAATCTGGTTGGAGGCCGGTCACTAGTGGTGTCCCCCAGGGCTCGGTACTGGGGCCGGTCCTCTTTAATATCTTTATCGATGATCTGGATGAGGGCGTCCAGTGCACCCTCAGTAAGTTTGCAGATGACACCAAGCTAAGTGCGTGTGTCAATCTGCTCGAGGGCAGGAAGGCTCTGCAGGAGGATCTGGATAGGCTGGAGCGATGGGCTGAGGTCAACTGTATGAAGTTCAACAAGGCCAAGTGCCGGGTCCTGCATCTGGGGCGCAACAACCCCAAGCAGAGCTACAGGCTGGGAGATGAGTGGCTGGAAATCTGCCTGGCCGAGAAGGACCTGGGAGTACTGGTTGATAGTCGGCTGAATATGAGCCAGCAGTGTGCTCAGGTGGCCAAGAAGGCCAACAGCATCCTGGCTTGTATAAGAAGCAGTATGGCCAGCAGGTCTAGGGAAGTGATTGTGCCCCTGTACTCGGCTCTGGTGAGGCTGCACCTCGAGTACTGTGTTCAGTTTTGAGCCCCTCGCTACAGGAAGGACATGGACGTGCTCGAGCGAGTCCAGAGAAGGGCGACCAAGCTGGTGAGGGGTCTGGAGAACAAGTCTTACGAGGAGCGGCTGAGGGAGCTGGGCTTGTTCAGCCTGGAGAAGAGGAGGCTCAGGGGCGACCTTCTCTCTCTCTACAGTTACTTTAAAGGAGGCTGTAGAGAGGTGGGGGTTGGTCTGTTCTCCCACGTGCCTGGTGACAGGACGAGGGGGAATGGGCGAAAGTTGCGACAGGGGAGGTTTAGGTTGGATGTTAGGAAGTACTTCTTTACCGAAAGGGTTATTAAGCATTGGAACGGGCTGCCCAGGGAGGTGGTGGAGTCACCATCCCTGGAGGTCTTTAAAAGACGTTTAGATGTAGAGCTTAGCGATATGGTTTAGTGGAGTACTTAGTGTTAGGTCGGAGGTTGGACTCGATGATCTTGAGGTCTCTTCCAACCTAGAAATCTGTGATACTGTGATACTGTGACCTTGTTAAATAGCGTATCAGAGACAGTGTATTTAAATCACTAAAGAATTTAAAGAAACCAATTCACAGTCATTTCTTTGTATAAAAATAGAAGTAAAACTCATGCAACTATTCCTCAATCCATAAAATAAAAATCAATTCCTCATCCTGTGAGATTTAGAAGTAAAAAGAAGGTAGAAAGTGGAAATTCTTATTGATATCCCTTCAAGATGTTTTATTAATGATTAAGAAAATTTGAATCTTCAAATTTTATTCCTCTTCAATGAAAAAAAAACTCTATAGATTTTTTTTTTTAATATTTCAATTTTGTTGCAAACTGAAAATTTGTGCAGATTTTGGAAGTATACGTATACTAGTTAGGAATTTTGCATACAGATAGATATTCATTACCATTTGAGGCAGGGGAAATTTAGGCTCGACATCAGGAGGGGGTTCTTCACAGAGAGGGTGGTTGCACACTGGAACAGGCTCCCCAGGGAAGTGGTCACTGCACCGAGCCTGTCTGAATTTAAGAAGAGATTGGACTGTGCACTTAGTCACATGGTCTGAACTTTTGGGTAGACCTGTGCAGTATCAAGAGTTGGACTTGATGATCCTTAAGGGTCCCTTCCAACTCAGGATATTCTATGATTCTATGATTCTATGATTCTACCTATCTGTCTGGAAAGCAATCTTGCTGCATACATATTTTTTTTCCTTTAAAACTTTAGTGCACCTCCTTTTCGATTTCTTCTCTCTCTACACTGAAATAAGGATAGATTAGTAATAATTAAAAAAAAAAAAAAAGCTTAAACGAAAACCAGCAATATTTCCAAAAATGGCACAGTAGTTAAAGCATCAGTTAATAGCAAGTGTTTCTTCTTGACAAAGAAAATGACTGTGTTTATATTATTTTTAAATACATATGATTGTTGGCCACTTAAAAATTTTATTTGCCTGCTTATGTAAAAAGTATAAAACTTGCAGTAACTTTATACTATTAAAAGATCAATGTTTACTACAGAGTCCTGTTCTAAGATACCCTCAGTTTTTTGCATCAACTAATATCATATTAGGACAGTATCTGCTCTATACTGCAATGTGATGAACTTTTTTTGTCATATGCACTCCTCTGAATTCTTTTTTTTTTTTTTTTTTAATTGGTGACAGAACTTCAGAACTTTCTCTGCTTGAAAACAGTCTATGCTTTTTCACATTATCACAGAGTTATATGATACTGTGGAGTAACAATATGCAGAAAATATGTTTAACCAAGCTATTGTTAAATTCTCTCTTGGTTGACGAAGAGGCAAAGCCAAATTATATGAGTCTTCCCTGGCTGCATTCTCAGTTGTTAAGTCAAAGTCACCTTAACCTGCACACACTTATCAGGGAATCAGTGTACATTTCTTACATGCAAGTCCTTCTTCACAGTATCATGGTGAAGAAAGGAGATTTAATTTATCATGTCTTTCCCCAAAAGACTTTTGGCCCCTTCCTTTTAACAAAGAAGAAGTAAACCTTTAATTTCATACAAGCTTCTTATTCATTATAAGAAGACATTTTAAATATCAAATTATCAGATTATGAGAAGTTAAAAGAAGACAGAGCCATTTTTAAGGGTATTAATAGTTGCAGTTTACATTTTTTTCCATTAATCTTCATCAATATGATTATACTGTGTAGTTAGTATTTTTTAAAACAAATTGTGATATATGGAGATATTTTAATGCTTTTAAGAAATGTCAATGAAGAGACATCTGGGATCCATTAAATATAACCTTTGATCATCTTAAATGTTAAACATTAGTAATGAATAGTCTTTTTCTTTTGCATGAGTATCATTCATCTAACTTCAGAATTGTTTTTGCTCTCTTTCTACAAGGGGATAATAAGGTCTTTGAAGTGACAGAGTTGTTTCTCCCCATACATGCACCTTTATTTGATCGAGTTCACAATGGGTTACATGGGATAGACAAATGAATAGACACATACAAAAAGATGCCAAAGGTGATTAAATAAGATGAAGTGTCTCTTATAAACTGAGAAGAGTTATACATAACTATAGAATCTGGTGACTTTGTAAGAAGTTCACTATGTAAAGAAGCTGGTAGTTTCACTGGAGTTTATACACCTTCCAAACGGAGTATGTACTTATTTGTTATTTTAATTGAGGATTGTTTAGATTGAATCAGGAAGTAAGAAGTATCTCTGTTGTGTGAGCATACTTTCTGCTTTAAACATACTGATGTCAGAAGACAACTTTGTAAAGTGGATATGACTAAATTGACAAATTGAGTTTCTGACTGCAAATGACAACTATAGTCAGGATGTGAGACAATGAATGGATAGACTAGGAAAGGGAGATGGTCACTGTACAAAATACAATTTAGATTTTTCAAGTACACAGAGTGAAGACAAACTCAATGGAAATATTCCCTTAGCACTGATGTGATAATGTATTTGATCCTTGCATCCTTCAGTGGCCAAAGCTTTCCAATATAAAACCTGTTTTGCAGATATAATCCATTTTCTTGAGTGAAGTCAGTCATAATTCTTCAGAGTGTTCCAAATAAGAGCCAAGATTCACTCACATTCTTGCTTTCTAAATATCATACACTTATTCTGTTCATCATCTAGGCTACCTCAGAAGCAATTTAAATACAGAGACAAGAATAGGGACTTCAAAGACGGAATCTCTTCTCATCTGATGAAAGTGTTCTACAGGAAACCTGATGATTCAAACAAAGGAAACACTGTCCTTGCTTCACTGACCTCAGAGTGTCTAGAGTAAACCAGACATCTCAATTTTAGACTATGAATGTGTAACAAATAGAAGCAATCTGAAGTGCCTGGTTTTCAGTCCACAGCCTAAAAAGCTTCCAGAATTTTCATTGATTTCTATGAATTTAAATTAGCTCTTTACACAAGCAAACTCATGTATAAATACCCAGAGATTAATAAAATTAAATCATTATTCATGCATGTTAAACCAACCCAAACTTAAGAATCACGGAAGCACTAAAATGTTGAGGTTGGAAGGGACATCTGGAGATCATCTTACCAACCTCTCTGCTCAATCAGGGTCACCTAGAGTCAGTTATATAGGACCATGTTCAGACAGCTTTTGAATACCTCCAGGGAGAGAGACTTCACAACCTCTCTGGTCAAACTGTGTGAGTGCTCAGTCACTCTTATGATGATAAAGTGTCTTCTGATGTTCAGACAGAACCTCCTGTGTTTCAGTTTTTGCTCACTGCCTCTTTTCCTGTCACTGAGCACTACTGAAAAGAGCTTGGCTCTTTACACCCTCCCTTCAGGTATATATACCCATAATTTGGGTATTTGTTATTTATGACTTCCGTAGAAGGCATTTATAATAGTCATTCTCACATATAAATATTCCCCTGTCCTGATATTATACAGTAACACTAATATTCTGATGAACTGCCCAGTATACAGGATCTACAAAATCCAAAGAAATGACAAATCATCTGTCTACATTCACATGAAACATAGTTTCTTTAACCTCTTCCATCTTACAGAATCTGATATATATATATATATAAGTGGATCTGTTTATGCCCAAATTTCTTTCATTGCATTTAATTTACTATTTCTCAGTTAAACAAAAACCCATGCTAATTAATTGTTCCTAGGTGACTTGAGCAAAGAAGCATATATTTTTGTCAGTTAAAGGTGGGTTATATGAATTCTTCCAAAAACTTCACAAGTAAATTTTCAGAAATACTTCCCAATTTCTTCCACAATTGATACGTCCTTAGCCAAGTTAGTTCTCTAGTCAGCAGCATCACAGTGGCAGCTCACTGATATATCTTTATGTCTCTAAGTATTTTCACTGGATAAATCCCTTTATTTCTAACAAACAGACAAACAAAATAAACAAACAACACCAACAAACCATTGAGTTCCTAACTGCATCACTTTGCACCTTGAACTAGTAACTTTCATAGCTTTTCTATTACTTTTGTGCTGAAGATCTTCCAGTTCTCCCTCTATAATATTCCAATATTTCTCTGTGCTGCTGATGAGTTTCAGTGTGTCGCTAGCTGTAGAGTCTCACTATCTCATGCCTACTTTTTCTTCCAAGATAGTCACTGAGAATATGAAATAAAATTAGTCCCAAGAACAGGACTGAGAGTTTACATTATTAATTTCACTACAGACTAATAATTCTCCCTTAAGAAGTACTTTTTGTTTATAGTTTAGTTGGTTCTTTATCCATTTTATGATTCTTTTTATTAAATGATTTTCCCTGGTGTTGAACTGTGTTATCAGAGTGAACCACATCAAACAGATCACTCAATCCAAGGTAACATGAATCTACTGCATTTCTTTTATATAGAAGGTCAGTTATTTTATGAAAGAGCAATATTATGGCTTTATTAGTAATCTGGAAGAAAGAGTAAACACTATGTTTATGAAAACAATGGTTAAAGTATAAAATTAATTATATGGTGGTATAAAACAAAATGATAAATCTCTGGAAAAATAAGTAATAAATTCTGTGTTCAGAAGAGGGGGGGAATCAATGGCACAGCCAAATCACACCTTAGATGAAGGTGATGGAAAACTAAAGATAAGATTCCAATGGGGCTTCAAGATAAAACAATATGATGAATTGGGAATTAATAATTCTGATTTTTTAGTACTTTTTTTTTCTTGGTATATAGAAACACCTGAACTTCTAGAAATATTGACAAGCTGAAGATAGTTCAAATAGTAAAATTAGTAAGATTGAGGAATCAGAAGGATGGATTGAGTGAGAAATAAAAGAAGTCAAGATAATAAAGATAAGACAGTAATGAGTAAAAGGTGCAAACACCAAAGCATCTTATATTAAATATATAAATAAATTATATAATGAAGAGCAGTATGATGGAAACAAGACAAATAAATCTTGTTGAGATCACAGAATATTTTCCAATAGAAGTCTATCTGAGAAATCTTTCTACAATAGTGTCAGAAACGAAATATGTGAGAATTCTAAAATGAGACTCTATAAAATTTAAGAAAATATGATCAGTTCTTTATTGTTGGTTAAAAAAAGAAAGTCTGATGTATATAATTACTTCTGAATCTTTTCCACTGTTCTGAAGCCTTATTAAACAGCATGAGGGGTAAACTATGCAAGTTTTCACAACCTGCATTTGTAGTGAGAAAGGAAATCATACTGAAAAGTCTGATTGTGTTCATCTAAATTCCTATATCTTTCACAAAGGACTTCATTTTTCTGTATTAGGTATTCATTAAATATATATATATTTATGCATCATTCAGTTTATAAGTAAGGTATGCAGAAATAATACAAAATTCACCTTATGTGTCTGTAAAATAAAATATCCTTATATATTTTCATTAAATACTAGTTTTAGTATGTCATTAGGGCTCTGGGCACCTGAAATAATTGATAAGCAGTCTTACTGCAATGAGCTAAATAGTATTGTCTTACTGGTCAACAAAAAGGCATTTGTGCCTTTTGGCTAATATTTAGATAGATGTTTGATTTGAACTTCATTTTAATTATTAATAAATTAATACAAGCCTACTAGAGCATATGTAATTAGCATTTTTCTGATTGATTTGTCACCAAGAAATGCCCCCGATTATGTTCTTAACAACCATTTTACTCTTAAATGGCTTTTTTTCATTAAAGCATAAAGAGCTGTTATGGTGGGTTAACCTTGTCTGTCCACCATACCCCCACCCAGCCGCGCTCTCAATCCCCCTCCTGAACAGCACAGGTAGAAAAAGAAAAAGAAAAAAAAAAAAAAACAAACCCTGTAGATCAAGATAAAGACAGGGAGATCACTTACCAGTTACTGTCACAGGCAAAACAGACTCGTGTTGAGGATGATTTTTATTTATTACCTATTAAATATAGAGCAAGATAATGAGAAATGAAGACAAAACTGAAGTGAAGACAAACTCCAGCACTCCCTTCTTACCAGGATCAACTTTACTTCTTCCTTTCTGACTTCTATCTCCTCCCCACACTAAGATGTGCAGGGGGATAGGAAATGGGGGTTGAGAACACTCAGAAACTCCTTTCTCCTGACACTTTTCCCCTGCCCTACCATGGGGTCCCCACCATGGGATTCAGTCCTTCATGACCTGCTCCAACATGGGTTTCCAACAGGCTGCAGCTCTTCAGGAGCTTCATTTCTTCATTGCTACAGCATGGGTCCTTCCCAGGAGGTGCAGTCCATCAGGAACAGACTACTCCAACATGGGTCCCCCACAGGCTGCAGTTCCTGCCAGAAAACCTACTCTACTGTGGGCTCCTCTACATGGGCAGTAGCTTCCTTCAGGGCACATCCACTTGCTGTGTGGTGTGGAGTCCTCAAGGGGCTGCAGCATGAATATCTGTTCCAGTGAGGTCCTCCATGGGCTGCAGGGGGACAGCCTGCTTCACCATAGTCCTCTAAAGCTGGCTAGGGAATCTCTGCTTTTATACCTGGAGCATCTGCTGCCTTCCTTCTTCACTGACCTTGATGTCTGCAGAGCTGATTCACATTTTTTTTCTCACTTCCCTCTGTCACTGCTGCTGCACATTTTTTTTCATCCTTTCTTAAATATGCTCTCACTGTGGTGCAACCACCATTTTTGTGGATGGCATCAACTTTAGTCAGTGGTGAGTCCATTTTGGAGCCATTGGAACCAGCTGTGTCTGGCATACTTGATCTCTTCTCCAGGTGTGCGGGGATGGGATCAGGAAAGCCAAGGCACAGATGGAACTGAGTTTGGCAAGGGACACAAAAAATAGCAAGAAGGGATTCTATAGGTACATTGTTCAGAAAAGAAAGGCCAAGGAGAGTATACCACCTCTGATGGATGAGAAGGGTGACCTGTTAACAAAAGACATAGAGACATGGACATAACTCAGTGACTTCTTTGCCTCAGCCTTCTCCGCCAGTCAGGCTTACCATGTTTCTCATTTCCCTGAACATGAAGGGGGCTGGGGGAGCAAAGTCCCTCCCACTGTAAGTGAAGAGCAGGTTTGAGACCACCTGATAAAACCAAGCAAGTACAAGTCAATGGGACCTGATGTCATGCATCTCAGGATCCTGAAGAAATCAGCTGATGACAACCTACCTGGTGGGACCACGTGAACCTAATGAGGTTCAACAAGTCAAAGTGCAAGGTGCTGCACCTGGGTCAGGGCAATCCCAGACATGAGTACAGGTTGGAAGAAGACCTCATTGAGAGCAGCCCTGCAGA
Source organism: Anser cygnoides (assembly GCF_040182565.1). Taxonomy (NCBI): domain Eukaryota; kingdom Metazoa; phylum Chordata; class Aves; order Anseriformes; family Anatidae; genus Anser; species Anser cygnoides. The sequence goes on from NC_089873.1 coordinate 19,288,187, forward strand.
GAAAGACTTGGGGGTTCTGGTAGATGAAAAGCTTGACACGAGCCAGCAGTGTCTGCTTGTAGCCAGCAGGTCAAGGGAGGTGATTGTTCCTCTCTATTCTGTCCTTGTGAGGCCCCACTTGGAGTACTGCATCAAGGTCTGGGGCCCCCAGCACAAGAAGGCTATTGACCTGTTTGAATGGGTCCAGAGAAGGGCCACAAAGATGATCAGAGGGCTGGAGCACCTCTCCTATGAAGAAAGGATGAGAGAGTTGGGGCTGTTCAGCCTACAGAAGAGAAGGCTCCAGGGTGACCATATTGCAGCTTTTCAATATTTAAAGGGGGCTTATAAAAAGATGGAGAATGACTGTTTGCTCAGGCAGACAATGAGAGGCCAAGGGGGAATGGTTTTAAACTAAAAGAGGGGAGATTTACATTAGAGGTTAGGAGGAAATTCTTCACTCAGAGGGTGGTAAGGCACTGGAAGAGGTTGCCCAGAGAGGTTGTGGATGCTCCGTCCCTGGAGGTGTTCAAGGCCAGGTTGGATGAGGCTTTGGGCAACCTGATCTAGTGCGTGGCATCCCTGCCCATGGCAGGAGATTTGGAACTAGCTGATCTTTAAGGTCCCTTCTAATCTGTTCCATTCTATGATTCTATGATTTTTCTCACAGAGGTCATCCATCCCTGCAGGCCCTGCAGATAATAGTAATAATAATAATATGTACAAAGCAAGTGATGCACAATGTAATTGCTCACCACCCACTGACTGATGCTTAGCCCATCCCTGAGCAATGTTCCCCCCAACTCTCTGGATGGCCACCCCATATAATTATCCAGCATGACATCCCATTTTTTGGAGTATCCCTTTGGGCATTCTGGGTCAACTGTCCCGGTTCTGTCCCCTCCCAGCTTTTTCTCCACTCCCAGTCTCCTCACTGGCAGGGCAGCAGGAGAAGCTGAAAAGTCCTTGAGTCAAAATCACTAAGTACTTGAGTAAAATGACTAAGTATTTAATCACTGCAGAACCACTGCAGTGCCAAACTGGCACTACTTTTTCCTTCATCTCACTTCTAAATCAAGCGCTGGTCTATCAGCGCTCTCAGTGGACTTCCAATCTATCTGCATTATGTCTTTGTTCAGCTCTTTCTGCATTGTTCTTGACCCCTTTTCCCTCTCCTCTTTGATATGATATGATACGATACGATATGATGATATGATATATATGATATGATATGATATGATATGATATGATATGATATGATATGATATGATATGATATGATAAGATGGGACCTTGATTTGTCCAGAACCTGACAGTAAAACTGCTCTCTTACCCTGCCTTTCTTTCAAACAATTAATCAACAGACCCCAAATGCTTAAGTCACCATACCTATGCTGCTGTTCCCCCTTCTTGCTGCTCCTCTTTCTGGTTGCTTCTGAAGCTTCTAACCATTTGTAACAGTTTTCTGGGAAAGAAATGACCTGCTTCCAATAAACTGTAGACAAACAAATCAAACAATTCTTGTATCACAAAGGATGAATGATTCTTCTTACTTTCTTTCTTTTGTACCTTTTTTTTTTTTTTTTGATTCTTTGTCCTGTTCCTTTAGTTAATAGTTCATCCATGTGGTCACATCACTAGCACTTTCTCAATCCCTCTGGGGAATATGTACTAGCTTATGCATGACTTCCACTGTTGGTTTTTTTTTTGTTGTTTTGTTTTTTATCTTTTTCATTTCCTCCACTGAATTATTATGTTTTTAATCCTAGTTTTTATTTCAATACTTTCTCTCCTTCAAGTCATCTTCATTCCCCTCATCCAGTGTCTGTCCCTTGCTATGCAAGAATCAGCTAATTTCCACTGAGAAAGAAAAAAAAAAAAAGTTACACAACCTCACTTTTCCTTCTCTCCTTCTGTGATGGTGTGCTTCCCCCTCCCACACACACACTTCTTGCCTTCAGTCTGGCTGTTGCCTTGCTCAAACACAGGCCGTTGTGTCCAAGGCCTTGTTCAGACAGAGGCCGGTGTCCTCGATACACCCAAGGCCTTGCTCAGGCAGATAGTGACAACGATATCAGCTTAACCTGGGTGCTGGAGAAACTGACAGACAGATGTCTTGTTTGGCAGCTGAGGGACAAAGAAGTATGCACCAAAACCCAATGTGACTATTAGTCCATCATCTTACTCCATAAATTGTGATCAGGCCAAGAGCCTTTTGAGCTCTTCCACACAGCAGCTGGCTGCATGGCAGGATCTCCACGAGTTAGGATGCCTCTCAAGGTCACACCTGCTGCAGTGATCCCTTACTCCTCTCAAGAGATTCCTTACTACAACAGATCCTCGGTAAATGATTAATAGCTTGCTAAACTTTGTAAATTTCACTAAGATTATATCTTAGATTAGTTGTGCGCACATAATTCTTAGATATAAACCACTGATCAAGTCTGGGATTAGGAGTGGAGTCAGCTGCAGCCAGACTCCTTCCCTCTTTGGTTCAGGGAATTTAGAAATGAAGCGTGGTACTTGTGATTCAGTGGGAAGGTCTCCCTGACATGACTGACTTACCCTGTCCTCTGTGCAGTAAATAATCAAGCGTCCATCCCCATCTTGAATCTCGTTAAGTCTTTAACAAAGATTAAGGTTTCTTAGATCACTACATGAAATCAATAGATATACTGCTGTTTCTCTCTTAAAAGTGAAACATATAATTTCATACATGACACTTTCCTTCTTTCTACTTTTTTTTTTTTTTTTGGCAGCACTTATGCAGTTTTTCAACTTCTCTTTTTCTCTAACATGCACTAGAGCACAATAGGGACAATTTTCTAACATCCAACAGTATTTGTTAGGTCACGGCACTCAAGATTTTACCTCCATTATGTATGGGTGAACTCTTTCCACAGTTGATTTGACTTTGGGGTTAATGCCTCAATACATATTTGCTGAATCTTTTTTTTTCTTTTTTTTTTTTTTTTTCATTTTACTTTTTAATATCAAGTGGGAAAGCAGATTGTTCAAAGTTAAAGAGTTTTACTCTCACATGTTCAGCATTGTAACAAAAACAAGAATGGAGCAAGTTACTCCAACTCATCAGCATTTCACTATTTCATCCTGTTATTAGTGATTTCAGCAGTGCTCAACTAAATGACTGATTAGCAGCAACAAAATATTCATGTTGTTTATAAATCATCAAAAAATGTATGTGATTTTCACAACTATTTTATCTAGTCGTTTTTTCATGCAAGAGATTTCAGATAGGATGGGATTAACTTGTTTGTCAGTAGATATGCCATTTCAAAATGGTCTAGGGTATTAAGTGACATCTGCTGCCACATGTGAAACAGCCTTCATGGGAGACCTGCACCCTTCTGAAGTTACAGCTGCAGCCCTGGCAAGTTACTCAACAGAACCTAAAACAATTCTAGATGCCTATGTTTAGACAGCTGAAAGCTGCTTAGCTTTATTTTAAGTTATTTCTTCAGTTAAGATCTTCGATAATTTTGTTACTTTTAAAGCCAAAGGACACTGACTTAAGTATATGTTTAAGATGTGATTATAGTTGTATGCTAAGAACAGGAGGAGGAACTCACAACAGATTAGAATGAACCGCAAGAAATCTGTACTTATATTTACAATTTCTTTCTCAAGCCAGAACAGTCTGATTGAATTTATTGAAGTTACAGCATGGAAAGGAGAAAAAAAAAATATGATCCTGATTAAATGTCATTTCAAGGTGCTCCAAGTCCTTCATGAGTATTGCACTTCATGTGACAGAATCTCCCTCTGCATCAATTTTGTTCCCCATAGTGATTTTCTTCTAGCTTGTTGGAATCCAATTTTCATCTAACATGTGATCCTTCCATGTTTCTGATGACAGTTTTCATTGACATAATGGACATCCATTTTGGGATTATATGCTGGACATACGTATTTGCCTGCAAAACCCATACTGAATTATTCTGCTACTGACATGTATTTAATTCTGATCACTCTAATTCTCTTTCCAGTTTTATGCTGTCATTTATTTTTTTTTTTATTTTTAAATGAAATGTATCTTAATCATAGGTAATAAGTTTGACTATATTTGCCACTTACTGTCTGCTGAAATTAGCGTTATCTTCCCATAATTTATGGCCTAGGAATCTTTCCTGGCTATCCTTTTGAAATATCAATAAGGATCTCAACAATTTGTCTTAAATTATTACATAATCTTCTTCTCCCAATATATTTCTCTCCCTCCACACCATTCCACTACCCCAATGTCCAGTTTTAAAGAACTCAGGACACGCTTCATACCCAATATTTAAATAAACTATTCTTTAAATACTGCTAAGTCGTTGGCTTCAGGAACTACTTGTGTTAATTAGCTAATTCATATTTTGAGTGAGGTCTAATGTTTGTTGATTTGCAAATTTAGACCTTTTAAATACTTCTATGGTTTAGTGAATACAAGTGAAATGAGAAGGTATGAAATGAAACACTATTCACATAATGATTTTGAATTTGAATTAAAAATTTGGAAAAGAACAATCAGTTCTTCAGAGCTTTTGTTGGCTTCTCTTTCTGTGTCTATGCTCAGTATACCCCTGCCTTCTAGCTCTTATTCCTTTTTTTTTTTTTAATCATGCAATATAAAATCCTTCTGCACATGATTATCTGTATTTTAAACTCATGTGTTCATATAATTGGCTAAATTGGCTTATTATTTCTTATGGGATCTCAATTTCTGTGTTTCTTTCCTTCTTTGATGTTCTAGGGTTGTAGTTTGCCTACTGTCCAATGTTAAGACTGACTACTCAATGATTTCTTCTATCAATTAGGAATTCACCCAGCTATCTTTATCACAGACTAAGATAAAATTGGTTTGATCATTTAAGTTTTTTATTAATTTGTCCAAAATCCAAGCCATTGCTCCCTCTCTATATGTTTAAACTGCATCTTTTATTTTCCCACTGCTTGTTTCATCTGTCAGGAATTGTTTTGCATTGTGAGGAATTGTTTTGTACCAGGAGGTTCTGGGTCATTGTGATTCCTGTAAGAAAGGCTCTTAGATTCTGTTAAGTATCATTTAAAATGCCATTTATTAACTATGTTAACACTGTAATTAATATAATTATTCTATATTGTAACTACATTTATCATGGATAGTTAATACTATAAAGAAAGAGGATAGTATAGACAGTCTTACATTCCTTCAGATGCTGGGAGCACCAGGTTGTGAGGTATTGAATGGACCTCTGTTCAAGGTGCAGCAGCACACTTTGCAGATCCCATCTGTGGACAGATCATCCCATTTTGGTCTTTTAATTTCTTAGAGGATTTGCTCAAAAGAAAAGATAACTTCTACTGGGAAACAGAAAAGATGTTCATGTGAGAATTTTTTGCTGCACTTTTAGATAAATGCAAGGACACGAAGGGGATGTACCAAGTAGGAGCTGCTTACAGCCTCCTCTGTTTCAGTGACTGGGCTAAGCTTATCCTGCAGCTGAGCAATATGCACAGCACAGCACAGGCCTGATGGCACAGCTATACCTGCAGAGCATCACGTGACTGATAGTATATCTATACCTGCAGCACAGTACAGGAATGTGCCTACCCAGGTTTGCTGTCATGTGGATCATTAACTCTTCAATGTACACTGGTCAAGTTCATTACAGCCATCTAGCAAGTGTTTTAATCAGTTAATTACTTCATTCATTTACTGTACATACTCAAATTGCAGTCATTATCAGTAACATAAGTTCAGTCCATGTTATATACCTTTTTGATGCTATACTTAAATGTTTGCTAAGCTGCAAATCATATAGTACTGTAGGTGTGTCTTGAAGGATTGCAGGCATCCTACTTATTGCCCTATTAGTAAAGTACTAATCACTTTAACTTGAACAATATCACTTCAACAGCACACCTATAATAGCTAGACTTCCTGTGTTTCAGTCTGGATTGTATTATTTGTCTGAGAGTTATATAGGTAATTTGAATCAGAAAACAGTTTGATTTCTGTACAATGAAATGTGATTTTTATTTTAAAGTCTATTTTCATTAGTGACAGGAATTTTCCTTCCTCAGTTTTTCCCCCTTAATAAATAGCACGTTTTCTAGTATATTCCTGATGCACATGCAGTCTAGATCTTTCAATTTGTGACTTTACAGTATATCTACCTTTATTTTTTGGATGATTTATCCCTTTTGGCAATACTGAACAGAGATTCTAAAGACTTTTCACAAGAGTTGCAGCTTTCAGTTTCTGTACCCTATATTCTGAAATCAGTGTGTGAAAAAATTAGGGAACAAGAGGGAAGGTTAGACATACACACATGGAACCTCTATAATCAAATAATCATGCCCAGACATGCATGAAAGAGGTGTCTTGCCAAAGGTATTACTAAAGGAAATAAACTGGTGTTTAAGAAGAGTTGGCTAAATGATAATAGTAAAATATATGAAAAGTCAGAATTAGATTCTTGATACTTTTCATATTAACTGAAATATGTTTTGTACATTGAAGCAACTTTGTATTATGCTACATGTAAAAGAGAAGATATGATGTACCTACTTTGCAAAAGTGTTGGCATACAATATCAGGAGGCAGCAGTGTGCCCAGGTGGCCAAGAAGGACAACGGCATCCTGGCTTGTATCAGGAATAGTGTAGCCAGCAGGACCAGGAAGGTGATTGTCCCCCTGTACTCTGCTCTGGTGAGGCCACACCTCAAGTACTGTGTTCAGTTTTGGGCCCCTCAGTACAAGAAGGACATCGAGGCCTTGGAGCGTGTCCAGAGAAGGGCTACGAAGCTGGTGAAGGGCCTGGAACACAAGTCCTGTGAGAAGCAGCTGAGGGACCTGGGGTTGTTTAGTCTGGAGAAGAGGAGGCTCAGGGGAGACCTTATTGCTCTCTACAGCTACCTGAAAGGAAGGTGTGGGGAGCTGGGAGTCAGCCTCTTCTCACAGGTAACTAGCAACAAGGACAAGAGGGAATTGCACCAGGGAGGTTCAGGTTGGAAATGATTAGAAATTTCTTCTCAGAAAGAGTGGTTAGGCATTGGAATAGGTTTTGCAGGGAGGTGTTGAAGTCACTGTCCCTGAGGTTGTTTAAGGAAAGGTTGGATGTGGTGTTTAGGGATATGGTTTAGTGGGTGATGGTGGTGGAAGGGGATGGTTAGACTAGATTATCTTGGAAGTCTTTTACAACCTTAATGATTCTATGATCATCAGTCCATCACAAAGAACATTAAATGGTTTTATTGCTTAGCCTCCTGCTCAAGGGAATCTTAAAAATATTATTACAAATATACTGCATTTCACTATGTCTTCTACTGGAGATATTGGCCATTGCTTTTAGAACCTACTTTCCTACTTTTCAGAGATGCAAGTCACACAGTCACAAAACTCTAATAGCACTGGATTTATCTCTTAGGAGCTTTTCATAAAATACAGTAATGAGTAGTAATCAGTTGTATAGTAGATATGAAATCTTCAACCAGATCCCAAAGATTAGATCTATCTCACTCAGCAAGAACCTGGCTACAAACACATACTCACAGAGAGTGACTCAGATTATCTAGGATTATTTCGCAAGTGAGACTTTGCATTTATAGTAATCCTAATAATAATAATAATAATCTAATAATAATAAGCTATTATTATTATTATTTATTAATGAAATTCAGGAGAACAGTAATCAAGTTTCTAGGCAATCCAAGTATACTCACAAGTCAGAAGAGCCCTGGGTGATGTGCTAGCAAAGTTGAAAAAAGACAGGAGTAAATGGTGAAAATAGCTTGACAAGACATTCCATTTCTATCCTAAATGCGAAGCCAGCTGACAGCTCTAATTCTCTGTCCTTTCCCACTGTTCTGTCTTTACTTGCATTCTTTATCTAAGAATTTTTGTCCCTTCTTCATAAAGATCTCCATAATCTCAAAGTCTGGCTGCTTTTACTGAATACCTGCTGTGCTTTACTGTCATAGTGCATCATAAAATCATAGAATGGCTTGGGTTGGAAGGGACCTTAAATATCATCTAGTTTCAACCCCCCTGCCATGGGCAGGGATGCCACCCACCAGATCAGGTATAAGTCACCTTACATGTAATTTTTACCTCTTATTGACGGAGGTATGAGAGATCATGTGGTTCATCTTCTTGTACGGCAAATTACATATCATTATGCTTAACTTGTTATTGTAATTTTAATCACTTTTCTAGCTACACTGCAACTGGTATCAACGCCTTTTGAGAAATAGCTACATATCTGTATATATCGTGGCTTTTCAAATTAATTGCTGAATGAAAGACAGGCGTGAATATAATGTGTCCACATGTACTACTACTCCTACGCCTACTATCTGTTTAAACAGGGATTTTTTTTTTAATATTATGATTTTTTACTGAAACAGTAGGTTGCTGCTTTTGACCTGTATGACCCACTATATTTTTAGATACAAATATTAAATATGTCATGTGCTATATGCTATGCATGCATCAATAAAGTATAGAGTGCTCCTTTTAAACTAAGGTTTAGCTGACATATAACCCCAGGTATTTTTCTTTAACCTGAGATAATCTGCAGATCTTAGTTCTGCTTTTTGAACATGTATGTGCTTCATATTGAAACAAGTATGGCAGGAAAACTATTTTCCTTCTTAACTTAAAAAAAGGAGAAAAATTGCTTTCCTTGAATGAATCAAAAAAGTATTCCTCTGTGAGTGCGTGTATATGAGAACTTATGGTGCCTTATCATTCTTAATATTTATTAAAATAATATTTTTATTTGTATCTGGTCTATTATGGAGAATTAACCGCCTTTAGAGAAACAAGTTTATTTGAATAGTTCTTCAGTTTTCATTTAGCTAGGTATGTTCACTGATAGTTGAAGCTTTTTAATAACTTTAAGAACTCTTTCATTCATTAAAGTTATTCCAATATTAGGAACAAAATAAAAAGGACCCTTTTTCTTGGTTATTAAATGACAACTATTTTGGCTGCATTCTTCTTTGTTCTACTTTTTAACTGAAACTGGCATTAAAATTTGACTTTAAAAAAGGAAAAAAAAAAGACTAAAAATGATATATTTCTTCTGTCAACAAAAATTAAATATCTTGTAGTTTCAGTGGCTGTGTTATTTGGTTACAACTAATTAGTTGGATCTTAGCCAAAGGTTTTCATTAGCTATATTCTGTGTTCAAAGTTTTAGCCTTTCCTGCAGAAATATCTATTTAATAGAAAATCAGTACTATTTGCTCATTATTTTTTCTGCGTCTTCTACAATTTACCATATTTCAGTCATCCAGCCGTTTAGAGGAAATAACAGCCTGTGACATGGATCACCAGTGTCTCAACATAAATGGTAAACAGTCCAAATAAACTGCTTATCATTAATATAGCTGAAAAAATAATAGATCTACTTAAAACAAATTGACTAGCAAATGTGATCAAACACTGACCAAGAAAAGAGCTGTACATCGTCTTTCCTTTACTTCTAAATAAGCCTTTTTAGTCCTCACTCAATTAAATTTATTCCTATATGAAGATGTAGCACAAGGCCTATCCACCGCTTAAATCCCATGTAATGTAACAACTTTTGCTGGATTTCTAACAGGGCTGAATTTCAGCATGCCGTAATTTATAAGTGATTGGGTGATATTTATAGCTGGATCATGAACAGATTTTTTGGAAACCTTATAAGAAACTCTGTTCTAAAATATCTTTCTATCTGTTTTAGGCACATGCCACTGATCTCCATTAAAGTGATGGCTTGTGAATCATGCTGAAATTATAATAGCAACTCAGGTATGGTTGGACAGGGTTCAGGGAGTTGCTGTCTCCACCTGAAGCCATACATGCAGCCTTGAGGTATGGAAAACAATCACTTATTTTGAAGGTTGCCTTGAGCAAAATGTTATAGGCATATCCTCTAGAATGTATAAACAAATTAAAGCTGAATTCCTGTGTTCTGAGAGTCATTTGTCATCCTATAATCATTGATCAATTCAGAACTTATGATGGCAAATAATAACCTCCATGGTCCAAAACACACAAAATCTGAGAGTTTTTTTCTTCATCATGCTGGGATTAAAAATAGTACGCTTTCAAGAAGACTTATGAGAACTGAAAAACATGGTACAGAACATTTGAAGATTTAATAAACTGAAAGCAAAAACAGAAAGTGTCTATATAAGAGAATTTACAGCACTGAAAGCTGTTTAAAAAAAAAAAAAAAGAAATTATATTCTGATAATATACAGAGAGAATAATTTAGATACTAAACACTCTGTACTAACCCAGATAGAGCTCAGTCTCTATTTGTGTCATATCAGAAAAGTATGATCCCATCTTTGAATTAATATAGCAAAAATGGAGATTGGTTTTTGAAATATTTATATTTCAACTTTGTAGCCAAAGTCCTCTCTAATGGAATCTTTTAGTTATTAGCATTTATCAAAGAACCTGAAGCAGGAACGCTTCCCTTCCACAGGGAGGAGAAATGGATTAATTTCTATATTGGGATAACACTGGACACACACACACAAAGAAACAAAAAAAAAAGTAGTAGTTTTGGTTCACTAATATTCTTTCCACCTCAGTGTCATTTACAAGCACCAATCTCCTTTCAACGGGGAGGTACATGCTGCTTCTGGTACAGTGAAACACAATTTAGTTTCTGTAATTCTTTCTATTCAATATAAACCACTTGGAGTAATAATATAAGTATCATATAAGTAATTTTAATTGAAAAACATGAAAAAAATGAATGACATTGAGTAAAAAGAAAAAGAGTGTCTAAAGTGTCCCAGGCAAAAATTGCTTATGCCTAGATTTACCAATTTAATTCACACAGACAATAAAAGAGTGAGAGGGTAGTGCCCCCTCATTGACAGGTAACAGGTTCCACTGGAGAGCTGGAAGCTCAGCAAACCAATATACTGAGAACATTGGAGGACTCTATTCTCCTTCCACTAAATAAGAGTCAAAGTCTTACAGACTTTTTTAGCTTTCTGGTTTTGTATGTGTGTATCTGTATTTTTATTTTAGTATATATAACTCTTTATTGCAACCTGGGGTATTTTTTTATAACTTGTTTCAGGTGACTATGGATCAGTTGTAAACTATTCATCCTAACTAAGTCAGAGAATAAGGGGAGTGGTGTTGTCTCAAGCTTTGATCTCAATGTATTCTGTAGTGTGTAATGCTCTAGTGTGTAAAATTTTAAGTGGGAAAAGAACTTGGTCATGCAGTTCATGTTTTGTCCATAGTCATTGAGTAAAAGTGGAGGGAAAACTTCTGCCTTATCATTCTCTCTGTATCTTTGAACACTAGGATAAATTCCTTGGCAGTCCCCAGCATTTGTGACTACTAACTCAGAGTTAAGGGTTTGCTAACGAACACCTATGCCACTTCTATGTTTACCTTATTATGTATCAGTATGCAAATCAAATAGCCACTTAATTAAAATCCACTAAACTGGATTTTAAGCTTATAACTCCATATACTAAGCTAGCAACTGTTTCAAGAATCTTCTAGAAATGCAATGTTTCTGTCTCAGGATGACTATTAGGTGACTACAGAGAAAAACAAACAAGCAAACAAAAAACAAACAGAGAAAGCCCCTGTTATATGTTCATGGTAATGAATAGGACCTAGTTCTGGGTAAAACAACAAATGTATTTCTGAATTTCCATCATCAAAATTCTACAGAGCCACATATTTGTTTGTAATCAGCTGAACTTAAAGAGTGAGAGAAATAACACTACTGGAAGGTGTAAATTATGATCTCTAGAATTTCCTCCTAGTGCAGTTATATAGTTCAAGTCTATATAAACTCTTTAGTCTAGAGCAGCAGTCTTACTGAAAATATATATAAAAACAAACAAACAAAACATTTGTTTACATGTGCAGATCTTTGGTATCATTATAAAGTGTGTAGATGTCCACTAAATTATGTTTCATATAACAGTAGAATTGATAAACAGCTTATGAGGTGAGGGAGAAGAAGGAATAGCAGTACTGTACTGCTATTAATCAGAAAAAAAAAAAAAGAACATTTGATATGAAAAAAGAACAAATGATATGAAAACTGCTGGCTGGATGTAAGTGGGAATAGAAATGTTTTAAAATCTTTTACATGCTGTATGTTAGTTTCTGTTTCCAAGGAAACCACTTTATTTATCTATATTCACTCACAACAGTTCCACCATTAGAAGACCAGCTGTCAGGGAATTTGGATATTAAGGAAGGAATCGGGGTAAAATGAGGGAGAAAAAAGAAAATAACACTGAAAATCTACATGATACTGGAAATAGCATCCTGTACATGGATGGGGGTGACTTTGGACTGTGTTTATCCTAGCTTTTATGTTCAGGAGACTGTTTCTGTATGCTGGCTATCTTTGAAGCATGACACGCTGTGTACTGTTGTAGAAAAACAAATAATGTAAATATTGAAGCAAAATATGGCTCACTTGGTTGAAGCAAATACTAGAAAGTTCCCTTAGGCTGTTATGAAAACTGGCATGAATGGGATAAATTTAAGAAGGGTTTCCTTTGGAGGAAATTATTCATGTCGCTTTTTTACTTGGGACTGTTATACTTAATGTATAAATAATGAATGAACAGGAAAAGTAATAATAATGGTGACTGCAATTCCTGACAGTTGATGATCTTTCTTATCTTCAGAATTCCTCTGTACTGACATCTGTACCAAATCACTGAGAACAGTCTTAGAAGATGACCTTCCACAAAGTGGTATTTTGGAGATGTCATTATGCTTGAAAGTGATGAGTTTTCACTCATTAGAAGCAAAGGTTTTTGAAAAAAAGTCAGACTTCTCACGTGGTGTAGAAACAGTTAAATAGTAGCAGATAGCTGGCAGATGTGGAAGGAGATAAAAATGGAGATAGAGAAACTTTCCCTGTTCCCATTGAAGGTAGAGGAAAGCTTCTCTCATACACTAGTTACTGTAACAGGAGCTCCTCGTTCTGCTCCCCCCCCCCCCCCCCCCCCCTTTTTTTTTTTCTTTTGGTGCATAAGGAGATGCCTACAACTAGGAGGATTCCAGAGTGCAGTAATATGGATGCTTGTCACTGGGATTTTCATATGGATAGTTGACCCAGGTCTGCTTTGACTGTATATGGTCAAAGTATCTCAGCTTCATCTTTCCATGAAAGGAATTAATTCAAATTCACAGTATGATCATGAATTGTTTGGGTTCTACTGACTTTGTCCTGCATAATATCAGTTCAGTAAATTATAGCTGAGAAATTTAAGATCATTTAGACTGTTCTACTGTATGTGCCTGTAGTTTGGCATTCACCCATTCTTGAAATTCAAGGAATTGTCAACTAATCCCTTCAATGGACTCTCAGTTCTTCTCAGCTCTTCCCCTTCCTTCCCTCCTCCCCCCCCACCCCCAACCCTGACTGAATGCATTTTAACCACATGCTGGGGCAACTCTGTCGAGTCTCAAGACAGAACAAGACTATGAGGGCAGAGGGGAGGCAAAGAAGTATTTCTTCTTCACACAACTTACAAGAAAATAATAATAACTTGTGAAAAGACATGTGAGATGGAGTTTCAAGTTTGTGTGAATTCAGAATTAACTGAACATATTCACAGAACATAATCCATCAAAGACTTCTTAAAGCAAAGTCATCGGGTATGTACACTGCATCATAGACTGATGGAATCTTGGAATGTGCTCTGGGAAAGTAACACTGTACTGTTCACTCATTTGTAACTAGGTATTCACAAATAGCTGCAGTTTGTTATTGAAAAGGTTTGTATATTCTTCTTTGTTCATGTGTGGTTTCTTATATATGATAATTTTGCATATGTGACAATTTAGACAAATATCTCAAACTGATTAATAGGACAGTAGGAAATGTTTTGGGTCTGTAATACTATATTTCAAATTCAAAGCAGGACAAATAAAATGTTTTTCACAAGAAAAAATATGGGAATTATATTTTTTAAGGAGTGATAGCTCTATTTTATAAATATCACTATTATAATTTCTCTTAAAGAAGGCAGAAAGGCTTCAATTTTCAACTTTTATGGAAGTCTCATAGTTCTCTTTACAGAATAGACTCAACAAAGAAAAAAAATCAGGGCCAAACATCTAGGGTGTAATGAAGCCCTGTCTAGAAGCCTTCCAATAACTGAGCAAAAAAATAAAGTCAAGTTCTGCTTTTTGACAAAACCCAGAGCATCACATACTCTAAAGAATAAAACAAGCTTATGAACCTTACCCTACTCCACTTATAAGAATTAGATAGGTCTCACAACAGAACATAAACCACAACTTTCTTACAGTCTACGCTCCATCACACAAAGCATTGAGATGGTACCTGTAAACCAGCTGTACTGCTGTTCACACTGCCATGAGTTATTCAGGTCCCAAACCAGCCACCGAGGTAGTATTTGTCCATGCAGAAAAGTTACTTGATGTGAAGTTAAATGCTTGACACTTTGTATGTGATTCTTTAATGCAGAAAAGCATAAACTATTTTTCAGCTGAGCCAAAACTGAAAATCAGGTGGATAGTGTTAGAAGTCCAAAGAAATATTTAAGAGGAAAGCAGTCTGTCATATACATATCCTAATCTGAGCTATTGAATCAAGTTCCTGCATCAAGTCAATGGCTTATTTTGTGGTTAACACAGAATTTTAAAAGTAGAAGAAGAGTAGAAACACGAGTAGAAACACGAGGTTTTTTTTAACTGTTACTGTGATGTAACTCAGGTCATTTTACTTCTGTACTGTTAATTTCAGATCTCAGAGAAAGACTAGAATTTTACTTAGTAAAAAATACTGGAGGTAGAATACTTTTGTGGTGAATACATACGACTAACTTCTATCCAAATGTGGATTTAGGAGTAAGAAGCTATGGGAACTTAAATGGGAAACTACACTGGGAAAAAATAAAATAAATTAAGAAATTCATTGTTGTATTCCAGAAATTACAACAGGAGTCAATACTTACTTTCTAAAATTACACTAAAGAAAATGGAAGGAGTAAAATTAATATATTTATCATATTGATATCTCCAGTGTTTCCAACATAAATAATATATGATCATACCTGTCACATATTGGTTGGGTTCATGCAATGGAATAATGGCACAGTTAAGTTTCCTTGTATTAAGCAAAAAAATAAATGTCTTTTTGACCTGACTTGACAAAGAAATGTGAACTGATTAGTGTGGTTAAAAAAGTCTTTTACATGGTGCATCTGGGATAACGATTACCATAAGCACAGTATTGGTTTAAAGCAATAATGATATCAGTTAGGGACTTTGTTTATGGCATTTTTTTATGTCTTATCACATTGCCATAAATTTATAGAGATACGGCTTTGCTCATAGAGTAACAAACACTGTTTGTCTTCACTGTTTCTTGTAAGGCTTAGGTGCTTTGTAAATGTATCATGTAAAAATCTTAATACTGTTGACAAAAATGTCACTTTAGCTATCATTACCTGTACTGGTATGATAAAGCTCACCACAAACCTCATACTCCAACAGTGAACTGTGATTTGCAGAGGAACACTGAACTTTCCTCTTAGAGGAAGAGGAGAAGCCAAGGGTTGTTATCTTGTAACCCCATTGTTAAAGAATAAGCAGGAATAAGAAGCTCCAAAGATGGCTTTGCATACCATTGGAAGCTTATTAAAAAACAAACAAACAAACAAAAACAAAACAAAACAAAAAAGCACATTACATTATTAGGTTCATTTTAAAATGAAAAAAGAAATAGATGCATCACATAACTCAAAAAATGCCTTCATATACGCTGAATTTGCTGAAGTGCTGTTTCTCAGGACCGTGGATAATTGGGGTAAAACCACCAGTCTTCTGTGACTATTGTAAGCTGCAGGGAGATTTATGAAAAGCTTAATTGAGGGTAACCGATTCTTCATGCTTTGAATAAAATCATCTTCAGAACGTTCCACTATTTTAAAACTGATGGAATACCAAAAAGATTACTTTTTGTAACTGAGCTTATTCAGCCTGGTTTGATCTTTTCTGAGATGTCTGAAGGCATGTTTCAAGCACCTGTTCATTTGTAGCATGTTATTATGTTGATTCAATCACTTTTAAGCACATGAAGAAAATTATTGATAATTTACCAGCTGCTTTTTTAGAACAAATTTGATCTTTTATAAGAGGAAGAAAGATATCACACTTCAAGATCTTTAACAAACTACAGAATCTTATCAAGCTGTGCACATTCTGAATGGATGATAAAACAATTTTAAAAAATGCAAATAGTATGGTTTGTTTCCCTCAGCATTAATAGCAGGCATTTTTTTTGCAAATGCTAATGGAAAAAATAACACAAAAGCTGACAAATTGACATCTCTAGTAAGTTATATTTTGTTTTACAATTTTTTTTTCCCAACATTGTTTCACAAACCACCTATCTTACTTGTTTGTTTTAATTTGGTATATATAATGTAAAAAATACGTGAACATGACAAGAGTATCATTTCAGGATATCCAATATCTCAGGTAAGCCTCACATCTCACCTAGTAAAACAGCTTAGAGTCACAAGACTAACTCGTGGCTAACACGTTCTGGCTTCAGATTTACATTAGTGTCATGATAAGCTGAAAAACATTGTTTTCCAATGGTCCCTTGTGAGTCACCTTGAAGTGGTAAATGCTCACATCACATACCTCTGGAAACTCACAGAGAATTTCTGGCAATAAATAAAAAATCAAGCATATAAATAAAAGCTTAACGAATATAAAGCTTAATGAAATTTACTATTTTGGTCTAGGTTTTGCAATACTCTGTAATTTGAACACGGGGTAAATAGCTAAACCGACAAAAGAATTTATTTTTTTTAAATTTTAAACAGATTTTATATGTTTATATCAGTTTACATTGTCTTTTTTTTTTTTTTTTGAGATATGAAGAAAGAGATGTTTCTTTCAGGTTTCTGTATATAAATGAGCTTTAAATAATGTCTTATAAATATCAGCCATGCAATGTGGCAGGCACTAATTAAATTCTTTAAATAGTGGTTTTAGTGAGATTCTAAGATTAAAGAAGGATCAACAAAAATGATTTTGAAAAAGAAAGGGATACTAGGAAGTCTATTTGTAATGTCCATATTCTCTGGGGTGACAATCTCTACACATAGTAGGGATCCCATATAATATAACCTGCTATTTATATGAGCTTTCCCTACATTGGGATTTGGTTGTTTATATATGAAGTATCGTAGGATTCTTTGTCTTCTTAAAATCATCTTACTTGAAAGAGAAGTTAGCTGAATATCACTTCTGCCTTGCAGCCCTCATACCTGTCAGTATTCAGAGGATGTTATCAACATCAGAGATTACTCATCACTGAAGGCAGTATCTTTATCATTCAATAACTTCATGGTTGTACAACTACAGGCATTGATATGTGAATTTCCAAGCAAACACTCCCATGCTAAAATGCATCTTCTGTGCTTCAAAACTTTTCTAAATGCTTTAAAGTATGCAAAATAATTAAAAGAATACAATATATATTCCTTATTCATATATTTTACACGGTGTTACAGTGTCAGTGCATGTACTGAAAAATATTTAATTAATGCTATCAAAAGGTCATGTCTAGAAATAAATAAAATATGGTTTTGACTTGACTAAGTTAACTTAGTGCGTTACTGGTATCTGTGGACCAAACACTCAACAGGATGTGTAACACACACTGAAACAAGAAATTTCAGTAACAAAAATGATCAAACAGCAGGCATGTATGATCCTCAAGGTATATAGGTTGAACAACAGTAGATCAGGAGTTTTAAAATTTTAATTTCTTACTAGAATAACAGGTCTTTGCTAGCACTTAGGGACTTCAAAATTCTCAGCAAGACAGCAACCAACCTTCCATTTAACCCCAACCTTCCATTTAACCCCAGTAAATGTCCCATCTCTGTATCTTGAAGATACAGATCGACCTGCCAAATGCTAGGCATTTAAAATCAATATTACAGAACTTTTCACTGAACAATTAACATTGTTTGATGAGAAAGGATAAAATAAGAATGCATTCTTAAAAAATTTGTATTAATCAGAATCCTGTCTCATATGGGGGGGTGGTGGTGGTGGTGGTGTGAAATTGTAATAGTTGATGGTCTAAATTATTTCTCCAGTCACTCAACTTCATGGCTGTTATGACTAGATAATATGCAGTGTGTGAATAGACATTTACATACCTAATATATCCCTAAGGATATTCTTGTCTATGACCACACACACACACATGCAAATAAATAAATTAAATAACAGGTCCTAAAATTTGGACTGATCATTAAGACCATTAATTTTCTTTCACACTGAGACCTTTATACTCAATTCATCAAGACGTGTGGCCACACAGTCAGGCCCTTAGCAGACATTAGGATCTTTATTTTAATGAAAACAAAGGTAATAGTAAGTACCTCTCACTGAATTTCCAAAAGCAACCTTGAGCTGTGATAGATACCTTCTACCATGAGCTCTGATAGACACCTTACCTTTAGCAAAACCAACTCTTAGCTTATCTGAACTGAAAGAAAACCAGAAACAATTCTGTAGTGTAACATATCTGAGTTGTTTAGGGATCTCACACCTCTGACATACAATCAAAATAGGCTGAATAGTCTACATATGTAATTAAGAAAGTACATTTTGGAGCCTGGTCTGCTGCAGCCATACTGTTTTCGTTGCACTGTTATACAATTTTTAGACTTTTAAATTTCCTTTGATTTCAGTTATATTTCTGAAAATAAGGTTAAATTACCTTCATTTTTTTTTAATGAAATAATTAACAGATATAACTTGAACTTTGTACGTTTAGTGGTTCCTGAGTAAATCATAACTTTATGACCACGATGATTTTATTTATTTATTTGTAGTAATAGCCAGAAATATATATTCTGACATAAAAACAGTTCCACTGTGTCCTTAGTGGCCTTTGCAGGTAAAGCAGAGTCTTTGCTCCCAAGAAAAGAAGTTCTGAATGATAGTCTGGTTATCACAAGAAAATTTTGCCAATCATTAGCGTTCAAATAACATTCTATCTAGGAAAATTTTGTCTTGTTTAAGTCAAAAACTTGATTCCTATTGACATGAACAAGAAGACACTTCACTGTAAACTGTTATATATTGTGATACTTTTTTTTTTAATTTCATTTTGAACATTTAGATTCTTTGTCCTAGATTCCTTCTACAGTTAATTACAAATATTTACAAGTATTTTTCCTTTTTCAGATTAACAACTTTAGAAAATGTACTCATTTTGAAATACACCTTCAGTAAAAATATCTGGAAGTTATGCTGAGAAGTTTCTTCTTCCCTAGCAATCCCTATCATCTTTAGTAATACCAAAGTATTATCTAAATATATGTATTTTTTCTTTGTATCTTCAGACACAAGTTTCCAATGCTAATCTTTGTTTTGTATTGATACTAAATATTAGAAGTCTGTGGTGGTTTCACAGTGATGGCTAAGTAAGCACCACCACACTTCTCTCCCACTCAAAAGAACAGGGGGAGGAAATATGATGAAAGAACAGCTCATGGGTTTACTAAGGACAGGTCAACAATTAGTGTCACTGGCAAAACAGGCTTAGCATAGGGACATTAATGTAATATATTGCCTGTTACTAACAGAGCAGAGCACTGAGCAACTAAAAAAAAACCTAAAAAATGCTTTTATCACCATCCAACCTTTTATACTACCTTTTCCGAAGCAGCACAGGGGAATGGGTAATGGGGGTTGCAGTCAGTCCATAACACTTCCTCTCTACCACTCTTTCATTCTCACTCTCTGCCCCCGCTTCAGCATGGGTCCCTCCCACATGATGCCATCCTTCCTGAACTGATCCTGTGTGGGCTTCCCACATGGGTCTGTACCACCGTCTGTACTCAGGAGCAAACAACTCTAACACAGGCCCCCGAAAGGTGGCAGCTCCCCCCAGACCCCCTGCTCCTGCGTGGGCTCCTCTCCACAGGCTGCAGCTCCTGCCCGGGGCCTGCTGCTGCAGGGAGATACCATGGGCCGCAGCCTCCTCCAGGCCACATCCGCCTGCTCCACCAGGGGCTCCTCCACGGGCTGCAGCGTGGAGATCTGCTCCATGTGGGACCCATGGGCTGCAGGGGGACAGCCTGCTCCACAAGGGGCCTCTCCACAGGCCACAAGGGAACTTCTGCTCTGGTGCCTGGAGCACCTCCTGCCCTCCTTCTGCACTGACCTTGTTATCTACAGGTTGGTTGTTTCTCACTCCTCTCTCCCAGCTGCTGTTGCACAGCAGTTTTTTACCGTTCTTAAATCTGCTGTCACAGAGGCACAAAAAATGTCACTCAGCTTTGGCTAGCAGCGGGTTTGTCTTTGAGCCAACTGGAGCTTGCTCTTAACTAACATGGAGCAGCTTCTGGACTCCTCACAGAAGCCATGCCTCCAGCCCTCATACAGAGCCTAATGTAGAGTCCTGTATTATAACCTGCTTATAACAAGGTTACAATCACCATCCTTCCCTTTAAAAGAGGAAACATTTTTCAAGAGTTATTTTTTCTATAAATTTTGTTTTCCCCAATGGCTAAAAAAATGCGTTTGCAAACTTCAGTTCATCTCATTTCTATTGTGCATGACACTCATCACAGAGTTGAACTACAAAATGAGGCCCACAGGAGGAAAAAAAAAAACAAACAACCTACTACAAGAGGAAAAAAATTTTATGTCCTTTATAACTTATATGTAATCTGTATGCCCTCTAGATTTTTAATATCATTTCTCTCACATCCATAAATTTTGTTCATGTGATGCTGACATTTTGTATCACTACCAACTCACAGTAATGTAAGCCACCAAAGCCTGCCAGATTAAATGAATTATCTAATTGCTGCAGTCAGTTAAAAGTGAAATTAAATAGATTCTGGACATTAATAAAATGCTGTAATAAGACAAACTGTCTCTTAGTGATACATGAAACTGATGAATTGTTTTTATTTTTTTTTTTAATTGGTGATCACATAAAAGAAATTTTATCTTGTGAATTTGGAATTAATATTGATCAAATGACTGCTAATTTATTATAACAGTTTTCATTAGAATTAGTTCATTTGGTGAATATTTGAGTAGTAACATAAATCAAGAAGAGACAGAGATAAAATATAATTGCTGAAAATATTTGCAATGATTACTTGAAGATTATGATTGTTGCAATCTTAGAGTAAAAATGACTATTTTTGTTGTCTTGATTATTTAGTCTATTGAAAAAAATACCTTTTATTTTAAATACAAATCCTAAAGATGATGTTCCATGATACACTAGAGAAGATCTGAAAGTTCACTGCTGCCAAGAGTGGCAATCTCACTTTCCAGCGCTGTGTGTTTGTACATTTGGTCGTGATGACTACAACACTCATTAACACAGTTCAGCTCACTAACAGAAAAACAAACAAACAAACAAACAAACAGACAAAAAACATTCTCAGACAGAAATGTACTTTTTTTTTTTTTTTTTTTTTTGCCTGCTTCCTGGTCTGATACAGGTAGAGTATCAGAAGAGCTCAGGAATCAGTGATTTTTGAGGAGTCACTTTTGGTAGCACCAGAGCAATAAATGAATGCATTCATATTATTCAATTTCACCTTAACTAATACCTTTATGGAAAGTTTTCATAATAGCACAGAAGAAGGTAATTGATTCTAATCAGCAGTCTATATAAAAGTTGTTTTTTTTTTCCCTTTGTCATTTATTTTTTTTTTTGTAGTTTCTAGCTTCATTAATCATTATGGTTAATGCTTAACAGGAAGAAAACATTTCCAAAATTTCTGTCAAGCATTATAAAAATATGAAATTATTCTAATCCAGTGTCGAATCCAGGCCTTGTGGAAACAGAAGATAAAATAAGAAAAAAGAAAAAAAAATCAAATGACTCTAAAAGTGACTTAAAAAGCAGAAAAAAGCCATCCACAAATAAAACCTAGTGTTCCAAAAAGCATGTTCTCAAATAAAGGAACTTTTATCTTTTTAATTTGAAATTTATTTATTTATTTATTTTAATCTATGTATTTCTTAAATCTATCTTGATGCTTTATAAGATTTCAGGAAAAAGAATCATTGAAGTCTTAAATGAAAAAAATGTGTTTTTTTGCTAACTGGCTTTGCTAGGATGCAAATCAAAAGATAGCCAGATAGGTCACCTCATTTTTTATTACTTTCTTAATTTAGCATTTGACAAACTCACAGAATAACAATTGGAAAAAGAATCAAGAGGAACCGTGAACTCTAAATAACAGTTCTTTAACTAAAACATTCAACTCCATCAGAACTCCCAGATGATCAGAATCCTTTCAGTTTGACCTAGGTTCTAAATTTATAACAGCATAATGCTGATACTTGCCTCCATTGATTCTTCTGTGGTCATTGCAACTCATATAATCATATAAAATGTTCCTCTAAAGCATCTGCTTTTCAATGGATGTAGCAGAAAACTTCCTGCTGATAAAGTAATCTTACTTCCACTAGAGAGCAAAACACTACAGGAGCTGAACAACAATGGATATGTTGGTTTTTTGGGTATGACTCAAATACTGAGGAGGATATTTTGGAAGAGGCAGAAGATAGGCTAACTTCAATGAGAAAAAGAACTGAAAGAGCAAGACATTTTTATTGCTTGTTTGGGTATCTTATTTAGAGAAAATCAACCTAGTAAGACAGATTTTGATGTATAATACTTTAGTGAAAAATTCAAGGCAGCTAGTCTAGGTGTATCATAATCTATCTGTTGTAATAACCTCTCACTGCACTCAGCTTTACTCACCTTGTTTGGACTGCTGTTATAAACTGAGATAATCCTTCAGCCACACTTCGGAACTATTCAAAAAGCTCCAAAACATGCAGAATAACCCATGAAAACTGGTTTCTGTCTTATACATAGGACTTGTAGAAAATAGGGTGTTTGGGGAGTTAATTTCATGAATTGTTTTCCTCTTCTCAGTTGTTAGGACATGAAGTTAAACCAGAATACAGTTGCTACAGCCTAAATGTTTCATTTTTTTTCCTCAAGAGTTAAGTGGGCACAGTTGATTAATACACTCACTGATCAATTGCCACTACATTCTTGCTTCATTCTCCTTTGTAAGACCTCAAAAACATGTGAGTGTATGATAGTTGTGAAATTAGTGTCACTGTTTTTCAAAATAACACAACGTTTCTCTTCTCACATCCTACTTCCCCCCCCCCCCCCCCCCCCCCCCCCCCCCCCCCCCCATGTAGAACAATTAAATAGATCGTAAGTATTGTAGAGTTTTTCTAATGGAGAACCCCTTAGTTGGATTTAAATGTCTAAGCTCTTTAAATGTTGCATAGTTTGTGAGTTTCACTGTTATAATTGCAAGAATGTGTTATTGACTAATATCAAGTTATGTCTGAAACCAGTCAAAACATTAATTAACAGAATGTGAGACTGATGATATTACGTCAATGAAAAATTTATGTATTTTTTTTTCCAGGAAGTATATTGAATCAGATTGAAGTATAGGACAAGAGTTGTACAGAGTACTCAAAATGTTGTAGAAACCTGAATTTACACAATGGCATAATTGTATTTTCCATTTCATTCACTTTTTTTTTATTATTATTATTATTTTCTGACACTTGTTTTTATTTTTGTCTTTTTTTTATATTATTATTATTTTTTTTTTTCAGTTACTGAGCATTAGAACTATCTGTCATAAAACCAAGGCCTTCCTGTAACTAACGTGGTCATCTCAGTTCCCTTCATTTTATGCTTTAAGTTAAGATCAGTGTCCAAGAGGAAATGAGTGGTGCTCCTTAAGGGTCTGTATTGAGAATGGTAATATTTAATATCTTTGTTGGTGGCATAGATGGTGGAATTGAGTGTAATCTCAGCAAGTTTTCAGATGGTGCCAAACCTAGTTGTGCAGTTGACACACTAGAGGGAAGGGATGCCATCCAGAGAAACCTTGACAAGCTCAAGAGGTGGGTCCATGCAAACAACAAGCAGTTCAGCAAGGCCAAGTGCAAAGTCCTGCACCTGGGTTGGGGTAATCCCAAACATGAATACAGGCTAAGAGATGAGCGGCAGCCCTGTGGAGAAGGACTCAGGGGTACTGGTGGATGAAAAGCTCAACATGAGCTGGCAATGTATGCTTGGCAACCCAGAAAGACAATTTTGTCCTGGGCTGCATCAAAAGAAGCGTGGCCAGCAGGTGCAGGGAGGTGATTCTCTCCCTCTACCCGGTTCTCATGAAACCCCACCTGGAGTACTGCATTCAACTCTGCAGTCCCCAACATAAGAAAGACATAGACCTGTTAGAGAGGGTCCAGAGGAGGGCCATGAGGATGGTCAAAGGCTGGACCGTGTCTCCTATGAAGACAGGGTGAGAGAGAGCTGGGGTTGTTTAGACTACAGAAGAGAATCATAGAATATTCTGAGTTGGAAGGGACCCACAAAGATCAAGTCCATCTCCTGGCTCCAAACAGGACAACCAAAAAATCAAAACATATGGCTCAGAGCATTGTACAAATGTTTCTTGAACTCCAACAGGCTTCGTGTCATGACCACTTCCCTGGAGAGCCTGTTCCAGTGCCCGACTACCTCTTGGTGAAGAACCTTTTCCTACCATCCAGCCTGAACCTCCCCTGATGCAGCTTCATGGCATTCCCTCAGGTCCTATCCCTGTTCAACAGAGAGAAGTTACTAGTGCATACCCCTCCACTCCCCCTTGTGAGGAAACTGTAGGCTGCCATGAGGTCTCCCCTCTAGGCTGAACAAAGCAAGTGACCTCATCTGCTTCTGACAAGTCTTGCCCTCTAGACCTTTCTTCATCTTTGTAGTCCTCCTTTGGACACTCTGTAATAGTTTTATGTCCTTCTTATACTGTGAAGCCCAAAACTGGACACAGTACTAGAGATGAGGCCTCACCAGTGCAGAGTAGAGTGGGACAATCACTTCCCTCAACCATCTATCAATACTGTGTTTGATGCACCACAAGATATACTTGGCCTTTTTTCTTCCAGGGCACACTGTTGACTTATATTCAACTTTCCATCAGCCAAAACCTCCAGATCCCTTTCTGTGAGGCAGGTCTCCAGCCTTTTGCCCCCCAGTCTGTACATACAGCCAGGGTTGCCCCTTCCCAGGTGCAAAATCTGGCATTTGCTCTTGTTAAAGTTCATGTTGTTGGTGATTACCCAGCTCTCTAATTTGTCAAGATCTCTCTTCAAGGCCTCTCTATCCTCAGTGGAGTCAACAGATCCTCCTAATTTAGTGTCATCCACAAACTTACTCAGTATAACTGAGTAATAAGTCCTGCATCCAAGTCATTTATGAAAACTTTAAAGGGAACTGGCCCTAAAATGGAGCCTGGGGGAACCCCACTGATGACGGGACACCAGACAGATGTAACCACTATCACTCTTTGAGCCCAATCCATCAGCCAATTGTTTACCCATTATATTACATGTTTATCTAGCTGTATGCTGGACGTTTGTCCAGAGGATGCTGTATCAACAGCTTTATTGAAATCCAAAAAGATTACATCAACTGGCTTCCCTTGGTCAACTATATGGGTAACCTTGTCATAAAAGGAAATTATGTTTGTTAAACAGGACCTTCCCCTCATGAACCCATGTTAGCTATGATCAACGATTGCATTATCTTTTACGTGTTTTTCAATAACTCCCAGAATATTTTTCTCCGTAATTTTGCCAGGCACTGAAGAGAGACTGACAGGACTGTAATTACCAGGGTCTTCTTTCTTGCCCTTCTTGAAAATTGGAACAATGATTACCAGCTTCCAGTCAGCTGTGACCTCTCCACATTCCCAAGACCACTGAAAACTAGTTGAGAATGGTCTCGTGATGCCATCAGCCAGCTCTCTGAGTACCCTGGGATGAATCCCATTGGGCCCCATAGACTTGTATGCATCCAGCTGAAGCAGCAAGTCCCACACAAATTCTGAAGAAGGCTCCATGAAGACCTTATAGCAGCCTTCCAATACCTAAAGGGGGCCTACAACAAAGATAGGGAGAGACTTTTTATCAGGAACTATAGTGACAAGACAAGAGGTGATGGCTTTAAACTTAAAGAGAGGAGATTTAAATTAGCTGTACAGAAGAAATTCTTTACTATGAGGATGATGAGGCAACTGGAGTACACCCAGAGAAGATGTGGATGCCTCATCCCAGGAAGTGTTTAAGGCCAGGTTGGACGAGGCTTAGAGCAGCGTGCTATACTGGAAAGTGTCCCTGCCCATGGCAGGGTGGTTGGAACTAGATGATCATCGAAGTCCCTTCCGACACAAACCATTCTATGATTCTATTATCCTTGTCAGAAACTACCACATAGCTCCCTCTTCTTAACTGCATCAAAAGCTTAGTATTCTCTACAACTCAGATGATGAAAAAAAGAATATTTTGTCAGTCTGTTCCAATAATCCTTGTGCAGTCACTTTGATTTCAGACTGAACTTCTGCTGAGTCTCCAATAAAAAAGAATTTCAGGATTTCAGAAGAATGACCCCCATTTTTCCACAGTGAACACTGATGCAAATATATATACATTTGCAAGGCTGTGGTGGCCTTCAACCCTCTAAAAGATTGTTTTATATCCAAATGATCATGTGAGTTCATAGGTTCTCTTGCAAACTTCTTGTTCATTTGTTTGAAAAAAAATAATAAAAATATATATATAGTACTTATTTTTGTTCTTTTTGCTATTTTTTTCAATTTGCCTTTGGGATGTATTATGGTTTTTCACATGTAATCTGATAGACTTTACAAAGCTTTTTACTTTCTTCATTTAGACACATCATTAGTTTTTCAAAGGGTAACTTCTCTCTAATAACCTCCCTTATCTCACAGTTTTCATGTTGTCTTTCATTACTTTTGAAACAATAACACTTAAGGAATAATATATTTTTGTCCTGTATAGTATCTTTCAATAAGTTCTGTGTAAGGTGTAAGGTTTTAAACCTCTTTGCTATAACTACCTACTTTTTGACAAGTCACTTTCATGTGAGTGAACCGGTGAGTAAAACAGTGTTGGATTTCTTTGGTTTTGTTGCTCTAACAATGATTCTAGATCTAAATACGCTGTAGTTTCTGTTATAGTGATGCTGAAGTTGTGGTTTCTGTTACTTGCATAAGTAGTTCTATCTATGGTCAGTCATAGCTGTCTGGTTAGTTCTGGAAAGAAAGCATTCTCCTTTGAAGAAACTTTTTTTTTTTTTTTTTTCCCAAAATATTCTTGTCTGTGTGTAATGAAAAATTGGTATGTCCTGGCAGGCGCCTTTGTGGGTTGGATACATGGTAAACTAATGTTGGCGTTACCACACTTAGTAAAGGAAAACAAACTTTACTTTTGAAAATAGAAATAAGTAAAATTATGTATTGTTTTAGTTTTCACAGTTACTGCTTCTATTGTCTCAACAAGAATACCTGAAATAAGCACAATCTAGTCAAAACTCATTTCAGATTGAAAATAATATACGAGGTTTATAATTCATCAGAGAAATATTTTCTTTTAATGTCACCAGTTTTAAAACCCTTAATACGAACGAACTCTCCCTTAATACCAACCAATTATCTCCCCCATCCCACAGAGTGGGTTAGGAGGGTAAGCAAACAGCTGTGTGATGCTTAGCTGCTGGATGGGTTAAACCACAACAGGCTCTTATCCTTGCTCTAAATTTCTGATCTTTAAAACCCTTGACCAGCATTCTTGCTATGTGCTGAAGAAGATGGTGTCAAAAATTTCTACAACTTAGTGTGTTTTCCCAAACAATTTAATTAAAGCACTAACAGTAAATTTTAGAACTCTTTTTTTTCAAATACATACAGCTTCCTTTCACTGTGTTTAAAATTCAGAACTGTGGAATGTCTTATTTAATTTACAGTCAATGTTAAAGGGAAAGATAAAGTATTGGGAGATATTTATCCCATCATATCAAAATTAGATTGTGTTTTATTGCTCCAAATAAAAATGATGCAAGATTTTTGTAACCTAGTAGCATTGAATATAGCATTCATTTTGTTCAAAACTAGTAAAAACAGTTCTGTTGGTGGTGCTACTGATAGTGTTACTGATGGTTTAAAATCATGTTACTGATGGTTAACAATATATGACAAGTTGAATACTTAGCCTTCAGTGTTAATCACTTAATATAGCTCATACTTTGCAATACAAAGGTGCAAATCTTCAAATATGTGCAAAGTTAGAAAATTGGATCTGTTTTATAGCACCTAAGCAAGTTACATGGGTTTTAGGAATTTTGTTTTATCCGTTACATTTCTGTTTAATCTCTGCTGGCACAGGCTAGCAAGGAAAGAGAGAGAGAGAGAGAGAGAGAGAGAAATGGAAATGATTGGATAACAATAACAGATAATGTATCTTTAAAGAGTCTTTTTGATGTAATGATCTAATAATAAGGTGAATAAAAATAATGAGTTCTTCTGTGGCTCTTTTCAGATTTAAAGCATTTTAAAAGTATGAATTTACTAGTTTGGTTTCTACAGTAAGGATGCCTCTTGAAATTATACAGCATGAAGGAGTCTTTGTCCTGATCATTCTAGTTAGTTCTAATTGGAATATGATTGTCTTTGGTTGTATGAAAATATTTTTTTGGGGGGCAGTGAAACAGAATGGATAGGTAGGTGAGTCATCTATATAAAACCTACATTTCATTTGCTTGATCACAGGGGTAGATGATACAGACTCAGCTGTATGAACTTTCCCCCAGGCTAAATACAGCCAAGGTTCTGAAATCCAAGAAGCAGAGACTGGAGTTCAGGACTTCCATATCTTAGAAAATCTTTGGGATTACTGAGCTGCAAACAAAAATCTAATCTTGTTTGTTCTGCTTTCAAACATTGTATTCTTTGTGTCCAGCTTCAACGGCAGAAATGGGATTGCTTTACTCTTTTCTCCAGAAATCCTTGTACCTCCGTTCTTTGAGCCTCCATGGTCTCTTACATGCACAGTAAATGGAGTCTAACTTGCCGTCAGCTTCCATTCTGAATAAGGAAGATACGGTCACTAGAAGTTTGCACAGTGCCTTAGTTTGTACACACATATTGGAGACCTAATGAGGTTCATCACCTGTTTCACAAATAAAAAATGTCAGCTAAAGTTTCAAAAGACAGTCTTTCAAGAAAGGCAGTGAATTTTTTCATCTTTGAACATTCTCTGGCAGAAATGTTAGTCATGCAGAATAGTTGTTATTCTCCTATTCTTGAGGTTAAAGGGCAATATTACATAACACTCTATTGTGCAGTTATTAACCTCTGCAAATCTAGAGCATACTGAGCTGGAAAACACTTTTATGCTAGCCTTTTCTACGCATAATTGCCAAGCAATTAGCATGCAGCAGAGGATGAGGCCCATTTTTGCTTACATTTACCATTCATTAGTCACAATTGTTTTGGATTATTGAATATAAAAAAATTCTACCCTATCTAGATGTATTATTCCCCTAGCCACATGTCATGCATTATTAAAATTATTCCCCAAAGCAATTCCTGTAGTAAATAATACATTTGGGAATGCCACTTTACAGAAAATGAATCAGTACTTCTGGCAATGAAATGACTGGGTCTTCTGCCAGTTTTTCTAAATATAGATCATAGAATCATAGAATGGCTTAGGTTGGAAGGGACCTTAAAGATCACTTAGTTCCAACACCCCTGCCATGGTCAGGGATGCCACCCACTAGATCAGGTTGTCCAGGGCCCCATCCAACCTGACCTCCAGGGATGAGGCATCCACAACTTCTCTGGGCACCATGTTCCAGTGCCTCACCATCTTTTCAGTAAAGAATTTCCTCATAACTTCTAATCTGAATCTCCCCTCTTTTAGTTTAAAAATCATTCCCCCTTGGCATGTCATTGTCTGCCTAAGTAAAAAGTGGCTCTCCATTTTTTTCATAAGCCTCCTTTAAATACTGAAAGGCCACAATGTGGCCTCCTCATACAGAGCCTTCTCTTCTCCAGGCTGAACATCCTCAGCTCTCCCAGCCTTTCTTCACAGGAGAGGTGACCCAGCTCTCTGATCGTCTTCGTGGCCTTCATCTGGACCCATTCTAACATATCCACATCTTTCTTGTGCTGTGGGCCTCAGACCTGGATGCAGTAGTTCAGCTGGAGCCTCACAAGGGCAGAGCAAAAGGAGACAATCATTTCCGTCAACCTGCTGGCCATGCCTCTGGCGATGAAGTTGATCTTCTGGGCTGTAAGTGCTTGCTGCTGGCTCATGTTGAGGTTTTCATCCACTAGAACCCCCGAGTCCTTCTCTTCAGGGCTGCTCTCAATGAATTCTTCACCCAGTTTGTATTCATGTATGGTATTGCCCTGACCCAGGTGCAGCACCTTGCACGTGTCCTTGTTGAACTTCAATAGTTTCACATCAGGACACTTCTCAAGCTTGTCCAGGACCCTTTGGATGGTATCCCCTTCTTCTGCTGCACCACTCAGCTTGGTGTCATCTGCAGACTTGCTGAGGGTGCACTTGATCCCACTGTTTATGTTACTGATAAAGATATGAAACAGTACCTGTCCCAAGACAGACCTCTGAGGGACATGACTTGTCACCAGCATCCACTTGGACACAGAGCCACAATGTTGATCACAACTCTCTGTACAACCATTGAGACAATTCCTTACCCACGAAATGGTCCACCCTTCAAATCCATATCTCTCCAATCTGTGGATCAGGATGTCATGTGCGACCATGTCGAAGGCCTTACAGAAGTCCAGGTAGCTGACAGCTTTTAGTCTTCCCTTGTCCACTGATGCAGTCACTCCATTATATAAGGCCACCAGATTGGTCAGGCACGATTTGCCCTTGGTGAAGCTGTGCTGTCTGTCTGGGATCACCTCCTTGTCTTACATGTGCCTTGACATTGCTTCCAGGAAGATTTGTTCCATGATCTTTTTAGGCACAGAGATGAAGCCCACTGGTCTGTAGTTCTCCAGGTCCTACTTTCTGCAGTATTTAAAAATGGGAGTGATGTTTCCCTTTTTCCAGTCACCAGGGACTTCTCCTGACTGCCAGGACTTTTCAAATATGATGAAGCATTGCTTGGCAATCACATCAGCCAGTTCCCTCCAGACCCCGGGGTGCATGTCATTGGGCCCAATAGACTTCTACCTGTTCAGTTGCATCAGGTGATCTTAAACCTGCTCTTTGCTTACAGTGAGCTTTGCTCCCCCAGCCCCTGCCTAGAGGTTCAGGGATTCAAGAGATGTGGAAAGCCTGACTGTCGTAACTTCCTATGTGGTGGGCAGCAAAAATAAGTCCCATGATAAAAATGTACTTGCAGCTTTAAATGTCTTCTCACTTTCCCAGATTGTTTTGATTCACCAAAACAAAGGAAGTTTCCCATTTTTAATTACTCTAGCCCCTGCTTTTTGGTCTAGCTGAGTATTTCAATAGTCATAGCAGCTGAGTGTCAGTGTGTACTGCAGTGTGTATCAGAGCACCCATGTGGCTGCTGTGAATTTTGCTGGTCAGTAAGGAAGCCTAAGGAAATGCTTATTAGACAAAGATGACTGGAATGAAGCAGTGCTTTAGCAATATGTTCTCCTCAATGGGAAGGACTCTGAATTGCCAAATAGTTTCTCCATGAAACTGTACATTCCAGTGGACTGAGAGTGTATGTTTTAGAAAAAGGGCATCCAGACATTTGGGGATTTTGCAGTAGTTAGAGAAACTACTACATCAGAAGGTATATTGTCCTAGTGGTTAATTGCATGTATTGCCAAAATTACATCTTTTATTTCATTATCTGAATGATCCTCCTTTACCCTACAGAAACTGAAAATTTGTATGTTTTCTTGGGACAAATTTAACAGTCCTATACTATTAGAAATCTTTTTGTTTCTCTTGACTGTGATCAAGTCTTAGCCTTCCCTTTGATAAATGAAATATTTGATCACTTTAGTCTCACTGTGTAAAATAGACTTTATACCACTTCAGATCTTAACATAACAAAAATGCTAAAATTCTGATTTTGACACATATAAGTGTGGCTTCAGGAATAGTCCCTAAACTAATTATAATTTTCTATCAATATATACATATTTTTATAATTTAAATTCAAATATTTTTAGCACTATAAGTATATAGTTGTATCTAAAAATATGCCTGAAGTTTGAGAACAGATGATACACACGAACACATACAAATAATCATCTATAGCCTCTGTTTTTTCATTTGTTGTCCTAAATATTTTTTCCCACTTAACAGGACTATGCAATATGAAAGCTAGAATGCGTTCACTTGATCCAGTCGGACTTGGATAGACCATCTTTGCTTGTAGAAACCTGTGAGTATAATCTTGTTAAAATGATAAGACCTATAGCCAGAAGCTAGAAGGAAAGTGCTTGTCAGTAGTTTTCCAATAAAAATTGGCTGCAATCTACTCTGCCTAAGTACAAAGGAAAATTCAAGAATTTCACTAAAGGAAAGAATTCAATATATAAAGACTTTCAAATCTACATTAAATATGTTAATCCCTTGAGGGCTTTTTTTTTTTTTTTCTTTTAAGATGGTTCCTTTAAAAGGTATTTAGCATGATTACAACTACATCGTATTCTCAGTTTAATACACCATTGTACTTGTCATTTGCTTCTGTGAAATGAGTGTGAAATGTTACAGAATGAAAAAGTAATTTTCACATTCATTTATTACAAGTGTAAATGATCACACAGTATGCAAGGTTACATAGATTCCAGTTCACAAATTGTGGATGAAGATACCACTGTCACCTGGCCAAAATATATTAATATTAATGGACCTCTCTGGCTTTTATTAACTAATGTACACACTGAAACTAATATGCATGGTGTCCGAACATTTCAAAAACGTGGAAAAAGTTGTAAGATTATGAAACTTGAAAGCCTCTTTTCCTTCCCTTTCAATGTGAAAAAATACCTGATGGGAAGAATAAAGAAGACAGAACCAGACTCATCAAAGTTCAGTTAAAGGGCAGGAGGCAACAAGCACAAACTGAAACACATAAGAAAAATAAATAAATAAACATAGTAATTGTGATCAGCCACTGGAACAGCTTGTTCAGAGAGATATTGAAGTCTCCATCTTTGGAGATATTCAAAACATGACTGGGATCAGGAGCAGAATAAACACCCCACGATTCAGGTGGAAAGAGTTAGAGACCTGCTACTACACCTGGACTGTCACAAGTCCATGGGGCCAGATGGGATCCACCCGATGGTGCTGAGGGAGCTGGCAGATGTGATTGCTGCACCTCTCTCCATCACCTATCAGCAATCATGGTCATCCAGAGAGGTCCCAGATGACTAGAGACTTGCTAATGAGACTCCCACCTATAAGAAGGGTCATAAGGGGGAGCCGGGGAACAACAGGCCTGTCAGCCTGACCTCAGTGCCAGGGAAGGTTATGGAACAGTTCATCTTGAATGTGATCACACAACATGTATGGGACAGCCAGGGGATCAGGCCCTGTCAGCATAGGTTCATGAAAGACAAGTTCTGCCTGACCAACCTCATCTCCTTCTATAACCAGGTGACCAGCCTGGTGGATGAGGGAAAGGCTGTTGACATAGTCTACCTAGACTTCAGTAAGGCCTTTTAATCAGTCTGTCACAGTATTCTCCTGGAGAAGCTGGCAGCCCATGGCTTGTACAAGCCCATGGCTTGTACCCTCTTTGCTGAGTTTAAAACTGGCTGAATGGCTGGACCCTGAGAGTGGTGGTGAATGGAGTGGTCCTGAGTGGTGTTCCCCAGGGGCTGATGTTGGGACCATCCTCTATATTATCCTTATAGATGATTTGGATGAGGAAATTGAGTGCACCCTCAGTAAGTTTGCAGATGACACCAAACTAGGGGGAAAGTGTCAGTCTGCTGGAGGGTACGAAAGGCCTGCAGAGGACCTGGACAAGTTGGATCGATGAGCAGAGAGATGAGCAATGGAATGAGGTTCAACATGGCTAAGTGCTGAGTCCTGCACTTTGGCCACAACAACCCCAGGCAACACCACGGGCTTGGGTCAGAGTGGCTGGAAAGCTGTGCAGAGGAAAAGGATCTGGGGGTGCTTGTCAGTGCTTACCTGAATGTGAGCTGGCAGTGTGTCCAGGTGGCCAAGAAAGCCAATGGTATCCTGCCTTGTAACAGGAATAGTGTAGCTGGAAGGACCAGGGAGGTGATTGTTCCCCTGTACTCTGCTCTGGTGAGGCCACACCTCAAGTACTGTGCTCAGTTTTGGGCCCCTCAGTACAAGAAGGACATCGAGGCTCTGAAGCATGGCCTGAGAAGGTCTATGAAGCTGGTGAAGGGCCTGGAACACAAGTCCTATTAGGAGCAGCTGAGGGAGCTGGGATTGGTTAGTCTGGAGAAGAGGAGACTCAGGGGAGACCTTATTGCTCCCTACAGCCACCTGAAAGGAAGGTGTGGGAAGCTGGGGATTGGCCTCTTCTCACAGATAACTAGTATTAGCATATAATTAGGACTAGAGGAAATGGCCTCAAATTGCACCAGGGGAGGTTCATGTTGGAAATTAGGAGAAATTTCTTCTCAGAAAGAGTGTTTAGGCATTGGAACAGATTTCTCAGGGAAGTGTTGGAGTCACTGTCCCTGGAGGTGTTTAAGGAAAGGTTGGATGTGGTACTCAGGGGCATGGTGTAGTGGATGACATCGGTGGTAGGTCGGACTAGATGATCTTTGAGGTCTTTTCCAACCATAATGATTCTATGATTCTGTACTTCTATGATTGGACACATACTTCACCAACCTATTCTAACTTATCCTGGTATAAGCAGGGGTTTGGGACAGAGGATTTCTTAAAGTTACAGCTTTCACCATTTTGTGACTGCTACATGTTCTTCTCATTATGTTCAACATACCTGACAGTTTAATTTCTAGCTCTGTAAAAACTAGAAATAAATTATTCCTATACTCTATTTCCTTGTCAGAGCATGACTCATCCACAGAACTGATTTCTACAAAATTGTTAAATATATAGAATTATAGGACTTCTTTTATAAATGTTGCCTTTTACACACTTTAAAACAAAATGAAACATAACAGAAATAGCATGGATTATTATTATTATTATTATTATTATTATTATTTATTATTATTATTAATATTATTTTCTGTTTGGTATATTATTTCCAGAGCCAACTCTGCCAAATCTAGGCTAGCTCTATTAATTGTGTATTCCCATACAGAAAAAGTTTTCGTACCCATCCTAAAGTCTAGTAACAAAATAAATTAGCAATATATCACCGCTAGACATGGCACCAATCTAAAACCAGGACAATGACTAAATAAAGTTGCATTTCTATGTGGTCAGTGTCAGAGTTCTGTCAAGAAAATGGCATTAAAGACTGGTGGTTGGGGGATAGTTCTTAGCTTCAAAAAGTTATAAGCACTCATAATCTTGAATAAAAAAAAAAAAGCACAAGCTGTTCACAAGTTCAGTTTAGTGCTGTTTAATGAAAACCTCTCTGTTTTTTAACTTTTATTGTTGTTATTGCCATTTCTGACTTCAGTGGCAAGCAGCACATATATCATAATGTGAAAACTAAGAAAATTTGCCAAACAAGTGTTGGTTTTCATATGAGCTCCGAAGGGGATTCCTAATAGATGTAGTAGGGAATAACAAATGTTGAGTAAGGAAGAGGAAAATTTCATTGGATCTTCAATCTTTTTCATGCCTCTTTGAAGTTTGTGAAGTGGCTATGCTCCTTAACAGCAAAGGAATCATTCAGCTCTGTCTCTTATATCTCAGAGTTGTCATACCTCTCCATGAATCCATCTCAACAAACAGTCTTTCCAGGTATTTGGAAATTATTTTTCCTTTGTCTAACTGTCCTATGCTCTCACACAGTGACATGTGTCTGGAAAGCTTTTTACTTTTGTTGCATATAGAAGACGGTGTTAAATTATAAAAAGAAACAGTAAGTGTATTAATGTTAAGACACAATGGAGTTAGATAGCAGTAATTCTGATATATTCAGCTATCAGAAATACAATATAGGCTGTAGTTACCTCAGAAGTAAAGGAGATTTAGGAAAGACAATTACAGATTCATTGGACTGCCCAGTATTCTTTCAAGTGGATCAGGCCTATTTGTCACCATTTCTTTACATTTCTTCTTCCTTGAACAGTGATGAAATTAACTGGAATAACAAGACTCAACCTGTAGAGCCTTTCATGAGCACTGTAATCAGGGTTGCTGGATGTTGGGGTATTCTGTTGCCAAGCTATTCTCATCTAAAGAATTGTCAGACTGTCAGAGCTTTTCTCCCTGAAGATAAGGGTAAGCTTGAAGTTTTTACTACAATAATGTTCCTTTGGATTCTCCTTCTGTATATTCTGAGGAGACAAAAAGAAGGATCAGGAGGAGATGGTCTGAACTGACCTCTCCATGAATCATTGGCTATTTAATGAGCCTTACTGTCTTGTTTTATCTCCAGTTAAATGTATAATATGGAAGGAAGAGAGAAGTTAATAAAAATGTAGTGATATTGAAGTCATTCTCTATATCTTTCCTTCAGTTACCCATGTAGGTCCATGTCATGTTTCTGTGAATTTGACCATTTCTTCTTATTCTTTATGAATCAGAATCCTATTTCTTTCTTTCTCTTTGGGGTGATTGAGTTCTGGCCAGTGTATCCTTGATTTTTAATGCAATGCGGACTGACTCAAGTTCTTGTCTTTAACACTTTTTTTTTTTTTTCTATATTCTCAGTCAATGTGTTGAGTGCAGATTAGCTCTTTACAGTCTCCAACATTTCTTTGCTTCAACAACCCACATTAGAATTGATTTCCTGGTTTGTCCTCTTTAGCTGCACACAAAAGTGAAACAAAATCAACAACTGTGAACTAGCAAATAGAATAAAAAATATATGCATGTATATATAATGTACCATAAGCAAAGAGTATTATAATACCTCAAAGCTTTCAGAGATGCTTTCCTACAAACCACATTTGTGATACTGTACACTATATCTTTGAAAATAACTCCAGTCAAAATCCAGTGATGCAAAATACTTCATATGACATTTTACCATTTTATAGTATTTTACATGCTAGTTTATTACTGCTATTTTTAATGAGTAAATACTTTTCCTCTTTTCCTTTTTTTTTTTTTTTTTTTTTAATCATGGAGGTTAATCCTGAATTTTTATTCTAAGCATGTCTGTCCATTATGACTGTTCCTTTTAGGTAAATAAAAATCAGTTCAGGTAACAAACTAGCTTAAAATCATAAAGCAAAACTATGTGAGATGTGATTTATTTATTTACTTTTGGCCAGGAATGCGTAGAACAAAACTACTACATATATTGTTCATATGATGTTTTGTCTTCCGATGTTCTTTTCTTAAAATGAGAAAGTACTTGTGGACAGAAATGAAAATCTATTTATTGGACGTCTGTCTAAAAGCATTTGCTAAGATAGTGAAATTTGTGGGAAATATACTGAGTGGTACATGCACTTTGAAAGAAATACTATGGACAACAAGATATGACAGACATGATATTGAATAAAATATGATTGTCTGAGACTTTCACCAATCCGACTTGTCCTTTGCTAGATGCTGTTATTACACCTAAAATAAAAACAGTCTAATCCATTCCTAGGTCAGCTCATAAACTGCAGCAGTTTTCAACCCATTGCAGATCCAGTATAAGAATACTTCAATGTGTGTGGGGGATGTACTAGTCTCACTCATCAACTTTCAATTCACTACTGGAAGTCTTAGAGAGCCCTAAGAGAAGTCATCCAAAAGGATCTCACACAGACATAAATAAAGGACAGAAATGCCCTGAACCATTAAGAAAATATTTTTTCACAAAACAAGTGAAAAATCTCTCAGACGTGATCCTCAAGGGAGACCATGAAAATACCTTCAACTGACAAGCCTGGGAATAGTTCCACTGCATTCTAAAAATCAGGGATTAAATAAGACACTGGTTTTATGGCCCATTAGAACTTCCTCTCCGCATTGCCTTCTGACAGCTCCTGACTGTTCCAGAAGTGTAACTACCAGTTTTTTGTTGTTGTTTTTTGTTTTGTTTTGTTTTACCCTTATAGGCTTTTTCTGTGTCAATTCTCTTTACAAAACATGCTGTCTGTGCATCTATCTATAAGAAACATGCCTAAAGTCCACAACAAACAAACAAACAAATAAATAAATAAATACAAACATACATATATGTTGATTGGCAAAGTCATTGTAGCCTAGAGGATGCGTCTTTTCACCCTACATTAGAAACCTGGTGGCTGGCTACCTTTATTTCTCTTTAGTCTACATCACCTGTACAGAATAAATATCCAGTGAGGTTTAGACTACTAAACACATGAGAATATATAGACCCTCAAATGTAGCAGTCCCAATCTCAAAAGTGATTCCACCCTAGGGACTAGTTTCTTCTTTCTAGATAAAGCTAACTAGTACCATTTGAGATGCAGCTGTGTATCTTAGGTATCATCACGGAGCTTGGATGACTAAGAGACATTTTCAGTATTTTTTAGCTGCAACTGAAGGCCAGAGAGAATAGTTTTCCAGAACCTAAAACAAAATTACAGACTTATTTTGCCAAGTCATGACCAAAAAGTTTACTTGATATGAAACTTTGATTTTTTCTCAAAAGTACAGAATCCAAATGCAAACTGATCCTGGTGTAGTTGCTGTTTAACACAAAGAATATCCTTTGTTTCAATTTGCCTCAGTCACTCCTGTTTATGATCTTCAGGACAGACATGTCTCTGCATTGCTGTATTAACCTGTGGGGTGTAATCCTTGAATAGTAGAGGGAAACAGGAAGCAAGCACATTGACTGGTTATGACAGTTGGGTAAAAGTTAAGGGCTAGAGCTAATAATTCTGATATGAAGCACTGGGAAAGATTACACTGGGAAGATGAATGAAATTCATCTATTGACAGCGGCACATTTTCTGTAACAGTGGGAGGACTTGACTGGAAGAGGTTATATCTTCCCTTTCTTAGGGTCATACACGCTAAATATAAACCCTGATGGGTCCAGAAAGTGGAATTTGTGATATGGCTTCTGAAAAGCTTACTTATTATGCAAAATGTACATCAGATGTTCCTGACTTATACATATTAAGAAAGGATGCTCTCTAAAGTTTTTGTAAGTGTCCAGTTATTCAGCTATACAGTGTGAAAAGAAAGAAATTTCTCCAGGAATTTATAAACCTACATGTAGTGGAGTCAAAATTAATCCTGTTGTTATGAGCAGACTCCTCGTGGTCTTTTCATTTTCTAAAAACTAAGACTTTGTTGTTGTTGTTTGGTTGGTTTTTGCTAGTTGATACTTCTTAACTTTGATCAATTTGAAAAAGAAATTTTTAGTTTGGTGTATGTATTCATTGGATTCCTTTACATATCCTTTTGTTTTCCAATACAGTCAGCAATTCTGTCAGCCCTTACCAAGAAGAAAAGAGCAAAGACATATAAGAGCCTATAATTAGTAACATATGAAAGAAATGATAATGAGTAGGTGAAATGATAATGATAATGATAAGGTGAAAATGTAAATCTTCCTTGCATCTTTCTAGATGAAGGTGTTGGGAGTCAGTAGTTAATCCATAGAGATTTCATTAATGAGGCAACAGGATTATAACAATTCAGCAGATATTTAATAAATACCTAAAATATGTTTATACATCTGTTGCCTTCTCTTTTGTTACTTGTGTTTATAACAGCAGTTGTGTCTCTGCGCAGAACTGTTTTGAAGATAATACATACACTCATAAAGTTAGTAAAGAATGAATTGCTAGGTTTAGAAGATTTGCTGTCAAGGTACATCTCATGCAAGGAGGGCTGTCTTTGCTACAGATTGGAAAATTTTAGTATTTCTTGTGCCTGGCACTTTCATTTCCATATGTTTAGCAACCTGTAGTCAGTAGTTTGTAAGCAGTTTTTCACAAGCTTTATTTTATTTCTTTTTATGAGAATTGCTGTATAGAAACATCTAAAAGGAATGTTCCTGCTAGAGCTAAACAGCTACAGAAAAGTAAAATATATTAGTATCACAGGTTTTGTTTTGTTTCGTTTTGTTTTTAAAGGTACTCATTTAATACCTAAAGAATGGCAACCAAAAAGATAAACCATGAACTTTCTTCAAGACTCTTCAATAGAAGCAATAGTGCTTATATCTGTATTTCTCCCGGCACTTCTTAAGCGTTTCAGAAAAAAAAAAAAAAAAAAAAAAAAAAAGCATGCATTTACTGGAGAACTTTTCATTAGTGGTTATTCCTTACTACAATGTAGTTCTTTATACAGCTGGTATGTCCCTTTAATATGATTTACAATTCCCTCTAAATACAATGTTCTGTTTAGTGACAGGACAATGTTCTGTTTCTTAAACAAGAATTGTCAATGTAGAAATTGATAGAGAATTGCATGAAGATTAACTGTACTCTAGCTACTGAAAAATTGACTCAGTTTGACTCATCACGCACAATTCGAAAATATCATCCAAAAAACATCATCAGCTGAAAATCAGATTTAAAGCAACAACAACAAAAAATCATTAGAATGGGAATCTTTCTTCTATCCATTTGGCAAGACATTAGTCAGAAATGTGCTTCCTTCTGCACATCTCTAGCTAAGAACCTAATGGGCTATTTCTGTCATGAATATTCCAGTTTAAAGTTAGTAATATTTGTGGTCATAAGCTTTACCTAGAAAAGCATTCTAAGAAATAAGAAAATATTTTAGACATATTGGAGAGAAAGCATTTTTTCTCTGTTGAATATCTAGCCATTCATTCTTAAGTAGATGTGAGTCTGTTCTGCCAATGAGCAGAAGCTTCCTTAAGCAGTGGTTCTGTCAAAATATGATGCATCTTTCTCTGTATTCATTGCAACTTCTACTTTAATCCTTTTCCTTGGAAAAATATCTCTGCATCATAACATTTACCTCAAGGTCTGAGCTGTGGGAGAAACAATCTTTTAGAACATATACAGAGGAAAAATCCTTGCTTTACTGTTTTCTAAGCCTGCCTGCCTGCCTGCCTGCCTGCCTTCCTTCCTTCCTTGCTTCCTTCCTTGCTTCCTCCCTCCCTCCCTCCCTCCCTTCCTCCCTTCCTCCCTTCCTTTTTTCCTTGGAGCATCCACATGTCCAAGCTAAAAGTTGCAAAGTTCAGCTGGTTTTGAATAACCTATTCCACCAAGAAACTGGTGGTCAAATTTAGCATTTACATAGGAATATGCATTTCATGATCTTATGAAATAAGATTTCATTCTTATTCTTATAAAATGGCTGAAGGGATTTTTGTCTAATCATAGAATCACAGAATCATAGAATGTCCTGAGTTGGAAGAGACCCACAAGGATCATCTCTTCCAACTCCTGTGTCCCCAAAGGACCACTCCAAACAAAGAAACAAACAAATAAATAAATAATCAGACCATGTGTCTGAGAGCATTGTCTTGAACTCAGGCTCGGTGCTGTGATCACTTCCCTGGGGAGTCTGTTTCAGTGCCTGACCACCCTCTTGGTGAAAAACCCTTTCCTGATATCTTTGAATCTTTCTAATGTTTGGAAATATTTGCTGTAAGGAGGAAGCCAAGTATAAGCGGCAATAAACTTTAAGAAAAGTTGTTTTCATTAAGTCCAAAATGAATTTAATAAGGAAGGAAGTCTATTATATAGCAAGTTAAATTTAGAATTTGTTGCTATTGAAAGCTGTCACTTTACAAAGAAATGCAAATTTCTCTGTCAGGATGGAGATAACTTCCTCATTTAACCTTTATTTTTAATGAGCACCCATTTCCTATAAATAGCAACAATTATCTCTCCAAAACTGTCTTCCACCTTGATTCTTAAAACAGCAGCAAGTTTTATGTGCATTCAATATCTGTGCATATAATTTAAGCCTATTTCATACTAGAATTTTTATTCCAATAAATCTGAATTGTAGGTTAAAATACAGCTCTAATCTGAATTATGATTGATCAGATTGATGGATAAATTAACAAAAAGAAGAATAAACTGACAGAGAATGTATCATCACAAATGTACACAAAGGGATGAAAATAAAGACAATGAAGCATAAAAAGAACAATGGATTAAGAGGAAGAACAAAATAATAAGCAATATAATTTTACTTGATTATTCTTGTACTGGCTGATTTGGGACATAATTCTAAAATTTTGTTTTGTTTAAGTATTACATCTCTAACATTTAGGTTCTTTTGTTTGTTTGTTGTTTTTGTTTGTTTGTTTGTTTTTTCTTAGTCTTCCTTCAAAGATGTTTTAAAGAAAGAAAGAAAACTAATATAGAGGTTAAATCTCTTACATTTTTTTGCTTGGATTTGTTTCTCGTGTTTATCTTCTTTTTTAAGCCTTTGGCTGGCTCACAGATAGAATCATAGAATCAATCCTAGAATCCTAGAATGATTTGGATTGGAAGGGGCCTTTAAAGATCATCTAGTCTAACCTCCCTGACATTGCCAGAGACATCTTTTACTCCGTCTGTTTGCCAAAAGACTCATGAACCTGGCCTTGAACACTTCCAGGTGTGGGGCATCCACAACTTCTCTGGGTAACCTGTTCCACCACCCTCATCATGAAGAATTTCTTACTCATCTATAATCCTTGTCTGTCTTCCTTAGTCTATAATCTAAATCTATTCTCTTTCAGTCTGAAAACATTACCCTTTGTCCTGTTATTACATGCCATTGTAATCTCTCTCCATCTTTTTTATAAAGTATTGAAAGTATTTCCTTAAGTATTGAAAGGCTGCAACATTATCTTTTTGTTCATTTCTGTTTTCTCTGAGGCTTCCAAATGACAGGTTATGTGACTGGTATTCACCTTCATCATCTTGAATATCATCTTTTTTTTCTCCCAGCTGTGCCTTCCATGCAAGGAGAGCAGAAGGCACACTGGAAGGCATCTATCACACACCCATTTTTAATTTGCTGTTTGTTTTAAGCATCTGAAGCATTGTCTGCTTATAGATGCAATTGATATATATGACCTAACCCATCAATACATATCCCATACTGTAGTAAGGACTTTCCTTCATATCCTTTCAAGAATTTTAAATTTCACAGACGCACAGAATGGTTAAGGTTGGAAGATACCTCTGGAGGTCCTCTAGTCCAACCCTCTGCTCAAGCAGGGACACCAGCTGCCATGTTCAGATGTTTTTTGAAGATCTCCAAGGGCAGAGACTGCACAGCCTCTCTAGGCAACGTGCCAGTGCTTGGTCATCCACACAGTAAAGAAGTGCTTCCTGCTATTCAGATGGAACCTCATGTGTTCCAGTTTGTACACATTGCACAAGGAAATTTTGGCAGAGAAAACGAACAAACAAAAATCAGTGAAATACATAGTATGTACTTGCCTATTTGTGAATCGTGCAAAATGGTAATGAATTATCCTGTGCAATTAAAAGTGTTAATCAATGAGAAAGGAGCACTGAGAGCTTTCATGAGATTCCCATTGGAACCACTTGTTCTTGCTCTGCATGTTTTGAACAGCTGCCTAATTTGGAGTCTGGCTTTCAGAAAGTTCAAATTGTGTATAGTAATAAAGTGAAAGAAGGAAAGACAGTAAATTTTGTTATGCTGTGTGGTGCTGCTAATGAATGATTTATGATTTTCTTTGACAGTGCCTGATTTTTGGTGCTATATTCTTCACTGTTTGTTCTGCACTTTTTCTATCTCTAATGCCAAATTCTGGTCCTACTTACAGTATTTTAACATAGATCTAAACTTATCTCTGAGAGTCCAGTGAAAACACTATAAGTGTTGCAGACAAAGGAAAATTGGTTGATGCTCAAAATCAATAAGACAAAATTCCTTCTTGGACCAGATTTTTTTATTTATTTTAGAAATTCTGTGCTGTGGCACAAAAAAAAAAAATAAACTTACTTTTATTTGTTTATTTATTTAGTTAATTAGTTAGGTGAAGTCCTGTATCGGGTGAAGGAGCATGCATTAGCACAAGATGAGGGCTGACTAACTGGAAAACAGCTCTGCAGAAGAGGATCTAGGGATCCTGATGGATATCAAGTT
This sequence comes from Anser cygnoides, assembly GCF_040182565.1. Lineage (NCBI taxonomy): Eukaryota > Metazoa > Chordata > Aves > Anseriformes > Anatidae > Anser > Anser cygnoides. The sequence goes on from NC_089873.1 coordinate 19,332,200, forward strand.
GAAAATGAGCCAGCAGTGTACTCTAACTGAAAGTAAGATCATCCATTCTGCATTAAGCAGGTTGATCCTGCTCATCTACACAACACTGGTGAGAGCACATCTGGAGTGCATAGTTTAGTGCTGGGCCTCCCCACTACAAGGGAGACATGGACATACTGGAGACACTCCAGTGAAGGGCCATAAAGAGGTTAAGGGACTGGAAAATATGTCATACAAGGAGAGGCTGAGAGAGCTGGTACTTATTCAACCTGGGCAAAATGAGGCTCGGGGCACTTTTAAGAGTGTGGAAAAATATTGGATGGGAGGAGTAAAGAAGATAGAGCCAGGCTTATCACAGTCCTGCCCGGTGAAAGAAGAGGAAATGAGCACAAACTAAAATGCAATAGAGTCTATATAAACATAAGAAAAAACTTTTTTTTTTTTCTTTTTAAATATTTTTTACTTTTTATTATGAAATTGGTAAAACAGTGGAACATGTTGCCTAGGCAGGACGTAGAATCTCCATCCTTGGGGAAATTAAAACCATGAGTGTATACAGCCCTGAACAACCTCCCAGCAGAGGTGACTGCTTAGAACAGGGGGATGGACAAGACATTCTCCAAAGCTGCCTTCTAGCTTCAGGCATTCTTTGATCCTGTGATTCTGCATTTGGTGTTGACTCCTGTTTCCGAAGTTCTTGGGTTGAAGCTCAGGGTGTTGGTCAGGGTAACTCACCAATGCAAAACTCTTCTTTGAGAGCAATGAGCAGCAATTCAATTTAAAATACAAACAGACTAAATTCATAAATGGCAACTGAATGTAAGAAAAAAATAAACTGGCATGCTTGAGGACACATTGTTTTGGGGCATTTCTTCGTTCATTCTGTTGCAGGCATTCTGTCTTTGGTAATAAGTGAAACATACTTTGTATGTTTCCCATGAATATTATCTGTCATTCAAAAAAGCCATATGATGTTCAGACTTGGTAATGTTTCCATGCTCCTTCCGTTCTCATATATCAAATACTTTATTTTTTTCTGCCTGCATGATCCTTTAACCCTCAGAGTTTAAATTGCTTAAATATAAATTTAATTGTAAACTTTGCCTTGTTTTATTTTCCTTTTTTTTTTTTTCCTTTTTTCTTTTTCTTCTTAATTACTGTGTTTAATGATTCTAAGTTGCTGCCCTATTAAGGAAACTATTTCTATGCAAGCAGATGAGCCTATTTCGTTTTGGGCAAGTGCCAAACCCTTTCTATGAGAGGCTATTATATCAGATATCTCAGCAAGAAAGAAGCAAGAAAATTAGAGTATGGCTGAATCTGAGATGAAAATTAGCTATTTTGAAAAACAAATCTATGATAAATACAACAAGGATTTATGATGAAATTTACAGGCAGCACAGATGGCATTTGATGATATTTTATCTCAAGGGAAAAGGTATTCTTTTTTTACATTGAAACACCAACTTTATAGGTTTGTGATTATTGGGCAGAATGTAACACTCCTCTGTGTATGCAATCAGTGCCTCTGTGTATGCAATCAGTGCAAACTGACTGTTAGATCCCATTGGTTATCTGGAAGATATTTCAAGGATATATTGTATTTTCAGATGAATTGCATTTGCTTTTTTTTTTTATAAAGCAGGTTAAAGAGCATGAAAGTCACGTCTCACTGAGTGTGACATGAAAGGCATGAAAGTCACTGAATGGCAGCAGTTTCCAATCTCAAACTGAAATGATCAAGCAAATACACTTCTAATCCTGGGTCTGAAAGCTTCAATGTCAAATTTTGTGGGTATATTATGCTAAAGAAAGCAAACAATTACAAAACAGAAAAATAGCAGCAACTACCTTGAATTCATAAACACTTATTACAATGATATGATCCACTTCCTTCACTCTTCCTGCTTCCCACTTGTTCTTCCCTGTTCCCCCCTGTTCTTCCTTCCTGTTGTGGTTTAACCGGGCCGGCAGCTAAACACCACACAGCCGTTCGCTCACCCTCCCCCCTCCCTCTCTGGGATGGGGGAGAGAAACGGGAAAGTGAAGCCTGTGAGTTGAGATAAAGACAGTTTATTAAGACAGGAATATAATAATAACAACAACAATAATAATAATAGTATTGCTAATAATAATGTGTACGAAACAAGTGATGCACGATGCAATTGCTCACCACCCGTGCCCGAGTGACCGATGCCCAGCCTATCCCTGAGCAGCCGGCCCCCCCACCCCGGCTAGCCACCCCTGTATATTGTTTAGCATGACGTCAGATGGTATGGAATACCCCTTTGGCCAGTTTGGGTCAGCTGTCCTGGGTCTGTCCCTTTGCAACTCCTGCTGCACCCCTAGCCTGCTCGCTGGCAGGACAGAGTGAGATGCTGAAAAGTCCTTGGCTTGGTGTAAGCACTGCTCTGCAACAATTAAAACATCAGCATGTTATCAGCGCTCTTCTCATCCTAATCCAAAACATAGCACCCTACCAGCTACTAGGAGGAAAATTAACTCTGTCCTAATTGAAACCAGGACACTTCCATTAAGAGTCTTTTCATTGCATTACTTTATTGCGCTGCATTAGCAATATTGGTTACTCAGACCAATATTGGTTACTTAGATTACATAAATCTATTTTCAGAAAAGCTATTTTTCTTGTTTTCTTGTTTGAAACCCAGAATGTTGTTTCAAACATGAAATTAATAAATCACCATTTATGGCCTCATCTCTGTACCTGAAGTAAAGCTGCAGTATAGGGGGTATTCTAGCCCAAGAAGTTTCCAGCATCTCAGTTAGGTGCTAAAGATTAGACATAATATTAGACTTCTTTCTTTGCATCTTCCTTCCTTTGTTTGACCACATAATTGCCACCAACTAAATTAATATTCAGGTCTTCATGCTTGAGTAGAAACAGAAATAGATTGCATTTTTTCTGCCTTCAGTTGTGGCAAAAACTCTTACCGTGAAAAAATAAAATAAATAAATAAAATAAAATAAAATAAAATAAAATAAAATAAAATAAAATAAAATAAAATAAAATAAAATAAAATAATCTTATTCCACTGTTTGAGCTATAACTGCTTTTATTTTCATCATCTTGTTTGGACTAACAATAACTAAATAAAAATAAAACATGGATATGATAACATATTGTTGAGGATACAAGTCAAAACTGATTGACTGCTTCTCAATAATGTGCACTACGAGTTATACACAAATCTGTGGAATAAAGTATTTATGATTATTAACATATTTAGAACTCCAGAAATTGTGATGAATTTTTATTATAAATTAAGTACATTTATTCCTTTGATATTGATTTCTTTATTCTTAGTCTTCTGTTAAGATAATTCATAAACAATCATGAAAGTTGAATAACATGACCAATCATATTCTGTGAATGAAAAATAACCCATAATTGTGATGACCAGTTTTCAAAACATTTTTTTTTTTTTACAAACGAATGGACCAATCCTTCACAACTGTCACTCGTCTACACACGGGTGATATGTCCTAGATTTGTACATGTAATTCCATATTCTCAAGGATAAGTCCCATAATACATGAACTATGCAATCAATTCAAAATCTGTAGAATATCTTACTGGCTCAAGCAATATCTGCAAATGATTTTGAAAATATTTTCACATAATAAGTGCATTCAAAATAAATGAAGTGTTACCAAATGGTGGGGATATGGAAAGCATATTTCATTATGTATCTCGATCTTTATTTTCATATTTTTGGGTATTTAATTTTCATCTTCTTTACATTCTTGCTACATTCCCACAAATGTCTACCCAGTGCATAATACAAACTGACATCAGTCTTTGCTAGTCGAGGGAATTTAATCCCATCCAGTTTTTCTTTTGTATATTAGCAATACTTTAATTTTCTTTGCCATTTTAGTACATTACAATACAGGAAATCAACTTTAGATATCTTTCTAATATCTACTGTAAGATGTGGAGGTGGGGAAGAAGACCATCGTGGATGAACAGGGATTGTTCCCCTGTGCTCTGGTGAGGCCACACCTCAAGTACTGTGCTCAGTTTTGGGCCCCTCAGTACAAGAAGGACATCGAGGCTCTGAAGCATGACCAGAGAAGGGCTATGAAGCTGGTGAAGGGCCTGGAACAGGAGTCCTATTAGGAGCAGCTGAGGGAACTGGTGTTGGTTAGTCTGGAGAAGAGGAGACTCAGGGGAGACCTTATTGCTCCCTACAGCTACCTGAAAGGAAGGTGTGGGAAGCTGGGGGTCAGCCTCTTCTCACAGATAACTAGTAATAAAACTAGATGGAATGGCCTTAAGTTGCACCAGGGGAGGTTCATGTTGGAAATTAGGAGAAATTTCTTCTCAGAAAGAGTGGTTAGGCATTGGAAGACATTTCACACGGAGGTGTTGGAGTCACCGTCCCTGGGGGTGTTCAAAGAAAGGCTGGACATGGTGCCTAGGGACATGGTTTAGTGGGTAATACTGGTGGAAATGTTGGATGGTTGTACCAGATGTTCTCTGAGGTCTTTTCCAACCTTAACGATTCTATGATTCTATGATCAGATGAGGTGCACCTGCAATTCAGTGGTCTTTACTTATTGGTTTTGGAATCAAGTGCTAGGAAGTATTGAGAAAATGATAGAGAACTAAATGAAAAACATCCTTATGACACTGAATAAATCACCGGGGGTGATTTATGTCTTGTTTAGTTTAATTATTATTTATCGCAGTGAGACTACTTTGAGGAAGTATACATTGAATACTCCTGAATATGTAAAGAGGGCTAGCTGAGATTTTGATCAGCTCAGGATCCCCTCTTCCTTTCACAGCTTTGTGCCCACAGTGCATGCAGTCATTGTGCTAAATGTGACCTTAAAATGAAAAACTATAAAGTGTGTGCATCCAGTGATATTTCCATTCACCAGCAACTGAGATTTAACATTCCTATTTTGATAAAGATGGATTTCCTGATTTTCTGCTTTCTGAACCAGATCAACAGATAGAAACTCTAAGATACCCAAAGTAGTCTTTTTTTTTTTTTCCCCATTTTTTTTTAAGCATTCTTATTATTATGACAAACACAAAATAAGCAAAAGGCTAAGTATTATTCATAGAACACGAAGCACCTTCTGGGAAGCAACGTCATGTTCTTAAAAGTAGGTTCTCTGACTGTGCTTTAAAATACCATCATGATTACTTAACAGTCAAATTTAGGTTCTAAACATACTTATGATAGTTACCAAAGGATTTCAAAAGAGGATAGAGGCATCTGGCCTTCCTCACTTCTTCTTATTCTTTTTTTTTTTTTTTTTTTTAATGTATAAAAGCATATGTACATGAAATCAGGTTGACTGTAGATAAATGTAAATTAAATCCTACAAAACAAAACAAAACAAAACAAACAACAACAAAAATCACCAGGACAGCTCACAGGTAAGTAAGTAAATTCTTGGATCCTAAATTTCATGCGAATTCATATTTTCCATAAGTTTAGCTACATTTAAATCACAGAATTGTTTAGGTTGGAACAGACCTACAAGATCACCTAGGCCAACCTATGACCTAACACTAACAAGTCCTCCACTAAACCATATCACTAAGCTCTACATCTAAACATCTTTTAAATACCTCCAGGGATAGTGACTCAACCACTTCCCTGGGCAGCCTATTCCAATGCCTAACCCTTTCAGTAAAGATGTTTTTCTAATATCCAACCTAAACCTCCCCTGGTGCAACTTTAGCCCATTCCACCTCATCGTATCACTGGGCACATGGGAGAATAGACCAATCCCCACCTCATTACAGCCTCCATTAAGGTACCTGTAGAGAGTGATAAGGTCAGCCATGAGCGTCCTCTTCTCCAGGCTAAAACCCCCCAGCTCCCTCAGCTGCTTCTTGTAAGACTTGTAATAAGAGTCTGTAAATGTAATAAGAGTCTGTAAAATGTAATAAGAGTCTGGTAAACATATATTAATTTAAATTTTATGTTTTTCTGCACTGTCCTGCTTTCTTACTTCAGAGATGTATATGCATTTTTTAATGGAATGTAGGTGTCCTTGTGATGATTATTCACAATTTTATATTTAAGATATTGCTGTTAACATAATTATGGAATAGCACAAATGAGTTTTCTTCCATATTATGTTAGTAGTATATCTCATTGAGTTCTGATGTTCAGTGAGAGGAGAAACAATGCAGTGTTTTTCTATGGTCTTTTCTGTCTAATGGTTTACATTACATTACATTACAGCAGATATTAGTAAAGATATAATTCTTTCTATACTATTTGAACTTTTGAAAGCTTTGTTTTAGAATGTGTTTCTAACATTTGGTATTAAAAAAGTGTGGCATTCTTTGGATTCTATTGGATTTTACCTGATAGACCTATAATATTTGGGCACGCTAACAGATTATCACATTTATTTTTGTTCTATGTTGCATTTATTAGAAAGGTGTCTGGTTTTAATGCATTGTGTAAACCTGAATGACACTATTTTTCAAGATATTAGAAAGTCTACCATAAATCTCTTTTCAATGCTCTTTTGCTAATCATGTCTTAGACCTTCTTTCTCAAAGGGTTGCATCTCACATGCTAAGTTTTCCAATGCAGTCTTACTGGGCTAGGTGATCATCATCAATCATGTTACTAGCTCCTAATAATTCAATGGGACTAATCATTGAGATTATTATAATAAACACAAGCTTGAGTACTAGATCAAAATGCACACTAGCATGTTGAAATGTAATCCTTATCTAGAACGAAAATAGACACACAGGAGACTATAACATTAAAATATTAATTATATTATAAAATAATATCAAATTAAGGAGAAAAAAATCTTCTTTTTTTTTTTTCCTTTTCCTCATATGACCTGATATGGCAACTCTTTAAGTGTACTAGAGTACACTTACTGGCTTCACTGAAGTTTAAGTTAAAATCAGTGGGAAATTAGATTTTTAGGGTTGTTTTTTTTTTTTTTTTTTGACTAAACTTTATGCATTATTTGAAAACTTCAAGTAAAATATCAGGAATTTCCCACAATGTTACCATAATTTAATTTTCAAAATCTCTACAAAGTCTACCTATAGAATTAGAAATGGAAGAGTTTAAAATAGTTGTTTTTGTTTTTGTTTTTAGAGGAATTTAGAAACAACTTGTGTGGATTTTTTTTTTATTTTTTTTTGTCTATGTGTAAGAGACTAAAATCTCAGTACTCTTGAAGTTCGGCCAATTTAAGTTTCAGATAGAAGTGAGAAAAAATGTGTTCTTCAATGTTTGAAAACTTTCCTGAATCCTATTTGAGTATACTTGTCTCTGTGTAATTTATAAATGGTATGTTATTTTCACACATTTAAAATGAATAAATAGTGAACCATATTAACCAGTCTGAGAAGAATATATTTATGAGATGAAAGAAAAATAAAGATCTCTTTATGATTAAAGTGTTGGCAAGGTGTTTTGCCCTTTTATCAATATTATCAAATATTCTTCTATGCAAAGAAATAATTTTTTGAGGGCCTCATATGTGTATTATTGCTCATCCATCAATTCTCTATTTTGTTTACTGTGTTTCATTCATATATTGAACAGACTTTGTAAATACTTTGATAATAATATTTTGTTGTGCATATATAAAAAATTGAGGTCAAGTGGCTCTGTATGCTGAGCAGTATTTTAATTGTAACATACTGACAAACATACACACAAACATAATGCTGTTCTTTTTTGTGGCTGACTTTAATGACAGCATGAAAACTGTTTGCAAGGTAATTGGAGATAAGACCCAGAATTAATATTTTAACAAATGTATTGCACAGTAGGAATACTGAGATCTCGATCTGAATTGTTTTATCTATACTAAAGAAGAAGGTGTGAAAGCAGATGGGAAGGAAACCTTTCTTTCTTGGTTTCAGAATTGGTTGCAGGTTGGACAACTCTGATCTTTCATGGTTCTGTTCCTGCAGGCAAATAAAGTGCTGAAATTGAAACACAAGGGATCATGGCATTTTTGAGTCTAAGCTCAGAACATCTAGGTTGTTTATCTCCTGATTTTATTTCTTCAGATAGTCTAAATTAGCTCATTAGTATGCATACTAGCCATTTAATCTGAACTGTAAAACAAAAGCTCCTTGCCTAATTGCTTTTTTTTTTTAATGTAATCTAATGCATTCTTTGAATTTGTAAACATCAAAAAAGTCTTCATGTATATTTCTATTATATAGCACAGAACATCAAAACATGGCATCTTAGTTATAGACCGTAATGGCTAAGTCTTGACACTTCATAGTTGCTTTTCTGATTCAATAAAAAAAAAAAAAAAAAAAGTTCTTGAAATTTATGAAGCCACAAAACCAAATTCAACACTATTATGCCAGTGGTGGTTTCTATTATAATTGCTGCACTTTTCACTTACAGGAAACTTATTGTAATTTGTTACATATAAAGAAGTAATGTGACTGTTGAAACTGACTGCTATGTAACTGTTTTTATACCTTACACTAGGCTTTCATGGTGGTGTTTCAGAAACAGAAATAGTAAATTATGAAATTAGAGATTGTGTGTGGATACATATTTAAAAGGACTTAATTTCATTTACATTTTTCTCCAAAGTTCATGTGTGTCTGAGGCACCAAAAAAAATGTTAAATATCATTAACTCACTGGAAATAAATTTGTATCAAAGACTGACATATTCTTCACCATGATTTACTAGGCTGAAACACATACAGACAGAAAAAATCCCTGGTATAAACCATTATTTTTTTCTTTACTTCCAACTGCAAACTTCTCTACAGTTTTGTTTTGTTCTGTTTTCATAAGACTGATGTCTATATTTATCTCTCTACGTAGATTAAGGACTTCCAAGGTAATCTGAAAGTTTTTTATTTTTATTTTTAATACTTACAAGTGATTAAAAAATTGAAACTGAACATGTAAAGCCTGAAGACAGGGGAAGGGAATGACTTAAATGAATTTAGAAGGGGAAAAGTTAATCTTCCAAAGGTATAATTAATTGGTTGGCTTGGTACTGAAACTAATTAGGATAGCGATAAGAGGGGAAAAAGATTTCTTTTAATATGTGTGTGTAATATTTGGTCTGATAGTCATATAGTTTTTATATGCATTTCTAGGACCAAGTGCTCAAAAAATGGCAAAGCATTGTATGTGTTCTTCCTCTGCTTTGCCCCACACACTGTTATGTACCATATTTTTTCTACTGCACCTCATGGGCAAAGCATCACAACATAATAAAACTAATCAAACCATGGAAATACACCTGGAAGTAAGATTTTTGACATCAATTCAATATATAGTTACAGCTACATCAAGAAACTAGGCCTTCATCCTGGATTTAAAAGCTAAATCAGGCTGAAATATCTTCACAATGAAGGTGTTCTGAGGAGATTACATGTAAACAATGAAAATTCTCACTCCTACAGCTCACAAAACAGTTATATATGTTATATGTATATATATAACATGAGTCGCATTTCATTATGATGATCCCAGAATCTATGTATATACTACACAGAAAATGAAAAAGAGTATCAGTAATCTGTCTTTAATTTTTGTTATGGACAGTATGCAGAGCACACCTATTAATTATGTTTTAATTTCTCTTACAAAGTCATACAGAAAATAACCCTATGACTAAAGGTGCTGAGTTAAAAAGTAAGATTAAAATAGGCTTCTCTTAGATACTGTAGGTGAATAGCTATCTTTGGCTTTACATACTTTATCATTTAGATGATGACCTGCGTACATTAATATTTTGTTTCTTCACAGTCACGAAATTCAACATAATCATTTAGATGTTTTAAAATTAACATTAGTTTTTTTTGTTTTGTTGATTTTTTTTTGTTTGTTTGTTTTTTCATTAAAAGGAGTTAGTATATATAGATTTCAGAATCTTTTTGTTTGCCTGCTGTTTTCTTTTTTTTTTCTATGCAGTTCACTTCTGATTTTATCAGGGCTATTTGTTATTACTGAAAATATAAAATTAGCTATCATAAACATAAAAGCAATTGACTTCTATCATTTTATCTAGTTTTGAAGAATACCCTAATGAAGCTGCTTAAAGCAAACTATGTGTCATTCAAAGTGGCATGTAAAAGTAGAGATCTTTTTCACCACTACTTTTTTTTTTTTTTTAATATCACTACATCATAGAATTACGCTTTCATTAATATGTATTGTAGGAAAAAGTGGAGAAATTGAAATGCTTTAAATCTATTTTATACAAGCTTCCCATCTGTCATATTGTTTACACTACAGCCTGTATATAGAATCACAGAATCGTAGAATTAAGGTTGGAAAAGACCTCCAAGACCACCTGGTCCAGCTGTCCCACAACCACCAATATTAACCACTAAACCATGTCCCTAAGTAGCACATCCAGCCTTTCCTTAAACACCCTCAGAGACGGTGACTCCACCACCTCCCTGGGCAACCCATTCCAATGGTAAGAAGGAACACTTTTTTTTTTTTTTTTTAAATTCTAAGTTCCAAAATTCTAAAGCTAATAGAATATTCTATTTTCTACAATGCATCAAAAGCATAAGCGCTTCAATTGTAAAAACAGTTCTGTCTCTTATCGATTTCCTAGAAGTTGGAAAATGGATAGATAGATGATAGATAGATAGATAGATAGATAGATAGATAGATAGATAGATAGATAGATGATAGTATGATTAGGATGATTTATTTTATGTAAAATAATATAAGATCTCAATCCAGAATTGGAATTGAGAGATCTCAAATTCTAAAACACTTTTCCTAACTATATAAACTAACTATAACTATATAAACTAGAGAGAAGCTGCTTATTGTCTTTATCCATCTTACTTTACACAAAAGAAAGGCTAACAAAAAAGTTAGGAGTTAAATGCATATTTACTTCAGATGGGCAGCAAAGGTCCCTAAAAACCTGACAGCAATCTGTTGACTGTACAATGTGTTGAGGCAGTGGGAAGGGTGTCGTAGTTTTGTGTGGTACTATAATGACATTATCTAGCAGATAGTTTGTATTATTTCAATACTTTTATATAATAACTATATATTTTCATGACAAATGCCTTTCACTGTTCTCATGTAATTTCTTTTGATATCCTTGAGTTACTACTGTGAATCCATTAAGTTAAACTGATTTATGTCTATATTACGTCTATAAATCCAAACAGAACCCAGTTTTCTCTTCCCTTGAGATTTAACTAATTCTTCAGTTTTGATTTAGTTGGGGGATGAAGAAGAGGAATATTAAAATGAATCTCACTTTTCTTACAATTACTTTTTTTTTTTTTTATCTTAAAGAATTAAATCTTCTTAAATCTATTCTATTTATCTATTTCTATATCTGTAGAATTTTCCCTGTTTGGTGTCTTAGAAATTGTAAGACTTTAATTCATAAAGTTCAGAAAATACTTTTGCACCTTTTGTGTCACAGAAAATGGAAAGTCCTGAAGCAAAATTCTGAGCTGACAAAATCGCAGTGATTTAACAGTTAAGATAGAGGCTTGCATCACATACGCATATGGTATATAGATGTGAGAATCTTGGTGGGAAGGAATGTAAACATAATATGAAAGAACCTGCAAACAAATTGGTAAGATAACGTCACATTTTGAAGCAGATCTGTTTCTTATTGGGTGCATGAAAGACACAGACTTTTCTCATGGCATAGAATAGTGGAGGTTGGAAGGAGCCTTTCGAGATCACCTGGTCCAACCCCCCTCCTCAAGCAGGGCCACCTAGAACAGGTTGCTCAGGCTCATGTTCAGATGTCTTTTGAATATCTCCAAGAGAGAAACTCCACAGCCTCTCTGGGCAACCTGTGCCAGTATATAGTAACCATCACAGTATAGAAGTATTGCTTGTGTTCAGACATCACCTCCTGTGTTCCTCTTATCTGGTTCCTGGGCACCACTGAAAAAAGCCTGTCTCTGTCCTCTTTGCACCCTTGCTTTAAAGATTGTTACAGTTTCAAAGTCCACCACCAGCTTTCTCCAGGCTGAAGTCTCTTTCAGCTTTTCCTTTGGGGAGAGGTGTTCCCTTCCCTTCATCATCTTGGTGGCCCTTTGGTGGGCTCCCCAGTATGCCCATGTGTCTCTCATTTTAGGGAGTGCAGAACTGGACACAGTACTCCAAGTGTGGACTCAACAGTGCTGAGTAGAAGGTACTCTACTCAACCTGCTGGCAACACTTGTGGTGCAGTCCAATGTCTTGGCTTCTAGTTAAAGTTTGAAAGTCATTCCAGTAATAGTGAAGAGTCATACATTTCAAGGTACTTATCCTTAAATGTAGGACACCAGTGGATCTCTGGGCTTTAGTTTGGCACTATTGGTACCTAAATAAGGAGACACACTCACTGAACTTGCCTTTCAACTCCTTCTCACATGAGCCCAGTAAAATACATATGATTTCTCCAGCAATGTGCTCCAATGCGAAGTCAAATAGGTCAGTTTAAAACACAGATAGTTTGCATGTTTAAATGTAGGTGAAAACTCACACTGCCTTCTCTCATCTGAGGCAGGCGCTTGGTATCTTCAATCTGCAAGTCTGCCAGTTAGGTTGCTTCCCTTTCTTTCTACTCTAATCCTGTCCTTTTGTGGTATCAAAAGCAAACCTGGAGCAGAGAATCAGATGAGCTTTCACTGAAGCAGGCACTGACACTGCTAAGCTCAGTGTCAAACAGCCATACTCTGAGTTATACAGCTGGTACCTGTTTCAGACATTGTAGAGCAGCTCCAGTGCCTTTCTTTTCTGACTATGCTGTACAGAGACATAAATTACATCCGCACATCCTCATCTTGATAGGTAGCCTTCCCTCCCCCTCCCTTTATTTATTTTAACTGTACTTTTATTTGATCGATTTGATTAATCACAGAAATATTAAATATTTTCAACAGTGTAGAGAACTTCAAGAACATACTGATACAATTGCAAATTGCAAGAGATACCACCTGCAAGCAATGTTTTCAAACAGTGTTACAAGCTGTTAGCCTTTTGCTCTAGACAGCAGAAGTATAACCTCAAAAATAATAATAACCAAAACTCTAAGTACAGAAACTGTACTGTTCTGGTTTGTGACAGAGAAATTCTGTACCCAGACAGAAGTTGATAAAGTGAGTCAAGCATGTGGTTACTTTGCAGACATCAGTCACCATGGAAAAAAATAAGTTTATAATTTCTTACTAACCAACTAAGCAGACACTCTGCTTTTTTTGCAGAACATTTTGAAACTATGTTTTCTGTGTTTTGACAATGTTTGCAGACTAATCCAAGGTATCTAAAAGTCAGCCAAATAGCAAACAGCAAGCATGTGTGAATTTCTCATGTATTTGTTTAGGACTCCAGGATTCAGCTAAATTGTCTCAGATACTGTTGCCATATCTGAACAACACGTGAGGAAAGATAGGTAAGAAAATGGTGCTATTTAAAATGTTTTCAAGGCCTGTTTTCAATGCTACTATTTAAAATGTTCCAAGGTAAAGGAATGTAGAGGATTCACTGGTGTCAATGATTTTATTATTTTAGAGACGTCTGGATTTTTTTTTTTTTTCATGTATTACTTCAAATATTTTCATTCAAAATGCTAAAATCTGAACAATTGTTTTACAGCTGTTTAGATGTGTGTTTAGCTATGCATTTTTTTTTCTAGTAGAATTTTCTAAAGCATTCAAGTACCCAATTTTCCATGGTATCAGTAGGAATTTTGATGAGATGCAGGATCATTTGAAGCTATCAGAGGTTTCCTACATACATTCACACAGAAAAATATTTTTTTAAAGTTCTAGCAATATTCAGTGGGAAATAGTCTTCTTATCAGGAACTAACTTAATGAAAGAGCAAAAAGTTTCAAATCACCCTGTCCAGAGAACTAGAAGGTAAGATTTTAAAGTTATTTAAGGCCTGCACTCTTTTAAAATTTTAATCCTGGTTGTCTTTGTGCAAGATTCTAGACCTTTCACACATCTACTTTTACTTATAAAATATATTGCTATACATGAAAACAAGGAAATAACCTATAATTATTTGTATTATTTAAATGAAAGATTCTCAATGAATACAACGTAAAATTCTGCAGATTTTTTACCAATAATGATTCAGTTTTTAGTCTGGGGTACAAAAATTTTGCAAGCATCTTTTCAATGGTTAATCTCCAAGAACAGGTCAGTGCTGTAAATAAAAGCAAACTACTATATAACCAGTTATACAGTCATCTGCTTAGATATAACATCAAACACGTATAAGATTTTAATTGCATGGATTAAATGATAGGTAATGATATTGTCATGGTTCAAACTTGAGTGCAGCAATCTGAAAAATGTCTGTGCAACTAGCAGAAAATAAGAGTATTCACAAAGAACTGTATGAATGTAAAGGATGGATTATTTCTGGGCTGGTAAAGGAATAGTTTGTGTTGTAATTTTTATTTATTATAATAGAAGCTTAGTAGGGTGAATGTCAATAATTAATAAGTACTGCATATTGCCATAAAAAGATTGGCTTAGAGATCTCGTAAATGATTTGTTTTAGAGCTTAATCGCGTAAAAATTGCAGACATTATTCAAAAACAAATTGAATCACTATAAAACATTGTTGCAAGGACAAGGGTAGCTACATGACAGAACTAAAGGCTACTCTGAAGCTGCCAACATTACTGTCTGAAGAATCTGCCAAGGAGGCAGGTGCTGCTGACAGAAAATAATGTTCCCCTGCCTGGCATTTGGTTATACCAATGGTCAAACTTAAGACAAACATAAGTGAAACTGTGTTTCCCATGCAATGCTATTTCTCTTCTATGAAAGGTGAGTACAGTTGTGTTTTCCTAGTTCCGTCTTAGAAAATTTCTCAGTATATAGATACCTTTAAAGAATGGCTGCCTGAGAGAGAGCAGTTTTAGCAGAATCTTCTTAACTTTCAAGTCAGCAAGTCAGAACTAATAATTTCATATTTGTATTTTTGATATTCAGAAAGTTATTTTGCAAGAATTGGGTTATGCTGGGTAAACTTTGCTACAGTCAAAACAACTTAGAGCAGAAAGCTCTATTTGCTTTCCCTGTAACACTTCACATCATGGGAAACCTGAGTTGGAAACAAGAGTACAAACCCTAGGCCTATTACACAAAATCCCATTTGAGAATAGACCACGCATCATCTCACTGTACTGGAAGTTTAGGCTGCTTATCAGCCAATGGGCAGCTGGTGCAAATCTTACAACTTTTTGAAGATGGAAAGGGTAAGACTTCAGTGTATGAACCAAGAGACTGCTCTATCTTGAATACACAGGAGGCATGTTGATTAGTGAGAGAAAATTGATTAGACAGAACCCCAGAAGTACAGCTGTAAAGCTATAGTAGGTTGCCTTTCAGTTTGTCTTATAACCGAAGAGTAAAAGCCTGTAAAGAATTTAAGATGAATACAATAGCTTAGGCCTTGTGTAGACAAAAGTCGGTTGTTTATGGTTTTGGTTGAACTATGAGTTTGTTGAGGAATCCAGGGGAAAGGGCAGGGGCAGTAAAATGTCAAATGAAATGCAATGTCTGTTTTTCACATAAGGAAAGTAATCCTAGTTATCCAAAGATTATGATGAGTTCAAACATCTTGGAGGCATTGCAGATTTTTTCTGAAAATATCACCTAAGTGACAATCACTTCTCAAAAAGTCAAACCGGACATAAGGAATTATAAAGAAAAACAAATAACAAAACAGAAAATGCCATTATGGCACTGTGGGAAAAAAAAAAAAAAAAAAAAGGAAGAAAAAAAAGAAAAAAACCACATTCTTTAGCACTATCTGTGGCTCATGTCTTCCCATCTTAACATTCATGTAACAGAACCAAAAAGAAAGAAAAAAAAAAAAAAGGAAAACAAAGAGAATGATCAAAGATATAAAAAGAAAGATATAAAGAGGCTGCTATAGAAGGACAGATAATATATATATATTAAAAAACAAACAAACAAACAAAAAAAACACTTCCTGGGGAAGACAAGTTAGTTACAGGTTTCTAAAATCACAGATGGCATTACAAAGGTGAACAAGGAGGTGAAATCAAGGAGATGAATCAAGGAGGCTTCAATTATGTTGACCATCATGACACATGAGGTGATTCCTATGGGCAAATCTTGAGGTGAGACAAGAGTTGACTTGGGAATAGACTATGCTAAGTGGGTTGCTCTGTAAACCCACTAGGGCTCTGCACAGTCATTTTACTATTTATTTGAGTATTAAAATGAGGAGACAGCTGGTGATATCTCAAGACAGCTGTTCTCTTCTCTCTCCCTGCTGCCAGGACAGGTGGTCTCTAGGAATTATCTTGTTTGTTAATAAACATATAATAAAATTGCATCCGCTTGGTTAAATTTGGCAAAAAACTAATACTTCTGTCTGTCTTCATCAAGCCCCTGCCATTCATAACGCTGCAATAAGTGGGGACTGAATTGGCGGGTGACTGGTTTGGTACTTCTTCAAAACAGAACAGGTATAATGGACCAAATCCTGATAATGGCTGAGTCTAATTGAGTTTCTACACTCTGCAAGGAACTGTAGAGATTTGGGGATTAGCTCTTTTTCTGCTTCCTTTTTTGCAGTGTCATGTAGGCGGTAATTTCAAGCCACCTTGTCCAAGCCAATTTAGAATCAGGAAATTGCAGCCATTCCCAGCCAGTAAGAGTTTCTCAGTATCCTAGATTTTCTCTGTTAAAAATATAATAACAATTCTCTAGTACTCTTCACAAACATTTGTTCAACTTCTCTTTAGAAAATAAAATGAGGCTACAGAGTCTTATTTATATATGTATTTATTTTAAGTCAAAACCATTGCAATATGCACTTTATTTCTTCCTTCCAAATAACAGTTAAATTGTTTAGCACAGTTCCTTTCATAACCTCTCTCTGATGGCTTCCTTTTATATGCTTATGAAAGTTAAATCTAATTAGAATATCTGTAGAACTGTTTGGCATATGTCTCATAAAATTATTTACCCCCTGCCCTCTTCCATACTTAATACTTCCTAATTAACTCTGAAAAGAAAATGAAAAGGAATTGACAAACATATCAGCTTTCACCCAGACAAACACAGCAGAGGTCTCCACAGAGTACGATTAAAAAACAGTCACAGAGAATGAATCAATTAGTTTATCAAAAAGAGAAAATGTATTTTTTTATGACTTGAATGCAGGTCTTCAGGTTCTAAGATTTTTATTTTATTTTTTTTCCTGCTTATATATAGCCCAGGTAGTAGGTCAGTTTAGTTCAAACCCTCTATACTTTCCATTAAAGATTATGCTTGCACTTTTAAATTATTGTCTTTATATAATCAAGACAGATTGCAGGCAGCTTAAGCAGAACATATTTCTCCTAGTTTACAGGAATTAACATGAACCAGTGAACAAAGGAGTTAAAATGAGATACTGATTACATGAATAACTATTAGCATTTAAGCTTTGCAAATGCTGAAATTTGATAAGTTTATATTTTTAAGCAGCTACATAATTAGCACTTTGCTGCTTATGATCACGGAACTGAGAACATGATCCCTGAAATTCTGGTGTCATTGTTAAAACTGATTTTCCTCTTGCAGATTGCATGATGTTAGTGGCACTGACCACATTTTATATTTGTATAATGGCTTATGGTTCTGGTTAACAATTGAAGTGGTTGTGGTAAATTAGCTTTGTCTAACAGCCAAACTCCCACCCAGCTGCTCACTTACTCTTCTTAACTTAGTGGGACGGGGGAGAAAATAGGAAAAAACAGTAATGAGAAAGCTCATAGGTTGAAGATCAGATCTCACCTTATAAAGATCCCATTAATGCTCATCTATTAAATTTTTCTATTTTGTTTGCTACAGAAGTCTTTGTGATACATGAATTCCTGAAAAAGGAAGGGAAGGCAGGAGGTCAGGAAGACAGCAAGGGAGAAAGGAAGGAAGAGAAAGAGAAAGAACAAGAAGGAAGGAAGGAAAAGGTACTGATGTGTAAACACTGAGTAAATTGAATTCTTCAGCACCTCAAATTCATAGCATTAGGATCTTTGCATATATAACAGGAAAAAAAGAATAGAGTACTGTTTCTTGAAATTTCAAGTGAACAAAACAATTATAAATTAATCTACAGTTCTGGTATGTATTCTGAGGTATTTCTCACCTTTCTCTCTCTCTCTTTTTTTTTTTTAGCTGTTCTGTAGACAACCCAACTCAAAAATTTGAAAAAAAACTCCTAATTTTGGCCTTGTGAAGGTAGAATTCCTTCAATATTTTCCATACAATTCCATACACACTACAAGATAACTATCCTCATGATCTTTTTGAAAGAAGTTCATTTTTATTTTTATTTTTTTCACATTTGTTTTAAAATTACTTTTAAATAGCAATTTTTATGCATTCTTTAGCATGAAGCTAAAATAGCCACTATGTCATATTTGGGAACATTTGTAGCCAGAATGTTTTGCAGTCTACACAGGACAACACTCTTTCCTGAAATTCTTTGAAACCTTGCATTAAGGCAGATGAAGCAGAAACACAATTCTGTAGGATATGTTAATTCTGTGTTAATAATGAAAAATATATTTTCTGATTGTTTTTTGATACCATTCTAAAATTTAGTTCTTTATAATTATAATATCTGCTCTCTTACTGCTACTCGAAAGAGTGTTTCCAGCTACACAAAAAGCCATGCCTATCTAACTGATTATGTAGCGATGAAGTGAAACTGATAGTACATATGCTCTTAAATGCAAGAAGCAGGCTAAAATAAATAAATAAATAAATCATTCAATACATGTAAACTATTTTACACATATTGATATTTCACAGTTTAGTTTTTAATTCAATGGATCCTTTGAGATGTTTCTATTTGGCTCTCCGTCTCATCCTTGTGAACATGATGTTGGTTACAGTTATTGATCGTTATGTAAAAATTGTGTTCCTATCAACTTTATCAATCATTTTCTTTAATGTCAATACCATGATATCCTCTTTATATCAGCAGTGAAACTAGCTCAAATATGACAAAAATAATCTAAAAAATGAAATAATAATAAAAAGCAATGAACTGACACTATTAGAGGATAAGGTAAAACAGATTATTTTTCTAAATCAAACATGTTTCTTATATTTAACTTCCCCCGTTTCTGCTTAGAAGATTTTTTTTCCTTTTTTTTTTCTTTTTCTTTTTCTTTTTCGTTTTCCATCTCAAGATTCTGATTATTTGTAATGAAGTTCATATTAAAACTATCATTTGGTAACAAATTCTTAAATATCTAAAAAAAACCCTGAGTTTTGAAAAAGGTTCAAACTGATATATATGACTAGGTGTTATATCAAGATAAGTGTCAGGGAATATCAATTCTGTCCTCACAGGCATTGATAATTCTTCCAATTCAATGCTTTTCTAGCTATCCTAAAATTGTTAAATGTGTCCTACTTTCATTATTATCCTGCAGTGATAATGTTTATTATTATCCATGCAATGATAATATTCATGTGAAAAAGAAGTGGTAATGATGAGGGCAGAATGAACAGGAAGAAGGGGATGTCCAGGTCTTCGAATACCTAAACTGCCACTCTAACAGTAGTTGTACACTTCATATTATCACTCTGGATAGGCAAATGGTTTAAAATCTTGGGTACATTACTTTAAAGGTAAACAAGCTGACACTGAAAAGCAGAAACAGGAAAGCCAAGGGCAAGCAAAAAAAGATATAGAGAGTAATGGAAAAGTAAGGAAGCAGAATTAGTTCTGGGAAGAAAATATTAAAAACACTAATAAAAACACAATAAAAAGTACTGGTCTTTGTGGATGTCTACTTTAGTTTTGTTAAAGCAAACCGTATGCGTGCAATGGATGTTGAAAGCTAGCCCAATCCACGATATCACTTCCCTTTAGGTAATGTCTGTTTGTAGCTCTTATAAGATGACAACAAAAACATATAATAACTAAATTCCTCATGGCATCTATTCCAATTAGACACATGTTGCAGTTGGTTAATGGGCCTATAGTGATGCTCCTTAGACTTTGTGTATATTGAAGTGAAAGAGAACATAAAGACCTAGGGAAGTTCTACGGGGAACTTCTTTCAGCTGGCTTCTCATGATGTAAGATTTGTAGATTAAAACTGAGTTCCTACTAAACAGTCTTTACCTACAATAACATCATCATAAGATTCACATATATTTTTCTGGACAAAAAAAAAAAAGTGTAAGATGAATTTCAAGTAACCTTGAAGTAGGCTTTAATTTATATGTTCTGCTAATTCAGAAAAGCTAATTAATTTGGTTCTGCTTTTTTGATTCAGTTTGCTTGAATTTAATGCTTATGTTTGGTAAGCAGACGGATAAAGAGATAAATGGGTCACTGTATTTATGACTGCTCATTATTTCTTTTAATATCCATGTTGATTAGTGTAAATTCTGATTACAATTAAAATGCTTTTATGCCATCTTAGCAGTAATTGACTGAAACAGGCATTTTGTACTTTGATTCTACTTGTTAAGTAATTGAAAATCACAAACCATTTCTTGACAATTCTTTTAATCAGTAAGTTCTTTTTCAAGTGTTTAGAAATAGTTAAAGAACAAGCTCATTCTCAGATGTGAAAATTCTTGTAAATTTTTCAATGTTCTTTTCTCTCTTACTTTCTTTCCACTTCCATTAGTTTTGCATAAGGTAAAATTCAAAAGAGAAAACATAACATTCTCAATTCTATGCCAACTCTGTCCAAAGCCTAGCCTAGAGTAAACTGGCCTCTTTGCAGGTATAAATTGCATTGATATCAACACCTGCCTTTCTGCAGTTGTGTTGTAATGCATTGAAAAATGCTCCTGATTTGCACTTGTATCTAGCTGATTCTGTTCAAAATATGTACACGGCTATTTTCATAGAGTCATAGATTTATATTTTCTCAAGTTGTTTCCCACTCTCATACTTTTCATTCACAGACTTTTGTGTTTTCCTCAACACCATCTTTCCCCAAACCTCAAAAATGGATCCAGATTCTAGTTAAGTACAGGTGAGAGTCTTAGAATTAAGTTCTTGTTAATTTGATTGTTGGTTTTTTTGTTTGTTTGTTTGTTTTTTTCATCAGGTAATGATAGTTGGAATTCATAGCAGAGTCCAGGGTTTTGTATTCATACAAAATTAGTTATTGACCATAATGATTTTTTCCTTCCCATAATCATTCTGTATCAAGACAATTTAGTTTTCTTATCTGCTGAGTTGGCATAATCTTACAAATCATGGAGTCTGTATTCCATCTTTGTCAACTCCATGATCAAAGTTTCAGATCCCACACAACATGAAGAAATATGTCTGTAACAGACAGGCCATGACTCACATTCTAAGGACCAGACTTTTGAGGACAAAGCAAATATGTTTGGGCTGTTCTCATTTTGCCATTCCTAGTCTTCTGTGGACAGAAATAGAAGAGCATGTATAATTACCCAACCTGCCACCTGATACTGCTGATCAGTATACCTTCTTTGACAAGGGAGATGTTCACATGATATCATAATAGTATTTAATTATTTCACCTACTATCATACTTCTTCATTGCTACATTTTCCTCTCATTGATTTTAACATTATTTATAAAACTAGCTAAATTTTGTACAGTGAATTCAACAAAATTATATTTCTGATATCATTATGAAACAGGTTATTAAGTCAATTATCCATTTTGAGTTATATTTTGAGATCAAATTTCTACTCATATTATTTATTTTCTGTAGGTAATTCTCAGACCACACCATTCAAAACAGAAAAAACTATTTTTTTAAAAAAACTTCCAATATCAATTTTATTCACTTGAATTAAAGAACATAATATGTGAAAACATTGTACTTTTCTGTTTCTGATATTCCACCCAAGGACAGAGATCATTTTTCATATAGTAAAACACTTCTGCTTTCAGCAACAGGACTTTCCTATATTGTTTTCAGAAGCCAAATTTCTACTATTGTTTTAGGTAGTCTTCAGTATGGGTAGCATTTTCTTAGACTTTTGTCAGTCCTAAGGCCAAAAATAAATAGTTTCTAAGACATCGTGTTTGAATAAAGTCAAGTATTTTCATACAGGTTTTGTTTACACAGGGATTTTCAAGATACATAAGCTTGATGAAGAAAGTATGGCCATTACAGGTATGTTTAAAAACCTTGCATTATTGAAGTTAATGATGGGATGAGGTAGCCAGCAGCAGCTCATGTCAGTGAGGCAATCAAATGGAAACTAAATACTTGATAAAATACTCTTTGATGCATCCTGTCGATGAACATTATACAGTTTCTAAAAATTTTAATTCACTGTACAACTTGTTATTCTGTTTTATTTTTACAGCTTATATGTAAAAAATAACAGTTAATGGGGAATATGCTATTTCAAAGGTAGATGAACAGAAGAGGCAAAAGGAAATGCTGGATTTTGACTATTCAAGAAGTGTAAGTACTGATAAAGTATGGATTAGGTAAGTGCTCAGTGACAGACTAAAAATTGACTGAACTGCTGGGCTCAAAAGACCGACCAGGAGCATGAAGTCCAGCTGTAGGCCAGTCACTCCTGGTGTGTCCTGGGTCTCATACGAGGACCAATTCTGTTTAAACTCTTAGACACTGGAACACAATACACCCTCATCGAGCTTGCAGCCGATACAAAACTGAGAGGAATGGCTGAAAGACAAGATAGGTATGATAGGTATTATTCATTTTTTAGATATTCCTTCTGATTAGGAAATAGTTCTGAAAAATATTTAGTTATATTAGACATAAAGATGACTACTTAGGACTTTATTAAGATGCTGAGAACATTTCTCTTAAGTGGACATGTTGATAATACTTCCCTGAAACTAAATCTGTTTGTGGTAGATATCTACTATTTGTGGTAGATATCTTTTGATTTTGCTATGACATTATAATCTTCTGAAAGTATAATACTATATTGTTTATTATTGTTATTTTTTCACATTAAGGAGTAAAAAGTGTGATACATGAACAGAAACTTTCACACATACAATTATGCGTGTATGTGTGTGTACAGAAGACCTGCAGAGCTCTTGAAAGACTAAAGCTTCTCAAGGTTTTGGAAGAATAATAGATAAATTGCTCCCTTTAAATATTTCCTGCTACTGGAAAATACTTATTCAAGTATGAATAACTGTAAGATAATATAATAGCCCATTAAATATTATTTTTGAACCCTTTTTTTGTTTGTTTTGTAACTGTGTACAGTAAGATGACAAAGTACCAATATAAATATTTTAATGAATTTAGGAATCAGAAGGAAAAATAAAGAATTATAAATACTTTCATGAGATTTCCCAGCGTTGTAGAAAAGGTAATTTAAGTAGCTGCTGTCTGGAGGTTAAAAAATTTGGCTTCCTATGCTTCCATTGTTAGTGGAATAACCCATCCAGAATTCAGAAGTCAATCAGAACTCACAAGAAAATAAACTTCATACATCTTCCGTATTATACACTGACGATCAGAATGAATTCTAAACATTTAAACAAACTTGAATATATACTGGTTCTGAGGTAAAACAAAAATGGTCCTTAAAGATACCATTAATCTAAATGGTAGGAACATTTGCTTAAGCCAAGATGAGAAGATCGTTAACAGAGTTCAGCAGCAAGGGAGAAGAAATTCAATCAGTTCTGTCTTCACCAGTAGATATTAAAAAGAATAAATTAAATGTTAACCACTTGATCACATAGGTGTTCTGTGTAGTAAAGCAGATTATTCATCTTCTGACAAAATTTCCTTTGGAATTCTGTGAATGATATGTTCATGCATGTGCAAAGAATTTTGTGCCCTTTCTTAGCTTGGACAGGTACAATAAACATAAAATATAGGAGGAAAATATACAAAATAATAAAAATAAATTTACAGAAAATATTAAAAAATAATTTTTTAGAATTTTTAGTTGTCTTAAATAAATAGTTGTGACTATAGGAAATATTTGCTAAACAGTAAATAGAGTGCACTAAAATAATCTATAAGAAACACATGAACGTGCTGCTTAAAATCGCTTATGTGGCTGAACACCAAAATCAACAAAAATAATAATTAAATTATAAAATCTCTGAAATGTTTTGGCCTATTTTTGGTAAAATAGAAAATATTCTGATCTCATCAGATTTTTTTTTCCAAATCCATATTACATTCAGTAGTTAAAAAGCAATTCAACAAGAAGAGGTGAAGAAGAAAAATCAGTTATTTCTATTTTATATATATTTAACTCTTAAGACACCTATGTAGTAATCAGAGTTTTCTTCTATAGTCTAGCAGTAAGAAGCCTATGAGCTCCATTAACTTGCTTCATCACTAACTGTGACTATAGTCTTCCTAAATTAAGAGGGAAGTATTTATTTTATTTGGCTAAATAAGCATGACAGATTTTTTACAGTTTAATTTAAGAAGTTAGAATGAATGAAGATTATAGTCAGTAAAGCACTAAGAGTGTAAGTCTCTGTTTTCTCCTACTTTGAACTACATTTAGATTGCTTTTCCTCTCCTCCATCAGCTTACTAGAAGATGTAAAATCACATAGTTTGCTCATTTTCCTTATGTTGCTGAGATTGGATTGTTGAAACTAGCTCACAATGACTTTGTTTCTCAAAATGTTTAAGCAGATATTAACCTGTCTTAAATTTTCTTATATAAATATACCAGAGATAACAGTCTCTGATATCAAACTTTTGTTTGTTTGATTGATTGTTTAACTTTAATTGTTTGATTATTTAAACTGGAGGGGACCATTTATTCCAAACCTATCTCTAAGCATAACCAGCTTCTGAGTTGGATCCAAGCTGCTGTTGAATCTTGAAGCTCATGACCTTGTCCGATTAAGTTCTGAATATATCAAGGAACAAAGTTTGCACAATATGTCTCAGCTTCAACAATGGTTGACAACCCCTCACTGTGATTTTTTTTTTTCTTCTGTATTTGATTGTGATTTCCCCCCCAAAAATTGTTCATTACCTTCTTCTGGGACCTTCCTGGAAGAGTTTGTCTCTGTCTTATTTATAACCACTCATTAGGTAGCTAAGACAGCAATTAGATCCCCATTAGGTTTTCATAGAATCTTCACAGGATCACAGAATGGCTTGCATTGGAAGGGACCTTAAAGATCATATATTTCCAACTCTCCTGCCATAGGTAGGGATGCCACTCACTAGATCAGATTGCTCAGGGACTCATCTAACTTGGTCTTAAACACCTCCAGGGATGGGGCATTGACAACCTCTCTGGGCAACCTGTTCCAGTGCCTCACCACCCTCTGAGTGAAGAATTTCCTCCTAACATCTAATCTAAATCTCCCTCTTCCAGTTTAAAACCATTCCCCCTTGTCCTGTCATTGTCTGCCTGAATAAAAAGTTGCCCTTGCTCTTTTTCATAAGCCCTCTTTAAGAACTGAAAAGCCATAATGAGGGCACGCTGGAGCCTTCTCTTCTTCAGTGTGAACAGCCCCAGCTCTCTCATCCTTTCTTCATAGGAGAGGTTATCCAGCCTTCTGAACATCTTCGTGGCCCTCCTCTGGATCCATTCTAACAGATCCACATCCTTCTTGTTCTGGAAGTCCCAGACCTGGACGCAGTACTCCAAGTGGGGACTCACAAGCCCCCCACTTACAAGTAAAGGGTGACAATCACCTCCCTCGACCTGCTGGCCACTCCTCTGTTGATGCAGCCCAGGATGCAGTTGGCCTTCTGGGCTGCAGGTATACACTGCTGGCTCATGTTGAGCTTTTCATCCACCAGAACCCCCAAGTCCTTCTCCATAGGGCTGCTCTCAATAAATTCTTCTCCCAGTCCGTACTCATGTCCAGGATTGACCCAGCCCTGGTTGTGTACCTTGCACTTTGACTTGCTGAACCTCATTAGGTTCACGTGGGCCCAATTCTCAAGCTTTTCCAGGTCCCTTGATGGCATCCTTTCCATTCAGCTTGGTGTCATCTGCAAATTTGCTGAGGGTGCTCTTGATTCCACTGTCTATGTCACTGATAAAGATATTAAACTGTACCAGTCCCAGGACAGACTCCTGAGGGATACCACTCATCACCAGCCTCCACCTGGACATAAACTCATTGACCACCACTCTCTGGGTGCGACCTTCAAGCCAACTCCTTACCCACTGAATGGTCCACCCATCAAACCCTTATCTTTCCAATTTGGAGACCAGGATGTCATGTGGGACCTTGTCAAAGGCTTTACAGAAGTCTAGAAGTTTCATGGCTTTTAACCAATATGTCTGAAAACTATGAAATAGGCAGCAGACACGCCTCGCTCTGGTCATGACACACCTGGGATGCATCCTTGGCAGTGTTTCCATTTTCTCCTGAGTTAGATGTAGCCTTGGTATTCTGTCTGATTTTTAATTTGTAGAGGAAAAATACTGTACAGGTATTAGTAGATGAAGACAAGAAATTCTTCAGGCCAGCTGCTCAGTTTGCAGCGAATGCATGTTCACTTTTGCATATTGACTTAAGATTCCTGCAACTTTGATTTATGTTAAGACTTAAAATGGTTTTCTATTGGGGGGAAAATAAGGAAAGAAATCTATCTAGACATTAAATAAACGTGATTTTAAAGTATTTGATCATGAAAAGAATGTTTCAGGAAGAAAATTTTTGTTCCTTGCATTTATTTCATTGTATAATCTTTGTGGCTCCCTTGTATATTTCTTAATACTTTCAAAATGATGCAAATATAGCAAAATTTAGCCTAGAAGATACAACTTTTTGCCATTTCTAATAAAAGATTGCACTGATCTACAGTACAGAGTTTTGGGGCATACTCTGTCATGAGCTGGGCTGGGCTTATTTAAGCAGCTGCCTTATGCTGCCGTAAGCAAACCAAATGCTTGCTGCCTCCCCTGCCTGAGCTTGAGGTCTGACAGTGCCTCTGTGTGAAGGGTCTGGCTGGGATTCACTGCCCAACAAAGAGCTGAGTCTGGGAGAGGCTGTGGGGCTACATTTGTCCCTCAAGTGGGAGCAGTCAGAAGGCAGCAGTCAGAGGTAAGGAAGCATTCAAAGATACATCAAAGTGCACCACTACACCACTGGGGAAGAAACAACCCCCATGAACACAACACTTCTCTAGAAAACACCTCAGAACATAATATGACTTGTCAGAAGCCATATCAATTCCATTCATCTTGAGAAGGGACTTAGAAACCAGAGGGATATGGAAGGGAACAGCAGTAAGTACTAGGAAGGTTATTTTTGTACTACAGTTTTAAGAGTATTATTAATTATGTTTTCCTGTATTAATCAGATAATCAGGACTATTATACTCCTAGAATATTGATTACACCAACACTAAATCTTAGCTCCACATCTGGTATGCTCCCTTTCCCCATAACAAGATTTTGAATGTAACAAGTTTAAAAGTAGTTTTTGAAGTCAATATATGACATACATATAAAAGTAAATATATATACTGTTCTTAGGAGACCAGGCTTTGGCCTCTTCGGGGACATGCTTGGTAGAATACCACAAGATAAAGCCCTGGAGGGAAGAAGGGCCCAAGAAAGATAGTTAATATTCAAAGATAACTTCTTCCAAGCTCAGGAGCAATGCATCCCAACAAAGAGGAAGTCAGGCAAAAATGTCAGGAGGCCTGCATGGATGAAAAAGGAGCTCCTGGCCAAAATCAAGTAGAAAAAGGAGGCCTAAAGAGAGTGGAAGCAAGGACAGGTAGCCTGGGAGGGATACAAAGATATTGTCCAAGCAGACAGGGATCAGGTTAGGAAAGCTAAAGCCCTGAAAGGATTAAATCTATTCAGGGACATCAATATATAGGGAGACATTCAGGGCAACAATAAATGCTTCTATAAGTGTGTCACTGATAAAAGGAAGAATGGGTTGAATGAATGGGGATTTGAGTAACCTGGTCTAGTGGAAGGCATCCCTGCCCATGGCAGGGGGTTTGGATCTGGATGATCCTTATGATCCCCACCAACCTAAACCATTCTAGGATTCCATGACTGATTCTGTGATTCTGTGTGTAAATATATATATAAATGTATGTTGAGGACTGGCTCGCTGCGCGTAATCACGTTGATCTCGTGCAGCTGCAAGATAAGGAAATGGCGGATTACCGCACCCAGCTGGTCTAGAAAAACAAGAGCAAAGGCACGTACGCAAGGCTTGTCTGGGAACTCTTGTGAGAAATCCCAGGCAATTAGAAACAATGATAGTAGAGGGCATACTGCCCTGGGAGTTATAGTTAGATTAGAAAGGGGAACTAGCGGATAGAAGAATGCGGAACTAACAGATAGGGCAGTAGATGACGCTTACCAATAAGGAGCTTGGCTTTTGCAATATGTATGAGCTAATTATCCTGTACACGATAAAAGACAATTGAGCTATCCATTAAAGCTGAAGCATACTTAACACTCATATTGAGCGTTTGTGTCTTCCCTCCGTCGACAACAAATGGCGCCCGAACAGGGACCCTTGCTGGACGAGGACCCGAAACGAGTAAGCCGGTCTTAGGTGACGGAGAAGAAGGGGAAAGCCGGTTCTGACTACGTAACCCGGATTCCGGAACATAAGATTGGGGCGAGCAGAAGGTGACTCAGGGAGAGCACCCGGGACGAACCCATAGTGGGTCCCGCCGGAACGCCGCGAACAGAAGCTTTACACGGGGGCAACGGCACCGTAAGTAAGAATGGAGAAACAAGCGGCAGTTGATTTACTTAAGTGCTTTTTAGAAAAGCGTAAGACGCCAGATATAGATTGTCATAAAGAATTACAGGGGTTAGTGGCCTATGGGGTGGCGAAGGGTTGCTTTATTAACCCCGACACATTGTTTGAGGAGGATGAGTGGCGTAAGTTTGGTGATATATTGTTTGAGGAAATGATTAGTGAGAATAAGACGGCTAAGAAGCTGGCAAAACCGTGGCGGGCTGTTACGAATGCTTTAACAATACATCGGGTAGAACAGAAAGTAGCAGCCGCTGCAACAGAGCGGCTGGGCAAAACGTTGAGGGCGGATGAAGAGGCCAATCCGTACCCCCTCCCTCCGTCGGTCCAACAATTCACCATGAAGGCACCCGGGGGATGGGGAGAGGGGGCACGACCCAGTGCACCTCCTCTACCCCTGGAAACTCCCGAGGGAGAGGCGGCAGGCGAGGGGAGAAATAAGAATCCATTTTTGAAAGATATGCGACTCGAATCAGGGGGGTCGGAGAGAGCAGGACTCTGGGCGAAAATAGCAGGGGAGGCGTTACGTGAAGGTGATGTGGGGGCAGCGACAGAGCTTGTAGGCGCCTTCCCCGTGGTGTATTCTCCACCAGACGCCCAGGGCCAGATAACTGTTACTATGACAAATCTGGACTGGAAAATACTGACCCAATTGCGTGCCACGGTAAATGAGTCAGGAATACGTGGGGAGCCAACGAAACAGATGTTAGACTATCTGTGGTCCACTAACGTGTTGCTCCCCGGCGACATTCGTAATATCATGAAACTAATACTGACGCAGCATCAGATCCTGCTGTTTAATGCCCATTGGCAATCAGCTTGTCAGGAGGCAGTTGCGGTGCAGCGTCAGCCCGGAGATCCATTATACGGGGTCACGCTGGATGAGCTTTTGGGGGTCGGTGCATACAATCGCTTGGAGGCCCAGGCCCTAATGGGGCCGGATAAGGCAAAAGCGGCCATGACGCTAGCTAGGAGAGCACTGGACCAAATTAGGGAGCCTGGAGGAATGCCCTCCTATATGTCCATCAAGCAAGGGCGAGACGAAGCGTTTGGAACATTTATTGATAGGGTTGCCGCAGCTATACAGGTAGCTGGGTTACCCGAATATCTCAAAGGCCCTATTCTTAAACAATGCGCCCTTCAAAATTGTAATCAAACCTCTCGAAATGTTCTAAATACGCTGCCCAGTACCTGGACTATAGAAGAGGCTCTTGATCGATTGTCGCGGATACCGATAGGCTCGCAGGCGCTATTGGTTGACGCTATTCGAAAGGTAGGGGAAAGTATTACTCAGGGACTGCAGGCTAGTCAGTCGCAGGTATTCGCCGCCCTTGCCCCCCTGCAAAGTGGAAAAGGACCTCACTCGTCGAGAAGACCTGCACTACGCTGCTATCGGTGTGGCATCGCGGGTCATATGAAGAGGCAATGTGGGACGGCTAATGTGTGGTGCCCATCTTGTCGATCCAATACGCATAATGAAACTGCTTGCCGGAGAAAGACCCAGGGAAACGGGAAGACCAGCGGGAACCGCCGCCCCGCGATGACACAAAAAGCGGCCTTCCCCTCAACAGCGGCGGCAGCTGCGGGGAATCCAGCCGAAATGAATCCCTTCACCTCCAACCAGCCACCAGAGGGAGCCTTGCTCTTGATCCACCTAGCACAAGGACTCATACAGATTGAGCCCCGTGACAATATATGGGTTACTTGGGCTAACTCCACCGGTCAGTCTGCATTTTGCCTGTCTCTTGCCAAAGCGACCGATCCCTTCCGCACCTGTTTGTTCGGGGTCCCAATAGGGAACAAGGATGAGCTGAAACAACTGCTAGCACCATATTCCGCAAGTACTGAGTTGTTCCATCTTTCGTCCAACCTCTCCGACGCCGTTGTGGCGGCGCTAGTGGCTCTGAACACGAGCTTGCCATGGGATCCCCAGGAATTGGATTTGTTGGGATCAGTGGCGGTAGGGAACACCAGTAATAACTGGACACAGACGTGCTTTATGTGGAATAAAGGAAAACAGAATATGACTCAATGGACTAATGTGACCTCTCACACAAGGGGGTTCGAGGCCAATAGCAGTTACTGCGGATACAACGACACCACCAACACCACCATGGGGGCATACGGGAGCGAGTCAAGCACATGGCCAAGGCAGACTGCCAAGGCCCTGCCACCTGGCATATTCCTGATCTGTGGGGATCGAGCCTGGCAGGGGATTCCAGCAAATGCGCACGGTGGGCCATGTTATTTGGGACGCCTGACCTTGTTTGCCCCTGATCTACATAGCCAAGAGTTGCGAAACATTACTCGTCAATGGAGACACCGGACGAGACGCAGTCTCAAAACCTTGGGAAGTGACTGTGATGACCAGGTTGAACTCTGGGGTCCTGCCGAAAGATTCTTTTCGGCGGCACTTGTGCCTGGAGTGGCGGTAGCCCATGCTATGGCTAGTCTTGGGAAACTAGCTTGTTGGGCTGTAAAGCAGGCAAATGTAACTACGCAGATACTCACAGAAATGGCCCAGGACCTGGATAGCCTGCGACACGCTGTATTACAGAACAGAGCGGCGATTGATTTTCTGCTGCTGGCACAGGGCCACGGGTGTGAAGAGCTCGAAGGAATGTGCTGTTTTAATCTTTCGGACCATGGCGAGTCAATCCACGAGCAGCTGAAATGGCTGAGAGACCACAACAAGAAGATAGTGGTCCAGAATAATTGGCTTGATGAACTATTTGCAAGTTGGTTTGGGAACATGGGAGGTTGGATATTGGGTCTAATAAAAGAGGGGTTACGCTTACTGCTAATAATCGCACTAATCATAGTAGCGGCGCGAGTAATATTTAGTTGTCTAACAAAAAGGCTCGAGCAACTAACTAATAAGGTTTTTCTAGCACAAAATAAAAACGGGGGAATTGTTGAGGACTGGCTCGCTGCGCGTAATCACGTTGATCTCGTGCAGCTGCAAGATAAGGAAATGGCGGATTACCGCACCCAGCTGGTCTAGAAAAACAAGAGCAAAGGCACGTACGCAAGGCTTGTCTGGGAACTCTTGTGAGAAATCCCAGGCAATTAGAAACAATGATAGTAGAGGGCATACTGCCCTGGGAGTTATAGTTAGATTAGAAAGGGGAACTAGCGGATAGAAGAATGCGGAACTAACAGATAGGGCTATCCATTAAAGCTGAAGCATACTTAACACTCATATTGAGCGTTTGTGTCTTCCCTCCGTCGACAACAAATGTAAATATATATACATACACATACACAGATATAGATACATGTATTTGTATGTGTATATCCACATATATACATAAGGATATGTAAGTTTAAAAGATATTCAAATTGGTCACAGCTCTCCTGCCTGTCCTTAAAAAAATAAATAAATAAATAAATAAATAAATGAAAAGATATTCACTTATAAGCAGAATTTAGCTAACTATGCTCTTTATTCTAAATGGAGAGTGGTAAAATATAGTAGGTTATAGTAGGTGGAAGGAAAATAGTTTTAATCAAAAAGCCTGAATCTGTTCTCAGACCTGCTTGTAAAGCCCCACTAAAGTCAGGGGTGTTTCACCAGTGAAACAGAGGATAGAACTTGGCCTCTGAAGCTGTGTAATTAATATTGATAATAGCAACACCTTAGCTAAAATGCATTTTAGTTCTCATGAAAGCTGTTAACTGTCTTGAAGACTTCAAAACTGCCTCTTGCTGCTGATCAGGATAGCTTGGGAGCCAATATCAGGAAAAGCTTCCCAATTTGATCCTATCATTCTGCCTGAATACTGGTGTGCTGGGACTGCTTCTGAAGGTGAAGGCATAGCTCAGTCTTTAAACCAGGGCAGGTTTAATTATTTATTACAGTTACTGAATTATTCATTTCTGTTCACAAATAAGCTTTGATTTTTATAAATTTATTTGGCATACTTTACTGTTTGATATGTTTGGCCAAACAAAGTCTAACTTTTGGGTGTCTCACTAAAGGCTCAATCCTGCAACGCACTGTCTTGTCATCGTGTAGCTAAATCACATGGCATTTCTGTCTCTGAATTATTGACTGATGGCTTTAGGAGAGTGGTGAATGACAAGTAAGAAACAGGACAGAGCATTTGATTTGTTTTGCTAACAGAGTTTCACACATAAATACAGATCATCCTTGAGGACTGCTATCTCCTTGATATTTATGATCATGGAAATAAAACCTTTTTTTTTCTTTTTTTTTTTCTTTTCTCTTTTTTTTTTTTTTTATCCAAGATTCACATCATTGCATTTTTTATATGTTAAAAACACTTAGTAAAAGGTATGATAGAGACTAGAGGTGGCATAAGGCAGAGGACAGAGGTAAGGAGGGAGATATCCTAATAGCCAAAAATTGGTGGTTGATGTAAGTAGATCTGAAGTCTAAGTTCCATGCTATTGTGTCTTCATTATGCCCATCTTGACAACAGAAGGGCAGCAATAAGTTCTGTCTAAAAGCTCTCTAACAGTGAAACAACTACCTTTCATAAGGCTGCAAAGATGTTCAAACATTTATTCAGGAAATGGAAACTTCCTACAGGAAGAGACATTTGAATATGTGTGGAGTAATTGCCTACGCTGACTAGGAAAATTAAACTAATATTCCCATTTTAAAGAAAATGTATAGCACTGAAGAAGCTTTCAGGGTGGACTGTAGCTGCATTACCGAAGCATTCCCTAGGCTTCCAAACTTAGATGCTATTGCACTAGGGGAACCTGGTGTGCTGACTCTAAGGAACAGTATAGAGCGTAGAGAGGAGTGGAGTGGAGACACTGTGGCTAGTCTCTGTGATCAGATGGGGACTCGATTGTTCTTGGGCACACAAAGACCGATAAGATGCACATTTGCTACCCTGAGCCAACGACCTGTCATGTTTTTGACAAAATGCTGTACTCTAGTGAACTTTTGCTCATTATAATATCATTATAATACCAAAACAAACATCCATCCCAAAAGCTACCCACCCCCGAGGTGCGTCCACCCCTCACTGAGCACGCACTCTGAGCCTATACCTTTAAACGGAGACAGGAAAACTTTTCACCAATCATAACCAAGATATGTTTGACTAGAGTCTCTCAAGCTCCACTGAAAAGATAGAAAATAATATAAATTGGCTTAAGAGAAAGGGCATGTTAGGGAAGATACCATCATAAAGGATACCTTCCGATATCTGGGATCAGTCGACGGGCTGAGCCTCTTCCCACTCCCCCCCCCCCCCCCCCCCCCCCCCCCCCCCCCACTGGGACACCGTAGGGTAAGATTTGAACACTTGGTTATATCAGGTGTCTCTGTGGAATTTATAGAGTCTTTGTGCCTTTTAATGTGTTAATAGCCAGACTGTGTACCTGTTTATTTCATGCATGCTAGCTTGCTTTTGCAGGCAGTGAATTTATTGCCAGCAATCCAAAGAACCTGTGTACCTGTTGCTGTAATAAATTGCACTTAATTGCATTGTTCCTAGCTGTGATAATTCTCATTGAACACGACTAGAGTGAGTGTGTGCTGCATTGTTAGTGAATCTGTGACCGTGACAGTTCAGTACCCTGAATCCAACCAGACCCATATCAGTTAATACATTATTGGTGAATCAGTGACCGTGATAATTCAGTACCCTGAATCTGACCAGACCCACAACGGTTAATTGGCTACATCCTTTAACACAACAATATGTATTGTTTTATTAATATATACATATATATTATTTGTTTTTCCCTTTCAAATTCAAACTGAAGGAAAATGAGTGATAAATCTCTAGCATTGAAGAACATGGAATGTAACCATAATGGTAATGGAGAAACAATGTGGAGGTGTGCCTATCATGTGAGCAAAGAACCTTCTGCAAGGACAGTTAATTGCCTCCTCGTTATGATATACCATTCTTTCTAAAGCAAATGATATAAATCACTAGTAAGGATTATTATAGCTTTAGTAAACTGTAAGAGGTGAAGTGGATGTAAAACATAAGATATCAAACATATCATTTTTTGAACCCTGGAATTTAAAAGTTTGGATTGGGAATCTGTAGAGGTCCCCATCGACTGGAAGCTGGCAAATGCAGTCCCAATTTTCAAGAAGGGTAAGAAAGAAGACCCTAGTAGTTACAGGCCTGTCAGTCTCTCTTTGGTGCCTGGCAAAATTACGGAGAAAAATATTCTGGGAGTTACTGAAAAACACGTAAAAGATAATGCAATCATTGGTCATAGCTAACATGGGTTCTTGATGGGAAGGTCCTGTTTAACACACTTAATTTCCTTTTATGACAAGTTCACCCCCCTAGTTGACCAAGGGAAGCCATTTGATGTTGTCTTTTTGGATTTTAGCAAAGCTGTTGATACTGTTTCTCACAGTATTCTACTGGACAAAATGTCTAGTATACAGCTAAACAAGTATATAGTACAATGGATGAAAAATTGGATCACAGGTTGGGCTCAAAGGGTGATACTAAAGGGAGTTACATCAGGCTGACAGCTACTCAACAGTGGGGCTCCCCAGGGCTCTTTTTTAGGGCCAGTTCTCTAATGTTTTCATATAAATGACTTGAATGCAGGACTTGAAGGTGTACTAAGTAAGTTTGTGGATGACACTAAATTAGGAGGATATGTTGACTTCATTGAGAGACCTTGCACAAAGATCCTGAGAAATTAAAGGGCTGGGCAATCATTGACTAAGAAATTTAACAAGAGCAAGTACTGGATTCTACAACCGAGATGGGGTAATTCTGTATATATGTACAGATTGTGGTACAAGAGCAGTCCTGTGGAAGTGGATCTGGGGGTTTTAGCTGATGGCAAGATGAATACGAGCCAGCAGTGTGCCCTGGCAGCCAAAAGGACCAACCATATCCTGAGGTGTGTTAAGCACAGTATAGCTAGCCAGTCAAGGGAAGTGATTGTCCCACTCTGCTCTCTGCTGCTGTGGCTTCATCTCAAGTATTGTGTGCATGATATAAGAAAGGCATAAAACTATTAGAAAGTGTCCAAAGTAGGGCTACAAAGATGGTGAAAGGTCTAGAAGGAAAGACATATGTGGAGCAGCTGAGGTCACTTCGTTCAGTTTGGAGAAGAGAAGGCTGAGGGGTGACCTCATTGCAGTCTACAGCTTCCTCAAGAAGATGAATGAAGGGGGAGTCACTGATCTCTTCTTTCTGATGACCAGTGACATGACATAAAACTGTATTCAGGTGAGGTTCAGGTTCAATATCAGGAAAAGGTTCTTCTCTGAGAGAGTGGTCAGGCACTAGAAAAACTTTCCAGTCTCTCCAGGGTAATGGTCATGGAACTTTCCTGAGTTCAATAAATATTTGGATAATGGTCTTAGACAAAGGATTTGATTTTTGGGTGGTCCTTTTTGGAGCCAAAAGTTGGATTAAATGATCCTGGTGTGTTCCTTCCAACTCAGAATATTCTATCATCCTTAACTGAATATATATGCATCATGTATATGAAATTCTAACCTTAATCAAAGATTAAACCTATTTCCAAGACAGTAGGACTCTTCATTAACCTGTTATACAAGAAAAGAACAGACATATACCAAGCAAACAGGGATGGCTACAAACTTAGCACAGTACTGTGTGGAAAGATTGGTTTGAAACATGAAAGCAACAAATTTAATTACCTTCAGCATAGCAGCACATAAATAAAAGTGAATTACTTCTCTGTGTGTGTCATGGTTTTGGCTAAGACAGAGTTTATTTTCTTCAAAGAGTCTCATATGATGCTGTGTTTTGGATTTCAGATGAAAACAGTGATGATAACACACCAATGTTTTTAGCTGTTGGAGACCAGTGCCTACACAGTGTCAAGGACTTTTCTACTTAATAGTAGACAGTGTGAAGTTTATAGCTGAGATGGGGATTTCATTTAGAATATATCTGTCAAAAGACTTTTCTATCAAAGATCTACCAGATCTTTACTAGGTAAAGCAAAAGCTGTACATATAAGCAAAACAAAACAAGGAATTCATCCACTACTTCCCATCACCAGGCATGGGTTCAGCCAATTCCAGGGAAGCAGGGCTCATCACACGTAATGGTTTCCTCAGAAGACAAATGCCATCATTCCAAATGTCTCCCCTTTCCTCCTTCTTTATCCTAGGTTTATTGCTGAGCATGATGTCATATGGTATGGAATATCTCTTTGGTCAGTCTGGGTCAGTTGTCCTGACTGTGTAGGTCAGCACGAGAAGCAGAAAAGTCCATAGCTCTGTGTGAGAATGACTCTCAACAACTGAAAATATCAATGTGTTATTCTCCTGGTTTCAGCTAGGGTAGAGTTAATTTTCCTCCTAGTGTCTGTGAAATATCTTGTTGGTCAGTCTGGGTCAGCTGTCTTGCCTGTGTCCCCTCCCAGCTTCTCGTGCACTCCCAGCTTCCTTGCTGGCAGGGCAGCATGGGAAGTAGAAAAGTCCTTAACTCTGTGTAAACTCCTGTACCACCAATACAATATTTTATTACAGAAAAGTTTTAATGAAAACAACTTAGGATCCAACTGTAACTAGCACCATGATGAATAACTTACCTTTGAGGAAGGATGCCTCCTCTAAAAAAGTCAATTAGAACCTAGGGAGACAATTTAAGTAGTTCACTTTTTATTGAACCTGAAGTTTTCTTGGAAGTTACCATTCATATGTCCATCTGTGATGATGCTATGGGACACTCATGGAGTTGGCAACTGTAATTTGCGGAGAGAGATTCTAAGGAGAAGAAAAGATTTCTGTTTTCACAGGTGCTTCAGGAATGTAGTAGATAATGTTTTTCAACAGATACTTTACTCATCTTGAGATACTTCAATTACATAGTGAATCAGTGAGTTCTCAGATTATATTAGATAGCTGTATTCATTGACCCACTAAAATTCCATTGGAAGTAGCAGGTTGGATGGGGAGCATTAAGACGATCTTTTTTCCTGGGACTATCTTTCTCATATAGCTAATGACTGTGTTTGAAAGATTTATTTATTATTCTTATTAATAATAATCATAAGAGGGTAGATATTTATTTTCAAGAATATGACAATTAAGTTTGTTATCAATTATAACAAGCTTACAAAAAAATGGGAATTAGAAGATATAGATACACTGATTTTCAGTGGCAGATTAGTTTTCTGTGTTCAAGGGTCTATTTAATTACAGTGTTAAACATGACTGTTTCATTGATCTGAGCACTTCAGGTTTTAATGAAGAAGAACATGGGTAGCAGAAAGTGAGTATTTATTGACATATATTTGTTCCTTTCCCCACTCATTGTTATGTTTATATGTGCATTATCTGTATTATTCTGAAATTTCAAGGTATTTTGATAAAGAATACCCACTGTCCTTATAAAGAATAAAGTGAAATCACATAGTAGAGGCTTAGCTTCCACCACTTCCTCACACAGATAGCCTCATAAAAATCACCGGAGATAATTGTCAGAATAAGTGATTGAATAAATTAGAAGTCCATTGTCTGGCCTTCTATCACTCATAGACCATATCTATGTTTTAAATCCATGATAAATTTTCAGTTCCATATCTAAAGCAGCTTTTTTGTTTGTTTGTTTGTTTTATCATCAGACAACCTTATGGCAAAAATTATTTACCTGAATGGTGCTGAAAAAAAAAAATAATCCACTTTTAATTTCTTTCTCTTCCTTTAGTCTCTCACTGGTCTTGTTATGTCTCCAGTTATAAGGAAGCCTGCTCTGGCAGGAATAAGTAATCAATAAGAATTAATGATCGAAAGTACTGCTATGATATTAAGCAGCTTATTAGGCTGCAAAGAAAGATGTGAGAAAGTAAATTTCTTCCTTATTAGGAAAGCTATCTATTATTAACTCATAGATTTTCAGTGAGGATGTCAGTAATACTGTACTCTTGCATCCAAATAAATTTGGAAAAACAAAAACAAACAACAACAGAAAAAAAAAAACAACAACAAAGAAACAAACAAAAAAAACCTTGCCACTAAATATGTTTGAAGTCTGGAAAAACAAATTCCTGTCACCTTCCATTATATCATAGCATCTCTGAAGTTATGTTTGCATTGGAAAAAGCAAACAAACAAACAAAAAAACAAAAAAAACATTGTGAAGAAACACTCATCCAAACTGGTAAAACTGTAGTACAGATCAAAATAATTCCACAGAAATACAACACTGTATGATTAAACAGGTGCAATCACATCGATAGAACTACACCTGTGCAAATATACACTGTTTTAGTATTAGTTTGCTCAGAGCAGGTATATCAAACTTGAATCCATTCAGATGCCAGTTCAGAGATTAACCTCTCTTCCTTGTCTCTTTATTCCAGTATAGGTATGACAGGAGTCCTGAGATGTCCCGTATTTACACATGGCTTAACAAAATAGGACTTTTTCTTGGCTTTTAGTCACTAAGTAGGGAACAAAGAATGCTCCCACACTGGTATGTAAGCTAATTTGTACTGGTAAAAGAGATGTTTGACCTCCAAATGTCATTCAAAAGACAGTGTCTTCCATCTCTAGGAAAATATTTGATTCAGTCTTTCAGAAATCCTGCAAAATATCATTCTCTGTAATTCATTCTTACAGGACTATAAAGTACCAAAGTACAGTGCTCCATTCTTACAATCTCTGATATTTTCTTTAATACAATAAAGTGATGTTTCATGAAATATTTTGAGAAATTTACTGACCTATATGTTACTGAAACTTTTCACTTGTTGCATTTTTACTTTGTTTCTAAGAACATTTACCAGCCTAATGGATATTTGTTCCTTTGGAGTTGATCCACTCCTACTGTTTCTTGAAAGTCGTAATCCTGTGTTTGTAACATTGCAATAATTTATTGGGGAGATTATTATGATTTTTCAAACAGTTGATTCTAACTTCAGATGGGAAATAAATCATAGACAAATTCCTAAGGGGTGGGGGGTGGAGAGGGAAGATACTGCTGGGGAAGGGACTGTTTTCTGCAAAAGATCTGATAGAATCTGGGAGAGAAAGGTAGATTATTAATACATTTTGTTATGAAAATGGAACTTATTCTAATTAGAAGGTGTTTCTTTGCCTCAGATTTTCCTTGAAAAGCTATGTGCCTGCTTATCATTTTGAAATTGTTTTATGGCCAAGGACAGATTCTAGTATTCCAATACTGTTCCCTTCTTTTTAGGTGAGGGTACTTAAGGTGTATAACTTTACTCATTACAAGTAAAAGTAGTAAAATATAATGTTGGACAAATCAGCAGTGTGAAAGAACATCATGCTTCACATATTTAAATAAGTTTTTGGACTCC
This sequence comes from Anser cygnoides, assembly GCF_040182565.1. Taxonomy (NCBI): domain Eukaryota; kingdom Metazoa; phylum Chordata; class Aves; order Anseriformes; family Anatidae; genus Anser; species Anser cygnoides. Next base: position 19,372,130 of record NC_089873.1, read on the forward strand.
TTTTAGTGATTAGTGATCACTGCTCATTCTCAAATGTTGGAAAGAAATGAATACTTGGAAAATATTCACAAAAGCTAAAGATATTGTCCAGTGACTCTAAAGTCAATTCCCTGTAGTAAGTAATTACTCTGTATTTCTAGTTAGAGATATGTTCCTAAAGGAAGTGTCTCAGAGCTGACATCTAAATTGATCTGAATCAAACCCTAGAAGGAATGTCTATACAAGGAGTTCAAGAGATTAGACTAAAGGTAGACATTATATTATTTCTCTTTATAAAGGAGAATTTAAAGCACTAAGTATTTTAAGCACCAAACACTTTCAATTTCCTTTTCTTTTTTTTTTTTTTTTCCAGTATTGTTTGGTCTCATATTGGTGCATGAGAAACAAGATTAAAATACTAAAGAATATGAAATCAGATCTTCACCAAAGTTCTTATCTCCTAATTTATATATAAATCAAAGTACACTTGCCTCAAAGATTTCTGTATGATATATCTTTGAATCAAAGAAATACCTACATGTATTTCAAGCTCTGGGTCATAATGAAATGTCTTTTATTTGTCTCTAATTTTAAGTATATGTCTGTCTAAAATATAAGCTCTCTTTCAAGTTGTTACCAGAGTTCACAGAATCACAGAATCACAGAATCGTCTAGGTTGGAAGAGACCTCCAAGATCATCTAGTCCAACCTCCATCCTAACACTAACAAGACCTCCACTAAACCATATCACTAAGGGCTACATCTAAACGTCTTTTAAAGACCTCCAGGGATGGCGACTCAACCACCTCCCTGGGCAGTCCATTCCAATGCCTAACAACCCTTTCAGTAAAGAAGTTCTTCCTAACATCCAACCTAAACCTCCCCTGGCACAACTTTAGCCCATTCCCCCTTGTCCTGTCACCAGGCACGTGGGAGAATAGACCAACCCCCACCTCTCTACAGCCTCCTTTAAGGTACCTGTAGAGAGCGATGAGGTCTCCCCTGAGCCTCCTCTTCTCCAGGCTAAACAACCCCAGCTCCCTCAGCTGCTCCTCGTAAGACTTGTTCTCCAGACCCCTCACCAGCTCCGTTGCCCTTCTCTGGACTCTCTTGAGCCCCTCCATGTCCTTCTTGTAGCAAGGGGCCCAAAACTGAACACAGTACTCGAGGTGCGGCCTCACCAGAGCCGAGTACAGGGGGACAATCACCTTCCTAGACCTGCTGGCCACCCTGCTTCTTATGCAAGCCAGGATGCTGTTGGCCTTCTTGGCCACCTGAGCACACTGCTGGCTCATATTCAGCTGCCTATCAACCAGTATTCCCAGGTCCTTCTCTGCCAGGCAACTTTCCAACCACTCATCTCCCAGCCTGTAGCGCTGCTTGGGGTTGTTGTGCCCCAGATGCAGGACCCGGCACTTGGCCTTGTTGAACTTCATACAGTCGGCCTCAGCCCATCGGTCCAGCCTATCCAGATCCTCCTGCAGATTCTTCCTTCCCTCGAGCAGATCGACGCACGCACCTAACTTGGTGTCATCTGCAAACTTACTGAGGGTGCACTTGATCCCCTCATCCAGGTCATCGATAAAGATATTAAAGAGGACTGGCCCCAGCACTGAGCCCTAGGGGACTCCACTAGTAACCGGCCTCCAACTGGATTTGGCTCCATTCACCACAACTCTTTGGGCCCGGCCATCCAGCCAGTTTTTAACCCAACAAAGCGTACGCCAGTCCAAGCCACGAGCAGCCAGTTTCTTGAGGAGAATGTTGTGGGAAACGGTGTCAAAAGCCTTACTGAAGTCAAGGTAGATCACATCCACAGCCTTCCCCTCATCCACCAAGCGCGTCACTTGGTCATAGAAGGAGATCAGGTTTGTCAAGCAGGACCTAAAGTTGATGCTAATTACTAGAAAAAAAAAAACACAAAACAAAACCAACCAACCAAACAAAAAAAACTGTGGATGTTGTTATTTTGGACAATTACAATGTCAATTTTTTACAGGATTCTGGCACAATTGATGCAAAATAGAACCTCCCTGAAGCTGAGACCATTGCTTCAGAATCTCCTTTTTCAGAAAAATAAAAAAGAGACCCTTGTAGACATTATTTGAAACAAGAGTCCTGAATGTGCTGCTGCTGGCATTTGAATGTTCCTAAATCTGTAGCTATTGCTCTGAGCAATGTGAAATGCCATATGTGCCAGTTAATTTAGAATCCAGCAATGACATTTTACATGTTAACTTTGACAACCGATTGATTTTGACAACAGGCATGAAGGTGGTAGAAGATACCAGAACATCTGCAATGACTAATAACTCATTCCGCCACTCATAGTAAAGCAGTGCTTGGTAAAAAAGAAACACCTTTTCCTACTCTGCAATTAGAGCCCAAGCTGAAGTATTTTATTAGAGTGCAGTGGGAGTAACTAGGTAAAATAGATTGGTACAATAAGATCTGAAAGAAAGATATCTTGGAAGGTTTCATAATACCCTTTTCTAAAGTAAGGTCTAGTTCTTTCAGTAATAAGTTAAGCAGAAACCTGCTACTTGTTATTTTTAAGTTCCTAAGAAACTTTCATATTACATATAAAATATAATACTATCAGTATTTTTACCAAAAAGCTCTGTGAGTTCTTTACATGGAGAAGACAAGCATATTTAACTATTAAACATAGATACAAACATAACATTCATTCAGATAAATTTCTGTAATAAAATATATAACAGGATGCATATATAACATCTATGCATATATATGCACTTACTATAAACACAACCATACACTTGCCCAGAAATATGTATAAGTGCATGCATATACATACAAAGAGAATTCAGATAGACCTTTTGGATTTAGTGTAATTTATTTTTAACTTTTCTGCTAACAGGATCAAAAAACAAGTTAAAAACAACCTATTGGTCTATTAGTTTCTAGCTCTTCTGATGCTTTGTCTTGTTAATTAACATTAATATTTGTTTTTCTATGGGAATTTTTTCTTTGTGATACATTTTCTTTGTGACATGTATAAAATTAGAAGAGATGTTACAACTCAGAAATACAGTGCTATGGATTAAAATAAAGAGTGCCTAATAAACTATTGATCTATGAAGTTATTTAGACCTGGAGGCAATTTTGTTTATATTGTCTACAAAGCAAATTATTCTGATTCATATAGTTTTAGAAGAATTTCACATACTGTACCCATGTGACATGGATTCAGAATAAATTGCCAGTTTATAGAAAATCCCAAAGCATAGAAAACTTTTCAAAAAATGTTCAATAAAAATGGCTCTGAGTACCATGTATCCTCTTTTCATAGCTCCTTTCCTATATGATGTGAAATAACACAAAACTTAGGTCTTTTGCAGAAAGGAGGTTTAATCCTCAAAAATATTTGGTTGAAGTGTAGAGATTAAGGAAATATTCTTAATATTTACATTAGCAGTACATTTTATGAATGCAAAAGAATTTTAGTATTTGTGTTTCAGTTATATTTATAAGCATTTGGCCTTCTGTTGATTAAAACAAAATCAAATTGAAGTCTAGCATAAAGCTGTTAATTTTCTTACTTTTAAACTAAAGCACTGTTGTCTATATTTATGCCTTAAAGGTTTCCCTAATGCATACTACAGAGAGGAAATAAGGTAAAGAATGAACTAAAGAAAAGTTTATAATATCAGATAATGATAGGACAGGGAGAAAATGTTTTTAAATTAAAAGAGGGGAGATTTAGATTAGAGGTTAGGAGGAAATTCTTCACTCAGAGGGTGGTGAGGCATTGGAACAGGTTGCCCAGAAAAGCTGCGGATTCCCTGTCCCTCCAGGTGTTCAAGAGCAGGTTGGATAGGGCCCTGGGCAACCTGGTCTATGGAAGGTGTCCCTGCCTATGGCAGGGTGTTGCAACTAGATCGTCTTTAAGGTCCCTTCCAACACAGGCCATTCTATGATTCTATGATTATTTCAAGTGTGGTTTTTCAAGGCAGAAAGCAGAATAGATTTTTAACTAATGAAAACTGGGAATATTTTAAATATCTGATTCTCTGCTGCTTCAAGCCCATAGTTTATGCTTTTCTTAAATGAACAAAATAAATTAATTCAAAAACAAGCAAACAAACAAACATACAAAACTCTCATTTTTTCTATGAAAGCTGAAAGTTTAATATAGTGACTTCCTTCATAATAGGAAGTGGTAAGGTTGATAAATGTAGAATAGTTTGTAACAGTATTTGGTATTTGGCCCCATGTTTTGAGTTTGACTTTGGATTTTAAATTAAATTGAAGTAGTAATTTAAACGATGCAGAAGAGATTTGCAGACCAAAGCATTAATTATCAACCACAATATATTCTGAGATTGGCAAAGCTATCAGCCGTCCTTTTTGCAAAGTATTTTATTAATTCTAATTATTATTCAGTCAGGCACTTTCAGGTTGCTCTATCATGAGTGTATCCTTTGACCTAGGACATGACAGCTAAATCTGCAAGTAAGTATTAGGGAACATGTGCACTTACAGCTTGGCTGAGATATGCAGCTGCCAGTGCATGACTCTGAAAGCTTAATCAGGTTCAGCAAATCTCTTTCATTCAATTATGGGTCAGTATGTGCTATTATTTCTGGCTTCATAAAACATGCACTAACACTAGTACAGCAGTGGACATAAGCACAGAGGGATGCATGTTCTACTTCCTAAGCTGTGTGGTAGAGCAGACTACCACTGTGTGGTTGTTAGCGTGGCATTGACAGATGTAAGGTGCCATTCAGCAATCTATTTGTTAATGGACTCATCCACAAAAAAAAAAAAAAAAAAAAAAAAAAAAAAAACAACAAGATATTATCTGGCATTACAAAAAATATCTACATGCAACTGTGATCAGGGATTGCAGAAAGGAACTGCTTTGAGGAAAAAGTAAACAAACTGTTATCACCAGTGACAGGACCCACTGGAACGGTGTTAAGCTGAGGCAGGGGAAGTTTAGGCTGGACATCAGGAAGAGGTTCTTCACTGAAAGGGTGGTTGCACACTGGAACAGGCTCCCCAGTGAAGTAGTCACTGCACCAAGTCTGTCTGAATTTAAGAAGAGATTGGACTGTGCACTTAATCACATGGTCTAAACTTTTGGGCAGACCTGTGTGGTGCCAGGAGTTGGACTTGATGATCCTTATGGGTCCCTTCCAACTTGGGATATTCTATGATTCTATGATTCTATGAAATCATGACAAAACAGAAATGGATAAGAATATAGAACTTCAGTTACTCTGTAACATCAAAAATTTTAAAAATAAGCAGAGTAGACTAATCAGAATGAAATCTGCTCATGAATGCATTTGACACCTGAAAAAATGACTTAAGAAAGAGAAGTGGGAGTAAAGCTCAGGTAGTGGACTAGACCTACTTATCAATTTCTTTTAGAGGGAGTAAAGGAATGATGAAGAACATAAAAAAAAGTCAGCATTGTAGACAGTGTTAAAGGTCATTCTGAAGGTACTAGAATGAGTAGCATATCTGCATATTTTCAGTCATAAAGGGAGATTGTATTCTTGCTTCACACATGCTTTGCATAGGGTAACTTTCATACCAGCTTCTTAGTAGAATGTCAGGCATCTTCAGACATACCATTATGTTTACTGCTATTATTATCAGTATGTTTTAAATCTTCACAAACTATAGTAAATAAGCCTCTCTTTAGGTACTTAAAAGTAACAAACATTATAAATCTTAGAAGCTTCAGCCTTTTGTGTAAAACATTACTCTTTCCTATTTTAAAACAAAACAAAAAAAAAAATCAATAACCTCTGGTTTCGTGATAGACTCTCAAAATATCACAGTATTTGATAACAATATAAGGGGATAGACTATGGTTTCCTAATACACCTCCAAAACCTTCAAAGATTTAGGCCACTGCATTTATCTCTTTGGATTAGTAGAGAAAATTGTCATTTCTGCAGGTCATAATTTTTCAGTTTTGTTTCAAAGAATATGGCACTTGGAAAATAAGGAGGTGATTGGTGACAGCCAACAGGAATTCACTCAGGGCAGATCATGCCTGACACATCTGGTCACCTTCTTCAACAGGGTTACAGCATTGGTGGATAGGGGAAGAGCAACTGACATCATCTGCCTGGACTTGTACAAAGCATTTGATGCTGCCCCACATGACACTCTTGTCTCTAAATTGGAGAGACATGGATTTGACAGATAGACCACGTGGTGGGTAAGGAATTAGCTGGATGGTCACACTCAAAGAGTTGTGGTCAACAGCTCCATGGCCAAGTGGAGATCAGTAATGAGTGGTGTTCCTCAGCAGTCAGTACTGGGACCAGCGCTGTTTAATGTCTTTGCCAGTTACATAGACAGTGGGATGGAGTACTTCCTCAGCGAGTTTACCGATGACACGACGCTGTGTGGTGCGGTCAAGTCACTGGAGAGAAGGGATTCTATCCAGAGGGACCTGAACAGGCTTGAAAAGTGGTCTGGTGTGAACCTCATGAAGTTCAACAAGGCCAAGTGCAAGGTCCTGCATCTGGGTTAGGGCAATGCTAAGCAAAAATACAGGGCGGAGAATGGATTGAGAGCAGCTCTGAGGAGAAGGACCTGAGGAGAAGGTGTTGGTTGATGAGAAGCTCAACATGAGCCGGCAATGAGTGCCTGCAGCCCAGAAAGCCAACCATATCCTGGGCTTCATCAAGAGAAGAATGGCCAGCAGGTCAAGGGAAGTGATTCTCCCCCTCTATTCAGCTCTCATGAGACCCCATCTGGAGCAGTGCATTGAGCTCTGGGAGGGCCACAACAATGATCAAGGGTCTGGAACACCTCTCCCGTGCAGACAGGCTGTGGGAGTTGGGGTTGTTCAGCCTGGAGAAGAAATGGCTCCAGGAAGACCTTACAGTGTCCTTCTAGTACCTAAAGTGAGACTACAAGATATCTGGGAAGGGGTTCTTTATCAGAGAGTCTACACTGATAGGACAAGGGCTAACAGCTTTAAACTAAAAAAGGTGAGATTTAGATTAGTTATAAGGAAAAAAATATTTACTCAGAGAGCGGTGAGGCACTGGAACAGGTTTCCCAGAGAAGGTGTGGATGTCCCATCTCTGAAAATGTTCAAAGCCAGGTTGGATGGGGCACTGAGCAACCTGGTCTAGTGGGAGATGTCCCTGCCCATGGCAGTGGGATGGAACTAGATGATTTTTAAGGTCCCTTCCAACCCAAACCATTCTATTATCCTATGATTATTCTACAAAAAGCTAATGGGGATTTAATTAACTACACAAGTTACCCTGTGATTCTATGAACAGTGCTTGTAGGACACAGTGCATCATTGTTTTCATTCTCAATACTTTTATATTATTATCATGAGACAATGAGATGTCTTCCAGAATATCAGCCCATGTTCCTATAGTGAATGTGGTTCTAAATGTTGTATAAATATCAGGCCATGAAGTTTACACAGTTTATCCTGATAAAGTACAAAGGCTCTGCTATATTAATCTTTTTTTTTTTTTCCTTACAACAAAAGTGGTGCATACAATACAGAGAGTCTACTTCTGCAAATTATTCAAGTAGCACACACTTCCAAATTTTAAGTATATACCTTACGCATAAACTACAGCATCATTAATTTAATTGATTACAGTGGAAATGAACTGAGAAAAATCATCATTTCAAACTGTAATATAAGTAATTTTCCTGTCACATGCCAGGATTAAAATTTTAGACCCATTACATGCATATATATGACTAAAAAAGAGTGCTTTTTTTTCCTTTTCCTTTTTATTTTTTTTTCCTTTTCCTTTTTTTTTTCCCTTACAGAGTTGCTATGTCTCTGTACAAATTATTTTGAATATTCTAATAAATACCTCCATGTTATTTCATTCACTAAAGAAGGAGAATGAGCTGACTATACTAATATGCTTAAAAAAAAAAAAAAAAGAGGAAAACTTGTACATACACCAGAATTTTGAAAAACAAGGAACTTCCAGCTTTTTAAAAATAAAATCATTGAAATTATAGTGATGACATCTATTTTACCTAAGAATTTTATAAATTATCATGACTTAAATGGATAAAGTCAGGAAATATGTAATAAGGAAACAAATCATGTTCAGATTTTCAAACTGTAGGAGTCTAGTCACTACATAGGTGTTTAATTTTCATTCATTCATTCATTCATTTCATGTTTAATTTTCATCAGTGCTGAAATTTACAAGAACTTTAATTTTAGTAGTTCAATATAAAGTCCTATGTGAATGAGGAGATACTTTTTGCATGAAGTGAGACTTCTGTGTTTCACAGGACATTCATCTCAAAAGTAGCCATATTTGTACCTCATTCTGCAACATTCTCCTAGAAGCTACAGGATTTGGCTTGCACACAGGATTCTCCAGCAGCCCTTTTGTCAGAAACTGAAATGAAACAACGGTTTCCTTAGCAAGGTAGTGAAATTTAAAAAACAAAGTGTTGTGTTTCAACAAGCTATTGTTGAGCATATGGTGCAACCTGCTAAAACAAGAATTGATTCATCCACAAGGGCAAGACGCTTCCGTGGGAGTGGGCTTGTGAGTACAGGAAGCACTACTTTCCTTCTGGAAAACATGGTATCTGTGTAGAATGATTGGGATGCCTCTAGCAAGATGTATAGGTGCTCCATACTTTGCCACACTTGCAGTTTCAGTTCTGAGTAAATGTTCTATTTTGAAAGCTAAGAATCTAGAACAGCCAAACCCTAAGTCTTTCTTTAAATTACATACTGTCTTTGGGTTAGTCCTTGATGCTGTTAACTCTCTCTGCTTCTTCTTGTGTGAGACTGCAGGCTAAACTAGAAATGACTATCACGCTATTTAAGGAATTCAGCTAACTGTTTTGTTTGAAAGTGGTTCATCCAGAATGAAGAATGAAGAAAAAAAAAAAAATCTCTCCTATTTCATTTGTTATTGACCTTACCTACTTTTTTGTTTCAAAAAGCATTAAGGAGAACTGAGAAGACCTGACAGAAACATAATGGAGTAAAGGCTCCCTGAAAAAAGGGCATGAAAACAAGAAGATTGGAGGTGATCCCAAAGGATACACTAATAAATAAAATAAAATAATAAAATAAAAATTAAAGGGAAAAAAAAGTCTTCAGTATAATATTTTGATGCTCAAACTTCCCTCTCAGATGCAACGTAACTGTGGAAGCTTCCAAAATTCCTGAAAGAGCTGCAGACTCCCATGCAGCTGATCTTCCAATGTTGGTACATGCAAGTAGATATCTGAAGGGGTAAGGAAGAGAAGCAGAGGTACACAAAATTTATATCTACTCATGGAAAAACAAATCCTAAGATGTCATGAAGGTTGTATGCCTGACAATGAGAAAAGTGCACAGTCATTTCAGCTCAATTTCTAATACAGACCTGTCATTCAAAATGACCATATTTGATATCATCTGACAGTTTTTATTAGCAATTTGATTCTTACCCTTAAAAGTGATCACTCCAGCTCACAATTCAGTCTTATTGGAAGGAAAATCTCCAGAGCTCTGACTGAGTTTGTCTGAGCTTTTATTGTTCCAGGGACATCCAAGGAGATGCACTTCAAGGTTGTAAATACAGACACATATATTGAAAGATCTACAGAGAGTATTAGAATGTATACAAGATATAAATTATGATATACAGGATAGAAATTCAAATGATATAAAATCAAAATATCAAATAATATGAACAGAATACGCATTGAAATGATCTCAGTTGTGTTTTGCTGGTTAATAAAATAGTTTCTATGTCATTATTTTTGATTTGTCTCTACTTTATGGTGTTAGATAAATTGATTCTTTTTCAGGTACATGATACTGTGACATATTAAACCTGTTTTTGACATTTCTAGAAAAGATAATGAAAATTTATAGATGGGAAATATTGTATATTTCATGCCTATTTAGAGTGATACAGCACGTGCGAAATTGTTGTTCTACTACATTCACCTTTCATTTCATGTGTTACAAATATTACAGGAGGCAGATATTTTCACATATTAATTAGCAATTAAAACCCATATAAATAAAGTCAATTCATAAAGACATGTCTTATTAAAATGCAAAGTATTATTACAGATGACTTTTAAATAAGAAATGAACAGAAATGCTGAAGACTGGCTACTAGCCATGCAAGAACATCTTCAAAAACAATTTGTTGAATATTAATGAACTGAAAATGTCATTTCTGGTCCAATTACTGCAAGTAATTAGTTTTTTTTTTTTTTTTTAATTATGGAGGAAGTAGAATTTTAATAAGGTCAATTTTACAATTAGAGTTTTGAAAAAATCCTAATGCATTGTTATCATCTTATATAAAAAATGGAATCTAGTCAAAAATACCTGTTGAATTTAATGTAAATAAAGAAAAAAATACTTGACTAATTCAGTAGGAATTAGAATTTTAATAAGATAGAGTTTGTTTTTAAAGTTAAAAAATATTTTATTTAAGCAGGTATTAGTTACAGTAACAAAAATCCTGATGCCATCGCATGCAATTTTTTTTTTTTTCCTGGAACAATTAATAAAATGAAACTACTGTTTCTTCTGGAATATTTACTAAGTAGCTGTTAAGTCTACTGAACTCATAATAATTACCTCCCAACTTGAACAGAAATACTGCTTTACACTAGCATGTGTTCTAGCTTCAGTGCTGGTCAGTTCTTTGCTATAAAAATAAACAATCAGTCAGTACTGTATTATATCTGGAGACATTAAAAGTTAAGGGTTAATACTTCTGTGCATCTGGTTGTTTAATGTTTAGGTTCGAGAAAAGAATCTCCATACTGAGTTCTTTGATGTAACTTTAAAGTTGGTTAGAATTAAATTATTTTTCCCCTTTAATGCAGTGTGAATTTCATTGAACAGTTTTCCACTTTAATCTTACAGATAAACAATCCCAGATGTAGCTAGCATTGCCATTACAAGCTAAGTTTTCCTAACCATGTACATTTTTAGTCATAAGTTAGGAAATCCAAATCAACTATTATGCAAATAGACATGCAAGTCCTCCTTCCCTGGCCTTCCCTGGCCTTCCCTTTCCCTGGCCTTCCCTTCCCTGGCCTTCCCTTCCCTGGCCTTCCCTGGCCTTCCCTGGCCTTCCCTTCCCTGGTCTTCCCTTCCCTGGCCTTCCCTGGCCTTCCCTTCCCTGGCCTTCCCTTCCCTGGCCTTCCCTTCCCTTCCCTGGCCTTCCCTTCCCTTCCCTGGCCTTCCCTTCCCTGGCCTTCCCTTCCCTGGCCTTCCCTTCCCTTCCCTGGCCTTCCCTTCCCTGGCCTTCCCTGGCCTTCCCTGGCCTTCCCTGGCCTTCCCTGGCCTTCCCTGGCCTTCCCTGGCCTTCCCTGGCCTTCCCTGGCCTTCCCTTCCCTGGCCTTCCCTTCCCTGGCCTTCCCTTCCCTTCCCTGGCCTTCCCTTCCCTTCCCTGGCCTTCCCTTCCCTGGCCTTCCCTTCCCTGGCCTTCCCTTCCCTGGCCTTCCCTTCCCTTCCCTGGCCTTCCCTTCCCTTCCCTTCCCTGGCCTTCCCTGGCCTTCCCTGGCCTTCCCTTCCCTTCCCTGGCCTTCCCTTCCCTGGCCTTCCCTTCCCTGGCCTTCCCTTCCCTGGCCTTCCCTTCCCTGGCCTTCCCTGGCCTTCCCTGGCCTTCCCTGGCCTTCCCTGGCCTTCCCTGGCCTTCCCTTCCCTTCCCTTCCCTTCCCTTCCCTTCCCTTCCCTTCCCTTCCCTTCCCTTCCCTTCCCTTCCCTTCCCTTCCCTTCCCTTCCCTTCCCTTCCCTTCCCTTCCCTTCCCTTCCCTTCCCTTCCCTTCCCTTCCCCCTTCCCTTCCCTTCCCTTCCCTTCCCTTCCCTTCCCTTCCCTTCCCTTCCCTTCCCTTCCCTTCCCTTCCCTTCCCTTCCCTTCCCTTCCCTTCCCTTCCATCAGATTTTCCTTATACTTCTGTGACTGGAGGAGTCTATGCAGTATGGGTGTATTGGCCCCAAAACTCTTATTTTTCATGTTCAAATATTTGCATATTTGAATTCTGACAACTTCCTTATAGTTTTGTAAGACATTTCTTAAGATACTTAACCTGCTGATATATTTATTCTTGGGAATGATTCACAATCAGACTTACAGGAACAGGTCCTTGCCAGAGAAGACAGCCCAAGAACATAACCAGTATTGTTCACCACCATAACCTCTAATAAAGCACCCAGCCCCGCGCACTGTCATGTAACCCTTCCCTTCCCTGCCCTGCCCTGCTCTTCCATTTCCTACATTTCCTATTTCCTTTCCTATTTCCTTTCCTATTTATTTCCTTTCCTTTCCATTTCATTTATTTTTATTTTTATTTTTATTATTTTTATTTTTATTTTTTCATTTTTTAGATACAGAATACTCTGTTTCTAAAGGCAGGAAAAAAAATCCTGTAATGGTCCACACATAAAAATCTTTGAAATCTGTATTTCTTTTTTTATATGGAAGACAGTTAAAGCTTTCTAGAATGTAATACTGGAAGATATCCAAAGTATGATCTGCTTGAAATACTGATATATTGGTCTGATAAAAAGTAGAATAAGAGGAAAATTCTTCCAGCTGTTACATAGCAGTTTTTGTTGTTGTTTATTTTATTTTATATTTTATTATTTTTTAGTTAGTGTCTTAGAACTGAACAAGAACACATTATTTCTTCTTGCTTCCCCAGTAGATCTAGCAAACTATTTAGTTTGTTGTTTGTTTTCTTGGTTATTTCACAGTAAAAATTATGATTAGCATCCTATTTATTTCAGAATTTCTTAAGTTTTCATGATGATGATAATCTCCAGTGATGTCTTCTAAAGTTTTTATAACCATCGCATATTTTGTATAGCCCTTACATTTCCATTGTTAACTAAAATATTGAGTTTACCTGGTCCAAAACTGATAACTGTAGAAAGACCGCATTTTAGTTATTTGATTATGGGAATGTCATATAAGAAATTATCATAAGCTTTATTATCTGACAAAATATATTACATCCACCTTTTATTCTTCTTTCAGACAAAATAAAAGTTTTTCGATTTTGTATGACAATAGAGAAGTAAAAATATCTTTCTGAAATAAGCAACTGCTAGGTCATAAAATAACAGATCAATGTTTCTCTTTGATAAATAAAGTCAATGGATTAAGAAACAAGTCTAAGAATCAGTAGCACATAATCCCAGGATTATATGCAACATTTGATTTACAAAGATAGCATTTTAATTAAAGATATGTAAACAGTAAAGTAATCAAAATCCTTTCTTATTCTCTCCCTGTGTGTGCACATCTGATTTCAGTTTATCTGATCTGATGACTTCCTCATTAAAATGAGGATGAGGTGTTTTCTTAATTAATGTTTTTATGTCCTCTAACCATAAAAGTGAAAAAAAGTAACAGCAACAGCATGTTACCACAGCTTGAAACTTGTGCTTTAGCAGTTCACCTGGATTTAACAGACATTTCAGAAGCATAAATTTCTAATTTTGTACTTGATGTCCATCTAGATTTCCAAGTATCAAAACTTTTTATCACACTTTTTACTTCTCAGATGTTATTTGATACTGCAGATAAACTGTCCAACAGAGCTGAGGGTGCTTCCCTGATGAAGACTTAAAGAAAAGAGAAGAGTTTACAGGTAGGTTTTTGTGCCTTTGTAGCTCAGCGAAGCCATTCCTTATACAAAGTTCCAGGACCTACCTGACAGGTTTACTCTGGACTTGTCTTGTCCTGCTTGGAGATTTTTGTAGCTTGCAATAACAATCATTTAATGGTCAAGTGACTTGTCCAGTGACTTATCAAGTGACTTGTCAAGTCACTGTCTCCCATAAGATCCTCATAGACAAGCTCAGGAAGTGTGGCCTAGATGAGTGGTCAGTGAGGTGAATTGATAATTGACTGGATAGCAGAGCTCAGAGGGTTATATTCAGTGGTGGATTCTAGCTGGAGGCCTGTAGCTAGTGGACCCCCAGGAGTCAGTACTGGGACCAACATTATTCAACTTACTCATCAACAACCTGGACGATGGAATGGAGTACACCCTCAGGAAGTTTGCTGATGACACAAAGCTCGGAGGAGTGGCTGATACCCCAGAGGGCTGTGCTGCCATTCAGAGGGACTCCAACAGGCTGGAGGGTTGGACTGAGAGGAACTTCACGAAGGTGAGGTTTATTTATCATCAATAAAGATATTAAAGAAGATGGGCCTGAGGAGAATTAGGAGAAAAATAAATAATGCCAATGTTTTAGCTGTTGCTAACTGGTGCTTACACTAAGCCAAAGACTTTTCAGCTTTTCTTGCTGCTCTGCCAACAAGGAGGCTGGGGGTGCACAAAAAGCTGGGAGAGGACAGAACCAGGACAGCTGATCCAAACTACCCAAAGGGATAGTCCATAACATGTGACATCATGTGGGACAATAAAAACTGGAAGGGTTGGCTGAGGCACCACTGCTACTTGGGGTCTGGCTGGGCATTGGTCATTGGACGGCAAACAATTGCATTGTGCATCACTTTCTTTCTTCTTCTTCTTCTTCTTCTTTTCTTCTTCTTCTTCTTCTTCTTCTTCTTCTTCTTCTTCTTCTTCTTCTTCTTCTTCTTCTTCTTCTTCTTCTCTTCTTCTTCTTCTTCTTCTTCTTCTTCTTCTTCTTCTTTCTTCTTCTTTCTTCTTCTTCTTCTTCTTCTTCTTCTTCTTCTTCTTCTTCTTCTTCTTCTTCTTTCTTCTTCTTCATCATTTATTTATCATTATTATTGTCATTAGTATTATTTCCCTTTCCATTTCTATCCTGTTAAACTCTCTTTATTTCAACCTGTGAATTCTTACTTTACTTTTCCCCTCTGATTCTCTCCCCCATCCTACTCAGCATCAAGCTGAACCAGAGTCAGGAGTGAAGCAAGGTCTAATTACACAGTGGACTGTATTTGCACAAGAGCAGACAGCAGTTTGAGAGTGTTTGGTTTTTCCCTGTTCAGCAGTCTGGGGTCCTCTGTCCAGCTTGAGGTTGCTTCTTTCCAACAGAAAATATATGTTGAAAAAAATGATAGACCATATGGGATATGATGTATGAGGACATGTTGAGGGAACTAAGTTTGTTTAGCCTGGTGAAAAGGCTGATTTTCCACTACCTCTGTGAGGTCATAGAGAACGTGAAGCCAGACTCCACAGAAACAGACACACAGCAGAAGGTCAAGAGACCACCATCACAAGTTGCAACAAGGGAAGCTCAGGCTGTATATTACTAAGTTATCCTTCAAATTTAGAGCAGTTAAGCACTGGAATAGGTTGCCCAGACAGAGTGTATACTATCTATCCTTAGAGAAATTCCAGTTTTCATGAGACAGGACCCTGAGCAACTTGATCTAAACATGAAGCTAATGCTGCTTTAAGCACAGGTTTGGCCTAAAAAAATTTCTATTGTAGTTTAACCCCGGTAGGTATCTCAGCACCACACAGCCACTTGTTCACTCTCCTCAGATGGGGATAGGAAAGAGAATCAGAAAGGTAAAAGCATGAGAAATCATGGGTTGAAATAAAGACAGTTTACTAGGTAAAGCAAAAGCTGTACATATAAGCAAAACAAAACAAGGAATTCATCCACTACTTCCCATTACCAGGCATGGGTTCAGCCAATTCCAGGGAAGCAGGGCTCATCACACGTAATGGTTTCCTCAGAAGACAAATGCCATCATTCCAAATGTCTCCCCTTTCCTCCTTCTTTATCCCAGGTTTATTGCTGAGCATGATGTCATATGGTATGGAATATCTCTTTGGTCAGTCTGGGTCAGTTGTCCTGACTGTGTAGGTCAGCATGAGAAGCAGAAAAGTCCATAGCTCTGTGTGAGAATGACTCTCAACAACTGAAAATATCAATGTGTTATTCTCCTGGTTTCAGCTAGGGTAGAGTTAATTTTCCTCCTAGTAGCTGGTAGGGTGCTATGTTTTGGATTTAGGATGAGAATAATGTTGATAACGCAACTGATGTTTTAATTGTTGCAGAGCAGTGCTTACACTAACCAAGGGCTTTTCAGCTTCTCGCTCTGTCCTGCCAGCAGGCAGGCTGGGGGTGCAGCGGGAGCTGGGAGGGGACAGACCCAGGACAGCTGACCCAAACTGGCTAGAGGAGTTTTCCATACTATCTGACGTCATGCTGAACAATATATAAGGGTGGCTGGCCTGAGTTGGGGGGACCGGCTGCTCGGGGATAGGCTGGGCATCGGTCAGTGGGTGGTGAGCAATTGCATTGTGCATCACTTCTTTTGTACACATTAGTAGTAGTAGTACTATTATTATTATTATTATTTCTTTTTCCTTTCTTTTCTGTCCTAATAAACTGTCTCTATCTCAACCCACAGGCTTAATTTTCCTATTTCTCTCCCCCATCCCAGAGAGGTAGGGGGGAGGGTGAGCAAACAGCTGTGTGGTGTTTTGCTGCTGACCGGGTTAAACCACAACAGTTATAACCACTATTTTCATCTGAATCCTGAAACAAGCCTCTATGAATAAAATTAACTCTATCCCAGCCAAAACAATTATACCTTCGGATGTACCTTCCGACTTAAATATCTCTGTGATTCTGTGACAAACAATTTCTATAAAATTTGGTATTCAAAAACAGCATGACTTTTTAGAAAGTTTCATAAAAAAATAGAATCCAGACAAATAAATAATATTAGAGCTGAGAATCATTTCAGTCCAATTAGATGAAATGGGAACAAAAAAGAAATATCATTTCAGTCCAATGAGATGAAATGGGGAGAAAAAAAAATACTAAGAAAGGATTATAAAGGATTATAAAGACAGTTTACCTTAATAGTAGGTTTGCTAACGATAATGTTATCATATCTCTGCACCCTGTGCTGTAATTAGCTTTTTAATAAAAATATATAGAACTTGAGAAGGGGATGATAACAGTTGTTGTGGTTTAACCCGGCTGGCAGCTAAACACCACACAGCCGTTCGCTCACCCTCCCCCCTCCCTCTCTGGGATGCGGGAGAGAAACGGGAAAGTGAAGCCGGTGAGTTGAGATAAAGACAGTTTATTAAGACAGGAATATAAGGAATATAAGGAATATAATAATAACAATAATAATAATAATAGTGATAATGATAATAGTATTAACAATAATAATGTGTAAGAAAACAAGTGATGCACAATGCAATTGCTCACCACCCGCTGACCGATGCCCAGCCTATCCCCGAGCAGCCGGCCCCCCCACCCCGGCCAGCCACCCCTATATATTGTTTAGCATGACATCAGATGGTATGGAATACCCCTTTGGCCAGTTTGGGTCAGCTGTCCTGGGTCTGTCCCCTCCCAGCTCCTGCTGCACCCCCAGCCTGCTCGCTGGCAGGACAGAGTGAGAAGCCGAAAAGTCCTTGGCCTGGTGTAAACACTGCTCTGCAACAATTAAAACATCAGCATGTTATCAGCGCTCTTCTCATCCTAATCCAAAACATAGCACCCTACCAGCTACTATGAGCTACTTAACTCTGTCCTAACTGGAACCAGGACACAGTGCAGAGTTTTTGATTATAAGAGTTAAAGCACTTTTAAATAATCAGAGATTTTGTTTTCAAAACCCAGTGTTCTTCCTCATGATTTTACAATATATTACATTTTTATCCATTAGTATTTTTTGAGCTTATACATTAACAAATATAAGCCATGTATACACTTTTTTATGTCTGCACATAAGTAAACATGCACATATGTCATAATAACACATAACACAATTTTCATGAAAGGGATGGTTTTTTGAAAATATGTTGTTTTAGTTTATGCTCATATGTCTATGACATAACTAGAGCATATGTCTATGATTGATACTAAATTTTATAGTTACATATATATAAAAAATGATAGGAAAAGAGACTGGATTATTTTTCTTAAGGAGATACAAGTTACAGGTTTTGGAAATACTGAATTAAAATTGAGGAAAAAACATAATTCTTTCTGCTTCAAAAGTATAGGCCTTTCTTAAATTTAAAGAGAAAGACACAAGTTCAATAAAAGGATATCTGTCATAACAGTCATCTGTAACATTATTATCATAGAATCATAGAATGGGTTGGAGGAGACTTCATAGATCATCTAGTCCATCTCCCACCCCCCCCACCCCCCACCCCCCACCCCGCCATGGACAGGGATGCCACCCACTAGATCAGGTTGCTCAGGGCCTCATCTAACCTGCTCTTGAACACCTCCAGGGATGGGACATCCACAACCTTTCTGGGCAACTGGTTCCAGTGTCTCACCACCCTCTGAGTGAAGAATTTTCTCCTAACCTCTAATCTAGTTCTCCGCTCTTTTAGTTTAAAACCATTCCCCCTTGTCCTGTCATTGTCCGACTGAGCAAAGAGTTGCTCTGCAACTTTTTTATAAGTCCCCTTCAATTACTGAAAGGTTGCAATGAGGTCCCCCTGGAGCCTTGTCTTCTGCAGCCCCAGCTCTCTCAGCCTTTCTTCATAGGAGAGGTGCTCCAGCCCCTTGATCATCTTTGTGGTCCTCCTCTGTACCTGCTCTAACAGGTCCACATCCTTCTTGTGCTGGGGGCCCCAGATTTGGACGCAGTACTCCAAGTGAGACCTCACAAAGGCAGAGCAGAGGAGGACAATCCCCTCCCTCGATCTGCTGGACACTGCTCCTTTGATGCAGCCCAGGATGCAGTTGGCCTTCTGGGCTGCAAGCACACACTGCTGGCTCAGATTGAGCTTTTGATCCATCAGAACCCCCAAGTCCTTCTCTGCAGGGCTGCTCTCAACGAGTTCTTCTCCCAGTCTGTACTCATTTACAGGATTATGGATTATATATTATGGATAATACAATCTCGTTATCAAAATATTAGAATGCCAACCTTTCTCTAAATTAACTCACCCCAATATTAAATATCTTTAATTTGCCTATAGTATTTAGAGGTATTCTGGGTCATGTTCAAAATATGCTTTATTGTTCCCATCTCACGTTTAAATTATAGAGAACAATGATTAATTCTCTCTATCCCAAGCTTTCAGAACATTAGAATTATTGGCCATAATACAAATTC
This sequence comes from Anser cygnoides, assembly GCF_040182565.1. Taxonomy (NCBI): domain Eukaryota; kingdom Metazoa; phylum Chordata; class Aves; order Anseriformes; family Anatidae; genus Anser; species Anser cygnoides. Next base: position 19,391,134 of record NC_089873.1, read on the forward strand.
CTATTATAGGCAACTAACTTGAGCTTTTCTAGTCTAGTTGACTTTCTAAAAATCTAAAAATTTACTTAAGAATTATTATTGATTATTAATTAATAAGAATTCAAATAATAAAGCTAGGTGTCCAAGAGGCAAAGGAGCACAAGGTCTTGCGTACTACTAACAGAAATATCTTCATGCAGCCAGTGTTTAAACTGCAACAGTCTAAAAATATTTGCACTTGTTTTTCAATTCAGTATTTAAAAAGTGGTTTTAATTTAATACAGAGATGTCGAGTTGACAAGATATCATGTAAAATGCATACAAAGAAACCTTTTTTTTTTTTTTCCTAAGAAAAAAAGCTTGACAGATGAGAGTTTTGGACACATTAATTAATTGTAGAGGCACTTACTCTTTAAAATGAGCTGTATATTTAGGAAAATAAAGCAAATTATCAGAATACTCCAACATTTTTATATTAAACACTTCTAAATATCTATTGCTAACAGTCATTGGCACAATAATCTACTGATTTGTGATCCATGGCAACTTCCCACATGTTACCAAGTAATGAGTAATTTCCCTAGTAAATAAAGTGAACTAGTATGAGAACGTGTTATATTGCAGCTGTTCTATTTTCAAAGCACTATAATGTACAGATGATTGCCAAAACTAGCAGTTGCACTCCTGCTGGGTTAACCTCTCTAATGAATGTGTATACCATTGTAGGTTTGCAATCAATTTATTACTTAGATTGCCAGATGAATAAAAGAGCCAGGGAAAATAAATTGTTCATCTTCTGGAGATGATGGAAAGGGTTAAATAAAGACCATTATGAAAACAAAACACAATAAAACAAATAAAACCTACCAACCAAATAAACAAAATGTTATAGATAAAATGAGTTTTCATAACTGAAAATCTTCTCAGTATTTTTTTTTTTTAGAAATGTGAAAACAATATAACTTGTTGCAATATTTATTCATAATTCAATAACTATGTAGTGCTATAGCAGTGGAGTTAAAGGGACAGATAGCAAAAAAAGGTTGTTTTATACATATAATATTGTTACATAATTGGCATAATCCACCAGCATGCCCCAAAGTTAGTATTTGTATAATAATCATGATCCTTAAAACGGAGCATGTATACATGCTAGTTCAAGCAATCACATACAAAACAAGGCGGCTAGTGTTATTTTGGTATTATTCTACTGTAGCCTCAAAAATGAGTGAAGTACATCAAAAAATTGGTGAAGTGAATCAGATATGCTAAAAAGCAAAATGCGCTCTGAAAAAAAATGAAGATATGCAATAACGTAGACACAAGAGAACTCCTCAGTAGGTTGTCTTGTCTCCCCTTCATCTTAAAATTCAGAAGGGAATGTACGTTCTTGTCTAGTATCTACCACACTCACAGATATTCTTGAGTTTCTCAAATGGCAATTGCATGTTAAACAAATTGAATCACGCATGTAGATCTCAACTAACCCTAATGGGAACTGAAAAGCAGTTTGATCAACTAAATTACTGGAATTTGAGACCCTACCTCACTTTAATCACTACTACAGAAGGCCATAGGTCTTCTGTCAAACCTGTCAGCCTGATAAGTATTCTTATATAGGCTTTCTATGGATATGAAAACAATCTTGGCATGAAAAATTAATATAGAATTTATGTCTTATTTGGAATTAAACATTTGTGTGGCTCAGTTGTCTAAATGTAGACAAAAATAATTCTGAGATTTTGTCTTCTTGATCTAGTATGTTGATTTTGGTGCTGTATCTGTTGCTGTGGTGAAGAGAGTATTTTTAAACATGACAAACCATGCCAGAAACAGACATTAGCATAACTCGTGATGGTAGTGTTTCTGACAAAAGACTGGCACTATGATGCTTTGGAGAAAAAAAAAAAAAATGTTCTGGACAGAACATAAAACTCCTGGCAATCTTATTTACTTAGTCCAATCAGATATGGGATTTCTATACTGTTTGCAAATGTCAAAGTGTCTTTATTATAATGAACCAAATAATTTATATATGCCAAAAGCACTGAAATTTATGGCTGAACCTTCCTAGAAGACTTTGTGATGTGGGATTACTTTGTCTTTGGGGATATGCTGTTTTTTCCTTAAGCTATTCAGTATAAACTAATTAATAGTAATTAATACTGTTAAATTCTAGTGATAACTCTCCATTATTTCTTAGGGTCAAGATATATGAAGCACAGATAGTAGCTGTGTTAATTATATTGTTTCATGCTACCCTTGTAATTAAACTTAAAGCAGAGTCTGAAAATGTTTACAATGATTAAAATAATACTAGACCTAGAGTTTTTGATTGTGAAGATTTTCAGATGAAGCCTTATTTCTCTGAGATTTAATTATAATATGTATGCATATTCATATTTATCTATCTGCCTAAACATATTAATGCAAAAAAAGTCCATTGAGTACTATCTTCCTTATCAGGGCGCCTTTCTACAGAAAATGCTGCTACTAGTGGAACAAATGTAAGAGAGAAAGGATATTGCACAGTTATAAGCTTATCACTCTGCCTTGTACATAAAAACATATACTGTATACAGTAATAGAAAATATCACAATACAATTAATTTTGCAGTTTTCCACAAAGCATGACTCTGTGGGAAAAGAGGGAAGTAGGAGCTAATATATGACCTTGAAAAGGATTTCTGATTCACTGAAATAATGGCATGTCCCTTGATAAAATCTTTAGTCTGTTAAATTAATTGATACATTCTCACGTCTTTTATCCCTGAGGGAATACAGGTTCCTTGGGCACAAGGTGTCCTCACAGTGAAGGGACTGGATAAGTACCCAAAAAGGACAAAAAAAATGTATATTCTGAATAAGGAAAGAAAACTGGCATTGGGTTTCAAAATATATAAAATTTCAATAATCTTTGAATTTAGATATCTGAGTAAAAGATATACATTACAGTGTTTGCTTTTTTTTTCCTTTTTTTTTTTTTTCCACAGCACATTCACTTATTTATTTATTTATTTAAATCTAGGTAAAGACAAACTACACCTCTTTTATTTAATTTTCTTGAATCTTGGAATGCGACTAAGAAAATGAAGAATTGGTTCAGACATTTCTTTCAGGAGAAAATCTTGTGTCATAAGAATTCCCCAGAAATTTTCCTTTTCAATTAGTAAAATGTGCAATTTTGCACAAAGGGGAAAGAGTAGGATATTTTAAGCACCACCACATTCTCAAGTTCATTTTTTATGGCATTATTTTTAATCTCTGTGAAGATTTAAATAGGCAGTAGTATTTTATGAATCTAATACACAGATTTCATAAATAAGAGGCTGTAAAAAAATAATAATTAAGGTGCATTTCTTCCTGGTTTTCTCCTTTCCTTCTTTCTTTTCTTTTCCTAGAAAATGTTGACAGCAGTATAAAACAAATAGCAGTAGGAACTGGAACCCTTTTCTTCAGTTACAACATGGAAATTCTCTTTAGCTTAGAAGAATGGAAAGAAATGTTAACTGAGCTTAAAAGCAGCCAATATCATTAGAGTTAAGTGTAACCTTAATGATAATTAATAATGAATGTTGGTATTTTGTTTTGTTTCACTACTACAATCTATGCTTTTAACTATATATAGATTTATTTTTTTTTTTTCAGAGCCTTATGAGGTGGGAAAGCTGACTCTAAGTAACCCAAAGGCATTCATTCTATTTTTCAAATAGTAACAACCATTGAAAGAAGAATGTTAGGATGACATTAACTGTCGAAGTTTATGCAAGGTTCCTAATTTATACTATAAAATCAAGCAAGATGAATCTTCTTAAGTGTTCTCTAAATAATCTTTCAAAAAGTGTTAAATATTTTCTTATCACTTAAAATTACTATTTTTTTCTTATTTCTCTATGAGGAGATACCTCAGAGGCAAATAAACATTCACATATTTATTTCAATAGATTAATAGCAAAACCATAACAAAAGAAAAGTGAAAAACTAGAAGGCTAAAAGCATCTCCACAGAAAAGCAAGGGAAGACTGACCATCATGAAGGCAAAAAAAAGATGGAAAATATAGCAATTTAAAGGATAGAACTCAAAAATTGAGAATGTAAATTTGAGAATTGCTACTTTCTATCTCTCTTTTTTATTATTGTTATTTATTTCTGTGATTTTGTGCTCTTTTCATTAAATCTCAGTTTTGAACCTCTGAACATTAACCTTTTAATTTTATGTTTCACAATTCTGTATATTATTTTTACATAAAATTGATGCATATCCCAACTATTTTGGCAGAAGTAGCTGTTGAAGCATAGTTGCCATTATCGAATTGAAAGTCTTAAGTACCAAACAAATCTTACTGTCAGAGAATGGTTTAGTCTGTACTCCAGTTCATTAATAGCTTAACTAGAATGAGTAGTGTTTTAAGTTGACATACACCTGATGCAGAGCCAGGTAAATTGCAGTCTACTGTTAAAAGAATGTGTAAAAGTCTGTATTATTCATTTGGTGAAGGATAGCCAGTTCCTTTTCAAAATATCATGTTTTTGGTTGGTTGGTTGGTTTGTTGTTGTTGTTTTGTTTTGTTTTATTTCAGAGATGATATATTGCTATAATTTTTTTCATACAGTCATAGAATGGTTGGGGTTGGAAGGGGCCTTTAAAGATCATCTAGTTCCAACCCTCTTACCATGGACAAAGGATGCCACTCCATAGCTCAAGTTGCCCAAAATCAGCCTGAACTTGAACACTTCCAGGGATGTCTTCACAGCTTCTCTGGTCAACAAGTTCCATTGTCTCACCCCCCACTGAGTAAAGAATTTCTTCCTAATATCTAATCTAAATCTACCCTTATTTAGCTTAAAACTGTTATCCATTGTTTTATCACTACACAGCTTAGCGTAGTAAAGAGTCTTTTCATCTTTCTTTAATTACTAGAGGGACACCACAAGGTCCCATCAGAACTTTCTCTTCTCCAGGCTAAACAACCCCAACTCTCTCAACCTCTCTTCATAGGAGAGGTATTCCAGACCTCTTATAATTTTTGTGGCCCTCCTCTGGACCCACCCTAATAATTCCATGTCTCTCTTGTGCTTGGGCCCCAGACCTGGATGAGGTCTCATGAAAGTGGAGTAGAGGGGGAGAATCACCTCTCTCAACCTGTCGGAGTTCTCAGATTAGAATTTTTACAAAGAAGACAATATTGTTCTTTGTTTTTTCCACATTGAACTATTTCATTAAGGACAATGATGAAATGATGAGAATAAAAGGAATAATTGATCATAACAGTCACTACACTACTGATAAAATTCCATTGTTCTTATCAATATTTGCTGGTTGATAGATCTCATTGGGGTAAGGTGGTGAAAATACCAGTCAATTACAATCCTTAACTTATCTTCAGTACAGAAAAAAGAAAAAAAAGAAAAAAAAAAAAGAAAAAAATAATTGTTTTGAATGCTAACAGTTTCAGTTACTGTTCAAGTTAATGTAAAATCATAGACAGAAAATGAATTTCACAATGAAGCATACCATAAGAGAGAATCCAATATACAGAGTAGATGGCAGCATTAACCTAGTTAACCAAAGTCTTGCTGAGTATCTAGGAGTAGCATCCTAGCTGTTCATTTTAACTGATTTATTCAATGCATGACCTTGTGTTACTCCAGTGATTAATTCTGAATTAACATTAACCTGTAAGTAAGTGTCATTAAATTGGACTACAGTCAGAATGATCTCAGTAATAGATGTCAAAGCTGCACTAACTTCATATTAAGGCTTTACCATCTGAGCACAGTAAGTGATAAGCTGATTTTAAAACCATTTAATTTAAAACCAATGTACTTATTAACTGAATTACCCACAAATATGACTAACAGAAGGAGTTTGTTCAAACACCAACTCAATGTAAAGTGTTTACCAGAGATATGACCATTGTTTTCCTTTCAAATTTTAAGCTGCCAAGTCCATTCAAAATGTGACTCCAATAATCTCAATGTGAAAATGCTCAGCAAGTTTGCTGATGTCAGTTTCCATGAAGGTTAGATAAGTCCTCATGACTAATCAATTTTAGATGTAGAGCTTCGTGATATCATTTAGTGGAGGACTTGTTAGTGTTAGGTCAGAGGTTGGACTAGGTGATCTTGGAGGTCTCTTCCAACCTAGATGATTCTGTGATTCCATGATTCTGTAATCACTAATATGGGAAAAATACTTTCAAACTTCAGTTCACTCACATTGGAGAAGTGACTGGAAATGGCTTTTTTTGGTCATCAACTTGCAGTCTTCAGACATATGTTGTGTAGTGTATTAGTTTCTACCTCACTCACCAAAAGTAGACACAGTGTGTGATAATCAGCTTTAGAGACATCTGAAAGTTTATATGAAGGTGTCTTCAAGTGAATCAGAAACTAGCTCCCATTGTAGTCAAAGAAGATGTAGTTAATGAAGTCAGTGGATTCTAAAATGTAATTGGCTCAAAAAAAGTAGACCATTGGTGTACAAAGCATTCACCTCAACATTAATGACTAGTGTCAGCTGAAGTGTACTAGAGCATGACAAATGACTTCTAACAGCTCTGGAAAGCACTAGGTATTTCGGGGGACTTATTTAATATTTGTGTGTCCATTGTTGAAGTATCAAACCCACAATCCAACCAATTTATGACATCTCAGATGTCAGTAGATACAACTGAATCATACCCATTTTCAGCTTAATTTGTTGTGCATTACACTAATCTTTGCATTACACTAAGTATATTAACTACTTCGTTATTGTCTATAGAATGAACTTGAACACTTAAACGGAAACTTTTATGTATCAGCACCTAAAGGTAGTCACTTTAGTCTGTGAGTTGAACCTTTCTACTATTATGAGCAGCATCCAGTAAATATTTCACCTAATATATCTTGACCTTGTATTTGACTCTTTCATTGCCTCAACATATTAACAATTCCTAAATATGTGATAAATGGAAATACCATTTTTTTTCTCCTTTGTCCTTAAAAAAGTACCTTACTAGTGCACTTGGTCTATCTTTACTAAAAATATGACTTTGTATTTTATGCAAGAGCATTTTATATATGTCTACTATGTAAGTATACAGGATGACTCAATTCTTTCACAATATTCCAACTCTTCTCTGTAATGATTGTTCAAAGATCCCTTTATTAGGCTTTTTTTTTTTTTTTTTTTTTAATCTGCTAATTAAAAGCATGAATGAGTTCAGTCCCCAGGACAAAGTCAGGTTAGTACATCATTACCTACTTCCTCCAAATGAATATATCTTTTTATAACAGCTGCAGAAGCTGTTGTCATGCTTTTTAGCTAGAGTGTACCTATATCCACAACTCATCCATCTTAGTTTCCTGTCTGGTATCATAACAAATACCCCACTGACGGCCAGATGGGTTTAGGCATGTTCCTCTGCCTAAAATTATTTTATTGTGCCCTTTGCTATCTGTTACTTTGAAATTATTAATTAATTATGAAGGTCGGTTGCAGATTATTTCTCTCCTCATAAACATTAGTAGTAACCTTCTATGGAAGGCAGTAGAGGTACACCCTGACTTGAAGGGGAGAGCTATTTCAAAGTGATTTTGATAACATATTATTAATATTATTGTAATTAGTAGATTTTGTCAACAAATGGTCATGAGAGCATTATTTCTCTGTGTCTACATGCATGTGGGTCTTTCAGTATTATTAAACTGAGTGATTAAATACCTTCCTAAATTTTAATAAACTTTATGTTCTCACAAATACAAAGCTTCTCACTGAAGTTTTTCACAGAGGCTATTGAAGAAGAAGAGGGGTTTAAAACAGCAACCCCAAAATTTCAGTTGCAAGATTTTAAGAGAGGCCTTGAAAGTACAAGCACAAAATGATAATGGAGCCCTCAGTTCTATAAGGAAATCTATAAGAAAATACTAACAAATTTGAACATATAATTTTTTAACTATTTCCTTATTAAGGAAAAGATGAAGTTATATGGACCATAATTGTTAGTACCATTGTAACTGGATAAATAGTATTACTCAGCTTAGTTTGTTAAGACTGACAATAAATACCAGCCTTCATGTATAAGGCATGTTTCTTTAGCCTACATGGATTGCGCCAGGTGTCTGGTCTGTTACCTCCTCATTAGGGACTGGCTGCAAAATCTGGATGAAACAGAGAGAACTGGACCTATGGAATATTTTCCCATGTTTTAGTATTAGACACAGACCATATTGCCAGCTATTGTGACAGCTTATATCAGGTGAAAATAGGTGAAAAAACAGGTGAAAATATTAATAAATCACATTACAGTAATATTCTAATTCTTTTTTGTCATGAAAATGGTAATACACTATTCAAACAAGCTAGTAACCCATCTATTCTTCAGCTATACACTCATGAACAATTGTGATAAAATATTAAAGGGCTTTTTAAAAAAGTATTTTTTTTCTACGCATTCATATAACTCATTCAATCATCTCTAAATTTGTCAGATAGACTGATCCATATTACATTTCTCAGGTTATATATCACGTTTGCTGATCTTCAGAAGTATTTACTTATCCCCTTTTGCCTTCAGAAAGGCTCTTGGACAAGAACAGATAAGATTCCATAAAAAGTATGCATAGTTTCTATGCAAGAGGTTTTTATTTTCCTCATTTGGTTTTAATAGCATTTTATTATACTACTAAGTTAATATTGTTATTTTTATTTACAAAGGTTTTTGTACCTTTTTAATTGTTATTATTATTTTATTTTTATTTTTATCTGAGTAGTTTAATTAATTTTGACTACCTATGCTTTGTCCTTTGGGCCCAACACAGGGGATGGGTGGATGATTCTTTAAAATTTCCAGATCTTTTTGCAGAATATGGAAATATGCCCTTGTATTCATACATTTGTACTAGATATTAGTGAGCAAACAAAGCCTAAAATACAGCAAACTGCCATCTTTGTCTCAAGCATCTCTTTTTATATGTTTCTTTTACATATTTTTATATGTTAAAAAGATCATTAAAAGGAACTGGCATATCTATACATGATCCAGGCAGATGTGCATAAAGGTCTATTAAGTCCTGATAATATCTAGATGTTATCAAGCATGCTATCTTGGTAGATACTATCTAACAAGAATTGGATAAAAAAATCAACAGAGAAATACTTTTTCTTCATAATCTCTTTAGAAGCCATTCCTGAAATGGGAGAATTTCCACTGGACCAGAAGAAAAAATCATCTGTTTACTGAAAATCAAAGAAACAACAACAACAACAAAAGCTTAGGAAAGAAGCAAAAAGGGGTGTGAAGGGTGTGAAATTTGGTAGCTTGCATGATATGTTGGAGAACTAGACAACAGCAAAGTCCCTAAGGACTGTACACTTACTCTGTAGATTAAGACAGACTCTAACTTCAGAATTTGGTGAAAAGGCCCTATTCTGCAAGTGAAGGTATCTATACCCTGGAGAGTATTTCAGTTATAAATGAAAAGATAGATCCAAAGATGTGAAGGTTCTTTTTTTTTTTTTTTCTTTTTTTTTCTTTTTTTTTCTTTTGTCCAGTCTCTGACTCTCCCCTCTCAATCTATATATCTTTGGTTCTAATTAAACCAACAATAACAGTGTCTAGAAATGTTGTCAAATAGATCTGTCTGTTAGCCATCATTGGATATTAACCTGTAAATCCACCACACTCAGCACACTGGATAAAGCTGCATACTGGGAAAGATTATGATTAATAAGTAAAAATGTGGTATAAATCATGATATCTACTGAATGTGGTATAAGTCATGATGTCTACTGCGGGTGGTATAAGTCATGATATCTATTGCAAAAACATGTGGGCCCAGTTATGTGAAAGACTAAAAAGGAGAGAGGGAGAGGGACTGTACCAAGGCAGAAGGCAAAAACTTGGAATTATACTTCAGAATACTCAAACTACTTTGGAAACCAACTAAGTTCACCTACTGAATTCTGTGTTAACACAGGAAGTGAAAACTGGTTTGATTTTCTGTCCACCGGAATGCTCAGTTCCTTTTGCGTTAAGCTGTTTTTCATCCAGACTGTACCTTTGGACAAGTTATTTAAATTGAACTTTGTGAGATTTCTGTCAGCTATACTTTGCTCTATTATTGACCTGTTGTGTAAACCCATGTAAGTCATTTAATTTTTGTTATACTCTTTGTTTCCTTATTATTATTTTTTTCTTTTTGCTTAGAAAGAATCCATTTCATGCTTGATTATTTTTAAATTTCTTTGTTTGTTTGTTTTGATACAATACTAAACAAAATGAGCTCTTTCTTCTAAGTGATGCTTGTTCCTTTGATTCAAGCAACACCATGTAGTAATCATTTTCTGCAAGGTCTCCTTTAAAGAATAAAGACTTGTGTCCTGGTTCCAGTTAGGACAGAGTTAAGTAGCTCATAGTAGCTGGTAGGGTGCTATGTTTTGGATTAGGATGAGAAGAGCGCTGATAACATGCTGATGTTTTAATTGTTGCAGAGCAGTGTTTACACCAGGCCAAGGACTTTTCGGCTTCTTGCTCTGTCCTGCCAGCGAGCAGGCTGGGGGTGCAGCAGGAGCTGGGAGGGGACAGACCCAGGACAGCTGACCCAAACTGGCCAAAGGGGTATTCCATACCATCTGACGTCATGCTAAACAATATATAGGGGTGGCTGGCCGGGGTGGGGGGCCGGCTGCTCGGGAATAGGCTGGGCATCGGTCAGCGGGTGGTGAGCAATTGCATTGTGCATCACTTATTTTCTTACACATTATTATTGTTAATACTATTACCATTATCACTATTATTATTATTATTGTTATTATTATTTTCCTGTCTTAATAAACTGTCTTTATCTCAACTCACAGGCTTCACTTTCCCGTTTCTCTCCCCCATCCCAGAGAGGGAGGGGGGAGGGTGAGCGAACGGCTGTGTGGTGTTTAGCTGCCAGCCGGGTTAAACCACAACAGTCTTTTTGGCGCCCAACGTGGGGCCCGAAGGGTTGAGATATCGACAAATCTGACCAGAGTGTGTTAAACTAAAATTGGTATAAGTATTGGACCTGCTTAATAGTTGCTAGTCACGATGTTGATTGCCTTAATCTCCAGTCTGCTGTACCTGTATTCCAAATTGAGTTTTATGGTGCGTTACTTTCTGTATGTGCTCCCTGTTGCACTGTTTATCCTTTCCGGGCCCTGGTTTAAGATTGTTATGGTACTGTGCGGTGTAGCAATGGCTTATGAAATGATGAGATATCTGGTCATGACTTTAACCTGGTATTTGTACTCAGCACTGACATCGACTCTATACTTTGGAACCCATATCTCGGAAACTATTAGCAATTACACCTATTGCCTGTTTTCGTTAGGGAGCCAATCTGTGAAGGGGACAGGGGAAGACATGTTTCCCTACCTGTTCACTCTCCCTTTCTCCTTCACCACCACCCTCTTATCCCCCGAGCTAGTTACGGTGGTTCTCCGAGATGTTGAATATCCTTGGGATACTCAGACCAGCCTGCTCGTGTTGTTATGTCTCCTGAATGCGCTTCAGATTTTGTGGAGGGTTAAACAACTACTTAGGAATCTCATCCGGAGATCTGTCTTGAGGCGGGATAGTTGCGAGTGGCAGGGAGTGTGGGAGGATATGGGCAGGTTTCTAGAGCAGTGGTCACCTCCAGTGTTTTGGACATTCACCCCTGAACAACTGCAAAATCCTAAAAAGCTGGCAGAATGCTTGAAAAAAAGGTGTCATGACTCTGGCAGTTCCAAAGTGACACAAATCACTGTAGCGTGCTGGGGTCTGGCTTGTGCCTATCGAGCTGCAATTGATGCTACTAGCAACCTAGCTCCAGCTCCTGCAGCCGCTCCAGCTCCAGCTCCTGCAGCCGCTCCAGCTCCTGCAGCCGCTCCAGTTCCAGCTCCTGCAGCTACTCCAGCTCCTGCAGCCGCTCCAGCTCCTGCAGCCGCTCCAGCTCCAGCCCCTGCAGCCACTCCAGCTCCTGCAGCCGCTCCAGCTCCAGCTCCTGCAGCCGCTCCAGCTTCTGCAGCCGTTCCAGTTCCAGCTCCTGCAGCCGCTCCAGCTCCTGCAGCCGTTCCGGCTCCTGCAGCCGCTCCAGCTCCAGCTCCTGCAGCCGTTCCGGCTCCTGCAGCCGTTCTGGCTCCAGCTCCTGCAGCCGCTCCAGCTCCAGCCCCTGCAGCCGCTCCAGCTCCTGCAGCTGCCCCAGCTCGTGCAGCTGCTCCCACTCCTGTGGCTGGGTCAGAGAAACGAGCTGTAGCAGTGCAAGTTGACCCCGCAGAGGGTATTCCAACCCCTGTGGCAGACCCTGCGTCTGGGTCAGAGAAACGAGCTGTAGCAGTGCAAGTTGACCCCGCAGAGGGTATTCCAACCCCTGTGGCAGACCCTGTGGCTGGGTCAGAGAAACGAGCTGTAGCAGTGCAAGTTGCCCCTGTAGACAAGGTGAAAAAATGGTATAGAGGCTCAGGTCGTTTAAAACGCAGACAGTCTTCTGCTAAGTCTGGGCGTAGTGAAGACGAGGCTGGGCCATCAAAGGTGCAGGAGACTGAAGATGAGGATGAGGATGGCGAAAAATCAACAGTAACTACCCGGACTCCATACCAGCCATCAAAGGTGCAGGAGACTGAAGATGAGGATGAGGATGTCGGAAAATCAACAGTAACTACCCGGACTCTACACCGGCCATCAAAGGTGCAGAAGACTGAAGATGAGGATGAGGATGTCGAAAAATCAACAGTAATTACCCGGACTCTATACCAGCGTGAGCTACGAGATGTGCGAAAAGATTTTGGTCGCTGTATAGGCGAGCAGCTTGTCACCTGGCTGCTCCGGTGCTGGGACACGGGAGCCAATTATGTGGAATTGGAGGGCAAGGAAGCCAGGCGGCTGGGATCCCTTGCTAGGGACGCATGCATTGACAAAGCAATTGGAGATGGAGCACGATCTCGCAGCCTCTGGAGGCGTCTCCTGTCAGCTGTGAAGGAAAGGTATCTCTTCAAGGAAGAACTTGTATGTTTACCAAGCAAATGGACCACCATGGAGAAGGGAATTCAGTACCTGAGGGAATTGGCCGTACGGGAAGTAATTTATAAGGACCTAGACGACGCACAAACATCCGCAGATCCAGATGCAGTCCGGTGTACACTACCCATGTGGCGGAAGTTTGTACAGAGTGCCCCATCATCATATGCCAGCTCATTGGCAATGCTAGCCTGGAAAACGGAGGAGAATCCCACAGTGAATGAAGTGACTAAAATACTCCGGCAGTACGAAGGAAATCTCTCCTCTTCCCTAAAGGCCTGTGTCTCAGCTGTGGAGAAACTCTCTGAAGAGGTCCACCAACTTAAAGAGAATTTATCTTCCCCTCCACCTGAACGAACCAGTGTCCACCAGCTAAAAGAGAATGCTTTAGAGAAACTTTCTGAAAAGATCCACCAACTTGAAGAAAGATTATCTTCCCCTTCACCTGAACGAACCAGTGTCCACCAGCTAAAAGAGAATGCTTTGGAGAAACTTTCTGAAAAGATCCACCAACTTGAAGAAAGATTATCTTCCCCTTCACCTGAACGAACCAGTGTCCACCAGCTAAAAGAGAATACCTTGGAGAAACTTTCTGAAGAGATCCACCAACTTAAAGAGAGTTTATTTTCCTCCCCACCTGTACAAACCAGTGTCTCAGCTATTAGGGGTAAACGTTCATCTATGCAAGGAAGACAATATGGTGGGCACACACACCGCGCCACCCTGTGGTTTTACCTACGTGACCATGGAGAGGACATGAGAAAATGGGATGGAAAATCTACTGCGACCCTAGAGGCACGGGTACGTGAATTGCAAAGGAAAACAATTGGGAAAAAGGAGTTCTCTGAAAGGTTTGCTGCTCCAACTTCCAGCAGGCAGTCCTTTAAACACAGAAATGAAGATTCTGACCAGGACTAGAGGGGCCCTGCCTCCAGCCAGGGGGAGGAAAGGGACAATCGAGTTTATTGGACTGTGTGGATTCGATGGCCTGGCACGTCAGACGCACAGAAGTATAAGGCTTTGGTAGACACCGGTGCACAATGTACTCTAATGCCATCAAGCTATAAAGGGCCAGAGCCCATCTGTATTTATGGTGTGACGGGGGGATCCCAGCAGTTAACTGTATTGGAGGCTGAAGTGAGTCTAACCGGCAATGAGTGGCAAAAGCACCGTATTGTGACTGGCCCAGATGCTCCGTGCATCCTTGGCATAGACTATCTTAGAAGAGGATATTTCAAGGACCCAAAAGGGTTCCGCTGGGCTTTTGGCATAGCTGCTTTGGAGACAGAGGACATTAAACAGTTGTCTACCTTGCCTGGTCTCTCAGAGGACCCTTCTGTTGTGGGGTTGCTGAGGGTTGAAGAAGAGCAAGTGCCGATCGCTACCACAACTGTGCACCGGCGGCAATATCGCACCAACCGAGACTCCCTGAGTCCCATCCATAAGCTAATTCGTCAACTGGAGAGCCAAGGAGTGATCAGCAAGACTCATTCACCTTTTAATAGTCCCATATGGCCAGTGCGAAAGTCTAATGGTGAGTGGAGACTAACAGTGGACTATCGTGGCCTGAACGAAGTCACGCCACCACTGAGTGCTGCAGTGCCGGACATGCTAGAACTCCAGTATGAACTGGAATCAAAGGCAGCCAAGTGGTATGCCACAATTGATATCGCTAATGCATTTTTCTCCATCCCTCTAGCAGCACAGTGCAGGCCACAGTTTGCTTTCACTTGGAGGGGAGTCCAATATACTTGGAATCGGCTGCCCCAGGGGTGGAAACACAGCCCTACCATTTGCCATGGACTGATCCAGTCTGCGCTGGAGCAGGGGGAAGCTCCTGAACACCTGCAGTACATCGATGACATCATTGTGTGGGGTGACACTGCAGAAGAAGTTTTCGAGAAAGGGAAGAAAATAGTCCAAATCCTTCTGAAGGCTGGTTTTGCCATAAAACAGAATAAAGTTAAAGGACCTGCACGAGAGATCCAGTTTTTAGGAATAAAATGGCAAGATGGACGCCGTCAAATCCCAATGGATGTGATCAACAAAATAACAGCTATGTCTCCACCAACTAGCAAAAAAGAAACACAAACTTTCCTAGGTGTCGTGGGGTTTTGGAGAATGCATATTCCAAATTACAGTCTGATTGTAAACCCGCTCTACCAAGTAACCCGTAAGAAGAATGCTTTTGAATGGGGCCCTGAGCAACGACAAGCCTTTGAACAAATTAAGCAGGAAATAGTTCATGCAGTAGCCCTCGGGCCAGTCCGAACAGGACCAGATGTAAAGAATGTGCTCTACACCGCAGCCGGAGAGAATGGTCCCACCTGGAGCCTCTGGCAGAAAGAACCTGGGGAAACTCGAGGTCGACCCCTGGGGTTTTGGAGTCGGGGATACAGAGGATCTGAAGCCCGCTATACTCCAACTGAAAAGGAGATATTGGCAGCATATGAAGGAGTTCGATCGGCTTCGGAAGTGGTCGGTACTGAAGCGCAGCTCCTCCTGGCACCCCGACTGCCGGTACTAGGCTGGATGTTCAAAGGAAGGGTCCCCTCTACGCATCATGCAACTGATGCTACATGGAGCAAGTGGGTTGCACTGATTACTCAGCGGGCTCGAATAGGAAACCCCAGTCGCCCAGGAATCTTGGAGGTGATTATGGACTGGCCAGAAGGCAAATACTTTGGGATATCACCAGAGGAGGAGGTGGTTCGTGCTGAAGAAGCCCCCCTGTACAACAAGCTACCAGAAAATGAGAAGAAATATGCCTTGTTCACTGACGGGTCCTGTCGTATTGTGGGAAAGCATCGGAGATGGAAAGCTGCTGTATGGAGTCCTACACGACGAGTTGCAGAAGCTGCTGAGGGAGAAGGTGAATCGAGTCAGTTTGCAGAAGTAAAAGCCATTCAGCTGGCTTTAGATATTGCTGAACGAGAAAAGTGGCCAGTTCTCTATCTCTATACTGATTCATGGATGGTAGCAAATGCCCTGTGGGGGTGGTTACAGCAATGGAAGCAGAACAACTGGCAGCGCAGGGGCAAGCCCATCTGGGCTGCGGCATTGTGGCAAGATATTGCTGCCCGGGTAGAGAACCTGGTTGTAAAGGTACGCCATGTAGATGCTCATGTGCCCAAGAATCGGGCTACTGAAGAACACCAAAACAACCAGCAGGTGGATCAGGCTGCTAAGATTGAAGTGGCTCAGGTGGACCTGGACTGGCAACATAAAGGTGAATTATTTATAGCCCGATGGGCCCATGACACCTCAGGCCATCAAGGTAGAGATGCAACCTACAGATGGGCTCGTGATCGAGGGGTGGACCTGACCATGGACACTATAGCACAGGTTATTCATGACTGTGAAACATGTGCTGCAATC